>NW_027491406.1:708205-1416410 GCF_021521415.1 Bidens hawaiensis | reverse complement strand
CTGTTCTTGCCATGTTTAGTTATTTACTATTAGGTGTTATACCTGTTGTTGTTGTAGAGAGAGATAAGCGTGCATGTATTGTCATGTCTATATATTGGGATACACGTCAACGTCTGAGGGGGAATTTCTACAGTTGGTTGTTTTAAACAGATTATTTAGTCTGAAGATGTCAGCAATGGAGAACACTTTGCATCATTAACCGAGAGTTCAGTCTAAGGGGGAATCTTGCTGCAATGATGGTATTCTTCAACGTGATTATCAAGATAAAGCAGAAGATTTGACTGAAGATTGCAAGAGGTGTCTACAGCAATTCGCAAGCAACGTCCAAGGGGGAATTTGTTGGTGCACATTTTGTGGCCGTCGCTTGGCGAATAGTTTAGAATGTTTATGTTGTATGCTGTACACCTAGGTAGTGGTTCACGCTGAAAGTGATCCATTTGAAAGAGCATTTTCAAATGGATACTCATTCGATCGAACCAGTTTCTGATTCGATCGAATGAGTCTGCCATTCGATCGAATAGGACTCATTCGATCGAATGAGTCTGCCATTCGATCGAATAGGACTCATTCGATCGAATAGGACTCATTCGATCGAATGAGTCCTGACCGAATGGCAGCGGGTATAAATACCAGCTTTCAGTCGTGAACAGGGAAGGTTTTAAGGTTTTTGCGTGCCCGGAGCCCAGGTGCTGTCCGGATGAGGGGGGAGGCCATGCTCGACCTCCCCCTGCCATAGATCGTGATTTCAGTGTTTAAACAAGCATGTAATCTTTCGTTTTTATCAATGAAATCGTTTGTTTCGTGTTTGTTTCTGTCCGTCTCTGGTTTTCAAACCTTCCGTCTCGAACGCGCTCGGATCGTCTCGGTCCCGGCTGAGCCAACACTTTCCATGCCATATTTCAAAAGGTGTCCTTTCCACTTTCTTGGTTGGTGCCATATTTAAAATACGGGCAACAGAGATCATTGCGAAACCACAAAATGATAGAGGTAATGTGCTTCTAGCCATCATAGATCGAACCATATCCAATAAAGTTCAATTCCTCCTTTCAGACACACCATTATGTTGTGGTGTTCCAGGTGGAGTAAGTTGTGAGACAATCCCACAACTCCTAAGATGTTATAGAAACGCATCATTGAGGTATTCACCTCCTCTATTGGAACGTAGTACTTTGATTGTTTTGTTGAGTTGATTTTGTACTTCATTTTGGAAGACTTTGAACATTTCAAATGCTTCTTTTTTGTGTCTTAACAAGAACATATACCATAGCGACTATAATCGTCGGTAAAGGTAATGAAGTATCTTTCACCATTCCTTGTCATTGTCCTAAAAGGACCACATACATCCGAATGTATGATACCTAATAAGTCTTTCTCCCTTTCATTAGTTCCATTAATGGGCTCCTTGGTCATCTTTCCCAATAAACAAGATTCACATTCATCAAATGAATCATCACTTGTTTTCAAAAGACCATTCTTTTGAATTGTATGAATGCGATCTTAGTTTATGTGACTAAGGCGACAATGCCAAAGAAAAGTTTTACTCAAAAATCCAATTTTAGTCTTTTGGTTTTTGCTTGGTACAATGAATTATCAATGGATGTATCATCATGAACCAATTCATAAATGCCATTAAACGGCATCGCTTTAAAATAAAATACATCATTCATGAATACATAAAAACCAATGTCTACAAACTTGGAATCATAACCAAATTGTCTTAAAAGAGAAACGGAGATAATGTTTCTAGTCAAACTAGGAGCATACAAAATGTTTTTCGAAATAACTTCCAAACCATTTGGAAGCTTCAAAACGTAATCTGCTCGGGCTTGGACGTCAACCTTTGCTCCATTGCCCATGAAGAGACTTATATCTCCTTTCTTCAAATCATTTCTTCTTTTGAACCCCTACAATGAATTGCGGATATGAGTTCCACATCTGGTATCCAATACCCATGTGTTAGAAGAAACAATATTAAGATCAATGTGGATCATGAAAGTTGTACCTGAGATTTGCCCCGCATCCCTCTTAGCTTTCAACTCTTTGAGATAGGTCGGACAGTTTCTCATCCAGTGACCTATCTTCCCACAACCAAAGCACGGATCCTCAACGCTAACCTTTAGCTTCTTGAGTTTGGGTTCCGCCTTTGCCTTTCCTTTGAGCCCCTTCTTAACTTGCCCTTTACCAACGGAAACCTTTGCCTTTGGTTCCGGGTGATGCCTTTTCTTCGAGCCACCCTCATTGATCGCAAGAACGGGTAAAACCTTTTTACCCATGCCGACTTCGGTTGTCTTAAGCATTTCGTGAAGCTCACCAATGCTTTTGTCCCATCCGTTCATGTTGTAGTTCTTGGCGAATGTCTCAAACCTTTTAGTTAGGCCGTTCAGGATCAAATCCGTGGCTAACTCTTTTGAGACGGGACAGTTAAGCCGATCAATGTGGCTTTTCATCTTAGGCACATAAGATGACATGGATTGGGTTTCTCCATATGACATGCATGAAGTGCTCAAACCGTTTCGAAGCGCTCCACCCTTGCTTGAGTAAGGTACATTTCCTTAAGCTGGGTTATCATGTCACACACCCCATGATTCTTGAAATCCTTTTGGATCTCGGGAATCATTGTTCCCAACATGAGGCAAGAAACTTGCACCGAATCCTCGGTGTATTTTAGCCAATCCGCATAGGCATCCAAGTTGTTGACATCGGGTTCATCGGGAATAGGATCGTCTAATATGTAGGACTTCTTCTCTTAGTTGAGAACAATTCTCAAGTTTCGATACCAGTCCATAAAGTTATTAAAGTTTAGAAGATCCTTATCCAGAATGGATCTAAGTGATAGATTATGCACTTGAGGGATAATAGCGTTCTGTGAATTGTTGATTGCGGCCATCTATAAAAGAATTTAACAAAGTTCATTTAGTATTTTCGATATCAATAAATTTTAATCTTTAATACCCTTTAATGTCTCCAAGACAATTAATGATTAAAATCTAGAATCCAATGTTTCATTCAAATAGTAGTTAGGTGACCCTTACCCTACTATTCAAATTAACAAGGTAGTCAGCGTTTGACAATTGCAACCCTTTACAACTTCTAGTTTTATGGGATCGGTTAAACATCATATGTTTAGTTGGTAGGTTTAATCCCATCAACACCTTTGAACGCCATGTGCCGGTGACCCTATTCACATGGTTTCAAATCAAGTCGTCCTACTTACACACACGTGTGAGTTTACGCATACAAGTGGTTAGGTGACCCTCATCCCACAAGTATTGTAAAACCACATCAAGATCACAAGTTTTCTTAAATGGGGTTAGGTGACCCTATTCCACGATTCAAGTATACAAGTAACTTAAGTGTCGTATAAATGGATGGTGTTCAACTTGTTTTAAAAAAAGGGATTTTAGTTTTCCTTTTGTGAACCTCAAACATTTGGCCAAGGATAAGAAAACCGAAAGTTTCGGGTTTTGTCCAAATAAAATAATTAATCATCCAAATGACTTAATTCTTCAAGATTATCACATGCATATAAAGTATAATCTTGAGGAACCAAGGGGTAACAAAAAACCCAAAAAACTTTCGACAATATGGTGAACCACACCATAAAACTTGAAAATTTTAGATCTATGAAGCATGTATTCGTAAAAGCGGCTCTTGATGCCATTGTTTGGTTTTAACAAGATTATCAAAGTCCATATAACCCATTATATAGAAAAACGCAGCGGAAATAATTAGTTTTAAATCTTGTTTACCAATACATATAAAACCCGTTTTATATAAAACCCAATGCCCGGATCCATATACAAAATACATGCTATCAAAACAACCATAGGGTGTTGCATGAATCATACCTTCAAGTCCGAAAGATAAAGATGATGAAAGATATGAATGGCTAGCTTCCAACGGAGGAAACCTCAAGCTTGTATACCCAACGAGCTCCAACAAACACCTTGGTTGCTAGGGTCCTAACACTTGATGCAAGAACAACCTTTGTTCCTTTTCTTCTTCTAGTTCTCTGCCTCAAAGGGAGAAAAGAGAGAGAGAGAGATGTGTGTGTGAGAGAAGGTGTAAATTATTTTTCACCCAAGAATAAATGATCTTCCAATGCTACCTCTTGCATGTACTGGAAGAAACAAAAGGAGGAGAGAGAAGAGGGAGGAATTTTCCCACCCAAATTTCTTATCCCCTTTCAGTTACTTACAATTATTTACTTATAATATTTATGTTCTAAAACATATCATAAGTAACATGCAATATGTTATTTAACCAATTTAAATAACATCCCTGAAAATATAAATTATCCATATAATTTATTTAACACACAAATGCAAATATTTAGATAATCATTTTCCAAATATTATAAGTCTTGATATTTATTAATTAGATCATAACTAATAATACATATCGTGGCGTTTGTCTAGCATGTTATTGGGTATGACCCGACTTGGATCAATACGTACTAGCCACATCAACTCTAATATGTGTCTTGGGCAGATCGATTCCAACAATTAGTTGACGTACCGTATTATGTCTACGTCTAATATGTATGTTCTTACCATTATACATTGTGCTACGAGCTCTGCCAATTGCCGATTGGCTATCACAATGTATAAATACAGATGGCCGATGCCGGCTTAGGCCATCTTGGTATATCCTCAACAAGTTGACGTAACCATTCTGCCACTTCACCCACTTTATCTAGGGCGATGAATTCCGATTCCATCGCGGATCTAGCTATAACCGTTTGTTTTGACGATTTCAAAGATATAGTAGCACCTCCAACTACAAATATATACCAACTTGTTGCTCTGGAATCATTCGTGTCAGATATCCAATTTGCATCATAGTGTCCTGCGATAACCGCTGGATATCTGTTATATGTAGCCCATATTCCCTAGTTTATCTTAGGTACCGAAGCAACCGATTTGAATAGTTCCAATGAATTGAACATGGGTTGCTTGTGTATCTACTTAGCTTGCTCACAGCATATGCTAAGTCGGGTCTAGTGCAACTCATAAGATACATCAAGCTGCCAATAATTCTTGAGTATTCCAATTGGTTAACGGGTACACCTTTATTCTTATCAAGATGTTGACTTGTGTCAATGGGAGTTCTAGATACATTAGAGTCATTCGCATTAAACTTCTCAAGAATTTTGCTCACGTAGTGGGATTGACTTAAAACAAGTCAATTTTGGGTACGCGTGATTTTAACACCCAGAATCACATCCGCGAAACCCATGTCCTTAATGTCAAATTTTTCTTTTAGCATGTTCTTAATGGACGTTATGATTTTGTCATCACTTCCAGCAATGAGCATATCATCTACGTATAGACACAAAATGACATATCCATCAGATGTGTCCTTCACGTACACACATTTGTCACATCATTGATTTTGAACCCAACATCAAGCATGACATGATCAAACTTTTGGTGCCAATGTTTAGGAGCTTGCTTCAATCCATACAAGGATTTCACAAGTTTACACACTTTCTTTTTCTTTCTCAACAGCTATGAATTCTGCAGGTAGTTCTATGTAAATCTCTTCCTCCATATTTCCATTCAAGAAAGTTGTTGTTACATCCAGTTGGTGAAAAATGGAACCCCCTATTATGTTCGAAGATCTCGAAATGATCTTCCAGTTCCGCAAATTTCTAATGGCGGCAATGGCAAGCGCCAACTTGATAGCGGTTATTCACGTAACTGGCGAATACGTATCATAGTAATCTAAACCTTCTCGTTGTTTATATCCTTTGATCACCAACCTTGCCATATACTTATCCATGGTGCCATCAGGTTTCTTCTTGTTGAAGATCCATCGATATCCTAGTGGTTTACACCCTTGAGGAAGATCCACTAATTCCAACGTATGATTTTGTAAGATAGAATACATCTCACATTTGATGGCCTCCCTCCACTGAGGTCCTTCAGCGGAATTCACCGCTTGTTGATATGTTTGACGTTCCTCTTCTACCATGTAGGTAAGGAAATCAGGGCCGAAGAATTTTTCAGTCTTCTACCGTTTACTTTTTTTGATTTCAACCTCCCTTGTCTCAGATTGTTCCCGAGGTTCATCTCCTATACCCTCGTTCTATGGTATAGTTTCCTAAACCGATCTAGAATAGCTCGGTTTTCCTTTACCCAAACATGGGAACATGTGTTAAAACCATGATGCATCCTTTTATTCTATTATGGTGCCATTGTTTATTTCAGGGTTCTTGGAATCATGCACAAGAAATCGAAATGCACCACCAGGACTGGTATATCCTATAAATAGACAATCCACAGTTTTGGGTCCTATTAGTAAGCGTTTTGGTGGAGTCACCACTACCTTGGCTACGCACCCCCACACTCGCAAGTATTTATATGATGGTTTATTTCCCGTCCATAATTCATATGGCGTTAGATCTTTCTTCTTATTGGGTATCATGTTCAAGACATAGCTCGCCGATAAAATTGCTTCGCCCCACATGGCTTACCCAGAACTTATCATCATGGCGTTCATCATTTCTTTCAAGGTTCGGTTTTACGTTCCGCTATACCATTTGATTGAGGAGAGTAAGTGTTGGGTTTTAACAAGATTATCAAAGTCATATAAACCCATTGATATAAAACCCATTTTATATGTAAAAACCAAGCCCCGAATCCATATACGAATTACATGCATACCAAAACTATCAACCATAGGGGTTTTATGTAATACAACCTTTCAAGAGCCAAGAATATGAAGGAGATGACGGTTTGAATGGCTAGCCTTAAATGGATAAGAGCATCAAGCTTGTATACCCTCCAAGCCTTCAACAAACACCTTGTTTGCTAGGATTTAATGACTCTTGTACTTGAAAGATAAAACCCTCTTATGTTCTTCATCCTTGAACCGATTTTGGAGAAAAGAGAAGAGAGAGAGGAGAGAGTGATTACAATGTTGCATGTAATGTGGTTGGTTGTATTTTTGTTGTGTACCAACATGTATTATTAATAAGAGAAAATATCAAAAACAAATGGGTGGGAGTTTTCCTCCCAAAAGTGGGCTGGTCCTACCAGATATTATATTCTCTTTCCTCTTGGAAACAGACTAATACCCCAGGTACTGGTGTCAGGACTAATAATGCATGTATCAGTCACAGGACTAATACTCCATGTATTAGTTCACAGGAAAAAAACTCCAAGTATTAGTCACATGTGTATTTATACTTTGTGACATTTAACATTTTTAATATGCCATAAGTTTCATGCAACATACCACAACCATTATCATATATATATATATATATATATATATATATATATATCATTTAACCAACTTAAATAATATCATAAGATTATCTCTCTTATTAAATTATCCTTATAGTTTATGTGACCAAGGCGACAGTGCCAAAGAAAAGTTTTACTTAAATCAATGGATGTATTATCATGAACCAATTCATAAATTCCATTAAACGCCATTGCTTTAAAATAAAAGACATCATTCATGAAAACCTAAAACCCATTTTTTTAAAAACTTGAAATCATAACCACATTGTCTTAAAAGAGAAACGGAGATAATGTTCATAGTCAAACTTGGAGCATACAAAATGTTTTTCGAAACAACTTCCAAACCATTTGGAAGCTTCAAAACATAGTCTCCTTGGGCTTCGACATCAACCTTTGCTCCGTTGCCCATGAAGAGACTTGTAACTCCTTTCTTGAAATGTTTATTCCTTTTAAACTCCTGCAACAAATTGCAAATATGAGTTCCACATCCGGTATCCAATACCCATGTTCTAAAAGAAATAAATTAAGATCAATATGAATCATGAAAGTCGTACCCGAGGTTTGCCCCGCATCCCTCTTTGCTTTCAACTCTTTGAGATAGGTTGGACAATTCCTCATCCAATATCCTTTCTCACCACAACAAAAGCACGGGTCCTCCGAGCTAACTTTTAGCTTCTTTTCTGTTGGTTTGGTTGGTTCCGCTTAAGCCTTTCCTTTGAAATTTCCCTTGAAGTGTCCCTTACCTTTCGCTACCTTTGCCTTAGGTTCCGGGTGATGCCTCTTCTTATTGCCACTTTCATTGATCGTGAGAACTGGTAAAACCTTTTTACCCATTCCCGCTTCAGCCGTTTTGAGCATCGCGTGAAGCTCACCAATGCTCTTGTCCCATCCATTCATAATTCATGACAAAAGTCTCAAACCTTTTAATTAGGCCATTGAGGATCAAATTCGTGGCTAACTCTTTTGAGACGGGACAATTAAGCCGTTCAAGCCAATCAATGTGGCATTTCATCTTAAGCACATAAGATGAAACCGATTGGGTTTCTTCCATATGACATGCATGGAGCGCTCAATCCGTTTCGAAGCGTTCCACCCTAGCTTGAGTAAGGAACATTTCCTTAAGTTGGGTGATCATGTCATATGCCCCATGATGTTCAAAATCCTTTTGAATCTCGGGAATCATAGTTCCCAACATGAGACAAGAAACTTGCACCGAATCCTCGGTGTATTTCAACCAATCGTTATAGGCATCTAAATCGTCAATGTTCGGTTCATCGGGAATAGGATCGTCCAATATGTAGGACCTTTTTTCTTGTTTGAGAACAATTCTAAAATTTCGATACCAATCCATAAAATTATTATGGTTAAGACGATCCTTATCAAGTATAGCTCTTAGTGATATGTTATGCACGGGTGAGATATTGCGTTAGGTGGATTGTTGATTGCGGACATCTAAACAATTTAACAAAGTTCACTTTTAGTATTTTCGATATCAATAAATTTTAATCGTTAATACCCTTTAATGTCTTAAAGACAATTAATGATTAAAATCTAGAATCCAACGTTTCATTCAAATAGTAGTTAGGTGACTTTTATTCCACTATTCAAAATAACAAGGTAGTCAACGTTTGACAATTGCAACCCTTTGAAACTTCTAGTTTTATGGGATCGGTTAAACATCATATGTTTTGTTGGCATGTTTAATCCCATCAACACCTTTGAATGCCATGTGTCGGTGACCCTATTTACATGGTTTCCAAATCAAGTCGTCCTACTTACACACACGTGTGAGTTTACACATACAAGTGGTTAGGTGACCCTCATCCCAAAAGTATTGTAAAACCACCTTAAGATTGCAAGTTTTCTTAAATGTGGTTAGGTGACCCTTAGCCCACATCAAGTCAACAAGTGACTTAAGTGTTGTATAAAAGGATGGTGTTTAACTTGTTTTTAAATGGGATTTAAGTTTTCTAAATTCTAGATTGGAAAACTATGTACCTTGCATTTGCATGCATTCAAATGTATGGTACTTTATTTGAAAACCCATTTTAAAAGTTCCTTTTAATAAAATCCATTTTGTTTTGAGATCATTATCCTTTAATAAAACCAATTTTATTACCTAATGATTTCTAAGGAACTAATTTTATGCAAGTTGTTGATATTAAGTTTGTTAATTATCCTTATCCAAATAAGGTAAAACAAAATATATAAATCAACCATGCAAGCATAAATAAACAACCACAAGTTCATAACCATAGCCACCTATTTTTGGCCACACTTGTTAACCGAAACAAGTGTGCCAAAAGGCTCTCCTAAAGGACGAGAAATGACACAAGGCATGTGTCGGTGAACTCCCACTTGATCCCGCATCCATATGCTTCAAGCGTCCACCTTGTGTTGTGACCTTTCCAATTTATTTGGGCTTCCAATGGGGATCCAACTTCAGCTCCTTGCTTCCTTGGGCCTCCACGTTTGGGCTTTGGCCTTTGGGCTAAAATCCCATCTTGGACTATAAGGTCCATTAAGGCCCAAAACCAAAACCGTAACCTTGTTGCATCTCCGTTTACAAAAAATATATCCTAATACATTTTTCTCTAGTAAAAGAAATACAACTAATCAACTTATTATTACAAACCAATATGAATGAATAAATAGATTACAAACCCAAATAAAAGAATATTACAACCAAATTGAATATTGAATAAATCACAACAAAAACACATATCGAAACACAAGGTCATGGCTAGGTTATGAACATCCAAATGCACATCCAAATATGCAAGTATTACATGTCTAAAATGGTTCCCCTTGTGAACCTCAAACTTTTGGCCAAGGATAAGAAAAACTGAAAGTTTCGGGTTTTGTCCAAACAAAACAACCAATCATCCAAATGACTTAATTCTTCAAGATTATAACATGCATGTAAAGTATAACCTTGAAGAACCAAGGGGTAACCAAAAGCCCCAAAATGTCGGCCATATGGTGAACCACACAATAAAACCCGAAAATTTTTTAGATCTATTGATGCATTTATCCGTATAAGCGTCTCTTGATGCCATTGTTGGGTTTTAACAAGATTATCAAAGCCATATAAACCCATTTATATGAAAAACGCAGGAGATTAAAAGTTTTAAATCTTGTTATATTGATTGATATAAAACTCGTTTCATATGTAAAACCCAAGCCCCGGATCCATATACGAATTACATGCATACCAAAACTATCAACCATAGGGTGTTTATGTAATACAACCTTTCAAAAGCCAAGAATATGAAGGAGATGACGGTTTGAATGGCTAGCCTTCAATGGAGAAGAGACTCAAGCATGTATACCCTCCAAGCCTTCAACAAACTCCTTGCTTGATAGGATTTAATGACTCTTGCACTTGAAAGATAAAACCCTCTTGTGTTCTTCTTCCTTTAACTGATTTTGGAGAGAAGACAGAGAGGAGAGAGTGATTACAATGTTGCATGTAATGTGGTTGGTTGTATTTTTGTTGTCCCAAGATGTATTAATAAGAAAAAATATCATAAACAAATGGGTGGGAAGTTTCCCCCCAAAAGTGGGCTGGTCCTACCAGATATTATTTTCTCTTTCTTCCTGGAAACAGACTAATACCCCATGTACTAGTCTCAGGACTAATACTCCATGTATCAGTCACAGGACTAATACTCCATGTATTAGTTCACAAGACTAATACTCCAAGTATTAGTCACAGGTCTATTTATACATTGTGGCATTTAACATTTTTAACATGCCATAAGTTTCATGCAACATACCACAACCATTATCATATATATATCATTTAACCAACTTATAAATAATAAGATGTTAGATCATATCAACAATAAATAAGATGGTTTTGTCTAGCTTGTTATTGAGTATGACCCGACTTGGATCATAACGTACTACCCACATCAACTGTAATATGTGTCTTGGGCAGACCAATTCCTATAGTAAGGAGGTGTGAGTTCATGTATGATACAATCTTTTTCACACAACTCAACAAAAGGTGTAACATATTCACCTCCTTGGTCACTCCTTACTCTTTTGATTTTCCGATTTAGTTGATTCTCAACTTCGGCTTTAAATAAGATAAACTTATCAATAATCTCAACTTCGGCTTTAATCGGATTTAGTTTATTCTCAACGAGTAGGAATTGATTTTAGATTACACACATCGGTGTGAATCATCTCGAGGGGTTCGGTAAATCGGTCAATCTTTTTGAATGACGATCTCGTTTGTTTTGCTTCGACGCAAGTTTCACATTTATTATTTGAGTCGATATCGAATGTTGGTATATAATTAAGTTTAATCAAATGCCGAATGGAATTAAAATTAACATGGCCTAGTCTACTATGCCAAACATTAGAAGACTCAAGCATATAAGCAGAACTAGTAGCATTATCATTCATTTCATTAAACACGGTTACATTCAACTTAAACATACCATTAAGGTCATAGCCCTTACCAACAAACAAACCATTTTTGGTCAACATGACCTTATCAGACTCAATCACCATTTTGAAACCAAACTTGTTCAACTGCCACCCCGACACAAGATTCGTACAAATTTCGGGAACATACAACACATTTGACAAAGTGAATTCCTTTCCCGAAGTCATCTTCAAAACCACATTCCCTCACCTTTTGACTTCGGCCGTAGAGGAGTTTCCCATAAACACCTTTTCTCCATTAGTCACCTCCTTGAAAGTGCTAAGAGACTTTTGTCATAGCACACATGAGGGGTAGCCCCCGTATCGACCCACATGACGGGTAGCCTCACGAACCATGTTCACTTGTCGAGCATTTTCTTTCTTTGAAGCTTGTATTCATTGGCCCTATGGCCTTGTTATCCACAATTATAACATGTTCCTTGGAACTTCTTTTTCTTCCCAACTCCCCCCTTAGGACCAAGGTTGAAGCTTTTCCCATGATTCTTCTTTCCACCATTTTTATTATCCTTTGAAGATTGGCCATGTTCAACAACATTGGCCTTTGTTGTTCCGGGACCGTCAATTCTTATTAGTGCAATTTTGTTTTGTATTTGCGGTCCAAAGACTACCATAAATCTTTGACGGTCTTGGCCTTACAGTACACGTTATAAAGTGCATCAACCATGCCATTCAAGACATAATAATTCTAGCACAAGAATACAATATTGAGTGTTCTTTGATTCATATCATTGTAGTGACGATCTTATTGTGATTTCTAGAAGTTTGTGTTAGAAATCTTGTATAATAGAATCCGAAATAAGAAACAGAAATAAACAAAACAGTGTTTAACACAATTCCCTTAAACATATTCGTGGTCTGTTCCCAGGGTACTCTGGTTCGAAGCAGAAGCGTAGCACTGCCGAACTCGATCACTTGCCTGAAACGAAATCGTAACAATATTGTTGCAGCAAGGAGGAAGAGGAAGAAGTGTGTATATTGGTGTGTATAAACTGAAGAGCTGGTCCTGGTTATATAACCACTCAATCATAATCAATACTGTTAATGACCATTAAATAATAATAATATCAAATAATGGCCATTAGAGCACATTACAAAACCGAAAATAATAATCATTCTCATAATGATTATTAATGGTTATGACCAAACCAGATTTTGAATCACAAAAACAAATTCAAAAAATTGCCTCACGCGGGCTCGGGTTTTTGGAGCTGCATTCGTGTCCGTGGGACGTGCGGGAACGCACGAGTTCGATGAATTTCTAGTCCAGATCCCAAATTTGCACACCCCCTACGCGACTTGTGGTAAAACATGTCATAAAGATTCAAAGGTGTAGTAAAGGCTCTACCTTATATACCACTCTTTATTTTGTTCCCAGTCAAATATGAGACAACTTTTACCGCTTCATTCTTAAGACTTCATTCACACACTTTAAAACTTCCAACAATCCCCCACACGAATGGAGGTCGAAACAACATTATTCCAATTAGATTTCAGTAGTTGAATCTTGCATACAATAGGTAGGTGTTATCCTTTGAACCTTTGTTTATAAAGCATACTTAGCTCGATTTACATCGGCCGTAGCTCACATCAAAAAGAAATAGTTTGGGTGACTGCAGAGTTCGAAAGACCATAATAGAAAAGAATAGAGAAAGCAGGCATCCTACCACGTCTAAAAGTCCACGAGAATTCGAATTAGAATTAAAGAAGCAAGCTAACACACAACTGAATTCACTTAAGCTTGCAAAGTAGTAGCTAACTACTTTTGTTTCTTTTTTTTATGAACTGTATTATTTGTTTTATGTTTCTTCGTTTTTAAATACCAGTAGTTAAACATTATTGAGTTGCTTATGTTGATGAACTTCATGTTTTTATATTTTGATTTTGGTGTTTGATTGAATACGAAGATTTATTCGTTTGAGTTTTATTATTAATTTAGAGATTGCTCTAGTGTTAATCGTTAATTAGTTGTTGTGAGTTGGTCTAGGCATATAGAATTATCCCCTATATTCAATAGGATCATTTTAGTTCCTTAATAGTTAGGTTTTCGGTTTTGTTCTTGCGATTATGGTTAATACAAGTGAAATAATTATTTAAATCAATTAACTAAATTGTGCTTTCTTACCTGATGACTAAGGTTAGGATTCGTGTTAGCAAGGTTTTTAGCAAGGATTGTCTGATAGTCGGGTGCCGAAGGTTCGGGTTCAGTAATTTAGTCGTTTCTAGGGTTCCGTAGGATTTGATATATTCAGCGTCTCGATTAGAAGGTTTAAGCTTATAAATGACTTTATATATGACAGTTGGGGTAGTATTGATTGATCGAGCCGGTTCTTTCTAGAACTTCTTCACTTGTCCCAATTTCAAGTGTGGTTTATCGTCTATGGATTAGAGGTTTACTAGGTTAGAGTTGGGCCTTCAGTCAATTTCCAAAGTTAGGATTTCATTACATGTGTCTAGGAATTCACGCCTAGGTGTTGATACATTGTTTTATTTGTTAGTATCGTACTTTGTACTGATATGATCAAGTTTGGATAGTTGAGGGGTTAAATATGTAATTTAGGTAAAGGATATAGACTCATATGCTTAGAGTCTTAGCGTATTAGGCGATACGCCTGTTTTGATAGCCCATACGCCTATATAGTTAGCGTATGGGGTGAGATTCGCTAGAATAGACGGTCTGGAAGCGTATGAAGGGTCATTCGCTTATTGTGTTAAGAAAATGATCACATACACTATATATATATATATATATATACTAATAGGTACCCGCGCGATGCGGCGAAGACGACAAATTACAATGTGATTATCGTTTATGTTTAAAATCACGCGTTACGGCTGGGTTTTTTACCTGTACATTTACAATCCATATTCATTGTTATTAAAAAATTTGCAATTAAGATACTTTACCCAAATGCAGCACTAAAATTTCATAATTTTAATTACGCTTTAATTTCCACCTCATACAACTGGGTAACTACTGAAAAGGAGTAAAAAAAATGTTAAAGTTGGACACCAAGATTTAGTTCTTTATTGTTTAATGAAAAGGAGGAAACAAAATGTGACTTTTGTCACAGTTTCCTTCAACTAAAAAAATGACTACTTGATAAAAATGTTAGTACGTAAAGAAATGTGAGATACATTTTTTTGTTGCACATATAAAGTTTATCAAGTTGTACAAAAAGTTGGCATCTCCGATCTCATATGTGTAAGGATCGCATATTTGGCTATCACTTTTGACCCCTTGTTCATATTTCCTTTTGTCCATATTTCCTCTAATGATAGGTGAAAATCAAGTTTAAATAACAGACTTTCTTTCTCAGTCTTTGGGTAGTATTTAAACAATTCTCAAATGAAAATCAGTATTTATAAATTTTGTACCTCAGCCAAGTATAAAAATAACAATTTCTGGTCTAACTAAAAAAATGAGTGCAAATTGCCCATTGAAGAACACATAACACATGGGACACATCTATAACATATACACATTCATATAATGCAGTAAAATAAATTTATAGTGAATATATTTTAAAATAATCACATAACACACAAATGAAATGGATGCGAGATTAGATAGTGGTTTCAGTTGGACTTGTGTCCCCAATAATCTCAGTAAATAGATTCGAAGTCTTTATGGCACCAAAATTCTGTTGGTTTCTTCTCACATTACACGTGCCCTAATAAATAAAAAGAAGAAACAAGTTTATTACTTTATTATATAAACATGCTAAAAAAGGATGGGGATCAATGACAGTGTAGAGAAACATTATACTTTTCATATTTCTTTGGGTCTTCAAGTAAATCAGTCATATGCTTTAGTCTTTTTAATTGGTTCAGCATGGTTTATCATTCAAGTAAATTCCATATTGGCTTCTATTACACGATAGCTTGTTGGTGTCAGTATCAAACCTCAAAAGAAACTACGAATAAATATGTTATTTAAAATGGCAAATATTGTTATAATAATTTTTAACCTGGGAACGTTGAGCATCACCAACAGCAGCAGATCCATTTGGCTTTGTTGCATAATTGATGGCATGATCAATCTCCTGCAAACAAATTGATAAATGATATTATTTCTATTTGTTAACAAGGACAGAAAATTAAAATAGGATATTATTTCTATTTGATAACAAAGACAGAAAGGTAAAATAGGAATTCTAAAGAGAATTAAGATTTGTAACCTACATATAGAAGTTGAATGCCATGAACTAGATCACGGGCCTCAAACCATGATATGCAAAATCGACTACAATCCCAGCAAACTCAGCCTGAAAAATATAAACAAATATTTATATTCTAGAAAGTGGTTAAAACTTAAAATATATAGTAAAACGGACCGGAATAATATCAAATGAATCAAAGTCCCTCCCTGGACCATACTTGTCCATATGCTTAGAGTCAAAAATCAGCTTTAAGGTTTATGTAACCAAATTGATTTTGTGAGGTAGAGTGCTTGTATGATAACAATGAATATGGTGCAAAAATAGATATGAAAACAGAGATTTGTTACGAGGAAAATCCCTTGATCGATTAAGGATCGCCGGCACAAAACCCCCGGATGATGACAAATGTCTATCACCACTATATTAATCAAGAAATAATGTTTCAATCGTGGAGCTTAAGATCGGTGAGTACAAATAAAGCTATGTGTAAGTGATGGCAGCTGAAGTAATCTTTGCGAACCGAGATGTGTAAGTTGTGTGTCATATAAATCGAACATAGCTCGTTATAAATACAAATATATGCTAACTAACTATCCTAAATATCAACCACTACTCCATGATACGTTGCAACTGTTTGACCACGTGCAAACTCAATGGACTAGCCAAAAAATAGGTAAACCTAGTCTCTTAGCCGTTATACCTGTTAAATACAAAACCATTCAAAGAATACAAACGTTAGTGGACAACAAGTACTAAGGATCCTTGATCCTACGTATCCTAGAACATATTTTAAGGATAACTTATCCTCAGCACAAGAATTTGTGCCCTAACACCCTACAAGAACATTAAATCTGGCTGTTCCGACCGGTTTTGTAAATAAGTCTGCCACATTATTATCAGTGTAAACTTGTTCAAGATGAATCAATTTTTGGTCCTAACAATCACGAAGAAAATGAAATATGATGTCAATGTGCTTGGTATAAATGCTGAACATGATTTTTAACAATAGCAATAGCAGCATCATTATCACAAAAGATTGGATCCAGCAATTAATGTTGCATCCAGATAACCTGTGAAAAGCAAGCAGACGCAAAAAATACTCAGCCTCAGCAGTGGATGTGGACATCGTTTGTTTTTTTCTTGCATTACCATGAAATGAGTCGATCACCCAAGAATTGACATCCAGCAGAAGTAGATTTCCTTTCAATGTCATCTCCACAATAATTGCTATCAACAAAAGCATATAAATCAAAATCTATTTTTTTAGGATACCAAAGACCTAGCTTTGGTTGCCCTTTCAGATATTTAAAAATACATTTAACAGCAATCAAATGAGAAAAGTTTAGGATTAGCCTGGAAGGGCGCTCATTGATAGATAGTAAGCATTATGTCAGGGCCACTGGTGGTAAGATACATCAGGGATCCGATCATTGACCTATAGTATGTTTGATCTATGGAGTTCTTTTTAGGATCATTGGAAAGAAGAGATCATTCCGCCATAGGAGTTGCTGCGCTCTTCGAATCTTGGAACTAGAATTTGGTCAATATGTCTTCGACATATTTTCCTTGATGTAGAAAAATTCTTGTCAAACTTTGACGAACCAATAATCCCAGAAATGTTATCATCTCCCCCAACAAACTTATTTCAAATCTCCTCTTCATCACTTATTCAAATTCAATACATAGAGCGGTACTGGTGGAGCCAAAAATGATATCGTCTACATAAATCTGAACCAAGATCATAACTTTCCCAACAGTTTTAAGGATCAAGTTATGATCGATGGTTCCTCGTTTGTAATCATGCTCTAGTAGATGAGCCGTCCATGTTGCATACCATGCCCAAGGCGCTTCATGAAGTCCATAGAGAGGTTTGTCTAACTTGTAAACGTAGGTAGGATATTTTGAGTCAACAAAAACCGATGCTTGGTCCACATAAATTTCCTCTTTTACTTCTCCATACAGAAATGCTATCTTGACATTCATTTGGTAAACCGTGAACCCCCTATAGGAAGCATATGCCAAGAAAATCCGAATGGCATCAAGACGAGCCACTGGAGCATACACTTTAGTGTAATCTAAACCTTCAACCTGACAAAAACCACGAACCACAAGTCGCGCTGTGTTTTGAACATTAACCCCAATATCGTCTTGCTTGTTACGAAAAACCCATCTTGTATCTAAAGCCTTCTTCCCGACGCGCAGCTCAACCAATCTCCAAACCTTGAGTTTTTCAAACTGATTCAATTCTTCATGCGTGGTGTCCACCCAACTTGGTTTTTGTAAAGCCATTTCAACTGACTTAGGTTCAATCTGATAAATGAAATAGGAAAATAAACAACTGTTGATGTGTTTTGTCTGACTTCTGGTTGAGACGCCTGTTTCAAGGGGACCTTATGACATTTTAATTAGGATGATCCTGTTGAATTCTTGTTAGAATAGAACGGCCGGGAACGGAACTGGTAGAAGGGAGATTTGTTGGATCTTCAAAGATTTCAGAGAGAGGGTTCTTCCATCCAGATTTCGTAGTACTATGCGATACGAGGTACTGGAAATGTAATCATTTGGTATGGCATCTGGGAATAGAGTGCTCCCAAAAATTTAACGAATGACACTCTGCCCCTCAACTGATGAAGCATCGGCCTTAGAAGCTTCAACGGTTTTTAGTTCACGTACTGCAGGAAACTCTTTTGAAGAAAAAGTCTCAGTAACACTTTCATGATGACTTGCAGACAGTGGCTGAGTAGTATCCAATGATTCTGATGGTTCTATACTCGGCACTAGAGACATATGAGAATCGGTAGGGATGTCGTCTTCTTCTTCAACAACATTTGAAGCACCAACACCTGAGTTTTCTGTATCAATAACTGGAAACACATTAAATGGATTAAATAGTTCATTATAATCGAATAACCAGTCAGGACCGACACGAACATCAGTCTAATTCCCCTTCTAGCCAGTGCACACCATAAGATTCCACTATCTGCTTCGTGGTCTTGTTGTAAACTATGTAAGAAGTATGGCCAGCATATCCAACAAAATAGCAGTCATCAACTTTCTCTCCAAACTTTGGAGTCGTTTCAAGATTTAGTAGACATGGACATCGAAAAGCTTGAAGTTGTGCAACCGCAGACTTGTGACCATAAACAATTTCATAGGGAGTCTTCATCTTTGATTTGTTGATCAACACTCGATATTGAACATAACAGGCTGTGTTGATGGCTTCAACTCAGAAGAATAAAGGTAGCTTTCAATCACACAGCATAGTCCTTGCTGCATCGATAAAAGTTCTGTTCCTTCTCTCAGCAACTCCATTTTGTTGTGATGTGCGAGCTGAGCTGAGCTGTACTGTCTAAGTACTACTTTCTCAGCACAAAAAAATTCAACGTTTAATTCTTGAATTCGGTGCCATTGTCACAGCGATTACCCTTTAGCTTTAGATTGAGTGGATTCTCCATGAGCACCATAAAGAGTTTTATCAATTCTGTAGTTTCACTCTTATTTGACAAGAAAAACACCCATGTAAAACGTGAGTAATTATTAGTAATAACCAGATAATAAGAGCTGCGAGGGAGACTAAATGGTATTAACCAGTTTTGGCTGGTGAGACTAACGTATAGGAATCTATCTGCCCAAGACACATATTAGAGTTGATGTGGCTAGCACGTATTGATTCAAGTCGGGTCATACCCAATAACAAGCTAGACAAACCCCACGATAATTATTATTATTATATATGATCTAATAATGATTATCAACACTTATAATATTTGGAAATTGGGTTTTCTAAATATTAGCATTTGTGTGTTAAATACATTATATGGATAATTTATATTTTGAGAGATGTTATTTAAATTGGATAAATGACATATTGCATGTTACTTATGTTATGTTTATACATAAACATTATAAGTAAATAAATTGTAAGTAATAAAAAGGGATTTGTATTTTGGGTGGGAAAAACCTCTTCCCTCTTCTCTCTCCTCCTTTTGTTTCATTCAAGACATGCATGAGAGTGATTGGAGGATCATAATTCTTGGGTGAATAATCTCTACACTCTCTCTCTCACACACACATCTCTTCTTTCGTTCTCTCCGTTAAGAGCCGAGAACAACAAGAAGAAAAGAATAAAAGGGTTTACTCTTGCATCAAGTGTTAGGACCCTAGCAACCAAGGTGTTTGTTGGAGCTCGTTGGGTATACAAGCTTGAGGTTTTCTCCATTAAAGGCTTGTTATTCAAACCGTCATCTTCTTCATCTTTCTTGCATCTTGAAAGGTTGTATTACATAAACCCCCTATGGAGTTTGTTTTGTATGCATGCAAATTCATATATGGATCCGGGGCTTGGGTTATACATATAAAACGGGTTTTATATTAATCAATATAACAAGATTTTAAACTAATTTATCCGCTGCGTTTTTCATATAAATGGGTTTATATGGCTTTGATAATCTTGTTAAAACCCAACAATGGCATCAAGAGCCGCTTATACGGATACATGCATCAATAGATCTAAAAAAATTTTGGATTTTATGGTGTGGTTCACCATATGGCCAAAATTTTTGGGGCTTTTGGTTACCCCTTAGTTCTTCAAGGTTATACTTTACATGAATGTAATAATTTTGAAGAATTAATTCATTTGGATGATTGGTTGTTTTGTTTGGACAAAACCCGAAACTTTCGGTTTTCTTATCCTTGGCCGAAAGTTTGAGGTTCACAAGGGGAACCATTTAGAGATGTAATACTTGCATATTTGGATGTTAATTTGGTTGTTCATAACCTAGACATGACCTAGTGTTTGGATGTGTGTTTGTGTTGTGATTTATTCAATATTCAATTTCGTTGTAATATTCTTTTATTTGGGTTTGTAATCTATTTATTCATTCATATTGGTTTGTAATAATAAGTAGATTAGTTGTGTTTCTTTTACTAGAGAAAAATGAATTAGGATATATTTTTTTGTAAAAGAACAAGCAACAAAGTTACGGTTTTGGTTTTGGGCCTTAATGGACTTCATAGTCCAAGATGGGATTCTAAGCCGAAAGACCAAAGCCCAAACTTGGAGGCCCATGGAAGCAAGGAGCTGAAGTTGGAGCCCAATTGGAAGCCCAAATAAAGTGGAAGACTCACAAAACAAGGTGGACACTTTAAGCATATAGATGCAGGATCAAGTGGGAGTTCACCGACACATACCTTGTGTCATTCTCGTCCCTTAGGAGAGACCTTTTGGCACACTTGTTTCTGTCAACAAGTGTTGTCATCTTAAGTGGCTATGGTTATGAACTTGTGGCTGTTTATTTATGCATTGTTGATTTATATTTCGTTTTATCTTATTTGGATAAGGGTAACTAACAAACTTAATATCAACAACTTGCATAAAACTGGTTCCTTAGAAATCATTAGGTAGTAATTTTTTTTTTATAAAGGTTAATGATTTCACAATAAAACGGGTTTTATTAAAAGGAACTTGAAAATTGGTTTTCAAAGGTACCGTACATTTGAATGCATGCAAATGGAAGCTACATTTTATAGTTTTCCAATCTAGAATTTTGAAAACTAAAATCCCTTTTAAAACAAGTTGAACACCATCCTTTTATACGACACTTAAGTCACTTGTAGACTTGAATCGTGGAATAGGGTCACCTAACCACATTTAAGAAAACTTGTGATCTTAAGGTGGTTTTACAATACTTTTAGAATGAGGGTCACCTAACCACTTGTATGTGTAAACTCACACGTGTGTATAAGTAGGACGACTTGATTTGGAAACCATGTGAATAGGGTCACCGACACATGGCATTCAAAGGTGTTGATGGGATTAAACATGCCAACTAAACATTTTATGTTTAACCGAAATCATAAAACTAGAAGTTGCAAAGGGTTGCAATTTTCAAACTTTGACTACCTTGTTATTTTGAATAGTACGATAAAGGTCACCTAACTACGATTTGAATGAAACGTTGGATTCTAGATTTTAATCAATAATTGTCTTGGAGACATTAAAGGGTATTAAAGATTAAAATTTATTGATATCGAAAATACTAAATTGAACTTTGTTAAATTCTTTATATATGGCCACAAACAATCCACAGAACGCTATTATCCCTCATGTGCATAATCTATCACTTAGATCCATTCTGTATAAGGATCGTCTAAACTTTAACAACTTTATGGAATGGTATCGAAACTTGAGAATTGTTCTCAAGCAAGACAAGAAGTCCTATATATTAGACGATTCTATTTCCGATCAACCTGATGTCAACAACTTGGATGCCTACGCAGATTGGTTGAAATACACCAAGGATTCAGTGCAAGTTTCTTGCCTCATGTTGGGAACAATGATTCCCGAGATCCAAAAGGATTTCGAGAATCATGGTGCGTATGACATGATACGCCCCATGATCAAGCAAGGGTGGAGCGCTTCGAAACGGTTCGAGCACTTCATGCATGTCATATGGAAGAAACCCAATCTGTGTCATCTTATGTGCTTAAGATGAAAAGCCACATTTATCGGCTTGAATGGCTTAATTGCCCCGTCTCAAAAGAGTTAGCCACGGATTTGATCCTGAACGGCCTAACTAAAAGGTTTGAGACATTCGTCATGAACTACAACATGAACGGATTGGACAAAAGCATTGGTAAGCTTCACGCAATGCTTAAGACAGCTGAAGCCGGCATGAGTAAAAAGGTTTACCCGTTCATACGATCAATGAGGGTGGCTTGAAGAAAAGGCATCACCTGGAACCAAAGGCAAAGGTTGCCGTGGGTAAGGGGCAAGTCAAGAAGCTAAAGGTTAGCGCTGAGGATTCATGCTTTGGTTGTGGGGAGATAGGTCACTGGATGAGAAACTGTCCGACCTATCTCAAGGAGTTGAAAGTTAAGAGGGATGTGGGGCAAACCACAGGTACAACTTTCATGATCAATATTGATCTTAATATTATTTCTTTTAACACATGGGTATTGGATACTGGATGTGGAACTCATATCTGCAATTCATTGCAGGGGTTCAAAAGAAGACATGATTACAAGAAAGGAGATATAAGTCTCTTCATGGGCAATGGAGCAAAGGTTGACGTCCAAGCCCGAGGAGATTATGTTTTGAAGCTTCCAAATGGTTTGGAATTTATTTAGAAAAACATTATGTATTCTCCTAGTTTGACTAGGAATATTATCTCTGTTTCTGTATTAAGACAATTTGGTTATGATTTCAAGTTTGTAAACAATGGTTTTTATGTATTCATGAATGATGTCTTTTATTTAAAGCAATGTTGTTTAATGGCATTTATGAATTGGTTCATTATAATACATCCATTGATAACTTGTATACACCAAGCTAGCACCAAAAGACTCAAATTGGATTTGAGTAAAACTTTTCTTTGGCATTTTTCGCCTTGGTCACATAAACAAGGATCACATTCATACACTTCAAAAGAATGGTCTTTTGAAATCAAGTGATGATTCATTTGATGAATGCGAATCTTGTTTATTGGGAAAAATAACCAAAAAACCATTTAGTGGAACTAATGAAAGGGCGAAAGACTTATTAGGTATCATACATTCGGATGTATGTGGTCCTTTTAGGACAATGACAAGAAATTATGAAAAATACTTCATAACCTTTACCGACGATTATAGTCACCACGGGTATATGTTCTTGTTAAGACACAAAAATGAAGCCTTTGAAATGTTCAAAGTCTTCCAAAATGAAGTACAAAATCAACTCAACAAAACAATCAAAGTGTTACATTCCGATAGAGGAGGTGAATACCTCAATGATGCGTTTCTAGAACATCTTAGGAGTTGTGGGATTGTCTCACAACTTACTCCACCTGGAACACCACAACATAATGGTGTGTCTAAAAGGAGGAATCGAACTTTATTGGATATGGTTCGATCCATGATGGCTAGAAACACATTACTTCTATCATTTTGGGATTTCGCAGTGATCTCTGTTGCCCGCATTTTAAATATGGCACCAACCAAGAATGTGGACAGGACACCTTTTGAAATATGACATGGAAAGGTATCATTATCATATTAAGGGTATGGGGCTTTGAGGCTTATGTTAAGATCTACATCCAAGAAAAACTTGAAAGCCGATCCACTAAGTGTATCTTTGTAGGATATCCCGAAGATTCTATGGGATATTACTTCTACAATCTAAATGAGCATAAAGTGTTTATAGCTCGCAAGGCTAAGTTCTTGGAAAGAAGGTTCCTTATGGAAGGAACTGATAGAACTATGGAACTTGAGGAGGATCGAGAACCACAAGCCGATACACTTTTGGTTGACACTAGCGATCAACAAGAGGTTGTTGATAAGATATGGATTTTCATGGAAGGATGCTATTTGGTGGATTCCGACAAACCAACCACATACCGAGATGCAATGTCACAATCTGATTGTGATAAATGGCTGGAAGCCATGAACGTTGAGATGTAATCCAAGCATGACAACCAAGTATGGGACCTGGTTGCTCCACCTCTTAATTCCAAACTGGTTAGAAGTAAGTGGGTTTTCAAGAAGAAAACTGATATGCATGGAACTTGGATAGTTATAAAGCTAGACTTGTAGCAAAGGGTTTCACTCAAACTCAAGGGGTTGATTATGATGAAACTTTCTCGCCCGTGGCTAAGTCAAAGTCTATAAGGATATTGTTTGCCATAGCCACATATTATGACTATGAGATATGGCAAATGGATGTCAAAACTGCTTTTCTAAATGGACACCTTGAAGAAGATGTCTATATGGTTCAACCTGAAGGTTTTGTCGATCCACAACATCCTAATAAAGTATGCAAGTTGAAGAAATCAATCTATGGATTGAAACAAGCGTCTAGGAGTAGGAATCACCGTTTTGATGATGATGTTAGGAAATTTTGATTCATCAAAAATGCTGATAAAGCTTGTGTGTATAAGAAAGCTAGTAGGAGCATCATTACCTTTCTAGTATTATATGTCGATGACATATTACTATTTGGAAATGACATTCCAACCTTGGAAGGTGTAAAAGCCTGGCTTGGAAGCTATTTTTCCATCAAGGATCTTGGTGAGGCCGCCTATATTCTTGGAATAAGGATCTATAGGGATAGATCAAGGCGGTTGATAGGTTTGAATCAAAGTGCATACATTGACAAAATCTTGAAAAGGTTCAAGATGGAAAACTCTAAGAAAGGTTTGGTACCTATTCAAAGAAGAACAATGTTGACTGTTTCTCAATGTCCTAGCTCAAAGGATGAGCAAGATAAAATGAGTGGAATCCCATATGCATCTGCTATAGGATCCATCATGTATGCCATGATATGCACCAGACCGTATGTGTCATGCGCCTTGAGCATGACAAGTAGATACCAACAAAATCCGGGAACTAACCATTGGATGGCGGTTAAGAGCATATTGAAATACATTAGGAGGACTAAGGATATGTTTCTTATATATGGCTCTGGTGAAGAGGAACTCATTGTAAAGGGTTACACTGATGCGAGTTTCCAAACTTATCGACATGATTCTCGATCATAATCGGGATATGTTTTCGTTCTAAATGGTGGTGCTGTCTCTTGGAAGAGCGCAAAACAAGACGTGGTAGCCTTGTCCACCACTGAATCGGAATACATTGCCGCCTCATTGGCAGCTCAAGAAGCTGCATGGAGTAGAAAGTTCGTGGCCGATCTAGGGGTAGTGCGTACCATTCAGGACCCTCTAGAAAGCTTTTGTGTCAACGAGGGTGCGATTGCTCAAATCAAGGAACCCCGTGCACATCAAAAGACTAGGCACATTGAGCGGAGATTCAACTACATAAGGGATGAAGTTGAAAAGGAAAATATATGTATTCGCAAATTTCACACTGATCAAAACATTGCGGATCTACTCACGAAGCTCCTTGAAAGACCGAAGCATGAGGTTCATACT
Source organism: Bidens hawaiensis (assembly GCF_021521415.1). NCBI lineage: Eukaryota > Viridiplantae > Streptophyta > Magnoliopsida > Asterales > Asteraceae > Bidens > Bidens hawaiensis. Next base: position 1,390,634 of record NW_027491406.1, on the reverse strand, counting down.
TGCGCCTTAGGACTTCGATATTCTAGTGATTGGATTTGATCTATTTTGTATTTGGATATTGGAATGATTTTTATTTCGACTCATTCATATGATTATGGTTTATGATTATGACATTTGAGTTATGTTCCATTTTAGCATGTTTAAATCCGTGAATAAGTTAATTATTCTAAATGTTTGTAGTCCTTCATATTTGTGGTAACAAGTATGAAGGTAAGACTATTATGAACTTGGATTGGTGGATATTCATAAGGCATTAATATAGAGCAAGGGTTTGCTGCCAAGGTTCATAGATATTTATGGGATAAATATTGGAATGACCCGCCCTCAAATTTACTGCATGGAATCCTTGTGATTTGTGGTCATAAGTAAACTTGAGTAAAGGCGAACTTCAGAGTATTCTCCGACCTAAGATACATATTGGGTCTTGATATTCATCGACTATTATACTTTGACTTTGTTCTTCGCTGCTCTGAAACATGTCAGTACATAAGGCTGAGCTCAAGTGTAGTACAAGGTGATAGTGAGAGACGTATGTAGGCAATAGTGGATTTGTCCCTCTTATTCGTTGAGAGTTAAATGTCTAAGGCCTGAAAAGTTAAATCAACAGAGAATGATCACTCTGTGTCTCTGGATTTAACATGACATTTTTGGCAAAAGGATGAATGATAGATTCACCTAAATCATTTCAAGTAAGGTTCTTTAAGGAGATGTTGAATGGCACTTCATCATACGTATTAGGGTAGTAAGCCGTTGTTAGGCGGTATTTGCTACTTGCCTCAATCTTCTATGCATCTTGTGCAAGTGGGAGATTGTATGAATCGATCTGCCCAAGACACATATTAGAGTTGATGTGGCTAGTATGTATTGATCCAAGTCGGGTCATACCCAATAACAAGCTAGACAAACGCCATGATAATTATTATTAGATATGATCTAAGTAATATTTTAAAATTGGGTTTTCTAAATATTTGCATTTGTGTGTTAAATAAATTATATGGATAATTTATTTTTGAGAGATGTTATTTAAATTGGTTAAATGACATATTGCATGTTACTTATGTTATGTTTATAACATAAACATTATAAGTAAATAAATTGTAAGTAATAAAAGGGGATTTGAATTTTGGGTGGGAAAAAACTCTTCCCTCTTCTCTCTCCTCCTTTTGTTTCTTTCAAGACATGCAAGAGAGGGATTGGAGGATCATCATTCTTGGGTGAATAATCTCTACACTCTCTCTCACACACGCATATCTCTTCTTTCTTTTCTCTCCATTAGGAGCCGAGAACAACAAGAAGAAAAGAAGAAAAGGATTTGTTCTTGCATCAAGTGTTAGGACCCTAGCAACCAAGATGCTTGTTGGAGCTTGTTGGGTATACAAGCTTGAGGTTTTCTCTATTGAAGGCTTGCTATTCAAACCATCATCTTCTTAATCTTTCTTGCATCTTGAATGGTTGTATTACATAAACCCCCTATGGAGTTCGTTTTGTATGCATGCAAATTCGTATGGATCCGTGGCTTGGGTTTTACATATAAAAAGGGTTTTATCTTAAACAATATAACAAGATCTTAAACTAATTAATCCGCCGCGTTTTTCATATAAATGGGTTTATATGGCTTTGATAATCTTGTTAAAACCCAACATTACGATTGTGTTTACCCAAAGCACAAGCTACACATTTCTCAATTGTTACAAAATCCTTTACACGCATACCACACACCAAGTTGTTTAGCAAGACGGTTGAACTTTCTAATTTTTTCATGACCAAGACGAGGATGCTAAAACATGACATTATGTTCTGAAACTTTTGAAAATAGGCAGGTGATTTCATCAGGAACATTTTTGTTCATGTCGATCACGTTAGCATTACCTTTTCTTTGTGATAGAACAAGAACCCAATCTTCTGGTATAATGATACTAGGTTTTAAAATTAAACACTCATTGTTAGTAAAATGTGTTGAAAAGCCTTTATCACAAACTTGTGAGACACTGAGCAGATCGCGGTTCAATTCTGGAACAAACGTAACATTCTCAAATTTAAGAACACCATTATTTACAGTACCCTTCTGAGTAATCTTCCCCTTCTCTCCTCCCGCGAAAGAAACATACCCACCATTTAAAATTTAAATGTCTCACAAGATTGGGTTCTGGTATAATCATACTTGGTTTTAAAATTAAACACCCATCGTCTCACAAGAACGGCCACTATCAGTATACTAGAAGATTGGGTTCTAGTATAATGATACTAGGTTTTAAAATTAAACACCATTGTTAGTAAAATATGTTGAAAAGCCTTTATCACAAACTTGTGAGACACTGAGCAGACTGTGGTTCAATTCTGGAACAAACTTAACATTCTATAATTTAAGAACACCATTACTTTCAGTACCCTTCTGAGTAATCTTCCCCTTCTCTCCTCCCGCGAAGGAAACATACCCACCATTTAAAATTTGAATGTCTCACAAGATTGGGTTCTGGTATAATGATACTAGGTTTTAAAATTAAACACTCATTGTGTCACAAGAACAGCCACTATCATTATACCAGGAGATTGGGTTCTGGTATAATGATACTAAGTTTTAAAATTAAACATTATTTTTAGTAAAACGTGTTGAAAAGCCTTTATCACAAACTTGTGAGACACTGAGCAGACTGTCGTTCAATTCTGGAACAAACTTAACATTCTCTAATTTAAGAACACCAATACTTATTGTACCCTTCTGATTAATCTTCCCCTTCTCTCCTCCTGCGAAGGAAACATACCCACCATTTAAAATTTGAATGTCTCACAAGATTGGGTTCTGGTATAATGATACTAGGTTTTAAAATTAAACACTAATCGTCTCACAAGAACGGCCACTATCATTATACCAGAAGATTGGGTTATTGTATAATGATACTAGGTTTTAAAATTAAACACCATTGTTAGTAAAATGTGTTGAAAAGCCTTTATCACAAACTTGTGAGACACTGAGCAGACTGTGGTTCAATTCTGGAACAAACTTAACATTCTCTAATTTAAGAACACCATTACTTACAGTACCCATCTAAGTAATCTTCCCCTTCTCTCCTCCCGCGAATGAAACATACCCACCATTTAAAATTTGAATGTCTCACAAGATTGGGTTATGGTATAATGATACTAGGTTTTAAAATTAAACACTCATTGTGTCACAAGAACGGCCACTATCATTATACCAGGAGATTGGGTTCTGGTATAATGATACTAAGTTTTAAAATTAAACAAAATGTTAGTAAAATGTTTTGAAAGGCCTTTATCACAAACTTGTGAGACACTGAGTAGACTGTGGTTCAATTCTGGAAAAAACTTAACATTCTCTAATTTAAGAACACCATTACTTACAGTACCCTTCTGAGTAATCTTCCCCTTCTCTCCTCCCGCAAAGGAAACATACCCACCATTTAAAATTTGAACGTCTCATAAGATTGGGTTCTGGTATAAATTTAAACACTCATTGTCTCACAAGAACGGCCACTATCATTATACCAGGAGATTGGGTTCTGGTATAATGATACTAGGTTTTAAAATTAAACATAATTGTTAGTAAAATGTGTTGAAAAGCCTTTATCACAAACTTGTGAGACACTGAGCAGACTGTGGTTCAATTCTGGAACAAACTTAACATTCTCAAATTTAAGAACAGCATTACTTACAGTACCCTTCTGAGTAATCTTCCCATTCTCTCCTCTCGCGAAGGAAACATACCCACCATTTAAAATTTGAATGTCGTGAAGTTGGGACATGTCTCGTGTCATGTGCCTAGAACTGCCACTATTAACATACCAAGGTCTGATGATATTCCTCTGTAGTTGTTCCTTCACAATGTGCAATATTAATTAGTTTTTGGCAACCAGTCCATAGTAGTGTCAGGCCCGATTTATTTAAACGTCTCACCGGTTGCCATGACATGTCTTCCTGATTATCTAACATTGAGCAAGAGAATTTTGATGGATTAGTCACCGGAGATTTGGGCAATCATTTATATTTAGGTTTTGAAACTTTGTTATTGATATAAACGGTTGACTTTGTCTCCGTCTTGCGAGCGGAAAAAATATTTAATTTTGACTTCCACTTTAGTTTCGATCCAGAGGCCGACTTGGTTATCGGAACCGAAACCGAGTTTCCATCACACTTCTGAAACATATTAGGCTTGGACTAATGAGAGCTTAACCTGTCAGCCTTGTTTCTTTTCCAATCACCATACTAGTGAATGTCGAACACTCGTATGCCAAAGATGTGGGAAGATTGGGCATTATGCCCCAAGTTGTAGAACTATAATGTATACTCCAAACCGACAATCTCAAACAACCCAACCCTGCCGTCCTTAACAACCACCTTGACCCCAACCAACCTGACAATAATTGAACCAACAAACTCCACCCACGATGAACCTTCGTACTTGCTACGAGTGTGGTAGTATGAAACATTTTCAGAGATACTGCCCCAAGTTGAATCAGGGTGTAGTGAGAAGGTAGAACCAAGCACATACATCAACTTCCAACTCAACTAGTGGACGCACTTTTGTAACAGGGTCGGGTGAAGCGCGTCATGATCCGAATGTAGTAACAAATACTTTCTTAGTTTCTAGTTAGTATGCTTCAATTTTGTTTGATATGGGTGCCGATAGAAGTTTTGTATCTGTTAAGTTTTTACCCTTAGAAAATATGCCAGTTAGTAAACTAACAAATCCCTATACTATAGAGCTCGCTAATGGTAAGTCTATAATTGTGAAACAAATAATCCGAAATTGCTCCCTCATCCTAAACGACCACCCATTCCTTATCGATTTACTCCCAGTAGATTTAGGAAGTTTTGATGTGATAGACAGTATGGACGGGCATGAATCGTTTGTAAAGACAAAACTGTTAAAATTCCCCTCACGGACAACGAAGCGATGATTGTACAAGGTCAGATGTCTGGTAACGTATTACCTCTCGTGTCACATCTTAAAGTACTGAAATACTTAAGTCAGGGTGGTATAGTATATTTAATGAGTATGGCAACTAAAATCCCTGATGAAAAGCGCATAGAAGACATCCCAGTGGTACAAGAGTCATCTAATCTGTTTCCTGATGAGTTGTTTGGTTTACCACTGATCTGACAAGTCGAATTCCGTATTGACCTAATACCAAGAGCAGCTCCCATTGCTAAGGCACCTTACCGACTTGCACCTTATGAAATGCAAGAACCGTCCAATCAATTGCAAGAGTTATTAGATATGGGCTTTATACGACCTAGCTATTCACCATGGGGAGCACCGGTTTTATTTGTGAAAAAGAAAGACGAAGTTTCGGATGTGTACTGATTACCGGGAATTGAATAAAGTGACTATCAAGAACAGGTACCCCTTACCTCGAATTAATGACTTGTTCGACCAACTTCAAGGTGCGTAGTATTTTTCCAAAATTGATCTAAGATCTGGTTATCATCAAGTAAGAATCCAGGGAGAAGATGTCCCAAAAACAGCCTTCCGAACTCCGTACGGTCACTATAAATTTTGGTTATGCCGTTTGGATTGACCATTGTACCTACAATATTTATGGATCTCATGAAGGGAGTTTGCAAACCCTACCTTGACAATGTAAGGAAGAAAACGAGCAACATATGCGGGTAATCTTGGAATTATTGAGGCAAGAAACGTTATACGCCAAGTTATCCAAATATGAATTCAGGCTACAAGAAGTACAATTTTTAGGACACATTGTGAATCAACAAGGAATCCAAGTAGATCCCAGTAAAATTGAGGCTATTAAGAATTAGCAATTACCGAAATCACCAAAAGAAATTCATCAATTTTTTGGATTAGCTTGGTATTACCGATGATTTATTGAAAAGTTTTCAAATATTGCCCAATCTTTAACCCACCTAACTCAAAAATATCAAACATATGACTGGCGAGAAGAACAAGAAATGGCCTTCCAAACATTACAATAAAAGTTATGAGAAGCTCCAGTTTTAAGACTTCTAGATGGAACTAATAACTTGACAGTCTATTGTGACGCATCTCGTAAAGGTTTTAGATGCGTATTGATGCAACGAAAGAAAGTAATAGCGTATGCTTCACGACAGTTAAAAGTACACGAGAAGAACTATATAACTCATGATTTGGAATTAGGAAAAGTTATTTTCGCACTGAAAATTTGGAGACACTACTTGTACGACACCAAATGTACCATGTATATTTATACGGACCACGAAATCCTACAACACATATTTGACCAAAAAGAGCTGAACATGAGACAAAGAAGATGGGTAGAACTGTTAAATGACTACGATTGTGAAATTTAATACCATCCGGGTAAGGCCAATATAGGAGCTGATGAATTAAGTTGAAGGACGAATTAAACCCCTAAGAGTACGGGCACTTGGTATGATTTTCTAGAATAGCCTTATCGAACAAATCCGTGTTGCCTAGGAGGAAGCCTTAAAAGAAGATCAAATAGAAAAGGAAGAATTGCACGGTAATGAAAAGAACTTTGAGAAGAAAATTGATGAAACATACTATTACAAAAACTGAGTATGGATTCCGACCCTTCATGATCTTCGGGAATTGATTCTTGATGAAGCACACAAGTCCAAATATTCTATTCATCCAGGTACCGATAAGATGTATAGAGATGTTAAAGACTTTTATTGGTGGCCTTGTATGATGAAGGATATAGCCTTATATGTAAGTAATGCGCAACTTATGCTTGTGTTACAGAAATGGAAATGGGAACAGATTACCATGGACTTCGTAACAAACATTCCCAAAACCTCCTGAGGCCATAATGGAATTTGGGTAATTGTGGATCGATTAACCAGATATGCTCATTTCATTCCAATTCGTAATAACTACACTACCGAAAAACTCTCCCAAATTTGCATTGACGAAATCGTATCTCGACACGGTGTACCAATTTCTATTATTTCAGATCGGGATAGCCATTTTACTTCTCAATTCGGGCAAGCTGTACAAGAAGCTTTGGGAACCCGTATAAATTTTAGTACAAATTACCATCCCCAAGCAGATGGCCAATCCGAACGAACCATTTAAACCTTAGAAGATTTTCTTCGTGCGTATGTACTGGATTTCAAAGGGAATAGGGATCAACACATCCCGCTCATTGAATTTTCACACAATAACAGTTACCACAGTAGTATACAAGGGGTACCTTATGAAGCATTATACGGGCGAAAATGTAGGTCGCCATTTTGTTGGACAGACGTGGACGATACTCAAATCACAAGATCCGATTTGATTCAAGAAAACCATTATCTTTTGAAATAGGCGACAAAGTGTTTCTTAAGGTGTCCCCATTGAAAGGTTTCATAAGGTTTAGAAAAACCGGTAAGTTATCCCCGACATACATTGGACCTTTCTAGGTTATTGCTAAAATTGGCCCTGCAGCCTACCGACTGGAATTTCCGTTAGAACTGAGCTCTATTCACGATGTGTTTCACGTGTCGAACCTGAAAAAAGTCTCTTGTTGATGAAACATGCATAATACCACTGGAAGATGTTTAGGTAAATGAAAAGGCTAAAGTTTGTTAAGGAACCGGTAGAAATTGTGGTAAAAGTTACGATACAACAAAACCTCATGGGTAAAAGTTCGGTGGAACTCACAACGAGGGCCCGAATTTACTTGGGAACGAAAGGATGAATTCCGAAAGAAATACTCCCACTTGTTTCCTATAAGAAAACTGTTTACACATTATATTTTGGGGACGACATTTCTTAACCGGTGGGGGCGGGGGGATGAGACATTCGTGACAAAACGAGCTATACCTTATTTACTTCGTAGCGAGTAAACGATAAATTGGTTAATTCGTAGTGACTAAACGAGTAACCGATCGACACTGGTTATGACCCGTATATGTACTGAGGGGTCATATATGAGTGATATGTATATTAAAGTGTCTAACATGTTAATATTAAGACCCCGATGCGAATAAAACCATTTAAACGAAAAAGTTTCCGTTTAACAATACGCTATGAGTTTAAACGCAATCGTCAACATCAAAAGAAGCATTGTAGAATTCGTCAAGCCGAAAAAGATTTATAGAACACTTATATGACATGTTTTAAGCAACCGTGAAAATATTTTGGGTTTTTCCAACCATTTAATATGTTTTTATTATTTTTGGAACATATGGTTTGTTGACCAAAAACACGGATTAGAACTTTGATATAACGTTTCTACGGTTTAAAAGTTTGGTTTGAAACCCTAACCGAAACCCTAATAAATGATTGGCTTGATTATAGATGATTTATGCTTCGTTTTGTGTTACATGATATGTAGATACACTGACTTTGTGACCAAGGACTCGAAAACTCGAACATAAAGATTAACCGATCGAAAAACCGACAACGTATTTCCAGTTTATTCGTTTAGGGGCAGTTTGTTCTTCGATTGTGACGTTATTTTTGTTAGTCTATGAAACGGATAGAACAAGGCGGTGTATACCACATGTTATACACTGACTGAGACGGCTAGAACAATGTTGGCGAATTCTAAATTTCCCGTTCAATTTTAGAACAAGGCTGTGTATACCACATGTTATACACTGAATCGAGTTTTAACTGTTAAGAAGCTCAAAAAGACAATTTATGAGTTTCTTAATAACCTTAAGCCGAACCTTAATTTTCTCGAGCTATTTGGGTATCCTTGTACGATGTTAAAACGAGAGGCGGGTAAATTTGAAGAGAAAGCTGTTGAAGGTTACTTTCTTGGGTACGCGCTAGCTAAGAAACATGTATTTAATTTCTCTTCTGGGTGTGTAGAAGAATGGTATCATGTTGATTGTCAGAGATACACTACACCACCTGCCGGCAAGGGATTGGATTGAATGTTCGATTATGATGGTTTAATTAATTCGCTTTCTCCCTTAGTTGATGTACAAGCGGAAGATTTGGTTCGTCCTATTTAGAAGAACATTTGGTTTCTATTTCAAGATCTTCATATTATAGAATTAACATTGTACAAGATCAACTAGAAGCATCAGATGATGTTTGTCTCAACTGATGCTGCCAACTCTGAAGATTCTTCCTCTGCTCCATTTGTTGAATCTCATGATGCTCCTGATATACAAGTTGAAGAATCTTCCCAACATTTGAATGATCAATTGGTTGAAGAAAGCATTTACATGCAAGACATTTTTGAAGCGCCTTAGAATTCGATACTTAGGATTCATTCTTATCATCCTTAGGACAACATTATTGGTGATGTAAATGAGGGGGTTCGTACGCGACGTCAACTTGCTAATGTATACGATTATAATGTATTGTTTGCGTATGTTGATATGCATGCATTGGGGATCATGAGTATCGCTAAGTACACTTGCTTTTTATCCCACATTGAACTTACAAACTATGCAAGAAGAATTGCAGCAATTTGTACGACTGGGTATTTGGGATCTCATTGAGCAACTAGCTCGGGAGAAGAAAGCAATCCCGTTAAGGGTGAAAAAATGGGTATTAAATGTAAAAATGATTATTGTGGGGTAATCTTGATGAATAAGGCATGATTAGTCGTTCAGGGTTTTTACCAACAAGAAGGCATAGATTACACCGAAGTATATGCTCAGGTTGCTCGACTGGAGGCTATAAGTATCTTTTTGGCCTTCATAACTTTCAAGAACTTTAAATTATGTCTAACGAATGTTAAGAGTGCGTTTTTGAATGGGAACTTCACGAAGAGGTGTTTGTGAAGCAACCTCCTTGTTTTGAAGATTTGGACTATCCCGAGCATGTTTATCGATTAAACAAGGCTCTATACGGTGTTCACCAAGCCCCGAGAGCTTGATTTAGCTTGTTGGTTAACCATCTGATTGATAGTGGCTTCAAACGAGGGACTATAGATTGAACTCTATTTTATAAGACTGTGGAAGAAGATCATATCCTTTTCCAAGTATTCTTTGATAATATCAATTTTGGCTCGACAAATGACAAGATGTGTAAGGACTTTGAGAAGACCATGCAGAATAAGTTTGAGATCAGTTCGATGGGAGAGATGAATTTCTTCTTGAGGTTACAAGTTCATCGGTCTAATTATGGTATTTTCATTAATCAGACTATGTATGTGAACGATGTTTTGAGCCGATTCCTGATAACTGCCGGAAAAGTTCCCTCGACACCACTTCCCAAGGGTCACAATTTGTCACCGGACGAATTGGAAGAAACCGTTGATTCGACCCTATATCAGCCACGATTGGTTCTCTTATGTACTTAACTGCGTCTCATCCTGATATCATGTTTATTGTTTGTTTATGGGCCAGGTATCAATTGAGTCCCCGAGTGACTCATCTGGCGGTTATTAAATGTATTATCCACTATTTGAGGGGTTATCACGACATCAGGTTATGGTATCTCAAGGATAATAGTTTCGATCTTACTACTTATACAAATTATGACTACGGAGGGCGCAATATCAACTTCAAGTTAACCATAGTCGGATGTCAATTCTTAGAAAACCGACTTGTTTCCTGGCAGTGTAAGAAGTAGACAACGGTCTCCACTTCAACCGCAGAAGCCGAATATATGGCAAACTTGAGTTGTTGTTCACGGGTTTTATGATGCAACAACATTTTCGGGATTACGGTTTAAACTTTCTTACTACTTCAATTTATTGACCTTAACAAGATTTACTTAACTGCTTGGTTTAAATGGTTTAAAGAGGTTAAAAGAAATTCAATTGCTCGGTTAATCATTTTTTTCTAGTGTACAGTTTTTCATTTACTTTATGTTTTTGTTTTTAGGGGAAGAAAATGGGAAAAATCCATATATATTGTGATTTTTGTTTGTATAAATAAAACCAAAAAACATTCATATATTTTGAAAACCCAAAAACATTAAAAAAAATGCTTCTAAAAATGAGTTTTTGAAGCAAAAAGGGAAAATTAGAGTACATTGATCATTTATATCCTATATCTAGTATGAAATAGGCGAAAAAGACTGTGTGCTTAATTGTATTAGTGTATTGGTAGGTCTTAAACAAACTATTAAGGAAGAGTATGTGAAATAAACATTAAAAATTGTCAAATTAAAAGAGGTGTCAGTCTCTTGCAAACTCATGGTGATGAAGGCAGAAATCTAATAGCATGTCATACTTAAGCCTTAAATCAGTTTGATCACCAAAATTGTTACAAATTGAAATTATTAAGCTTCTAGTTAATGGTTAACACTTCAATGATGTATGGTCTTATGGTCTTAAATCCTTTAGTGATGAGATGCTTCGAGTTTCTTGACTCCACACTAATAGAAAAACGGCCTTTAATGACATGCGCACTATGACACACGAAGATTTATGACACGCAAATGTGTCTGTCGTCTACTAAATGTCATATTTTTAAAAATTTTAAAATTTTGACGCTAATTTTTGTGTGTGGGGTTTAGTGTCTTAAAAACAATATGTAGCTTAAACAATTGCGTGCCATCTTCCTAATAAAAGTTTATAAACCCCCCAATATTTCTTATCAAAATGGCGCCCAAGTTCTAAAATTCAAACCCTAAAGAACAACCACTTTACCCCATCTCCCTCTCAGTCTTTCACACCCTCTCAATCTCCACCAATTCGTCCAAAATTTGACCGATTTACAGCATTCATGTGGATAAGACTCACGATAGGAAAGCCTAATGATGAATATTATGCTTTTGAAACCATATCCGGATCAATTTCTAGAAAATTCGCCAAATTCTGTAGCAGGTTCGAAATCTTAACCCTAAGCCTATTTTATTATACTTTTGTGTATAAGAGTTGTTGAATTGGATGTTTTCTACATTGATTTCAATTTTAGAACGAAGTTTCATCTTTCTACATTGTGTATAAGTCTTGTTTTTTTGGGCTGAATTGAAAAAAAGTTTCATGCTTCTATATTGTTTTGAAATTATGAACGGCAACTGCTATGTGTGAATATATTTGGATTTTTAATCAATCCGGTTGTTGTGGTTTATTTTTATTATAAGTTCTTGTTGACCTTTCATAACAACAGAAGTTTGGGTTTGTTTTGTTTAATATGAAGTGAGGAAAGGGAACCCTCATTCTAAACTTATTGTCACGAAAACATCTGATGAAATTTGTTAAAGTAGAAGCATATAAATCAACAATGTTGTTTTCGTTGTAATAATCTTCATCCTTAACTGCCTTCTTATTTTGTTTTATTTATTGGATATATATTATATAAAGAGGTTTTAGGGTATATGTGAGGTGATAAATGAAATTGCATGTCATCAGATTTATTGATGATAGAAAAGATAATGTTTGAAGATGCACACCAACTGCTCGTTAAATGCTTCAACTTGAAATCACTTCTGTTTTTATATTCTCTTTTACTATATAAGTGGATCTTTGGTAATTTATTTTTTAATGAAACTAATGATTTGCATATTTCTTATGTCCAAACTTCTTTCATGAATCTTTATTATTTGTAAATTATGATTATATTCTCTATTAACAAGCAAAAGTTGGTTTTAGTCACTTTCTGTTAGATTGTGATTTTGTAGAAAAGCTAGTAATGAATGTCCAAAACATTTCTTCAAGAACCCGTAAAGTTTTATTTGGCATCAGTTCTAAGCTAGCTAAATGTGAAGCATCAAGAACTAGGGAAATTGGTTATAAACCCTCCCCTTTGCAGCAGGTATGATGGTAAGTGAGTCATCAAAAGTGTTATGTTGAGTTTATAAACTTCCTTATGCTTTCTAAATGTTAACTACAATCCTGATTATTGCAGTTACCACAAACTTTTATTGGATTGATGATGCCTTTAAAACCATATTTATTTGGTTTTATGATTATCATCTTGCATACAATGGGGATTGTAAGATCCTTACCAGTGGGACCCATTATTACTAATGCTTTGTTATTAGCAACACCTTTAAAAGCCACTGTGTGTGCTGCTCAGCGCGCACATGTCAAAATAAGGCTAATATTCTTATTTATAAATCGCTAGAAAGATTAATTATTTTACACTTTGTAATTGTGTAGTGTCCAACTCCGTCGTGAAGTTCTGAGTATGGTTATTGTATCTTAAACTTAATGAAGGAGATACTTGTGAAGGACTTGAAATACTCGTCAATAACAATGTAAGTGTAATTTACATGTTTGATTAAGTTCATATTGGTTTGTTTTGACCTAATTTATTTTTGAAATACTTAACCAAATTTTGTAATATTTTCTTTGTTTACTTTTCTTCTTAGGTTAGGGGAGGCAAAGTACACAAAGGCAGATTTCGATGTAGTATAAAAAAAAGGTCGAGATATGCGGCACAATCTATTTTCTAGGGAGTGATATGTATGATATTGACTATTAACCATAATTTTTGTTAACTTTGGAATATTTTGTAAGATTATGACTTACGATATTTAATTAAATAGTGAATATAAATTTTTGTTGCTATATTTGTGTAATTAATGTAGAAATTAGTAATTATTTAAAAAATAAAAATATGTTTTCTTAAAACAAATTATAGATGACACGAATAAATGCTAGTCATATAGTGGTGTCATAAATGCAAGTAATGAAAGTGTGCCAGACATGCATGTAATAAATGCGTGTAATTAAATATGATACCATGTCATGTTCAATTTATGACTGTGGCTTCATTAACACGCATTTGCTTGTCATCTGTACCCTTTAATGACAAGCAATGCATGTCGTTAAAGGCATTTTTTCTAGTAGTGCCAATGGGTCTTTCTGAGGTTTCCCATGGGGGTATTCATTTTTGTGAATATTATTATGCTCAAAAGACGAACCTGCAGTTTATTTGCCAATATAAGTCATTAAATTGATCACTACTGTACTTTGTACAAATTCACTACTGACTTGATCAATATACGCTATGATTCATTCATTTCCCCTTGCCCGCATCTGATTACCATTAAGAAACCGTCCGCAAGGGACATAATGTATGTAAGCCATACAGATGAAATCGTGCATACTCATCCATGGGAAAGGAACTCGGGGTATTGCTTGATAACGGGGGTATATCTTTTAGAGGGGATTATTTGTTAGTTTGCTATTATAAAAACTTAAATTCAAAATATTTTGATATTTTGATTCTAAGGTTTAAGTCAAGTTGATGTGACATGGTAAAAATAAAAATAAGCCTGAATCGAGATTTGAGAATGATAGTATCTGATATTCCGTGCCTTAATTGAAACTTAAAACATATCACAGAAATTTCTGAAAAACTTGTTGAAAGGCTTAGGTGGACAAAAATACCAACGAATGACTTAACACCAGTCATAATATTGCCGAAATATAAAACTGTGATGGACAGAATTTTGATCAATATGAATACCTGCTCAAATTCACAAAAATATGCACTTTTTTGTTGTTTATATTTTTGTTTTCGTTTTGTTTTGAATTTTTGAAAATTATCAAAAAGATTTTGGTTTGTTTTAATATAGAATTTTGAAAAATCTAAAAAGAATATATATTCTGCTTTATTCTATTACAGATCAATGCAAATTTAAAATTTGAATAAGAAAAAGTTTAACCATGCTTTTAAGTTAAAAAGGTTAATATCAGAGCTTTAAAGTACTTTCTTTTTTAATAGAAAACTACCTTAACTTTTAAGGTATTATTTATGAAATTGACATCAAATTGTTGATTTTGATGATTAATTGAAATGGGTTGGAATGATAAAAACCATTAATTCGTTACAATTTATTCCTTATAACTGTATAACGAATGAGTAATCATTCGTTAATAAACTATTGACGAATGTTCTTCATTCGCTAATCTATTACATTCGCTTAAGATATGCATAATGAATGCTTGGTTATTCGTTAAAAGTATAACGAATGAAGAGTTATTGTAACGATTCCGGCAAATCCAGGTATACCCTAGCCGGTATATACTATTTGCGTGTTATTTAATGTTGATTATATGAGTTATAGCACGTTTATACGAATATATATGGTTCACAGTATGAATCATACTCAATTATATAGTGAATCGTATTGGAATTACAATCAACCAATGAACGATTATTGAAACCCGAACGAATCGGGAATTACATTATAGACGAAATATATAATGTTTAGTGATATTTACGAAGTATTAATGCTTCGTGATAAGTAAATTATAGCACAGAAAAAGGATTTCGATTTAATGGTACGTCGGTACGCTAAACGACACCTTTAACACAAAATCAAGCAAGAGACGATCAATCAAGCCGAAAAAGATGCGTAATTATTAATAATATGATGTTTTAATGTCATGGGTTAAGTTTTTAAAGTTTTTAAATCAGTTTTATATAAATTTTATGTTAACCCGAAAAACAACCATTTTAGGCCCGTTTTAAGCCGAATTACGAGTTTAAACGAGAAACGAACTGAACCAGATTATCCACAACATTATCCGGATTGTGTAATCCAAATATGTGGCTATGGTTTGAACTTGTGGGGCCCCCCACACCACCTCATTAGGCCGGCCACCCCCCCACACCCTTTTACACATTACATTTTCTTTTTTTTACTTCACAAACTCTCTCAAAACTCTCTCAAACTCTCTCAAATCTCTAACTCTTTCAAGTTTTCTTCCAAGATCATCACATTTTAACCAAGATTTTGAAGGTATAAGCATATTACAATACATAATCTTTGGTGTTAATTACTTAGTTTGAGTTGTTTTTGCAAGAACAAAAGGTTCCAAGTGAAATACGGGTGAAAACCCGAGATGGAACCGGTTCTCGTATGATCAAGGGATGTATACAAGTTATACAAAGGATCTTGATCCAAGTAATTAGTTAAAAGTGTTTAGAATGAATTTTTACGGTTGAAATCTTGTCAAATGAATTTTCCATGTGAAAAACGGGTGAAAATCCGAGATGAAACCGACTCTTGCATGACCAAGAGATGTATACAAGTTATACAAGGGATCTTGGTCCAAGAAATGAGTAAAAAGAGTCGAGAACGGATTTTTACGGTAAAAATCGTTGTTTTGATGTTTTAACCGACACTAGGAAAGAAATGGCTTGATTGTGGGTATAACTTGCTTGGTGTGGTGTTGATGTGCTTGTAAGTGTTGTATCTGGCGGCTAGCAAAGGCTAGAAACCGAGATCCTTGCGATCTAAAGCTAGAAAACACAAAATAGTTCGGTTTTCGTGTGTTTATGAAATTTGGACAGATTGTCGTGTGCTTAGAGTCGGGTCAAGAAATTTCACAGAGATGATCTACACATGAAAATATGAGATCTGTGAATTTTTGGTAATTTTTGGATAAAAGATGAATATTTGGTGAATTTAATGCTCGGTTTTGGCCAAAAATAGTGAAAAATAGCAAAACATGATGAAAAATCCCGGAAAATTTAAGATAAGTTTTTTATAACATATAAAAGTCACCCACAAAATTTGAGCTCAGTTGGAAAAGTCTAAGTAGGCTTTTCGGTGAAACGAGTTCTAGGTCTTTATAGCTCGGTTTTGGGTGAAAATGGCTTGAAAAATAAGTTTTAAATTCTGGAAAAATTCCAGGAAGTTATCAGGGTGATAGAGATCATCCCAGAAAAATTTGGGATTTTTCTAAAGTGTTTTGGTATTTTTGACATATTTAGTGTTTTAATAAGATTTAAAAATAAATAAATAAATGTAAATATAGGAAAATAAATCTGGAAAAATTCCAGGAAGTTATGAGGATGATAGAGATCATCCCAGAAAAATTTGGGATTTTTCTAAAGTGTTTTGGTATTTTTGATATATTTAGTGTTTTAATAAGATTTAAAAATAGATAAATAAATGTAAATATAGGAAAATAAATCTGGAAAAATTCCAGAAAGTTATGAGGATGACAAGGATCATTCCAGAAAAATTTGGGTTTTTTCTAAAGTGTTTTGGTATTTTTGATATATTTAGTGTTTTAATAAGATTTAAAAATAGATAAATAAATGTAAATATAAGAAAATAAATCTGGAAAATTTTTACAAAATTCCTTACTGTCAAATTAAGTTTTGTGCAAAATTTCAAGACCCGAGACTAATCGGGTAATTATTTGTGCTAAAAGAACATAAAAACAAGTTTTTAAAGCTTAAAACGTGTAAACCGGCAAAGTTCGCATAAGCGAGCTGACTGGTACATGAAAACTCTAAAAATGGACTATTTCATAAATCTAAGTAAATTAAGTAAAAATAAATCATCCGAAAATAATTCGGATGATTTGGGTAATTTTACCCGATTTTACCGTTTCCGGCACCGAAATGACGGAAACGGGCCCCACGGCCAAACGGGGTGTCAAACCGAGCTATAATTTCATCACCTTAATTAAATTGACTGTCAAACTCTAAGCAATGTCACAATCTGAGTCCTTAGAAGTGTCACGGGGTTAACATTGTCCCCGAATCGAGTACAGTACTGGGTTAACAATGTTCCCAGATGTACCGATTGATACGTATTTAAGTTATGGGAATTATATAGTAACGACTAGATATTATATTACAGATCCAGGCACGTAGCTGTTCCTTATATTACTCACCGACTCACAAAAAGGTGAGTTTTCACGAGCCCCTTTTAATGAATTGTTTTAATTATATTTTCCCGGGGCGGAAAACATGTCTTATTTAAAGTATTTAAGTACATACCGATCGTATGGAAATACTTGTACATTTATATATATATGGTCTGATGCACAGAATATATAAAATGTTTATCATGTGTTATTGTTCTGGGGTAACATAGTTCCAAGGGGTTATTATTGTTCTGGGGTAACATAGTTCCCAGGGGTTATTATTGTTCTGGGGTAACATAGTTCCCAGGGGTTATTATTGTTCTGGGGTAACATAGTTCCCAGGGGTTATTATTGTTCTGGGGTAACATAGTTCCCAGGGGTTGTGATTGTTCTGGGGTAACATAGTTCCCAGGGGTATTTATTGTTCTGGGGTAACATAGTTCCCAGGGGTTATTATTGTTCTGGGGTAACATAGTTCCCAGGAAGTTAATGGAAATGTTCTGGGGTAACATAGTTCCCAGCATGATTATATTGTTAATAAATGATTATTAAAATGATTTGTCAGTGTTTATTTAAATTAGTGAAACTCACCAACTATTCGTAGTTGACCCGTTTTCTTTACATGTTTTCTAGGTATGCCCAAGTTGGATTGATTGATGTGTGCTTAACTATCTGTGCTACCTGTTGGAAGCTTGCTGCTCTATGTTTTGTAATGAATTTATTAATGTCTTATCGGTAAAATATGTGTGTAACACCTAGACAGTAATGAAACTCGCAACAATGTAATATGTTATAAATTAATGTAGTGGTATTTTCTTTATAAGCAATGCTGTTGATATCAGATGTGTCTGTTGCATCCCGTGTACGTTTCCGCTGCGGTTACGGGGTGTTACAGAACTTGGTATCAGAGCCATTGGTTATAAAGAATTAGGATGTCTGAAAAAGATACCTAAAATATAACCAGTAGCTCAAGTATTATAGGATCTGAATATCAACTAATAATATATTGTGACGAGATCGGGATGAACTTGGATGGACAAGTGGGTTATTATGGTCCAGAACATAATAACAGACTTGTCTGCACGAGGGAATTCAGGGGAAGTCACGGGGAATTTAAATAGGTAAAATTGGCAACATATGTGTAAGTATATGATAATATTATTATGTGGTAAAATTGTATAAGTATGTGCATGTTAATTTGATTTTGAATTACACTATAAAAAGGGACTATATGTTTGTTAACTTGTGTGCAGGTAAAAATGGCAAGAACACCTAGTGTGTCGACGGAAGAGGACCCGGAAGAGGTCAGTTCCGGGGCCTCTGGAAGCCCAAGTGTAGCACCCAGCTCCGAGCCTTCGGAGGCTAGTCATAGTACTTCTAGACAGACCACCCCAGCTAGGAGTGCTAGTTTACCCTCCCCTGCTAGGGTTACCAGGTCTCCTACCCCGCCCGCACCACAGACCGCTCCGATTCCCCCCAGACACGGTCCCCGCCTCACGGCGCGGATCAGTGCCCCGTATGTTTCGCCCACCGTTACCCCACCCAGATCCACATACCACCGGGGCGAGTCTTCCCGCCCCCAACCCGAGCCTGCGACCCTACCTGTGTGGGGTCTTCCGAGGCAGGAACGGGACTTGGCGGCCTGGCTACGTGTTCTCACCGAACAGGTGAACGAGCACTCTTCCGCCCTGGTCGTGGGGGTACAGAGGCGAGCGTACCTCGGGGATAGCATACAGGACCACCAGTATGCTATTAACCAGTTAAAGAGGGAGTGCTCATACTCCCACTGGTTGATCGACCAGATGGAAACCCGAATGCGGGTTATGGTGGCGGTGTTGGTGGTGCTGGTGGCGGTGTTGGTGGGGTTGGTTTACCACCATGTGTAGATGTGTTAGATGGTAGAATCTTGAACCGCTTTTTGATACTCCGTGTAAGTAGTTAGTGGTGATACTAACAAGGAGTGAATCTTGTTTAGTTATAGTACAACCACTGGCCCATAGGGGGTCTCTTGTAGGGCATATCATTATCGATATTTTTGGGTATCATTCAAGCACTGACCCATTGCGGGTTATGTCGAGGATGATACCAACATAGGCCCTTTGTATTAAAACCTAGTTATGTAATGTTGACTGAAAGTATGTAAACTGATGTTTGTGTAATATGAATCAATGTTTACTAATGAATGAAATATGTATTGTGTTTTATGATTTGAGATGGTATTGATTATATGTATTTCTTTGATGATTGTGTAGAATGGCACCGAAACGATCAACGAAAATATCGGAAGTAGATGTGAGCCGTTTGATTGCTCAACAGTTGGAGGCGGCGATACCAGATATAGTATCGCGCATCGCCGCCAGTATTAATAACTCGACCAATCCAACCCCTCCGAGCAATCAAACGCCCATAAATAATGACGGGGAACAAAATGCTAATCCTCCAAGGAATGATAACACTATTCCGAGTAATGACGCACCGCCTAGGGTGGTCGTTACTGACAGCAATGGCCCTATACCTACGGTAGAGACAAACCGTACGGAACCAATTCGTGCATCCAGGGGATGTTCGATCAAGGATTTCATGTTGTGCAAGCCATTAGAGTTTAGCGAGTCGGAAGGACCGAATGGGTTAGTTAAATGGATAGAGAAAATCGAATCAGTGGTGAATATTAGCAACTGTCCCGAGGACTGTATCGTTAAGTACGCCACCTGTACATTCACCGACCATGCCTTGACATGGTGGAACACCATAGTACAGACTCGAGGTCAGGTGGCGACAAACCACATGACCTGGACGGAGCTTAAGGCTCTTGTGTTGGAACATTTCTGTCCAAAGAATGAATTGCAGAAACTGGAAAATGAGTTGTGGAATCTGGAGATGAAGGGGGCGGACCACTTGGGTTATACCAATAGGTTCAATGAACTGTCACGATTAGTACCATGGTTGGTCACCCCGGAGACGAAAAGGGTGGAACGTTATATTTGGGGACTTACTCCAGTAGTGAGGAGTATAGTCAACGCGGGGGGACACCGGACGTATGAAAGTGCAGTGACACAGGCTGGCATAGTCACGTATGATTTCTTGCGGAGCGGATCACTAAAGGTGACAGGAGAATCCGCTGGGGGAAAACGGAGTGCGCATGATCATAGAATCCAAGAAAAGCAGCAAAGCAAACGAGCTAGGCCCGCTGCCCAGAGCTATGCCATGACTAGTTCGGGCGGAAGGCAAGAACCGCAGAAGGGAACGTTTCCTAGGTGCGGGAAATGTGGTTACCACCATAGTGGCGTGTGCAAGGAGGTGGTGTGCCACCGGTGTGGCAGGGTTGGACACTACGCACCAAATTGTAAGACAAATCTGAACAACCTGAACCGACAACCACAACCTATTCGGGCGCAACCATTTAGAACTCAACCAGCCCGACAGCAGAACCCGCAAGGAAACCAGATGGTGACCACTAGCCGTGCTTGCTACGAATGCGGCAGCACGGATCACTTCAAAAGGAACTGCCCGAAACTGAATCAGGGAGGAAACGGGAGACAACTCGCGGGTCAGCCATCGTCGTCCAATCCGGCGCGAGGCCGAGCATTTGTGATGGGAGCGAACGAGGCGCGCCAGGACCCCAGCGTAGTGACAGGTACCTTCCTCGTCTCTGATCATTACGCTTCTGTATTATTTGATACAGGCGCCGATAGAAGTTTTGTCTCCGTTAGATTCCTTTCGATAGCAAACCTTCCTATTGGTGAAACCATAGAACCCTACACCGTAGAGGTCGCTAACGGTAAAACCATGATAGTTAATCGGATTGTTCGGAATTGCCCTTTTATTCTGAGCGAACAATCCTTCCTGATTGACTTGTTACCGGTAGAATTGGGTAGTTTTGACGTGATAGTGGGAATGGATTGGTTGGCACGTAACAGGGTAGAAATAAACTGCGAAAAGAAAACCGTCAAGATCCGGGTGTCGGATGACGAGGAGGTATTAGTGCATGGAGAAAAATCCGGCACCATGATACCATTCATATCCCATCTCAAGGTGTTGAAATATATACGTCAGGGATGTGTGGCGTATCTAGCGAGCCTGACGGCCGCTGATTCTGAGGAAAAACGGGTGGACGATATTCCCGTGGTACGCGAATTTCCACAAGTTTTTCCAGAGGAACTTCCTGGTTTACCGCCAACCCGACAAGTCGAATTCAGAATCGATTTATTACCTCAAGCCGGCCCTGTTGCTAAGGCCCCTTACAGACTTGCACCGTCCGAGATGCAAGAACTATCCAACCAGTTGCAGGAATTGTTGGATAAGGGGTTTATACGTCCCAGTTATTCCCCGTGGGGTGCACTTGTACTATTTGTGAAAAAGAAGGACGGAAGCCTTCGAATATGCATTGACTACAGGGAATTGAACAAATTAACCATCAAAAATAGGTATCCTCTTCCCTGAATCGATGATTTGTTCGACCAACTACAAGGTGCGAGCTATTTCTCAAAAATTGATCTTAGATCGGGATACCACCAAGTTAGAATTCAAGAGGAGGATATCCCAAAAACCGCGTTTCGGACTCGCTACGGCCACTACGAATTTTTAGTTATGCCTTTTGGGCTAACAAATGCGCCAGCGGTGTTCATGGATCTCATGAACCGAGTCTGTAAACCCTACCTCGACAAATTCGTCATTGTATTTATTGACGATATTTTGATATATTCAAAAAGTAAAGAAGAACATGAGCGACATTTGAGGTTAATTTTGGAGCTTTTGGATCAGGAGAAGTTGTATGCAAAATTCTCCAAGTGTAACTTCTGGTTACAAGAGGTGCAATTCCTCGGTCACGTTATAAACCACCAAGGAATACACGTTGATCCGAGTAAGGTTGAAGCTATTAAGAATTGGCAAGCGCCTAAATCTCCGAAGGAAATCCGCCAATTCTTAGGCTTAGCTGGATACTATCGTCGATTTATAGAGAACTTTTCCAGCATCGCCCAACCTTTAACCCTCCTGACTCAAAAGGATCGGAAATATGAATGGGGTGAAGAGCAGGAAACGGCGTTTCAAACGCTAAAACAAAGATTGTGCCAAGCGCCAATCTTAAGTCTTCCCGACGGAGACGATGGATTTGTTGTATATTGTGACGCATCCCGTAAAGGGTTAGGATGCGTGTTAATGCAAAATAAAAAGGTCATAGCCTATGCGTCTCGACAGTTAAAAGTTCATGAGAAAAACTACACTACTCATGACTTGGAACTGGGAGCAGTCATCTTTGCACTTAAAATCTGGAGACACTATCTCTACGGTACAAAGTGCACCATATTCACTGATCATAAAAGTTTGCAACACATATTCGATCAGAAAGAACTGAATATGAGGCAACGAAGATGGGTCGAGTTGCTGAGTGACTATGACTGTGACATACGATATCACCCTGGCAAGGCTAACGTTGTAGCCGATGCCTTGAGTAGAAAGGATTGAGTCAAGCCACTACGCGTGCGAGCGTTGGGGATGATAGTCCAGTCGAGCCTTTCGGATTTGATTCGAGTCGCTCAACGCGAGGCGTTGAAAGAGGGCCAATTGGATAAAGAAGGACTTTACGGGAATGAGAAGAATTTCGAACAGCGTGTGGACGAAATTCTCTATTTCAAAAATCGGATTTGGATCCCGACCCTCCATGACCTTCGTGATTTGATCATGGATGAAGCACATAAATCGAAATATTCCATACATCCGGGATCAGATAAAATGTACAAGGATGTGAAAGAATTTTACTGGTGGCCAGGAATGAAAAAGGATATAGCCACATACGTCGGCAAATGTACGACGTGTGCGAGAGTTAAGGCGGAGCACCAGAAACCTTCGGGAATGTTGCAACAACCGGAAATTCCGGAATGGAAGTGGGAGCAGATCACAATGGATTTTGTGACACACCTCCCCAAGACGCCCCGAGGTCATGATGCAATTTGGGTAATCGTGGATCGATTAACCAAATCAGCACATTTCATTCCAATTAGGAATAATTATAACACTGAGAGACTTGCGCAAATTTATATAAATGAAATAGTGTCTCGTCATGGCATCCCCATCTCGATCATCTCCGATAGGGATAGCCATTTCACCTCCAAACTTTGGCAAGCTGTCCAAGAAGCGTTGGGAACACGTATTGACCTAAGCACAGCTTACCACCCTCAGACCGATGGCCAGTCTGAGAGGACCATTCAAACTTTGGAGGATTTGCTTCGTGCCTGCGTACTGGACTTTAAGGGAAATTGGGATCAACATCTCCCACTCGTTGAATTTTCCTATAATAACAGTTACCATAGCAGTATAAAGGCAGCACCTTATGAAGCATTGTATGGGCGGAAGTGCCGATCACCACTTTGCTGGTCTGAAGTGGGAGACCCGCAGATCATTAGATCGGATCTGGTCCAGGAGACGACCAGCAAGATTCTTGAAATTAAGAACAACCTAAAAGCCGCGCGGGACCGGCAGAAGAGTTATGCCGATACCCGTCGAAAACCGTTGTCATTTGAGAAGGGTGAAAAAGTATATCTAAAAGTATCACCCTGGAAAGGAGTGGTCAGATTTGGAAAGGCGGGGAAGTTGGCCCCTAGATATATTGGACCATTCATTATTACTGCAAAGATCGGTCCGGTAGCTTACCGACTAGAACTGCCTGAGGAACTAAGTGCAGTTCATAACGTGTTTCATGTGTCGAATTTGAAAAGATGTCTGGCGGATGAGACATCGGTGTTACCCTTAGAGGGTGTGCAAATAAGTGATAGGCTCAACTTCGTAGAGGAGCCCGTCGAAATAGTGGACGGTAAAATCAAGCAACTTAGACACAATAAGATCTCGTTGGTCAAAGTTAGATGGAATTCGCAACGAGGCCCAGAATTTACTTGGGAACGAAAGGACGAATTTCGGAAGAAATACCCCCACCTATTTCCTCAAAAGGAAGTAGTTGACGCGTAAAATTTCGAGGACGAAATTTTTATAACGGGGGGAGAATGTAACGATTCCGGCAAATCCAGGTATACCCTAGCCGGTATATACTATTTGCGTGTTATTTAATATTGATTATATGAGTTATAGCACGTTTATACGAATATATATGGTTCACAGTATGAATCATACTCAATTATATAGTGAATCGTATTGGAATTACAATCAACCAATGAACGATTATTGAAACTCGAACGAATCGGGAATTACATTATAGACGAAATATATAATGTTTAGTGATATTTACGAAGTATTAATGCTTCGGGATAAGTAAATTATAGCACAGAAAAAGGATTTCGATTTAATGGTACGTCGGTACGCTAAACGACACCTTTAACACCAAATCAAGCAAGAGACGATCAATCAAGCCGAAAAAGATGCGTAATTATTAATAATATGATATTTTAATGTCATGGGTTAAGTTTTTAAAGTTTTTAAATCAGTTTTATATAAATTTTATGTTAACCCGAAAAACAACCATTTTAGGCCCGTTTTAAGCCGAATTACGAGTTTAAACGAGAAACGAACTGAACCAGATTATCCACAACGTTATCCGGATTGTGTAATCCAAATATGTGGCTATGGTTTGAACTTGTGGGGCCCCCCACACCACCTCATTAGGCCGGCCACCCCCCCACACCCTTTTACACATTACATTTTCTTTTTTTTACTTCACAAACTCTCTCAAAACTCTCTCAAACTCTCTCAAATCTCTAACTCTTTCAAGTTTTCTTCCAAGATCATCACATTTTAACCAAGATTTTGAAGGTATAAGCATATTACAATACATAATCTTTGGTGTTAATTACTTAGTTTGAGTTGTTTTTGCAAGAACAAAAGGTTCCAAGTGAAATACGGGTGAAAACCCGAGATGGAACCGGTTCTCGTATGATCAAGGGATGTATACAAGTTATACAAAGGATCTTGATCCAAGTAATTAGTTAAAAGTGTTTAGAATGAATTTTTACGGTTGAAATCTTGTCAAATGAATTTTCCATGTGAAAAACGGGTGAAAATCCGAGATGAAACCGACTCTTGCATGACCAAGAGATGTATACAAGTTATACAAGGGATCTTGGTCCAAGAAATGAGTAAAAAGAGTCGAGAACGGATTTTTACGGTAAAAATCGTTGTTTTGATGTTTTAACCGACACTAGGAAAGAAATGGCTTGATTGTGGGTATAACTTGCTTGGTGTGGTGTTGATGTGCTTGTAAGTGTTGTATCTGGCGGCTAGCAAAGGCTAGAAACCGAGATCCTTGCGATCTAAAGCTAGAAAACACAAAATAGTTCGGTTTTCGTGTGTTTATGAAATTTGGACAGATTGTCGTGTGCTTAGAGTCGGGTCACGAAATTTCACAGAGATGATCTACACATGAAAATATGAGATCTGTGAATTTTTGGTAATTTTTGGATAAAAGATGAATATTTGGTGAATTTAATGCTCGGTTTTGGCCAAAAATAGTGAAAAATAGCAAAACATGATGAAAAATCCCGGAAAATTTAAGATAAGTTTTTTATAACATATAAAAGTCACCCACAAAATTTGAGCTCAGTTGGAAAAGTCTAAGTAGGCTTTTCGGTGAAACGAGTTCTAGGTCTTTATAGCTCGGTTTTGGGTGAAAATGGCTTGAAAAATAAGTTTTAAATTCTGGAAAAATTCCAGGAAGTTATCAGGGTGATAGAGATCATCCCAGAAAAATTTGGGATTTTTCTAAAGTGTTTTGGTATTTTTGACATATTTAGTGTTTTAATAAGATTTAAAAATAAATAAATAAATGTAAATATAGGAAAATAAATCTGGAAAAATTCCAGGAAGTTATGAGGATGATAGAGATCATCCCAGAAAAATTTGGGATTTTTCTAAAGTGTTTTGGTATTTTTGATATATTTAGTGTTTTAATAAGATTTAAAAATAGATAAATAAATGTAAATATAGGAAAATAAATCTGGAAAAATTCCAGAAAGTTATGAGGATGACAAGGATCATTCCAGAAAAATTTGGGTTTTTTCTAAAGTGTTTTGGTATTTTTGATATATTTAGTGTTTTAATAAGATTTAAAAATAGATAAATAAATGTAAATATAAGAAAATAAATCTGGAAAATTTTTACAAAATTCCTTACTGTCAAATTAAGTTTTGTGCAAAATTTCAAGACCCGAGACTAATCGGGTAATTATTTGTGCTAAAAGAACATAAAAACAAGTTTTTAAAGCTTAAAACGTGTAAACCGGCAAAGTTCGCATAAGCGAGCTGACTGGTACATGAAAACTCTAAAAATGGACTATTTCATAAATCTAAGTAAATTAAGTAAAAATAAATCATCCGAAAATAATTCGGATGATTTGGGTAATTTTACCCGATTTTACCGTTTCCGGCACCGAAATGACGGAAACGGGCCCCACGGCCAAACGGGGTGTCAAACCGAGCTATAATTTCATCACCTTAATTAAATTGACTGTCAAACTCTAAGCAATGTCACAATCTGAGTCCTTAGAAGTGTCACGGGGTTAACATTGTCCCCGAATCGAGTACAGTACTGGGTTAACAATGTTCCCAGATGTACCGATTGATACGTATTTAAGTTATGGGAATTATATAGTAACGACTAGATATTATATTACAGATCCAGGCACGTAGCTGTTCCTTATATTACTCACCGACTCACAAAAAGGTGAGTTTTCACGAGCCCCTTTTAATGAATTGTTTTAATTATATTTTCCCGGGGCGGAAAACATGTCTTATTTAAAGTATTTAAGTACATACCGATCGTATGGAAATACTTGTACATTTATATATATATGGTCTGATGCACAGAATATATAAAATGTTTATCATGTGTTATTGTTCTGGGGTAACATAGTTCCAAGGGGTTATTATTGTTCTGGGGTAACATAGTTCCCAGGGGTTATTATTGTTCTGGGGTAACATAGTTCCCAGGGGTTATTATTGTTCTGGGGTAACATAGTTCCCAGGGGTTATTATTGTTCTGGGGTAACATAGTTCCCAGAGGTTGTGATTGTTCTGGGGTAACATAGTTCCCAGGGGTATTTATTGTTCTGGGGTAACATAGTTCCCAGGGGTTATTATTGTTCTGGGGTAACATAGTTCCCAGGAAGTTAATGGAAATGTTCTGGGGTAACATAGTTCCCAGCATGATTATATTGTTAATAAATGATTATTAAAATGATTTGTCAGTGTTTATTTAAATTAGTGAAACTCACCAACTATTCGTAGTTGACCCGTTTTCTTTACATGTTTTCTAGGTATGCCCAAGTTGGATTGATTGATGTGTGCTTAACTATCTGTGCTACCTGTTGGAAGCTTGCTGCTCTATGTTTTGTAATGAATTTATTAATGTCTTATCGGTAAAATATGTGTGTAACACCTAGACAGTAATGAAACTCGCAACAATGTAATATGTTATAAATTAATGTAGTGGTATTTTCTTTATAAGCAATGCTGTTGATATCAGATGTGTCTGTTGCATCCCGTGTACGTTTCCGCTGCGGTTACGGGGTGTTACAGTTATTCTTTTAATCATTAGCGAATGAAGAGTCATTCGTTAAGTTAATTTAAACGAAGGAGACATTCGTTTGTCTTGGGAAATGGGTCATGTTGTACGGAGTAATATCCGGCCAAACCGTGAAAGGATCGAATCTCCATGGGAGTCTTTGGAGTTTTCCAATCCTTAACAGCATCAATTTTAGCGCGATCAACATAAATACCTTTGTCGTTTACGATATGTCCCAAAAATTGAATTTCCTGTAGACAAAATTCACATTTTGAAAACTTGGCATAAAGTCGTTCGTTTCTAAGGAGCTCAAGAATGAAACGCAAATGATGTTCATGTTCGGCTTTGGTCTTGGAAAAGATGAGGATGTCATCAAGAAAGACAATAACGAATTTATCAACAAATGGTTTGAAAACGCGGTTCATGAGGTCCATAAACACCGCAGGTGCATTGGTTAACCCGAAGGGCATGACCAAAATATCGAAATGTACATATCGTGTACAGAAAGTGGTTTATAGAATGTCTTCTTCGCGAACACTCAATTGAAGATAACCCGATCGAAGATCAATTTTTTAAAAACAAGTTGCGCCTTGAAGTTGGTCGAAAAGATCGTCGATTCGTGGCAAAGGATAACGATTTTTAATAGTGAGTTTGCTAAGCTCTCAATAAGCGATGCACATACGAAACAAACCATCCCTCTTTTTCACGAAGAGAATGGGAGCGCCCCAAGGAGAAGAGCTTGGACGAATGAAACCTTTATTTGAAAGTTCTTCGAGTTGGTTTGACAATTCTTGCATTTCTGACTGGGCTAAACGATAAGTAGCCTTTGCCACGAGCATTACGGCGGGCACAAGATCGATTCGAAATTCAATCGGACGAACGGATGGAAGACCGGTGACATCATCGGGAAAGATGTCGAGGAAATAACAAACAATGGCGATATCTTGGATTTTTTTCCTTTTTGTCTTTTATCACCGCATTGGCTAGAAACGGAACATACTTTTGGCGTAAGTATTTTTGCTATTGAGAGAATGACATGAGATTTAGCCTTCTAGAAGTTGTGTTGCCGAAGACTTTAAGAACTTTACCGTTGACCAGCGGAATTCAGATGAATTCATCAAACAAAATACTTTGGCACGGTGCAAAGATAACCAATTCATGCCTACTATGACATCAAAACTTCCCATTTGCATCGGGATGAGATTGATGGAGAATTTATGATTAGAGAGGATGAGATTACAATTGCAGACGACATAGTTGATGGTGATAGAATTTCCGTTGGCGACTTCAACAGAAAACTGTCGAGAAAGCTTGGTTCGAGGCATAGCAAGTTTAGACACAAATTTCAAGGTAATAAAACTTCTATCGGCACCCGTATCAAATAAAATAGAACCCAAATGATGGTTCACTAGAAACATACCGTTCACAACATAGTTTGTCACTTGAGCTTGATTATCGTTCATCATAAAAGATCGTCCTTGATTACCGGGTTTTCCTTGAGATCCTTGAGGGGGAGGAGTTGGTGGTGCTTGGATGGCTTGGATGTGTTGGATGAGTGGTTCATTGAGTTGGGGAAGTTGAGGTTGGTAGGTTTGGACTTGGTAGGCTTGGGTTTGTTAGTATCGTACGGTCATGGTTTGGGCTTGGTTAGCATAGGCTAGGAGAGGGCAATTATTGCATAAATGGTTAGGATCACCACAGTTAAAGCAAGCTCGGGGTTGTTGAGAAGGTTTTGTGGGTATGGTGCAAAACAATTTTGGGGATTTTGGGGAGTGGTTCTTGGTTGATTGGGTTGGGTTCGTTGGCGGATCAACATGTGGTGTTTAGATGACCAAATCGGTTGCAAAGAGTGCAATGGAGACAAGGTAAGTGTGACGGGTGGTGAAGTTGGCAATTGTTGCATAGTGGGAAGGTACCGGTATAGGGTTTTCAGTTTTGTGGGGGAGCTTGGGGTTGTTGTTGAGGTTGCTGTTTGGTAATGGCGTAGTTTCGTTAATTGGATTTGGGTTTCTTTTTGTTGTTGTGGCAAGTAGAGTTTGAGTAGTTGATGGCTTGAGGTGGTGGGTGAACTTTGGCTTGTGATGCGGGTTCGGTTTTCCTGGTATCACTTTTCTTTTTGAGGTTTAGGGTACCCACCTTGACATGGTTCTTAGATAGCGCACCGGCTAAAGTAAGGGCGCCCTCAAGGTTCACGGGTTTGCTACTCATTACCGAGTCCCGGATTTTCACAGGTAAACCCCCCATATATTTATTAAGTTCACGTTCAGCCGGGGTAAGCAAATGAGGGACAGAATGCTCAATTCGTGGAAACGGAGCGAGTAGGCGGCGTTATCACCACTTTCTTGCTTCAAGATAAAAAATTCCTCCTCGAGCTTTTGGAGCTCGTTTTTGGGACAAAACTTTTTCATCATGAGTGCCTTAAGATCAGACCATGGAAGTGCCATAGCCGTATCCGTCCCTTGGAGGTGCATGACACTACCCCACCATGTAAGAGTCGTTTTCTTAAACATGCTCGAAGCAAAATTTGTATTTTTCGCATCGGGGCACTCTCTATGTCGAAACACACTCTCATTGTTTCAAATCATTGCAACAAGGTAATCGCACAGTTTGTACCAAGGAATTCGGTTGGGTTAGCACTTGTAAATTGCTTATATCAATACGATGCGGGTTTAGGTTCAACGGGTGCTACAACGGGTTGAGTAGCTTGTATTTGTGTTAAAAGTTAGGGAATCACCGCGGCCATTTGTTTGACGACGAAAGCAGCCATGCGTCGGTTGGAGTTCTTGCGCGGTTGGGTCTTAGTGGAGGCATTATATAAATTATAAAGAAATGAAATAAGTTTGGGGTAAATAGAATGAATATGAGGGTGTGTAAAAAAAATAAAATTTAAGCTTGATTGTGAATTCCTAGATTTAGTGAGGAGGAAATGTTAGTGTTAAAAAAATATATAAAACTTTGTATATAAATACAATTCGTAAACAAAATGTAATTGATTTTGAGAGGTCGTAGCTTGAAAATTTAGAGATTTTGAGATTTGTAGAGTCGGAAAGTCGTACATGAACCACCATGATTTGATATTCTGACACCAAAAATTTTAATAAAACATCATGTTGGAGTCTAAACATGTGCACGTACCACCTCGTCTCTTTCATGTTTTTGACTCAAATAACGATAATAACACATAATAAAACGGAGATACAACGAGATGTTAAAACACTTGTCCACAAACCACCGTGGCTCTCATGCTTTCAACACCAAATATTTGGATGGCGACCGGAAAGCTTGCATTAGACTACTTAAAGTATTGAAATGTATAACACCATTCGTTGGCATAGAAAATGAACACTACGATTCAAACATCCCAGGTAAGTAAATCACCTTCGATTCTTGGAATCTTTTTGTCCAATGGTCGTTTCATAGTATTTCACTCTCTATGATGGCTACAAACCCAATATAAATGCAACCTTTAAGGGGTTTTAAATAGCGGGATCCAAGTTAGGCTTGTAATCCATAAAACACAATAAAAATCTTTGTTTTTACGTCTTAAGGTAAGGATACCTTGATGTACTATGACAGTGTGTGTATGTGTACATTTATGATATTGTTGAAATAAATAAGGTTATAAATAAGTAAGTGTAATGAACAATCAACTAAGGTAAACACGTATAAGCACACGTATAAAGACCTTAGAGCAAAAACTATACTAGGTCGTTACGTCTAACCACCTTATCTTATAGTCTTGTGGCTCTAATAACAATCTCTCACACCCCGACCAAAGGTGGCGGAACATGCCGGGGTGCAATGAATTGCCCAAAACACAAGACACTATTTAATGTGACAATATTTAAGCAACTCATTTAATTTCACAAAATCATAAAAGTCACACAACAGATGATCATACGATAACCAAAACAATTCATAGCAAGTAATATATTGTTCATTTTTGCTAATATGCTAAAGGTCTTGATAACATTTTCTTCAATTCTCGAGTCAACCTAGATTCAATCCTGTAACATTCCATAAAATAGATTTTGTCAACAAAAAGGTTGGTGAGCAATTTCATAATTTTGAACAATATGTATATAATAGGAAATTCCACAACTTGTATACAAAACAATAAATAATAACAACAAGTTAGATAATGAAATTGTTAATAAGAATACATTAACAACACCGTGCTATAAGAGAATACCAAATAGCTTCGGATTTTATGAAATCGATAATAAGAATACATTAACGACACCATTCTATAAGGGGATGCCAAATATACTCGGATTTATGAGTCAAGCAAAAAATGGTAAACACATTAGCATATAGCATGTAAACATAGAACACCAAATCGAGCATTTATTTAAGTAAAGTATACCATAAAGTTTGTGGTTTAAGACTTAAGTATAAAACATTTAGTTTGAATAAGTATGCAATATCACCCCCAAAACGAAAGATGGAAAGCGGGGCATGAAAGTACCTACGTTCAAGTAATAAACTTGAAAGATTGATTATTTGGAGATTAACCGGAATGACGAGTTTAATGGACAAAGCCTAAAAGAAAAGAAGTCTTATATTAGAAAAGTTGTCTTGACAGTCTTTAAATAAAATAAATGATGAGAAATGTAAACAATTAAAGTATAAAGTTTAAAATGTAAATATTTAAGAAATTATACCAATAGTCCTTTAAAATTATAAGTTTGCTCGAAACCGGGTTAAAGTATCTAGCATTAATATTTACTCAACCTATTTTAAATAATAAGGTGGGTAAAAATGCAAGAATGCAAGTCCCATTATAATATAGATACTAAAACGGGTTTTATCGAGTGTTTGGGTTGTTGGTCGGGGTCTTGATAATTGATCAAACCTAAAGTCAACTTTCCAAAATAGAGAATGTTATGAGATAACTCAATAAAATTTAATAAGACTTAATAAAGTATGTAGTTCTATTGTTTTAGAACTAACAACGTCCGATAAGCGGGTGTTCAGTTTTGTTGGTTCAAAATTTGTTATAAGATCAACTTGGATTCAACATTCCAAGTACTTTAAGAAAATAATTAAAATTAGTTTATAAAGTATTTTTAAAGAAATATATACAAGTCTTGATAGCTTGAAACACACTTGTGTGTCTTAAGCGAGTGAAAGTAGGTTTGTTCCGTTTGGTTCGGTATCCATCTCTCAATAAGTTCATGGATGGTTGCCACATGCCCAAATATCAAAAAACTTGTATAATAATTTATAAATGAAGATACTTAAGTTTTACAACCAAAAAAGTTAACAATAAAGTCTTTAAACGAAAGTTCGGTTTTCGGTTCGAATCTTGTTTCGGGGTTATGACCGAGGTAAGATTCTACAAACCCATAACCATATAACTTACAAAGATGATTTTAGAAACTTAAATATAACAATAAACATGTTTAAACAATTATTTAACAAAACTAGTAAACAAAGTTCGGTTTACGGTTTAGAGCTATTTACAGTTAAACCGACGCTAGTCTCTTCAAACCAATAACCATGGAACCTATAAAAATGATATACAAACTAAAATGAGCAGAAGTAAAACATGGTTAGTAAGTATTAACAAGTTATATAATTATATACATCAAAGACTCGAAAGTCCTCCATGAAGCCTTGCCTTACAAGGCCTGACACTCCACCGACCGAGACCGGAGAAGTGACCACCAAACGTAACACGGGGTGTATATTATATATATGTTGTGCCATAAGCTTCAAGTATTAATTAAGACTTTACTCAGTTTGACTATTCAAAGTCAAACCTTCAAGAACAAAGAAATTAACCTTGAAAGACCCTTGAATTTGAGAGAGAAAATGAAATATGAGAAGGGATGAATGCAGGAGAGGGTCTTGTATTTATAGAATAAGATTGAAAGGGTTAAATAAGAGATTTAGTGTGTAAAAACCAGATTTTGGATAATAAAACAACAAAACTAAGTGTGTGGTCTAAAGGGGGTCGCTATACGCGACGGCTAGGGGGCTCCCCCATCGCGTATCGCGATGGGGTGGGTGGCCTGATGATAACAAACTTTCAGAAGTGTCAAAAATGGTCCTTGAAGTTAGTTTTAAGGGTTTTAAGGTTCGAAAACTATGTTTTCGAGGCCCAACAAGTGTAAGACAATATTGTAACATAAACTCCATCATTTTGATCATATCATAAGTTTTGGTTTACAAAACGGGTCAGTTTACATGATAAATAAATACAAAACGGAAACAAATAAGACCCGTAATTGCCTAATGTCACAGGTTGTTTGGACGATTAAATTCTAAAGGTGACCTAGACAACTCTTAGTGCAACAAGGTAAATCTTTGTGAACATTATGTGTACTTACTAGATGTACTTATTCATTGTCTTGGTGGAAGGAATGGTGGTTTTGATGAGTGCAGAATAATGCTTCAATCGGCGTTTGTTGCTCTAGTGTTGAACAAGCCGTTTAATTTCTCAGAGATGGTGTTTTATCACCTAAAGGAAAATTTCACCACAAGGAAAAGCATCTAGAGCCAAATACTATTAAACCATCTAGAGCCTAATATTGTAAACCATCTAGAGCCAAATATTGTAAACGACCGTGAAGTATCTAAAGAATTATTGGCACTTGAGCATATGAATGAAGAGACGAGTTAGAACTTATCGTGGTCAGACTTCTCAGAAAAAGCCAAGGTTCAATAGATAGATTGGACTTGTGGCTCGTGCTGATGAGTAACCTATTACGGACGTAACGATTTCGATTCGTACTTTATGGATCTAGTTCATTGATATGTTATAGGTTATTGATCTGTGTGCAATACTTTAGGTGAAGTATGTGTGTGTTGAGAGCGTGATTGAACAGAGTAAAAGACTTATTAATAGATACTTCTCATAAATTAATATCAAAAAAAAGCTATATAAAGAAGACGATACCCATTCGTTATACATTCTATAACAAATGGGATCCATTCGTGTTCAATTCCTAACTTAACTTATAGTATGACGAATGACTCATTTGTTATACCTCATTCGTTAAACAACCTTAATGAATGGTACATAATAATAACGCATAGGCTCATTCTTTATACAACCCATAACGAATGGCCAATAATCATTACGTATGGACTCATTCGTTAAACATACTTAACGAATGGCCATATAAACTTAAACAATGGACTGGTAATTACCAAAATGATTAATAAAGGTAAACAAAGACCGAGACGACAAAACAAAGCACTAACAACTCCCCCTCATCTCATGCTCTTTGTCTTCGATTACTTGAATCTTTTTGTCTTCCAGTCCGTGCAACTATGAACTCCAAACGCATGGCAAACACGCACCACACGTTGAAATTGCATAGAAAGCTCATAATCCTTCATATTAACAAACCGGATCACGCTCTTGAATAGTGGTCATTGTCAGACTCCGATAAGTTTACCAACCACATCGGGTCAATTACCCGTACGAACTCCATCTTCAGACCCATACCTAGATCGATAACGGCTTCGCTGGTGTCGTTGTCATAGTACCACCAATTGAATGTAATATAAAGACTCTCGGGAAAAGTCTTTAGAGGCACACATTTCATCGTTCGCGGCGGTTTAACCTTTAAGACAAGCTTTCTCCGACACGTTCTTGGGTCAATCTCGTCAAAATATTTATGAGTGGGGACTTGTGATTTAAAGATTTTAAATCCATTTACCTCAAGCAGAAGTTGTTGATAAAACCATCCAGCCATTTTATCACAACCTCGATTTACAAACGGCCGTTTTACCAATGTTCGTATGTCCCACCTCGGAAATGTATGACCATTGGTGATGTATTGGTAGTACTAAACACCATGCTCCCACTTAATTATATACCTTAACGTCTGAATCATGGAGCCAAGAAACAACGTCGCCTTTGACCGTCTTCATAATTTTGAAATTCGCCATTTGGTGAGCAGTCGCACGAACTTTGATCTGGTTTTTGTTTTCTTGCCCCGTATACCTTAACACGCCAATAAGTGTTGAGAATCGAGCCTTATTACGTACCTCGAACATACCCTCGAATGTTGAATCCTTCGAGCCTAATCCAGCTTAAGAGACTTTCTCTTTGTTGTTGTTCTTCTTCTCAAGATGTTCTTTGGCTGCTTTAACTTTTTTTTTGTAGTAATAAAAGGCATACTCTAATATGTATTAGTTTTTGAGTACAGCTTGGGATACTCCTCAGATGTCACATCTTCAACTTCAAAGTCATCTTTATTAAACGACGTATCCCGAGATAGAATGCTTGTATCAAACCTAACTTCATCATAGTCAATAATCTCAACATCCTCCTCATTCTCTAACACATCCAAATCTACATCATTCAAACCGAGCAGTAACGAGATTTGGTCACGAGATAATGAATAATCAACGAATTCTCGTTGCTCGATCTCATCCGCGTTCTCCATACTCATAACAACACCACGTTCATTGTCCATAAATAGAACCGTATTGGCCTTAACAGACTTAATTAGTTGCACGTTAGTAGTGTCACGATACACTATTAACTGCTTGTCATTACTCTCAGTACTAACCCCCGCAAACGTACCAGATGTACGTGTCTGTTGTTGCTGCTCACCACCGCTCATACAAGCATCAAATATTTATCATCGTCTTTTCCTTTCAACTTCTCGAGCATGTCATCTTTGCATGTTAGCTAAAGGATATCTTATTCTTGTTCTTTTAGTTTCTCCCCCAGAGCAGTAACGATGGCGCGTAGCTCACGATTATCTTTATGACAATAAGTGTTGTGGCTTACCATCCTGCGTTGATCCTGCCTCATCTGTTCTTGGAACAATTGATTGACAACCATTTGATTCTCCTGAAGGTGAATCAGATTCAATAACATGGCCATTTGTTGATTAACTTGTAAAGTGAACCATGTTGGAGGAGGTAGATGCATCGGGCCTTGTGGACGATTGAATGCCATATATGAAAAGTCCATAGGCTGCATCATTGTAGGCATCGTTGTTGGACTTGTAAGGATGGTTGCAGTAGGAGATGTCAGCAACGGAGATAGCATTAATTGAGGAATCGAAGAAAATCTCGGATCCGAAGATGCCATCGTTGTCAACGTAATAACCGGGGTAATGACAATCGTAGGAACCACCGGTACTTGTTGTGGAACCGACAATATTGTTTCCAAAGGACCAATTTCTACTCCACTACCCCCACGGGTCCTCATTTTCATTGGTTTCTCCTTCATTGGTGCTTTACCCTTTCGTTTTCGTTGAGCAGCCTCATAAGTAACTACTACATCCACCCTATTACAACCATCATTACCATCATTTCCAGCGTCACCACCATCTCCTCCATCGTTGTTCCCTCTTTGTCCATATTCACGTTCCGATTTGGAATCATCGTGAATCCAACGATAATTAGATGGACATACATAATCAGGTCTTGCCAAATGACCTATTGATCTCTTGAACCTTGGCATATCCTCATGAGATTGATTTCAGTACGTCTTCTATCTTTTCATTGTATCCTCCATCATGTGATCTAAAACCATCACATCATTCACCATCGAGTATACATTTGTTCTTCTGATAACGAACAAAGCAATTCTCCTTTAAATGATAGAAGATGAACTCTGAGAAGTTGAACGGCTTGTCCAGAATAAGAGCGAAAAAGGCAGATTGCAACATGATTCTGCATTCATCGAATCCTCCTTTCCGTCCACCAAAGCGATGAAAAATAAAAAGAAGCAAGTACTTGTATTGTTCGCACAAGTATGCCTTGTTATACTATGATCGGTCAAGCTCGCCCTTGTAATGTAACAGTTAAAATAAACCTTTGATCAACATCCTATCGAAATCACAAGGATGATCAATAGTATCAGCAAAATGAAGGACTCTTCGTATCACATTAGCATCTATTACGGTCTTCTTGTTTTGCACCACAGCTACAATGTGCTTCCCAACATTAACGTATTTAGAACTATCCCAAAATGGACGGATAATGCTAAATTGCACCGGGACGTCATCATAGATAGCATAATGTATATGTTAGCGACGTAAGAAAGAGATTACGTCCCCAAAGATATCTCGTCCCACGAAATCATCTTGAGCTTGTGGTGCTTGAGCTTGTGGTGCCTTTTGAACTACTGGATTTTCCTGAGCAGGTGCATCGACTACATGTTCATCTTCCATATTTGTGACACAAACACGAGCATTAGAAAAAACGAACACCATATCATAAATTTAAAACATATTTCACCAACACTTGGTGAAAATATGCATTCTATTAAAATTATACCACTGATTCGTTATTCATTAGTTATCTTAACGAATGATCTTAATTTAAATATATGCTTTAGTAACGAATGAATAACTTTTTTAAGTATAACGAATAAGCTCAATCGTTATATATCATATACGAATGAGGAATCATTCGTTAAAACATGCAATTCAAATTTCATTCAAGATTAAAACAACATGAATCTGGTTAATAATGATATTATTAGGTTCGTAAGAGCATCGCCTACAAATCCTAATCAATACATAGTTCAAACAATGATGTTACAAACATGAAATTTTATTGAGCTCGTCTTTACCTTAGAAATAATAATTGATCAACAAAATTTAGTTTGATGAATTTTAAAATTTTTAGAAATTTTTTCAAGAGGTTCTTTTAGTATTTGTTAATATTGAGGAAGACGAATGAAGACCATGTTGGAATCAATCTGCCCAAGACACATATTAGAGTTGATGTGGCTAGCACGTTATGATCCAAGTCGTGTCATACCCAATAACATGCTAGACAAACAACCATGATATTTATTTTAAGATATGATCTAATAAATAAAAATCAACACTTATGATATTTAGAAAATGAGTTTCTAAATATTTGCACTTGTGCGGTAAATAAATGCCATGGATAATTTATATTTTGAGAGAAATATTTTATAATGTTATTTAAGATGGTTAAATAACATGATCCATGTTACTTATAATATATTATGTTACATATTGTTATGTAATAAATGGAAGCCCAAATAAAGTGGAAGAGTCACAACACAAGGTGGACACTTGAGCATATGGATGCGGGATCAAGTGGGAGTTCACAGACACATGCCTTGTGTGTCATTCTCGTCCCTTAGGATAGACATTTTGGCACACTTGTTTCGGTCAACAAGTGTTGTCATTTTAGGTGGCTATGGTTATGGACTTGTGGTTGTTTTATTTATGCTTGGTTGGTTGATTTATGTTTTGTTTTGCATATGGATTGTTAACATTTAAAGTCAAAAACTTGCATAAAATTGGTTCCTTAGAAATCATTAGGTAATAGAATTTGTTTTATTAAAGGTTAATGATTTCACAATAAAATGGGTTTTATTGTAAGGAACTTTGAAAATTGGTTTTCAAACAAAGTACCATACATTTGAATGCATGCAAATGCAAGGTACAAAATATTTTTCCATTCTAGAATTTTTAGAAAATTAAATCCCTTTTAAAACAAGTTTAACACCAATACAACACTCGACTCACTAGCGAACTAGGTGTGGGATAAAGGTCATTAACAACATTTGAGAAAACATGTGAGTTTTAGGTGGGTTTGCCATATTTGTGGGATAAAGGTAACCTAACCACTTGTATGTGCAAATTCACACGTGTGTGTAAGTAAGACGAATTGATTTGGAAACCATGTGAATAGGGTCACCGAAGCATGGTGTACAAATGTGTTGATGGGATTAAACATGCCAACTTAGGATGTTTAATCTATCCCATAAAACTAGAAGTTGCAAAGGGTATCAATCGTCAAACGTTGACTACCTTGTTAATTCAATAGTAGGATAAAGGTCACCTAACTACTATGTGAATGTAACGTTGGGTTCTAGATTTTAATCTTTAATTATCTTGGAGACATAAAGGGTATTAACGATTAAAATTGATTAATGATATCGAAAATACTAAAAGTGAACTTTGTTAAATTGTGTAGATGGCCGCAATCAATAACCCACCTAACGCAATTAGCCCACTCGTGCGTAACCTATCACTAAGAGCTATTTTGGACAAAGATCGTCTAAACTACAATAACTTTATGGATTGGTATCGAAACTTGAGAATAGTTCTCAACCAAGAAAAGAAATCCTATATATTGGACGATCTTGTTCCCGATGAACCTAATGTTGACGACTTGGATGCCTATAACGATTGGCTAAAATACACTGAGGATTCGTGGAAGTTTCTCGCCTCATGTTCGGAACAATGATTCCCAAAATTTTAAAAGGATTTTGATAGTCATGGGGCATATGACATGATCACACTTAAGGAAATGTTCCATTCTCAAGCTAGGGTGAAACGCTTTGAAATGGTTTGAGCACTTCATGCATGTCATATGGAAGAAACCCA
Source organism: Bidens hawaiensis (assembly GCF_021521415.1). Taxonomy (NCBI): domain Eukaryota; kingdom Viridiplantae; phylum Streptophyta; class Magnoliopsida; order Asterales; family Asteraceae; genus Bidens; species Bidens hawaiensis. Next base: position 1,350,340 of record NW_027491406.1, on the reverse strand, counting down.
ATCGGTTTCATCTTATGTGCTTAAGATGAGAAGCCACATTGATCGACTTGAACGGCTAAATTATCCCGTCTCAAAAGTGTTAGCCACAGATATGATCCTTAATGGACTAACCAAAAGATTTTAGACTATTGTTATGAATTATAACATGGATGGATGGAACAAGAGCATTGGTGAGTTTCACGCAATGCTCAAGACGGCCGAAGCGGGAATGGGTAAAAGGGTTTTACCAGTTCTCACGATCAATGAAGGTGGCAACAAGAAGTGCATCACCCGGAAAATAAAGCAAAGGTTGCTAGTGGTAAAGGGCAAGTCAAAGGAAAGGAAAAAGTGGAACCACCCAAACCGAAGAAGCTAAAGGTTAGCTTGGAGGATCCATGCTTTGGTTGTGGTGAGATAGGACATTGGATGAGGAATTGTCCAACCTATCTCAAGGAGTTGAAAGTTAAGCGGGATGCGGGGAAAACCTCATGTACAACTTTCATGATCCATATTGATGTTAATATTATTTCTTTCAACACATGGGTATTAGATACCGGATGTGAAACTCACATCTGCAATTCATTGCAGGGGTTCAAAAGAAGAAGTGATTACAAGAAAGGAGATATAAGTCTCTTCATGGGCAATGGAGCAAAGGTTGACATCCAAGCCCGAGGAGATTACGTTTTGAAGCTTACAAATGGTTAGGAAGTTATTTTGGAAAACATTTTGTATGCTCCTAGTTTGACTAGGAATATTATCTCTGTTTCTTTATTAAAACAATTTGGTTATGATTTAACATTTATAAACAATGGCATTTATGTTTTCATGAATGATGTCTTTTATTTTAAAGCGATGTCGTCTAATGCCATTTATGAATTAGTTCATGATAACACATCTATTGATAACTTGTACCAATCTAGAACCAAGAAACTCAAAATGGATTTGAGTAAGACTTGTCATTGGCATTGTCGCCTTCGTCACATAAACAAAGATTACATACATACAATTCAAAAGAATGATCTTTTGGAATCAAATGATGATTCATTTGATAAGTGTGAATCTTGTTTACAAGGAAAGATGACCAAGGAACCCCTTAGTGTAACTAATGAAAAGGCGAAATACTTATTAGGTATCATACATTCGGATGTATGTGGTCCTTTTAAGGCAATGACAAGGAATGGTGAAAGATACTTCATTACCTTTATCGACGATTATAGTCGTTATGTGTATGTGTACTTGTTAAGACACAAAGATGAAGCATTTGAAATGTTAAAGTCTTCCAAAATGAAGTAGAAAATCAACTCAATAAAAAAATCCAAGTACTTCGTTCGAATAGAGTAGGTGAATACCTTAATGATGCTTTTCTAGATCATCTTAGGAGATGTGGATCATCTCACAACTTACTCCACCCAGAACACCGCAACATATTGGTGTGTCCGAAAGGAGGAATTGAACTCTATTGGGTATGGTTCGATCTATGATGGCTAGAAGCACATTGCCTCTATCATTTTGGGGTTTCGCATTGCTCTCGGCAGCCCATATTTTAAATATGGCACCAACCAAGAAAGTGGCAAGACACCTTTTGAAATATGGCATGGAAGGGTTCCATCATTTTCATATTTAAATGTATGGGGTTGTGAGGCTTATATTAAGCACAACACCCAAAACAAACTTGAAAGTCGATCCACTAAGTGTATCTTTGTAGGATATCCCAGAGACTCTATGGGATATTGTTTCTACAACCCAACCGAGCAAAAGGTGTTTATTGCTCGAAAGGCCGAGTTCTTAGAAACTAAGTTCCTTATCGAAGAAACTAGTATAATGGTGAAACTCAAGGAGGATCCAGAACCACAAGCCGATACACGCTTGGTTGATACTAGCAATCAACAAGAGGGTGTTGAGAATGATCAAATGGTTGATCAAGACACACAAAACGTTCATAAATCTGGTAGAATTAGTAATCCACCAGAAAGATATGGATTTTTCATGGATGGATGCTACGTGGTAGATTCGGATGAACCCACCACATACCGTGATGCGATGTCACAATTCGATTGTGATAAATGGCTTGAAGCCATGAACGTTGGAATCGGTATGCCCAAGACACATATTAGAGTTGATCTGGTTAGTACGTTATGATCCCAGTCGGGTCATACCCAATAACAAGCTAGACAAACACCAACGATATTTATTTTAAGATATGATCTAATAAATATATATCAACACTTATGATATTTAGAAAATGAGTTTCTCGATATTTGCACTTGTGTGGTAAATAAATTACAGGGATAATTTATATTTTGAGAGAAATATTTTATACTATTATTTTGAGAGAGTTTGATATTTGGGAGGGAATATTTTTCTCTCTCTCATCTATTTAATAATATACTCTTCCAAGGCAATGCGTGTGAATATATTAGGCAAGATAAGTGTGTAAAGGTTGCACTCTCTCTCTCTCTCTCAAACACAACACATTTGCAAGTAAGCTTCTTTTCTCTTCCTCTCTTGATTTCGGCCAAGAACAAGGAAGAACAACAAGGAGTTTTCAAGTGTGTAAATCCTAGCAAATCAAGGGTGTTTGGTTATTGGCTTGTAGGTATACAAGCTTGACAATCTTCTCCATTGAAGACTAGCCATTCAAGATCATTTTCTTCTTCAAGTTTCATATTGAAAGGTAGTATGCTAAAACACCCTATGGTTGTTTTGATAGGATGTGTTTCGTATATGGACCCGGGCATTGGGTTTGATATAAAATTGGTTTCATATTAATCAAATTAACAAGATTTAAAATTTTATATTCCGCTGCGTTTTTCATATAAATGGGTTTATATGAATTTGATAATCTTGTTAAAACCTGTCACACCCGGCCCTAAACGGCGGAAACAGCAGGGCGTGCGCGCGTGGGGATTGATAATCAAGCACGGGTCATTGCAAACATTCAAATAAATTTCCCATTTCTCATGAAATGTCTAGTACAAAATACATTACATTGTTTAGAAGAACATATAAAAACATCAAATATGAAAAACGTTGAAGATTTCCGCGCCATATCCCCTTACACGGCGGGAACAACCACGCGTGTGGAAGGGATAGAACTAAAATCTTCCAAAAACCATTTTTATAGCTGTTCTGCGTGAAGTGCTCTACGTGTGACCCCTTGCGCTACTTAATTACCACCTGAAAGACACGTAAAAATATTTGAATCAGTATAAACTGAGTGAGTTCACAAGTTTCGGTGACTTGATAAATCGTATTGCATCATATTCTTGATAAAACCATATTGAAACATAGTTCTGATAACATCATTAAAACATATTCTTGATAAAACCGTCCCGCGGGTTTCGCGCGGACATTTCTGAAAACTATGTGCTCGTCCATGCAAAGTGGCGCGGCCACTACGAGCGAATTTAACCAGTAGTACTACCCCATGACCATACTAGGCGCTCGCCTATGCAAAGAGGTGCTACCCCTACGAGCGGGTTGATCAAACCAGTAGTCCCTACTCTCAGAGTTTCATTGATAAAGTGATCACTTTCTCGTTCTAGCGCACTCACATTGATAATCAAGATAGACACTATGAACAGATAATCGTTTGCATTGCTTGTAAATATACCATGATAAAACATAATTTAAACACGTGTCCCTCGCCTCGAAAACAGTTCAAAAATAATGAAAATAGGGGCTGTGAGACTCACCTGTGATTCTTGTTAAGTGATGGTTTAGAGAGATTAAACGAGGTTCGGGTTTCTTGGTGTTAGCCTCGAAATTGGAAGTCTAGAATATGTTTAAATAACAAGAAATATGTGTATTAAGACCAAGTAATCGAAGAATATAAGGGCTGGTCAGAAAAGTAAATCTCAAGACTAAAGTTTCGACTTACCTAGCGATGGAACTGGAAACGGATGCTTGGGAGATGGTTAGTGCAGAATTACAGGTTTAAGAGAGGAGTTTGGAGTGTGTTTCTTGTGGTTGTGATATTTTTATTCAAGAATTGATATTTATAGGCAAATTCAAGGGAACACAATCCCTTGATTTAGGGGATTGAGATCTTATCATATTGGGTGTAGTGATGACAAGGTATGGGGTTTATTATTATTTATTTAGGGATGGGGGTGATGGTCCTAGGGAGTGGTTATGTAGATTCTGATTGATTTGACAGTACATGCAGGACTGTGGTTGGTGAGAGTAGGTGCGGCTGACAGTTGACATTTCGTGTTACAATACTGTTCCTGGTACTGTTGTCAGTGTGCTGTCAAAAGGTAAAAATCTCTGAAACACGCAACTGGTTCTTTCTGGGCGGGGGTAATCCCCTTTCTTCTGAAGAATATACTAAGTGTTTTGTGCGCGTAACCTTGCGCGTATAGCCTTCTGCGTGTAGGCCATTTCTTTGAACGTTGTGGGTCCGGTGGCTCCAGTTGGTCTTCGCGCAAGCGTCCTTGTAACGAATCCTGCGCGTATCACTGCGCAGGCGTCCTTATAAGGAATCCTGCGAGTCCATCTGGCTCTGCTGGAACCAGCGTTCTCAGAGTTTATTAACAGGGTGAACTTTTGGATTTAAGCAAAAAGGTGGTTGGTTTCTGTGCAGACGTTCATGCGTAAAGGGTTTAGTTTTAAGGTGTCCCGCGGGGATTCTTCCCGCAGGTGTCGCACATAACTCCTTTTTATTTGATGCGGGTAGGTGCGTAACCTTCTCGTAGTCAGGGACGTTGAGTTTCATTTGTAGATTCTCCATGAGGTCTTGGTATTTCAACATAGTGATCAGTTATGTTGAAGTCAATTCCATCTTGGAGCTTCAAACAAACTAGCTCTCAATGTTCCCGCCATGCGGGGAGGTTAGTTCCCTTTTTTCCGCGCGCGCATAAATGATTTGGGTCTTAATTAGGAAATTAGGATATTGTTTGAACATAGTTTTACTTATTGATCATTGAAGAGGTATGCAACCCATTAGACAGAAACGACATAAAATTAAGTTGTCATGAAAACACAACAAAAACCTGTGCGCGTGGCGCATATAATATATGCCCGTGCTTCACAACATGGCGCGCATCGCATCCGCGCATGGCGCATATAACATATGCCCGCGCTGATCATATCATGGCGCGCATAATATTCACAATCACCTAATAATTAGGTTGATTACTTGGTTTATGGGATTGGGAAATTACCGGGTGTCACATTCTCCCCCTGTTAGGAGAATTTCGTCCCGAAATTAGGAGGTGTCGCTGATAGGAGCTATCCATTGGAAGAGGTATGGGTACTTTTTGCGCATTTGGTCTTCTCTTTCCCAAGTGAATTCAGGTCCACGCTTTGAGTCCCATTGAACCTTTACTAACTTGATTCGGCTTCTTCGCAACTTTTGTTCTTTCCAATCGGTTACTGCTATAGGCTCTTCCATGAAGTGTAGTTGTTTGTCGATATGAATCTCGTCCAATGGTAAAATTAACGTTTCATCGGATAAGCACTTCTTGAGGTTGGACACATGAAACGTGTCGTGAACTCCACTAAGTTTGGTGGGTAAATGGAGTTTATAAGCAACTGGACCGATCCTTTCCAGGATCTCAAATGGTCCGATGTATCGCGGATTTAACTTTCCTCGCTTGCCGAAACGGGGGACTCCTTTCCATGGAGAGACTTTCAAAAGTACTTTATCCCCTACTTGAAATTCCAACGGTTTTCTTCTCACATCTGCATAGCTTTTCTGTCTGTCGCGCGCTGCCTTAAGGCGATCCCGTATCTGGAAAATTTTGTCCGTCGTTTCTTGGATCAATTCTGGACCAGTCATTTGCTTGTCACCCACTTCAGCCCAACACAGCGGGGACCTACACTTGCGCCCATACAACGCTTCAAATGGCGCAGCCTTGAGGCTTGTGTGGTAACTGTTATTGTATGAAAATTCAACCAATGGGAGATGAGTATCCCAGCTACCTCCGAAATCGATTGCGCACGCGCGCAACATATCTTCTAATGTTTGAATGGTTCGCTCGCTTTGTCCATCTGTTTGGGGATGATAAGCCGTACTCATGTCAAGACGAGTACCTAAAGCCCCTTGTAACGATCTCCAAAACCTTGAGGTGAACCGACTATCTCTATCAGAAATGATGGATACCGGAACTCCGTGTTTTGAAACTACTTCTCGAATATACAATCGGGCTAACTTTTCCATCTTATCGGTTTCCTTGATCGGCCGGAAGTGTGCTGACTTAGTTAGTCGGTCTACAATAACCCAAATCGTGTTGTAACCCCCAGGTGTCCTTGGCAGTTTGGTAATGAAGTCCATGGAGATTTGTTCCCACTTCCATATGGGAATTTCTGGCTGTTGAAGCAACCCCGATGGTTTCTGGTATTCAGCCTTCACCTTCGAACACGTCAGGCACTTACTGACATACGTCACGATGTCGCCCTTAAGATTGGGCCACCAATACAGCGCTTTAACATCTTGGTACATCTTGTCTGCGCCAGGATGTACGGAATACCGCGTTTTGTGAGCTTCGTTTAACACTTGCTCGCGCAATCCTCCCTTGAGAGGGACCAATATGCGGTTAGCAAAATATCGAGTGTCGTTCTCTTTGAGCTCTAAATTCTTAATCATACCCCCAAGGGATTCGTTCTTGACAAACTCTGGTTTCAAGGCTTCTTGTTGAGCTTCTCGGATGCGGGTAGTGAGATCTGCGCGAATGGTCAATCTTAGAGCCTTAACTCGTAGCGTCTTTGCTCGCTCTTTCCTACTTAAAGCGTCTGCTACCACATTCGCCTTTCCAGGATGATACTTTATTTCACAATCATAATCATTCAATAATTCTACCCATCTTCGTTGCCTCATGTTTAAATCCTTTTGATCAAATATATGCTGAAGGCTCTTGTGATCCGTAAAAATTAAACACTTTGTACCATAAAGATAATGGCGCCAAATCTTTAGCGCGAAAACAACTGCTCCAAGTTCCAGATCATGCGTTGTATAGTTCCTTTCATTGACCTTGAGTTGACGAGAGGCATACGCTAAGACTTTGTTTCTCTGCATAAGGACACATCCGAGCCCTTGATGTGAAGCGTCGCAGTAGACGACGATGTCGTCCGTGTCGGACCGGTGCGGGACACGGTTTCCCAACGATTCACGGGGCAACGTGTTAGAGTGCGGAATCCTCTAACACGGCGATTCGGTGGTGATCAACAACGCACGGTTACGATTCCTAAGACGGTTTGACACCTAGGGACGGAGGAAAAGACCGACACGACGAAGATGGGCAGAGAGGATTTTCGGCAGTAGCAGGTTCGTGACTGTGTGTAATGTGTGCTCTCTCTTGTGAAATTTCCTAAGTTTCGTTTATATATCGTATACTGATTCGATCGAATGAGTATCTCATTCGATCGAATGAGTCCTGGTTCGATCGAATCAGTCACTGATTCGATCGAATCAGTTTCTTTTGACATTTTCAGTCCGTTAACTTGGTTTCACGATCGTTATTTTCATATCGAACCATCCTGATAGAACTGGGGACATACACATGACATTTCATGTCCTAACAAACTCCCCCTTGGATCCAGTTCTATTTACTTATAATCAATCGAGTTCTCTTGCTCGATCGTAACTCCCCCTTGGAGTTATCTCACTCTCTCTTTTCTCAAAGCTAGTGGTGCGCACGTTGCATCCACGAACTCCTTTCTTCATGAAGTTCTCTCAAGATCAAATGGTTCAGCCAGTCAGACTTACCATAGGTTCCGCATATCCTGAGAAGCTGTCAATTGGAATTTTAGATAAACATTTAAGCACAATCTATCACAATGTTCCAAAACAAATTACATTCAACTCAAGAACAATTACAATCAGAAGATTAAACCTTGAATTACAACAAGAAACAAAATAAACATGACAATTAAGCTTCAGTTTCTTGTGCATACTTCTTCTGTTGCTCTTTCCAGTTTGATCCTGCATGTATGTCATAGGCAAAGCAAATCCTAATGACATTTCTATACGTTAATGCTTGCTCTCTGTCTTCGGGGGCATAAAGAATCTCTGTCTTGTATAGTGTATAGACATCCTCCCGTGACAAGTTTGTGAGCCACATAGGATCAAATATGCGAATTGTGCTCCAATTTCCATTGTCGTTGAGCACGATAACTGCTTCATGCAGTCTTCCATCATAGTACCAATGCCTGAATGCTTTGTAGAAGTCCTGCTTCATCTTTCTTAGAGGAATCTTCTTCATCGTGAGTGGTGGCATGTACTTCAAGATAATCATTGGCCTGTTGGTGATCGGATCGATCTCCTTTTTACTTGTATATCTCTTTGGCCTCTGTGGAGTGATCATCTTCCATTTTGAGTTGTATTCCTTTCGCAATACACTCTGATAGTACGTGGCAAATGAAGATAACTGGCGTAAAGCATATCAAGATAGTTCAGACGGTTTAGATCATAAGTAGGAAGAGTCTTCAAGTCAGTGATACGTTGAAAGTACTCAACCCCTTTTTCTCTCTTGATAGCAATGCAATTAAGATCCTTCAGACACGCCCAAGCAATAATCTCTCCTGAAGTTCTACGACCCTTCATCTTATAAGACGTTGTGTGAGGAATGGTCGGCTTTGCTTGTCGTCTGGACCTTATCTTCTCAAGAATAGCGTTGAAAGCTTTCTTGCATTCTTCTGTTTTCTCAACGAATTCGGCTTGATCTGCTTCAGAAGGCTGTTTCATTGTGTTTGACCTTTTGTCAGCCTTCTTCTGTATTTCCTCCTCTGTTACATTTTGGAAGAAACTTGCAGAGTTAGGAAGATTGTCAGTTTGAGACGTGTAGTATTCTGGATATTCTTCCTGTGTCAAGTCTTCCATTTCAACTTCATCAAATTGAGAGGGATCAGCGGCCGTAGATGATGTTGAGTCAGGTGTAGCAGCCGAAGAAGATGTTTGTTCTGTTGAAGGCAAAGCCAGATACTTGCCTGTTTCTTCATTGTATAGCTCAAACATTTGTTCCAGTTCTTCTTCTGTGAAATTGTGTGAAATTTCACCTTCTTCCAAGTCTCCACTTGCGAAGTTTTGCTGCTCATATGAACTAGTCCAGAAAATTTGAAAATTTTAAACGCATTCAGTCATTTCGATATCTGTTCGTTCTAACACGTTTAAGTTTACAGATTCAATGGCTGAAGTTGCAGAAGTGGTTGCTCCATTCAAAACGTCTATCAAGCACAATATCGTGGCTTTCCTGGACGAAAAGTCTAGCCACGGGAAGGATTTTGCAACAGTTATCAAATTTCTGAAGAGGTCAAGGATTTCTGGACCTATCTCGAGGATCGTTGAGCCTATAATGTCAATTCAACAAGAGTTCTGGAGGAATGCCACGCACGACAAAACAGTCGTGCCGTCGGTTATTCGCTCCACGGTCAGAGGGCATGCCATCGTAATATCTTCCCAGGTAATCCGAGAAGGGCTCTGATACCACTTTGTCGGACCGGTGCGGGACACGGTTTCCCAACGATTCACGGGGCAACGTGTTAGAGTGCGGAATCCTCTAACACGGCGATTCGGTGGTGATCAATAACGCACGGTTACGATTCCTAAGACGGTTTGACACCTAGGGACGGAGGAAAAGACCGACACGACGAAGATGGGCAGAGAGGATTTTCGGCAGTAGCAGGTTCGTGACTGTGTGTATTGTGTGCTCTCTCTTGTGAAATTTCCTAAGTTTCGTTTATATATCGTATACTGATTCGATCGAATGAGTAAGGTTCGTGACTGTGTGTAATGTGTGCTCTCTCTTGTGAAATTTCCTAAGTTTCGTTTATATATCGTATACTGATTCGATCGAATGAGTATCTCATTCGATCGAATGAGTCCTGGTTCGATCGAATCAGTCACTGATTCGATCGAATCAGTTTCTTTTGACATTTTCAGTCCGTTAACTTGGTTTCACGATCGTTATTTTCATATCGAACCATCCTGATAGAACTGGGGACATACACATGACATTTCATGTCCTAACAGTCCGTCCCCTCGGGCAGAGACAAAACTGGCGCACTACATAACTTTTGCTTTAACATTTGAAACGCTGCTTCCTGGTTTTCGCCCCAATCAAACTTCTTATCTTTCTGTGTTAGCGCAGTCAGAGGTAAAGCTATCTTGGAGAAGTTCTCAATGAAACGTCGATAGTAGCCAGCTAGTCCTAGGAATTGCCTCACCTCAGTTGGTGTTTTTGGCGCTTCCCAATTCTCGATGGCTTTGACCTTGGAAGGATCGACGTGTATTCCTTTCTCATTTACAACGTGACCGAGAAAGTGAACCTCTCTAATCCAAAACTCACATTTAGAAAACTTTGCATACAACTTTTCTTTCATCAGCATTTCCAAAATTAATCTCAGATGTTGTTCATGCTCAGCTCTGGTTCAGGAGTAAACCAGAATATCATCTATAAACACAATCACAAACTTATCCAAGTATGGTTTGCACACACGGTTCATCAGATCCATGAATACAGCCGGCGCATTAGTTAGCCCGAAGGGCATCACTAAGAACTCATAATGGCCGTATCTAGTTCGGAAGGCTGTCTTCGGCACATCTTCCTCATGGACCTTAAGTTGGTGGTAACCTGACCGTAGATCTATCTTCGAATAATAACTGGATCCCTGCAACTGATCAAATAAGTCGTCAATCCTTGGTAAGGGGTACCGATTCTTGACTGTCAGCTTGTTCAGTTCCCTGTAGTCAATACACATTCTAAATGAACCATCCTTCTTCTTCACGAAAAGCACTGGAGATCCCCAGGGTGAAAAGCTTGGGCGTATGAAACCCTTATCCAATAGTTCCTGCAACTGATTGGATAGCTCTTGCATCTCGGATGGAGATAGTCGATAGGGTGCTCGAGCTACTGGTGCAACTCCTGGAACCAAGTCGATTCGAAACTCGACTTGTCGCGGTGGCGGTAATCCGGGCAAATCTTCAGGGAAAACTTCTGGAAATTCGCGCACCACTGGTAAGTCTTCAATCTTTCGTTCTCCTTTCTTCTCTACTACGTGTGCCAGGAAGGCGTAGCATCCTTTCCTCAGGCACTTGCGCGCCTTTAGACACGAAATGAGTTTTATCGCAACTCCACTTCTTTCCCCTTGAATTACTAAGGTTTCCCCGCTCAACAGTGGGATCCGAACCTGCTTCTCATGGCAAATAATTTCCGCGTGGTTCTCGACTAACCAATCCATGCCTACCACAATGTCAAAACTTCCCAAGTCTATTGGCAATAAGTTAATATTGAATCCGTGACCTCCCATGACCAATACACATTGCTCAGTCCTCTCGTTCGCGCGTATCTGCCTACCATTGGCTAGTTCTATAGTATAAGGCGTGTCTAGCCTACTGGTTGCTAAGCCTAGGGAGTTTTTAAACTCAGTGGATATGAAACTTAGGTCAGCGCCAGTATCAAATAAGACAGATGCAAAATGGTCGTTAAGTAGAAACGTACCGGTTACCACATTCGGTTCTTCTTTTGCTTCGCCCGCGCTGATCACAAAGGCTCTCCCGCGAGCTTGGTTTCTCTTTTGCGGGCAATCCCGACTGAAATGTCCTGGCTTCCCGCATGCGTAGCAGTTATCGTTTACTCCAGTTTCTTTGACATGGCAATTTATCGCCTTGTGCCCTGGTCTGCTACATTTGGCGCATACGATGCTTGCGCATTCACCCTCGTGGTGATACTTGCATCTGCTGCACCATGGGCGAGGCCCATTGTACCCTCTTCGTGGTGGCTCCAAGGCTTGTATCGCGTAAGCCCTTACGCTCTCCTGTCTCTTGAATGGTGGTTGCTTGGAGTCGGACCCTCGGTGGTGAGAGTTCCATTTTCTCTTGGGGTCAGAGGTTCGCTGCTCGTTCCCGCGCGAGGTCAACATGCCCGCACGGACCGTATCTCTTGTAAGAGTGATGGCCCGCGCCACTGCATCATCAAAGGTTGGAGGCGCTGCGGCATTGAGCGGAACTCTGATAACATGGGGTAACCCAAAGATATACCTCTCGATCTTTTTCTCCTCCGTGTTTGCCATATCCGGCACCATCTGGCAAAGTTCGTTGAATCGGTTGTTGTAGGCGTCGATATCAGCTCCTACCATGGCGTGGTTCCAAAATTCCTGCTGTAGACTCTGAATTTCGGCGCGAGAGCAGAACTTCTTCATCATCATATCCTTTAGTTCCTCCCAGGTCTTGTGGAGAGCAACTTCTCGTCCCAATGTTTTCGTTTGAAGCTTCCACCAAGACGAGGCCGCTTCTTGGACCATGCAGGTCGCGTAAAGGACCTTTTGACTTTCACTACACCCGCTAATGGAGAGAACTGTCTCCATTTTGTCGATCCAGTTGTAGAGCCCAATGGCCCCTTCGGTGCCCTTGAATGGCCAAGGATTACAGGCCATAAATGTCTTATAGGAGCATCCTTTGTCCAAAGCTCCTGATTCGGGTTCTGGGGTTTCGGTCTCTTGACGGCCCTGACTGGATTCGGCCTTGCTGGCCTCATGCGTTGCGATCGCCTGTGCGATTATTTCTGCGAGTTCCTCGGGTGTCATGGTAATTCCTTTGGCTCTGGTTGGAGGCATTCTCGTTTTTCTTGAAAGAGTGAAAATATATCAAACTTAGCGCATGTACCCTGAGCACATAATGTTTTTATCCTTAGTGTTCACTAGACATTGTGTGACCCGTGTTCCTAAGTGTGTGTGATTTTTCTTTCGAAAATATTTTCTTTGAAAAAAATATTTCATACGATTCCCCTACGGTTATAGTCTAGGTTAAAACTTCTTTCCTAGTTCGCTATAACCAGTGCTCTGATACCAATCTGTCACACCCGGCCCTAAACGGCGGAAACAGCCGGGCGTGCGCGCGTGGGGATTGATAATCAAGCACGGGTCATTGCAAACATTCAAATAAATTTCCCATTTCTCATGAAATGTCTAGTACAAAATACATTACATTGTTTAGAAGAACATATAAAAACATCAAATATGAAAAACGTTGAAGATTTCCGCGCCATATCCCCTTACACGGCGGGAACAACCACGCGTGTGGAAGGGATAGAACTAAAATCTTCCAAAAACCATTTTTATAGCTGTTCTGCGTGAAGTGCTCTACGTGTGACCCCTTGCGCTACTTAATTACCACCTGAAAGACACGTAAAAATATTTGAATCAGTATAAACTGAGTGAGTTCACAAGTTTCGGTGACTTGATAAATCGTATTGCATCATATTCTTGATAAAACCATATTGAAACATAGTTCTGATAACATCATTAAAACATATTCTTGATAAAACCGTCCCGCGGGTTTCGCGCGGACATTTCTGAAAACTATGTGCTCGTCCATGCAAAGTGGCGCGGCCACTACGAGCGAATTTAACCAGTAGTACTACCCCATGACCATACTAGGCGCTCGCCTATGCAAAGAGGTGCTACCCCTACGAGCGGGTTGATCAAACCAGTAGTCCCTACTCTCAGAGTTTCATTGATAAAGTGATCACTTTCTCGTTCTAGCGCACTCACATTGATAATTAAGATAGACACTATGAACAGATAATCGTTTGCATTGCTTGTAAATATACCATGATAAAACATAATTTAAACACGTGTCCCTCGCCTCGAAAACAGTTCAAAAATAATGAAAATAGGGGCTGTGAGACTCACCTGTGATTCTTGTTAAGTGATGGTTTAGAGAGATTAAACGAGGTTCGGGTTTCTTGGTGTTAGCCTCGAAATTGGAAGTCTAGAATATGTTTAAATAACAAGAAATATGTGTATTAAGACCAAGTAATCGAAGAATATAAGGGCTGGTCAGAAAAGTAAATCTCAAGACTAAAGTTTCGACTTACCTAGCGATGGAACTGGAAACGGATGCTTGGGAGATGGTTAGTGCAGAATTACAGGTTTAAGAGAGGAGTTTGGAGTGTGTTTCTTGTGGTTGTGATATTTTTATTCAAGAATTGATATTTATAGGCAAATTCAAGGGAACACAATCCCTTGATTTAGGGGATTGAGATCTTATCATATTGGGTGTAGTGATGACAAGGTATGGGGTTTATTATTATTTATTTAGGGATGGGGGTGATGGTCCTAGGGAGTGGTTATGTAGATTCTGATTGATTTGACAGTACATGCAGGACTGTGGTTGGTGAGAGTAGGTGCGGCTGACAGTTGACATTTCGTGTTACAATACTGTTCCTGGTACTGTTGTCAGTGTGCTGTCAAAAGGTAAAAATCTCTGAAACACGCAACTGGTTCTTTCTGGGCGGGGGTAATCCCCTTTCTTCTGAAGAATATACTAAGTGTTTTGTGCGCGTAACCTTGCGCGTATAGCCTTCTGCGTGTAGGCCATTTCTTTGAACGTTGTGGGTCCGGTGGCTCCAGTTGGTCTTCGCGCAAGCGTCCTTGTAACGAATCCTGCGCGTATCACTGCGCAGGCGTCCTTATAAGGAATCCTGCGAGTCCATCTGGCTCTGCTGGAACCAGCGTTCTCAGAGTTTATTAACAGGGTGAACTTTTGGATTTAAGCGAAAAGGTGGTTGGTTTCTGTGCAGACGTTCATGCGTAAAGGGTTTAGTTTTAAGGTGTCCCGCGGGGATTCTTCCCGCAGGTGTCGCACATAACTCCTTTTTATTTGATGCGGGTAGGTGTGTAACCTTCTCGTAGTCAGGGACGTTGAGTTTCATTTGTAGATTCTCCATGAGGTCTTGGTATTTCAACATAGTGATCAGTTATGTTGAAGTCAATTCCATCTTGGAGCTTCAAACAAACTAGCTCTCAATGTTCCCGCCATGCGGGGAGGTTAGTTCCCTTTTTTCCGCGCGCGCATAAATGATTTGGGTCTTAATTAGGAAATTAGGATATTGTTTGAACATAGTTTTACTTATTGATCATTGAAGAGGTATGCAACCCATTAGACAGAAACGACATAAAATTAAGTTGTCATGAAAACACAACCAATACCTGTGCGCGTGGCGCATATAATATATGCCCGTGCTTCACAACATGGCGCTCATCGCATCCGCGCATGGCGCATATAACATATGCCCGCGCTGATCATATCATGGCGCGCATAATATTCACAATCACCTAATAATTAGGTTGATTACTTGGTTTATGGGATTGGGAAATTACCGGGTGTCACATTCTCCCCCTGTTAGGAGAATTTCGTCCCGAAATTAGGAGGTGTCGCTGATAGGAGCTATCCTTTGGAAGAGGTATGGGTACTTTTTGCGCATTTGGTCTTCTCTTTCCCAAGTGAATTCAGGTCCACGCTTTGAGTCCCATTGAACCTTTACTAACTTGATTCGGCTTCTTCGCAACTTTTGTTCTTTCCAATCGGTTACTGCTATAGGCTCTTCCATGAAGTGTAGTTGTTTGTCGATATGAATCTCGTCCAATGGTAAAATTAACGTTTCATCGGATAAGCACTTCTTGAGGTTGGACACATGAAACGTGTCGTGAACTCCACTAAGTTTGGTGGGTAAATGGAGTTTATAAGCAACTGGACCGATCCTTTCCAGGATCTCAAATGGTCCGATGTATCGCGGATTTAACTTTCCTCGCTTGCCGAAACGGGGGACTCCTTTCCATGGAGAGACTTTCAAAAGTACTTTATCCCCTACTTGAAATTCCAACGGTTTTCTTCTCACATCTGCATAGCTTTTCTGTCTGTCGCGCGCTGCCTTAAGGCGATCCCGTATCTGGAAAATTTTGTCCGTCGTTTCTTGGATCAATTCTGGACCAGTCATTTGCTTGTCACCCACTTCAGCCCAACATAGCGGGGACCTACACTTGCGCCCATACAAGGCTTCAAATGGCGCAGCCTTGAGGCTTGTGTGGTAACTGTTATTGTATGAAAATTCAACCAATGGGAGATGAGTATCCCAGCTACCTCCGAAATCGATTGCGCACGCGCGCAACATATCTTCTAATGTTTGAATGGTTCGCTCGCTTTGTCCATCTGTTTGGGGATGATAAGCCGTACTCATGTCAAGACGAGTACCTAAAGCCCCTTGTAACGATCTCCAAAACCTTGAGGTGAACCGACTATCTCTATCAGAAATGATGGATACCGGAACTCCGTGTTTTGAAACTACTTCTCGAATATACAATCGGGCTAACTTTTCCATCTTACCGGTTTCCTTGATCGGCCGGAAGTGTGCTGACTTAGTTAGTCGGTCTACAATAACCCAAATCGTGTTGTAACCCCCAGGTGTCCTTGGCAGTTTGGTAATGAAGTCCATGGAGATTTGTTCCCACTTCCATATGGGAATTTCTGGCTGTTGAAGCAACCCCGATGGTTTCTGGTATTCAGCCTTCACCTTCGAACACGTCAGGCACTTACTGACATACGTCACGATGTCGCCCTTAAGATTGGGCCACCAATACAGCGCTTTAACATCTTGGTACATCTTGTCTGCGCCAGGATGTACGGAATACCGCGTTTTGTGAGCTTCGTTTAACACTTGCTCGCGCAATCCTCCCTTGAGAGGGACCATATGCGGTTAGCAAAATATCGAGTGTCGTTCTCTTTGAGCTCTAAATTCTTAATCATACCCCCAAGGGATTCGTTCTTGACAAACTCTGGTTTCAAGGCTTCTTGTTGAGCTTCTCGGATGCGGGTAGTGAGATCTGCGCGAATGGTCAATCTTAGAGCCTTAACTCGTAGCGTCTTTGCTCGCTCTTTCCTACTTAAAGCGTCTGCTACCACATTCGCCTTTCCAGGATGATACTTTATTTCACAATCATAATCATTCAATAATTCTACCCATCTTCGTTTCCTCATGTTTAAATCCTTTTGATCAAATATATGCTGAAGGCTCTTGTGATCCGTAAAAATTAAACACTTTGTACCATAAAGATAATGGCGCCAAATCTTTAGCGCGAAAACAACTGCTCCAAGTTCCAGATCATGCGTTGTATAGTTCCTTTCATTGACCTTGAGTTGACGAGAGGCATACGCTAAGACTTTGTTTCTCTGCATAAGGACACATCCGAGCCCTTGATGTGAAGCGTCGCAGTAGACGACGATGTCGTCCGTCCCCTCGGGCAGAGACAAAACTGGCGCACTACATAACTTTTGCTTTAACATTTGAAACGCTGCTTCCTGGTTTTCGCCCTAATCAAACTTCTTATCTTTCTGTGTTAGCGCAGTCAGAGGTAAAGCTATCTTGGAGAAGTTCTCAATGAAACGTCGATAGTAGCCAGCTAGTCCTAGGAATTGCCTCACCTCAGTTGGTGTTTTTGGCGCTTCCCAATTCTCGATGGCTTTGACCTTGGAAGGATCGACGTGTATTCCTTTCTCATTTACAACGTGACCGAGAAAGTGAACCTCTCTAATCCAAAACTCACATTTAGAAAACTTTGCATACAACTTTTCTTTCATCAGCATTTCCAAAATTAATCTCAGATGTTGTTCATGCTCAGCTCTGGTTCGGGAGTAAACCAGAATATCATCTATAAACACAATCACAAACTTATCCAAGTATGGTTTGCACACACGGTTCATCAGATCCATGAATACAGCCGGCGCATTAGTTAGCCCGAAGGGCATCACTAAGAACTCATAATGGCCGTATCTAGTTCGGAAGGCTGTCTTCGGCACATCTTCCTCATGGACCTTAAGTTGGTGGTAACCTGACCGTAGATCTATCTTCGAATAATAACTGGATCCCTGCAACTGATCAAATAAGTCGTCAATCCTTGGTAAGGGGTACCGATTCTTGACTGTCAGCTTGTTCAGTTCCCTGTAGTCAATACACATTCTAAATGAACCATCCTTCTTCTTCACGAAAAGCACTGGAGCTCCCCAGGGTGAAAAGCTTGGGCGTATGAAACCCTTATCCAATAGTTCCTGCAACTGATTGGATAGCTCTTGCATCTTGGATGGAGATAGTCGATAGGGTGCTCGAGCTACTGGTGCAACTCCTGGAACCAAGTCGATTCGAAACTCGACTTGTCGCGGTGGCGGTAATCCGGGCAAATCTTCAGGGAAAACTTCTGGAAATTCGCGCACCACTGGTAAGTCTTCAATCTTTCGTTCTCCTTTCTTCTCTACTACGTGTGCCAGGAAGGCGTAGCATCCTTTCCTCAGGCACTTGCGCGCCTTTAGACACGAAATGAGTTTTATCGCAACTCCACTTCTTTCCCCTTGAATTACTAAGGTTTCCCCGCTCAACAGTGGGATCCGAACCTGCTTCTCATGGCAAATAATTTCCGCGTGGTTCTCGACTAACCAATCCATGCCTACCACAATGTCAAAACTTCCCAAGTCTATTGGCAATAAGTTAATATTGAATCCGTGACCTCCCATGACCAATACACATTGCTCAGTCCTCTCGTTCGCGCGTATCTGCCTACCATTGGCTAGTTCTATAGTATAAGGCGTGTCTAGCCTACTGGTTGCTAAGCCTAGGGAGTTTTTAAACTCAGTGATATGAAACTTAGGTCAGCGCCAGTATCAAATAAGACAGATGCAAAATGGTTGTTAAGTAGAAACGTACCGGTTACCACATTCGGTTCTTCTTTTGCTTCGCCCGCGCTGATCACAAAGGCTCTCCCGCGAGCTTGGTTTCTCTTTTGCGGGCAATCCCGACTGAAATGTCCTGGCTTCCCGCATGCGTAGCAGTTATCGTTTACTCCAGTTTCTTTGACATGGCAATTTATCGCCTTGTGCCCTGGTCTGCTACATTTGGCGCATACGATGCTTGCGCATTCACCCTCGTGGTGATACTTGCATCTGCTGCACCATGGGCGAGGCCCATTGTACCCTCTTCGTGGTGGCTCCAAGGCTTGTATCGCGTAAGCCCTTACGCTCTCCTGTCTCTTGAATGGTGGTTGCTTGGAGTCGGACCCTCGGTGGTGAGAGTTCCATTTTCTCTTGGGGTCAGAGGTTCGCTGCTCGTTCCCGCGCGAGGTCAACATGCCCGCACGGACCGTATCTCTTGTAAGAGTGATGGCCCGCGCCACTGCATCATCAAAGGTTGGAGGCGCTGCGGCATTGAGCGGAACTCTGATAACATGGGGTAACCCAAAGATATACCTCTCGATCTTTTTCTCCTCCGTGTTTGCCATATCCGGCACCATCTGGCAAAGTTCGTTGAATCGGTTGTTGTAGGCGTCGATATCAGCTCCTACCATGGCGTGGTTCCAAAATTCCTGCTGTAGACTCTGAATTTCGGCGCGAGAGCAGAACTTCTTCATCATCATATACTTTAGTTCCTCCCAGGTCTTGTGGAGAGCAACTTCTCGTCCCAATGTTTTCGTTTGAAGCTTCCACCAAGACGAGGCCGCTTCTTGGACCATGCAGGTCGCGTAAAGGACCTTTTGACTTTCACTACACCCGCTAATGGAGAGAACTGTCTCCATTTTGTCGATCCAGTTGTAGAGCCCAATGGCCCCTTCGGTGCCCTTGAATGGCCAAGGCTTACAGGCCATAAATGTCTTATAGGAGCATCCTTTGTCCAAAGCTCCTGATTCGGGTTCTGGGGTTTCGGTCTCTTGACGGCCCTGACTGGATTCGGCCTTGCTGGCCTCATGCGTTGCGATCGCCTGTGCTATTATTTCTGCGAGTTCCTCGGGTGTCATGGTAATTCCTTTGGCTCTGGTTGGAGGCATTCTCGTTTTTCTTGAAAGAGTGAAAATATATCAAACTTAGCGCATGTACCCTGAGCACATAATGTTTTTATCCTTAGTGTTCACTAGACATTGTGTGACCCGTGTTCCTAAGTGTGTGTGATTTTTCTTTCGAAAATATTTTCTTTGAAAAAAATATTTCATGCGATTCCCCTACGGTTATAGTCTATGTTAAAACTTCTTTCCTAGTTCGCTATAACCAGTGCTCTGATACCAATCTGTCACACCCGGCCCTAAACGGCGGAAACAGCCGGGCGTGCGCGCGTGGGGATTGATAATCAAGCACGGGTCATTGCAAACATTCAAATAAATTTCCCATTTCTCATGAAATGTCTAGTACAAAATACATTACATTGTTTAGAAGAACATATAAAAACATCAAATATGAAAAACGTTGAAGATTTCCGCGCTATATCCCCTTACACGGCGGGAACAACCACGCGTGTGGAAGGGATAGAACTAAAATCTTCCAAAAACCATTTTTATAGCTGTTCTGCGTGAAGTGCTCTACGTGTGACCCCTTGCGCTACTTAATTACCACCTGAAAGACACGTAAAAATATTTGAATCAGTATAAACTGAGTGAGTTCACAAGTTTCGGTGACTTGATAAATCGTATTGCATCATATTCTTGATAAAACCATATTGAAACATAGTTCTGATAACATCATTAAAACATATTCCTGATAAAACCGTCCCGCGGGTTTCGCGCGGACATTTCTGAAAACTATGTGCTCGTCCATGAAAAGTGGCGCGGCCACTACGAGCGAATTTAACCAGTAGTACTACCCCATGACCATACTAGGCGCTCGCCTATGCAAAGAGGTGCTACCCCTACGAGCGGGTTGATCAAACCAGTAGTCCCTACTCTTAGAGTTTCATTGATAAAGTGATCACTTTCTCGTTCTAGCGCACTCACATTGATAATCAAGATAGACACTATGAACAGATAATCGTTTGCATTGCTTGTAAATATACCATGATAAAACATAATTTAAACACGTGTCCCTCGCCCCGAAAACAGTTCAAAAATAGTGAAAATAGGGGCTGTGAGACTCACCTGTGATTCTTGTTAAGTGATGGTTTAGAGAGATTAAACGAGGTTCGGGTTTCTTGGTGTTAGCCTCGAAATAGGAAGTCTAGAATATGTTTAAATAACAAGAAATATGTGTATTAAGACCAAGTAATCGAAGAATATAAGGGCTGGTCAGAAAAGTAAATCTCAAGACTAAAGTTTCGACTTACCTAGCGATGGAACTGGAAACGGATGCTTGGGAGATGGTTAGTGCAGAATTACAGGTTTAAGAGAGGAGTTTGGAGTGTGTTTCTTGTGGTTGTGATATTTTTATTCAAGAATTGATATTTATAGGCAAATTCAAGGGAACACAATCCCTTGATTTAGGGGATTGAGATCTTATCATATTGGGTGTAGTGATGACAAGGTATGGGGTTTATTATTATTTATTTAGGGATGGGGGTGATGGTCCTAGGGAGTGGTTATGTAGATTCTGATTGATTTGACAGTACATGCAGGACTGTGGTTGGTGAGAGTAGGTGCGGCTGACAGTTGACATTTCGTGTTACAGTACTGTTCCTGGTACTGTTGTCAGTGTGCTGTCAAAAGGTAAAAATCTCTGAAACACGCAACTGGTTCTTTCTGGGCGGGGGTAATCCCCTTTCTTCTGAAGAATAAACTAAGTGTTTTGTGCGCGTAACCTTGCGCGTATAGCCTTCTGCGTGTAGGCCATTTCTTTGAACGTTGTAGGTCCGGCGGCTCCAGTTGGTCTTCGCGCAAGCGTCCTTGTAACGAATCCTGCGCGTATCACTGCGCAGGCGTCCTTATAAGGAATCTTGCGAGTCCGTCTGGCTCTGCTGGAACCAGCGTTCTCAGAGTTTATTAACAGGGTGAACTTTTGGATTTAAGCGAAAAGGTGGTTGGTTTCTGTGCAGACGTTCATGCGTAAAGGGTCTAGTTTTAAGGTGTCCCGCGGGGATTCTTCCCGCAGGTGTCGCACATAACTCCTTTTTATTTGATGCGGGTAGGTGCGTAACCTTCTCGTAGTCAGGGATGTTGAGTTTCATTTGTAGATTCTCAATGAGGTCTTGGTATTTCAACATAGTGATCAGTTATGTTGAAGTCAATTCCATCTTGGAGCTTCAAACAAACTAGCTCTCAATGTTCCCGCCATGCGGGGAGGTTAGTTCCCTTTTTTCCGCGAGCGCATAAAAGATTTGGGTCTTAATTAGGAAATTAGGATATTGTTTGAACATAGTTTTACTTATTGATCATTGAAGAGGTATGCAACCCATTAGACAGAAACGACATAAAATTAAGTTGTCATGAAAACACAACAAAAACCTGTGCGCGTGGCGCATATAATATATGCCCGTGCTTCACAACATGGCGCGCATCGCATCCGCGCATGGCGCATATAACATATGCCCGCGCTGATCATATCATGGCGCGCATAATATTCACAATCACCTAATAATTAGGTTGATTACTTGGTTTATGGGATTGGGAAATTACCGGGTGTCACAAAACCCAACAGACCATTCGTCTTCATCTGGTTTTATATATGCTATAGTTTTGCTAGCAACCCCATGTACACGAATAGGCCCATTAGTTAGTTCAAAACTAACGAATGGCCATCCATTCATGTATTCATTCATTAAAGAAATTTAACCTTTAACTTACTATCATAATGAATAGCACTGTATTCATTATTCATTAGTTATCTTAATCATAATGAATGATGTCATTAGTTATCAAACAAGCGGAAGTGAATGAGGTTATAATCAATGATGACATTGGTTATCAAATTGCACAGCGAATGACCTTTTGTCTCTACCAAATAAGATAACGAATGTGTTCCATTCGTTTTAACAGTGTAACGAATGGAAGGTATCAAATAAAAATGGATTAACGGATAATTTTTTAAACATTCCAACCATTAAATGAGTTTCAAAATGCAAGTTTTGATAAACCGTTTACATTTAAATTCTCCCCCAACAGGTAAAAACCAATACATTAACGTGTTTTTGTTGTTTAATATAAAAACACATAACTTAAAAACGTGGGAAAATCTTTTGTATTTTCTTTTTGAAAGTTACCCTTTAACTCGGAAGTCGAAAATAAAGAAGAAACAAAATATTTTTGGATTTTTAATATTTTCGAAATAAAACAAAATTAAAACTAAAACTAAAACAATTATGAAATTAAAACTACGAAAGCAGTCCAGATTTTTATGATTTGAGCAGAGTATCATATTGATCAAGAAACCCTCCGTAACAGGTTTATTCTTTGGCATTATTTTGACTGGTGTAAGTCAGTCATTGATATTGTTGTCCACTTAAACTTATAACAAACTTTGAAGTAATTTTGTGATATGATTAAGTTTCAATTAAGGCGCAAAATATTAGAAACTATCAGTCACTAATCTCAGTTCGGGCATAATTTGACTTTTACCATGTCACCCCAACTTGACTTATACCATTATGCATTCTGATCAAAATATATGATTTTATAACGTTTTTGTAATCTTAGAAATAAAAAGTATACCCTCGTTATCAAGATATAAACCAAGTTTCTTTTACTATGAATGAGTCTGCATGTGTACACCCTTAAGGCTGATACACATTGTATCCCCTAGGATCCGTTTCTTATAGGTATTAAGACGCGCGCAATGGATGAACAATATATGACTGACATCGTATTTGATAAAGGCAGTAATGAGTTTGTACGAAGTAAATCAGTGATCAAGTTTATTGACTTTGGATTCGCTTTTGAAGCAATTTGATATTCAGATTATGAATACCCATATGATAAGCCGCATAAAGACTCACAGTGTCCAAAAACTTAGTGCATCCCGTCAATACATGATTTGAGGACATAAAACCATACACTATTGAAGTGTTAACCATTACTAGATTATTTTATTTAGAATTTTTGTTTTTGGTGATCAATCACACATAAGCCTTGAGTATGACAGAATATAACATTTCTGGCTTCATTACCGAGACTTTGGAAGAGACTAACACCTCTTTCAATATAGCAATAAATATGTTTATATCAAATACTTTAGCATACTTGTTTGTTTAAGACCTACCAATACACCAATACAGTTAAGCACTCAGTCTTTTAAGCCTATTTTTATACTGAAATTTCATAATAAAATGACCAATGTACTATCATGTTCTTATTTTTTGCATCAAAACTAATTTTTGAGGAGAACATTTTTAAATGTTTTTGTATTTTTTGAATTATTTAAATGTTTTTGGATTTTATATGTACAAACGAAAAGCACAATATTTTTGTATTTTCCTTGTTTCTCCCACCAAAACCAAAATATTTAAGAAAAATAAAAATGAATCTATACAAATCAAAAGTTATTGTCCGAGCCTAACGATATCTGAAAGAGATTTTAAACCCTTTAAACCAAGCAAAAATTTAAATATCGTTTTATCAAATGCTTTGGTAAAAAGGTATGTCTATTGGTAATCCGTGTGCGCCTTCTTGATGTCAATTAATGTCTACATCGAGATCACCAATGATCTTGTCCTGAGTATGACATGTGTGAAGTCGAAGTGTTGGATTTTCAGGCACAACAACATGATCACTTAAATTTGCCAGATTCTTTTTAGCAATGTCATAAACATGATGAGATGATTCCCCAATAGATACCACAGTAACCTTGGGATAATTAGTAAATGGAGAAGAAGAAGAATCTCAAAAAGTACACTTGCTTTCTTTCTCAGATGGAACCAACGAGCGTTCGTATGGCGCTTGAAGATTCGTCTTGGGTTAAAGCTATTAGGAGGAGTTGCAACAGTCTAGTCGATTGGGTGTATGGGATTTCATTGATAATACCGATAGAGTTAAGAAGCCTATTATGACAAAATGAGTCTTTATGTGTAAAAAGGATGAGCGTGGGGTTATCGTAAGGAATAAAGATCGTTTGGTCGTGCAAGGATTTCACCAGCAAAATGGCGTAGATTACACCAAAGTATATGCTCTTGTTTCAAGACTGGAAGCTATACGTATATTTTATCAGATGGACGTTAAGAGTGTGTTTCTTAATGAGGAACTTCATGAAGAGGTGTTCGTGAAATAGCCTCATGGTTTTGAAAATCCGGACTATCTTACCGTGTTTTCCGATTACACAAGGCTCTTTATGTTCTTCACCAAGCCCCGAGAGCTTCGTACGACGTGTTGCTGACCATCTTATGGATAGTGGCTTCAAACGAGGAATTGTGGATTGTACACTTTTCTACAAGACTGTCAGAAAAGATTTGCTCCTCGCCAAATATATGTCGACAACATCATATTTGGCTCTAAAAATGACAAGTTGTGCAAGGATTTTGAGAAGTCAATGCAGACCAAATTCGAGATGACCTCGATGGGGGAGATGAATTTCTTCTTAGGTTTGCAGGATCAGCAATTTGACGTTGGATTTTAATTCACCAGATGAAATATGTGAACGATTTCTTTAGCCGATTCAACATAACTGCCGGAAAAGTCCCTTCGAATCTTCGCGTGGGTCACAATTTGTCGTCGAACAAATTGGAGGATACCGTTGATTCTACCCTATACCAAGCTATGATAGGTTCTTTAATGAATCTTACTGCTTCTCGTCCCGATATCATGTTTGTTGTTTGTTTATGTGCCAGGAACCAATAGAGTCCCCAAGTGATTAATCTAGCGGCGATTAAACGTATACTTCAGTATCTGGGGGATAATCATGACACAGGGTTATGGTATCCCAAGGATGATAGCTTTAATCTCACCGCGTTTTCCGATTTAGACTATGGAGGATGCAAGATCATCTTCAAGTCAACTACGGCGGGTTGTCAATTTCTAGGAAGCTGGCTTGTTTCCTGACAGTTTAAGAAGAAGATAATGGTATCCCCTTCAACCGCTGAAGCAGGGTATGTGGCAGCCTCGAGTTGTTGTTAAGAGGTTCTTTGGATCCAGCAACACTTGCAGATTTATGGTTTGACGTTTCTTACTACTCCCAAATATATTGATAACTCAGCTGTAATATGTATCACGAAGAACCCCGTGCAACACTCTAAAATGAAGCATATTGATATTAGTTATCATTTCATTCGTGATTGCTTTGAAAAAAATTAATCGATATAGAGATCTGTTTACCAAAGCTTTAGATAAAACACACTTTACCTTTTTGCTTGGTTTAAACGGATTAAAAACTCTTGCTAGTATCCTTAATTTCGGATAATCATTTTTTATTTGTTTAGTTTTTTTTGTTTTGGTTATTTTAATGTTTTATATTTTATGGGAGAAAAAGGGGAAAATATAAAAATATTGTGCTTTTCGTTTATACAGATAAAAACCAAAAACATTCAAATAATTCAAAAAATAAGAAAACATTAATAATTGCTCCTCAAAATGAGTTTTGAAGCAAACAACGAAGATGATAGTACATTGATCATCTAATCCCATATCCAAAATGAAATAAGCTTAAAAAGACCGCGTGCCTAATTGCATTTTTGCATTGGTAGGTCTTAAACAAACCGTTAGAGTAAAGTATGTGATATAAACATAAGAGTTACCAAATAGAAAGAGGTTAACTCTCTTCCATAAGCCTCGGTAATGAAGGAAGAAATGTAATAGCATGTCATACCCAAGCCTTATGTCTGTTTGATCACCAAAAACAAAAGTTCAAAATAAAATGCATCTAGTTTATGGTTAACACTTCAATGGTGTATGGTCTTATGGCCTCAAATCTTGTATTGATTATATGCATTCGGTTTCTGGACACTATGAGTATTTATGCGGTTTATTATCATGATATTCATAATTCAAATATTTCAAAAGTTTTTAAAGAAAACCCTAAGTCAATAAACTTGATCACTGTTGTAATTCGTACAAACTTGTTACTAACTTGATCAAAATCCATTGAGAGTCATACATTGTTCCTCCCTTGAGTGCGTCTTGAAACCAGTAAGAATAGATTTCATGTTTGTCTAAGTTTTATTTGTTTTTAATTCGAAAATATACAAAACTCAAAAATCAATCAATCAATCAATCATGCCCAGTAAAATCCCACCGACAGCAAAGCTATAAGTAGGGTCTGGGGAGGGTGGGATGTAGGCACACCGTACCTCTATCCAAAGGAATAAAGAGGTGGCTTCCAGAGAGACCCTCGGCTCTAAGTACATGTGTATGAAGCAAAATAAAGGAAATCAAAGTTTAACAGTTATATAAAAACTACTACTAATTATAATAATATTAATAATAAGATCACAGTTTAACAGCTATATAAAAGCTAATAATAAATATAATAATAATAATATATGTAAGGGAAATACCATTATGGTATGTGACCTAAATAAGTTAAGTCTAATCCCTAAGGTATTCAATTCTCTCTAAAAATCCTTAACTTTAATTCTACTTCTCCACGAATTCCTATCCTCAACCATGTCCTCGGAGAGGTTTAGGTCTATCAAATCATGCCTAATCCTCTCATCCCAAGTCAATTTCGGTTGTCCTCTACCCCTCCTCCCCTCTATAGTAATGTTTTCTACGGATCTAACAGGATTCGTCGTCTGTCTTCTCTTTACATGTCCAAACCATCTCAATCTCCACTCTCTTATCTCGTCTGCTATGTTCGCCACCCCTAATCTCTCGCGAAACACAACGTTTCTTATTCGGTCTAGCCTTGTGTGCCCACACATCCAACGTAGCATTCTCATTTCTGCTACCTCCATCTTCCGAACTTGTGCCTTCTTGATGGCCCAACAATCTATTCCATATAGCATTACAGGTCTAACTGCCACCCTATAGAATTTTCCCTTTAGACAGTGATGACACGGATGATGACACGGAAGAGAGGCCAATCTTTATGTGGTTAACGACACGGAAGAACGAACTACATGTGATTTGTTATGATATTAACTTATTGGTTATTCGTTAACTGTGGTTAACGAATGATGACACGGAAGAGAGGCCAATCTTTAATTTCAAATTCACGAATGAGTTCATTAGTGTGTCTAGGTTTGCGTGTAAATCTGTCTTATATATTAAGCAGTGGATGAACGAATCGACCCATTCGTTCACCTAGATTATTACAATGACCTTAGAGAACCTCTCGCAAAATTTTTCAAAACTTTCGAACATCACAAAACTCAATTTCGTTCATTGATTTAGATTCTGAAGGTATAGACGAAACTACGCAATGAATTTCGTCAAAATTAATAGGCATTTGATAGGTTAATTTGTTGAATTATTAATCGTTTTATGTATTAATTAATGAACACGTTAAACATGCTTGAATGATATATTTGTTGATTGAGGTTAATCAGCGATGTTATTACGAATCCCTTGATACATTGTTTGTATTGATTCATCCTTGTTTATGGGTTTAATTG
Source organism: Bidens hawaiensis (assembly GCF_021521415.1). Classification (NCBI taxonomy): domain Eukaryota; kingdom Viridiplantae; phylum Streptophyta; class Magnoliopsida; order Asterales; family Asteraceae; genus Bidens; species Bidens hawaiensis. Next base: position 1,322,369 of record NW_027491406.1, on the reverse strand, counting down.
ATTATCAGTATGCATGTTGATTGATAATGTTTAATAAATTTTGACTTTGATGTTTGGGTCAAAGTTGGTTAATTATTCGGCAATTTGTTACGGACAACAAATGGATGTTCATTCGTGTCTATAGTTAACAAATGCATACATTCGTTGCACCTGCATAACAAATAATACTCATTCGTATGATTATGTAACGAATGAACCCTCATTCGTTCTATGAAATCTACGAATGGACTCATTCGTTGTTTTCAGAATAACAAATCAGTCCATTCATTATAACGAATGATACCATTCGTCATAACGAAAGAGACAACTAATGAGATAGCGAATGAGCCTTTTAATTCTTAAACAAATCCAATTTTCACTAAGTATATATTGATGTTTGATTTAAATTATCTTTAAATTCGGTTTTACTAATATTCGGGTTTCGTGATTACAGCAATGACAGATGAAATTATACCCGATGCTCCGACACAGCAGAATCCTATTTCTCAAGAAGATCCTATTTTACAAGTTGCCGAATCTCAAATTGCCGAACCTCAAGCTGCTAAAGGTCAATCACCACAACAATAGGCACCGGTTGTTCCCCCTCGCTTTTGATAAAAAAGCACAACATACGTGCGTTGTCAAGAGAATTTTGTTGATCAAGCAATGTTTGAAGACGTCATATTTTTACGACATTCTCGGATTAGTTATGCTATATCCGCTAATGACCCAGTACATTTTAGCGTGATACGTCCGTTCTTGGACACTGCTCGATATGTGGAGGCTGAGAACCATATAGTTGTCGTAGTGAAGGATAAGACTATCACTATTACTCCTGGTGTGATACGTTGGGTGCTCATATTTTCTGATAACATAATTAATCCGTGTGAGTTTGATCGAACGTTGATTCACGGATTGTTTCAGCGTTTATTTTATACGGGTGACCTGAATCGTTCCCAGTACAACAATGCCTACTTGTGCGAACAATATAAGTACTTGCTGCATTCACTGCCTTGAGGGACGTAAAGATGGTTTTGACAAATGCTGAATCATGCCGCATTTAGCATTCGTCGCTCTGATATCGAACAATCCGTTCAATTTTACTAGAGCTAATATACTATCATCTCAAGGAGAACTGCCTGATTATGCATCGTAAGAACAAGTTTCTTATGTATCCATGCTTCATCCAGTTCATTATTCAAGACTTGATTCCTGATCTCGAGAACGATCAGAATTTAGTAGATGATGTGTTAGTTTAAGAGCACATGACGGTTGACACGATGAAGCTAATGAAAACATACAATATGTAGATGGCTGAGGATCGCTCGAGGGCCAAACGTTTGATTGGTCGTCTAGAGAATCCAGATTATGTATGTCCTTCTATTCTTCTAATGACCGTTGGATCCACGATGATTCGGATTCTGAACGAGAAGAGGGACCAGGTGGAAACATTGGTGGTAATGATGATAGTAATTATGGTGAAGGTGGAAATGGTGGAAATGAGGGAGATCATACATGGCTTGAGGTTGAGGCAGCTAGCTCTACACCTGCATTACGTAAACGCAAGGATAAAGCGGTGATGAAAGAAAAACCGCTGAAACGCCATGCTACAAGAGGAGATGATGTGGAGATAGGTTCACAGATACCGAGGCCGTCAATTCAAAAAATGCTGGTGGTGTCGCCTACTGTTAGCACACCGATCATTACTCTCACGACGACGGCATCGACTGACCTGATATTTGCTTCGATTCCACAGTCGTTTCAATCTTCGATGCCAACATCTTCTTTTACATCAATTGTGGCCTCTGCAACTACAACAACGATGCAGATACAGCCTCCGGCCTTATCATTTATGAGAGTTACCCGTCCACAAGGTCCAGTGCAGCCAGTACCTCTTACTTTTCATCTTTATGGACATGTTGCTAAGTTTGATTCATCTTTATGAGAGTCAGATGGCCGTCGACTGTCAGCAACAAGATCAAATGTTGATGAATCAATGAGGGGTTTATGAAATTGAAGAATCTCATTCTTCAATTAACATGTAAAAATGATGCTTTTAAGAGAATGATGAAAAAAACAAAGACCCTGATGTTGTTGGTTCTAGTGGTTGTGAGCCGAAACAAGCTCAAGGTTCATTTGCTGCTGGTACAAGTAGTATTGGTGCTGGCGATGATCTATAGAGGGTAGTTTATCAAGATACTACCAATGTCACTCCTATCTAGTTGATCAAAGGCCACACGATACTATTTATGGATTATGAGAAGGGGATCGTTACGCGCTATGTTATTGCTAATGAGATTGAGGAGGGTGTGTTTGTGGACTTTAACTTGTCTTGTGATCAAATATCTTTATTATTGGGTTTGAATGATGAAGCGTTGGATGCTTTGGAAGGGAGAGGACATGGAGGTATTTAATGATGAGGGAGTGCAGTTTGATGCAAGTATTCCACATGGGAATACGTCATTTATTTATGAGGAAGAGGACATTAAGATTGAAGATGTGATGGAAGAGGAATATCCAGACCTTTATACGTGATCGAACTTTGATCAGGGTGTTCCATTCTTCACTGATGATCATTTTAAAGTTGCCAAAGAACATTTGGAAAAGACGACAAAGAAGAAGGGCAAAGTATCAGAAAGGGGATCGAGGTCACTGGATCCTGATGCTTAATGATGGTTTGGGACTCACAACAAATCCCAAACATTTAAGATTATTGAAGTGTATCGTTATGTTGGTAAATAGCAACATTTAAGATTCTTGGTTGTATGATTCGGATTTGAGGGTTTGCATAATTAAGTGGGAGAACGGCGTGAAGTATTTTCAATATACTATTGACGTTCTCTCATAGCCAATCGACCGTTCATTAACCGTGGTGGAAATCAACTAGCAGGATGGTTTCACCAACATCTGCTCTTTGAGGTCAACCACGGGTTTAATTTTTTCCCGCAAGTGCCATCCAGGGAATAGATCAATGAGATTGATCTTGTGCCTATAAAGACGTTTCCATAAAGTCTTTACTAGTCATTCAACATGTGGTATTACTACAATCGAATGGGTGAAGCGGTTATTGTTCATGGAACAGGTTTGAAGACGAAGTGTGTTCGTGTCATCGATTCAATGTGGCTCTGTAGGTTCCCAGCCGGATCTACATGGAATATCTCGTTCTACGTAGGTGCGGAATCCCTACGTAAGACGATACGAGCGTAGAAGACGATACACGTTAACACGATCAAACACACGTTACAATAAACAAAGACACGTTGTATTGCAACTGGAAACACGTGATTCACTGATCACCGATTACACAAACTCGTAAACTCTAATGATAACTCGTTAAAAACTCGCTACCAACTAAGCCGTAACCTAGCCTATTTAACATTCGACAACTTCGCCTAACATGTTTAGGCGAAGTTGTCCCTAACTTCGCTTATCCCACAAGTTCGCCTATATCAGCGAACTTGTGAGCTAACTTCGCTTAATACAAAATACAAATCCAACTAACTCGATTACAGAAACTAGACACTGAACTACTGACATCATGTACCAACAGACTCCCCCTTGGCAGTAGCTTCATCTTTCTATCTTCAAACACGTGTCTTGTAATCCCAAAAATCTTGTATCTTTCATCTTCAAGCATGAACGCCTTCTCGTACACAAACCGAAACAACTCTTTGATACTTCTTTGCTTATTCTTTCCAAGCAGGATTATAAAATATCTTTTTCTCGTTTAGCACCTGCAGATCAGCTTGAGACAAATTCACCAAGTGCATTGGATCATACACTCTCAGCAGCTCTTGTTCATCTTCATCCTCCATTACTGCTTCATCTGTTTCACAATCAACGTACCACCACTTCAAATCCTTGAGCACATCCTTGGGCATTTGTTTCATCGGCACTTCTTTTAGACACCGGATCGGCTTATACTTCATGATCATCCAAGGCTTTCCATCTGCTCTCATTCCTCTATCTTTATCTTCAATAAGTTTTCCTTTCTGTGGTTTTACAGCTCGAACTTCTTCTCCTTTATACTTTCCTTCCAAACAATCTTTCCAATGACCCTAGCCATGTTATCATCACTCCTGTTTATCAACCCCAACCTGGCTAAGTCCTTCACTTCACACTCAGGCAATGTATTCAATGATCTCAACAGCCTCTTGAAATACTGAACCCCATCATACCTTTTAATCACAAAGAGCCTCAACTGCTCATCATATAACCAGCATATAATCCCCTTTTTCGATTCAGCATAACCCCTGATGTTGTAACTTTTCTTGAACATAGTAGGGACCGCCGGTTTCTTAGTCTTTACAAACCACTGAGCGTAGCCTTCTTTTCATCTTGGCTTCACTTCCCATTCTGTCTCATCGCTTCCCATATCTTGACCTATATCTGCCTTATCAACTTTCGGAATCTCGTGCTCAATGTTCTCCTCAACAATCTCTCCCTCTTCAATCTCACTATCAATGACAATCTCAGCCCCTATCTTCTCTATCTCCTCCATCGGTAACACATCCTCATCACCTATAACATCATCTAACATCATCTCAGCATCCACGAACACCACCTCATCACCCCCTGAACCGCCAGCTGCACTTGTTGACTCCCCCTGAGATGTGGAAGTCCCAAGAGCTTGTTCAGTTCTTGGGATCATCGTCTCGATCATTACGCTTCTTAGTCCTCAGCTTATCACCCTTACAGCCCGTCTCCTCCTGAGATGCCAAGAACTGTTTCAAAGCATCAATTATTTTTCCATGTTCGATCAGCAGGGACGACTGTATCTGATTCTCTGCAACGAGGCGCTGAATAGCATGGGTCTGGATAAGATTTACCCTTGATTGTTCTGCCACGACCCTTTCAAGCGCTGCTATTCATTCCGAGTCGGATAAGGTTGCATCGAAATCAAACCTCAGATGTGATATATCTTGAGTGTACTGAGGAGGGATTTTCAATGTAACCGGGACCTCAGAAGTAGGCGTAAACGTAACTGCAGATGGTATCGTAACTGACAACCTTGCAGTAGCTACAACTATCGACTCAATAAATCTTGCGACGACCTCCAATGGAGTAAGAGTTGGAGATGGCAAGGACACAATCTCCGGAGTCGAGAGTGGGAATGTAGTGGGTGGTAGGCCGAATGAGGATGAGGTAGCCACCACGGGAACGTCCGTGGCGCTTGGCCTTGTAACTGGTAATGATGTCGGAACCATGGTCATTCCGGACAGTGCGGGTGGAGTGAAACGTACCACCCTCGAGCTCTCACCAGCTCCCGAACCTGCACCTGTCCGTTCCCTTCTCGATTTACGAACCAACTGATGTAAATCTTCTTCAAAATCTGAATCACTGTCATCATCGTCTCTCTTTCTCTTCCCTTGAACCCTTTCTTGTGTTACTAAAATCCGTCTCGCTTTAGCCACATCATCATCTGACGAATCAGAATCAGCCACCGTCAGAGCTGCCCTAGCCACATTCACACTAGAAACCCGTGCATCCGAGACTTGCACATTTTCTTCAGGATCAACACGCTCCATATCAAAAAATCCTTGACCGCCAAACGCTTCATCAAGGTCTACATTTTCCTCCGGTGACACAACAGGAGCAGCAGGTATAGCTTGTTGTACCTCAGGTGGTTGAGGTGCTCCAGCCTGTTGTGGTTGAGGATCTCGAAACTCGTCCCCTCGAGCTGGAACATACTCTGGGTTGATCAAGTACCCGAATAATGGAGTATGTCGAGGACAAAGCTCAGGTTTGCTTCTTGCACTCGATGATCTGCACTGAGCGAAGATCCTCTTGCTGACACTTTCCACATATCTAATTGGGCGGCGCTGAGGTAACGTGGGAGCAACATGATTCAAGATCATTTGTAGGAATCTTGGATACATAAGAAATCTCTCACGCGCCATCGCTCGTCTCTGACGATCTATCTCGTAGAATACCATCTGACTAAAGCTGTAACGCTTATTGTAAGTCAGTGCAGTCATCACCGACTGCATGGTCGTGCCCATTCCATCTGTACCAGCCTTTCTCCCCGACATACACACGATCATCACGTGCATGAGAAAGCGCCACTGGTCTAGCAAGAACCCCTTGCGTCTCTGAGTATCCCCCAAAGGACCAGAATATCCCATCCTCAGAAACGCACCATCTCGGAATGGAGCTACAAAGTCTGTAGGATCGTCTCGCGTTTCATCCCCAAACTGTAAAGCCACCCTGATCTGTTCAGACGAGAACTGAACTATCTGATTGTTAACCGTTGCACGCATAACCGGGGGCTCGACTCGACAGTCATATTCCACTGTCTACCAGAAATCTTCTATGTTTGGCAATGAGAGAGGCAGTGTTGTAGTAATAGCGTGGAAGATACGCGAGCGGAGTAGAAATGTGATGATCTCGCGGAAATCATCAACACCGCTCGCATCCGGGTCCAATGTGATGTATATGTTATGCCCCGGGAAAAACTGTCGGTTGTTGTCACCACCTTCATCTCCACCTGCACCACCTGCTCCAGCTACAGCAGCCATTTCTGCAACCAAAATAGTCTAAGTTAGAGAATCGTCAAGGCAAATCACAAGTTCGCCTGTTACCATGAGCGAAGTTGTGATTTATTCTGTATAGGCGAAGTTAGAGGTGGGGCGAAGTTGGGAACAACTTCGCCTCAACTTGAACTTCGCCTGATCAATGTTAAGTAAAAAGGGCCAGGCGAAGTTAATGATAACTTCGCCTAACCACAACTTTGCCTCATGTACTGTTACATAATTAATTATCAGGCGAAGTTAAACCTCAGGTGAAGTTAAGGATAACTTTGCCTAAATTGTAAGTTCGCCTGAATATGAATCGGCAACAGTTAGACGGCCAAACAACGTTAAGTTGGTGAATTTGGAGATTGAAGATCTTGTAAAGTATGTTTTTAAGACGATCTAGACGATCAAGTTGATTACGACCACGTAATAACAAGTTTGAAAATCGGGTGTTGAGGTTTCGGAAGACCGAGGGCACGAAACGGGCCGAAACGACGTTTGATTTACATCAATGACAGTGATTATACGATACAAAAACCCTACACACCTTTAAATCGGATTAGAACTGAGGAAAAATAACACAGATGATTCGATGCAATAAGTTCGCTTAGGGTTACAGGAAGATAAGTTCGCCGGATTTTGAAAATAATAACAAGTCTGACCTAAAATTTCCTTTATATAGGGTCAAAGTTATACAGGCGAAGTTATGGATAACTTCGCCTATTGCAGGCGAAGTTATGGATAAGTTCGCCGGTATTAAACTTTACAAAACAAACCCCTATAATTTGAACAATTTGCAATTAAGTCTTAAAACATCCTTTAAAGCGTTAAATGATACGATCAAGACCAATTAACCAGGTATTAAATCATACAACTACATAAGTAGAGAAAATTTTAAAAATAAATTACACGGGATCAAATTTCAGTCTTGACAGGGACTACCATGTTTTAGAAAAGATCCGAACAGGAATCATACTAATTACGTGACTGTCACACAGATCCATGTTCAGCTGTATTATGACATAAAGAAACAGGTTGTAAGCAGGTAAATAACTTAAAATGGTTTTCATCGCTTCTGTGATACGGGTTAGGTTCAATTAAGCTCAAAACTTAAATGGGCAACATCTCAGAGATTATGATTTCTCCTATCTATTCTCAAAGCGTATTTGGCTTTCCCCAAGTCACTTCGAGTTGACCTCGACCCGTAGTGTCTGATTAAATAGTAAGTACTCTTCGATCTTTAGACTCTTCTTCCCGTTCTCTTTCTTACATCTTGATTGAGAAGTATTAACATTATGAACTCTAGAATGTCTCAATAACACACATTTTTTTTTAAGTATTTACACAACTTCAGAGTAGTAAACAACTGCAAGTCCCGAATCTGGATCACTGCAGTTTCTTGACACGCTATCTTCACGGGAATCAGAACACTCACGGGCTCGTGTATGACTGGGTAATCGCTTTTCTGCCTATCATTCGGAAAGATATATGCGGAGACATACACAACTCTTAAGGAGTTTCCACGTAAAATCGAGGAGATTTAGTTAGTATCACTGCTACTTTTACGCACCATAAAAAGCTACCATGACATACAATGACTGTTCTAAAGTCTTTTAGGCCTAATAACTTCACTAGTTAAGCACACAGAATCAGTTTATCTATCACTTTCTAAGGTTGGATCAATTTTCTGTTAAACATAGTAAAGGAACTTCTTACAAAGTAGTAGACTTGAAAAATAATTTCATCTCCCATAAAAAATTTTTAACTTCTATCGCCCCGATCAAGTCGAAGTTTTCTGGTAAACGGCTATCCTGAAGATCCAATGGATCAGCTGGACCGACCACATACAAGTATGTGTCCCTCTAACTAAGTATGAACGACTAATTTTCAGCGAAAGAATTAAAAACACATCATAAACCGCCCCGGTCACTTTCAGTCATCTGGTTAATGGCTATCCTTATATTCTACAAGTAGAAATGAGGACCAAACATATCCGAAGATATGTCCTTCAAACTGAGGCAACCGACATAATTCTAAGCGATAGTGACTTTTTTTTTTTTTTTTTTTTAAACAAAGACAAAAAACACGGTTACTCGGGATTGATCATCCCATTCAGCTCAACAAGGTTTTGAAAACGAGTTTTGTCAAACGCTTTAGTAAACAAGTCAGCGAAATTATCTAAAGTATCAACCTTTTCGAGCACAATCAATTTCTTCTCAGCACAATCCCGTATAAAATGATGACGGATGTCAATGTGTTTAGTTTTGCTATGCTTGACGGTATTGTTAGTTACTGAGATAGCAGCAGTGTTATCTATGCAAATAGGAGTATGAGTGAAATTCAGACCATAATCGCGCAATTGCTGTTGTATCCAAAGAACCTGCTGTTCAGCAATGAAAGATGCATAGAGATGTCAATGTAGTTTTCGTACGAAGCAATGAAAGATGCATAAAGAGAAAACTGCTGTTCAGCAGATTTAACACTCTGGGCATCTTAGAGTAGTTGTTGTTAGGAACACTTGAAGAGAAACTACCCTTGGTTGTTTGAGGTTTAGAAGCATTTGTTCCACCAGCTACGAAACACACATCACCATCCATGTTGAGAGTTACATGACCTTCAAGTGTTGAGTTAGCGCCCGAGTCTCCCTTTGAGTAGTATGTAGATGATTCAGACTTCGAACTTGAACTTGAGTTAACTTTTGCACCGTACATTCCCGGATCCTGAACCTGATCAGTTGGTGTCTCTTTTCTAACCATGTTAAGTTCAAAAGTTCGTAGTTTGTTGACTGTTGTTTCCAAGTCATAGTCGACAAACTCTTTGTCTTCTCTCATCAAGACAGTGTACATCTCCCATTTCGGTGGGAGAGCATCAAGGAGTTTTTCCACGATCTCCTCTTCTTTGTAAGCAATAGAATAATTGCTGAGTTCAGTCATCAGGTGATAATATCTCGTGATGATATCATCAAGTGATTCATTCTTCAAATACTTGAACACCGAGAATTGGGTTTTGAGTAGTTTAATCTTGGATGCACGTATCCCCACATTACCTTCAAATCGGTTTTCAAGTGCTTCCCATAGCTCTCTAGCAGTTTTATACTTCCTGAAGGTGAGAAGAATCTCTTGTGGAAGAGCCATTATAATCGCAGCATGAGCTTTGCTTTCAGCCTCATACATCTTCTTTTCTTCCTCTTCCATCTTGTTGTATTTCTTAATCTGTTCACGACCTTCATACAAAGCAGTTGGTGGAATGTATCCGTCTTGAATGCACACCCACATGTTAGCATCTTGATATTTAACGTACTGCTCAAACCGATCTTTCCACGCCACAAAATCGGCACCCTTAAGCATTTTCGGTGCCTTAGTAGCTGAACCTGCTTCCACTTCCATCTTCACCAGTTCTGTAATATTTATCGAAGTCATCTTTTACGAAACGAAAACACAAAGTAACCCGAAAAATAAAAATTTTATCCTTAACAGTACTGTAGGCGAAGTTGTGGATAACTTCGCTTAAGTCTTAACTTCGCTTGAATTCTTAACTTCGCTCTCCTTTTTAAATTCGCCTGATTTGGAGAAGTTGTGGATAACTTCGCTTGAGATAAGCGAACTTGTGAGGTGGGCGAAGTTGTGGATAACTTCGCTTAACCTTATATCTTCGCCTAAACCCTACAAACAGTAGCGGCAACTTCGCCTGATGAACACGATGATTTTGCAGGTTTGATTTCTGGGTTTTGCAAGGTATGCGAAGGTGTAATGGGTTGTTTTTGATGGTGGGAGGTGAGTAGGACACAAAAACTCGGTAAGCTCGTCCCGCGAATAGTCGAACGGAACAATTTCTACACCCGCGTGATAATCCCGAACAACACAATCACGAGCAAAAGCTTTGATACCAATTGTAGGTTCCCAGCCGGATCTGCACGGAACATCTCGTTCTACGTAGGTGCGGAATCCCTACGTAAGACGATACGAGCGTAGAAGACGATACACGTTAACACGATCAAACACACGTTACAATAAACAAAGACACGTTGTATTGCAACTGGAAACACGTGATTCACTGATCACTGATTACACAAACTCGTAAACTCTAATGATAACTCGTTAAAAACTCGCTACCAACTAAGCCGTAACCTAGCCTATTTAACATTCGACAACTTCACCTAACATGTTTAGGCGAAGTTGTCCCTAACTTCGCGTATTCCACAAGTTCGCCTATATCAGCGAACTTGTGAGCTAACTTCGCTTAATACAAAATACAAATCCAACTAACTCGATTACAGACACTAGACACTAAACTACTGACATCATGTACCAACAGGCTCGTTAACTTATCCGATATCGACAACGACGCACTGTTTAAGAACGGGATACTTTTTCTAACATTGAAGATTATGACCGTGCTATGCAATTCCAACTCTTTGTTCGTGTTTTAAACGTGTTTGATCCTGCATCCATGTGGTAGTTCTACATCTGGCAGTGCTCCTCCTGAAGGTGATTTAGAGAAACAATTAGTGGTATATCATGATTCCACTAATGTGCAACCCATGAATACGCCTAAGGTATATATATGGTATTATTTGTGGATGATAGGGGGATTTTTATGAGTATGGTAGATGCGGATAGGATTGAAGATGGTGACTTTGTATAACACTCACTGACTAAAGACCAGATTGCTATCCTGCTTTATTTAAATAATGAGGATGTGGAGGAATTAGAAAAGAGAGTGGATGTGGAGGTGGAAGATAGTGATAAGGTTAGATTTGATAAGAGTGTTCCGTCTGGGAATATTTCTTATGATTTTGATTATGATGATGTGGAGGTTGAAGACGTGGCGGCTGAGAAATATCCCGATTTGTACACTCATTCTAACTCTGATAAGCGAATTCCATTCTTTATTACTGAATATTTCGAAGTATCTGAAGAACGTATGAGGAAAGAGAAGGAGAAATAGAAGGGAAAGACAAAAAAATTGGAAACCAAGACATTAACTTTTGATGGTATGTTTACACAGAACATGGTGAAGATGAAAAAGATGACCGAGCCCCAGAGATATGCTGAACGTGAAGATTATAAGCACTTAAAAGCTCGAGAATTAGCATACCAAATGAAAAAGTTCATTGCTGCAAAGACGTTTAAAGGTGATACTATATCGTCGATTTACGAGTCTGAGCTTAAAATATGTATTGTTAAATGGGTGAACGGGAATCAATATATTAAATCTATTATTAATGTGCTATCTATGTCGCGTTGGGACGTTCTTACATCAGCGTGCAAAGCATTTATGAATCGTGGGGGCAATCAGCTGGCGGATTGTTTTTATCGTCACTTGTTACACCAAGTAAAGTATAACTTTAAATTCTCCATGTCTCAAGTACCGAAAAGAAAATATATTGATGATATAGTCCAGCGATGGTACAGCGATGATATAGTCCAACGGTTGGAGGAAGCTGGTTCTTAATGTAAAGCTGTCATAGACGTTAAATAAAATCCCCATAAAGACTTTTCCACCGACTCTTTATTCGAAGTTCAAGCGATGGTACTATGATAACAAGACCAGAGAGGTAGTAATAGTATTGAGTATGGTGTTGAAGACGGGGTTTATTCTGATTATTGATCCGATGTGGCTAGTCAACTTGTCCGGGTCCGACAACGGAGTAGTATATAAGAAATGGATCAGATGGGCGAAGATGGATGATAACGAGTAAGCTTTGCAATTCAAGAGGGTTGTACATGTATGTCATGTGTTCAGGATACAAAGCTGTTTTGATTGGAAGACTAGCAAATTCTAGAGATGATGAACAAAGAGCACGAGACGAGGGGAGTTTGTTAATACATGGTTTTGCGTCTCGTATTTGTTTAATGTATTTTGTCATTTGATTAATGTATAAGGGGGTATTTTGGTAAATGTAAGTCTCATTCGTTAATGGTATAATAACGGATGAGTCTCGCATGTTTTGTACTTCATTCATTAAGCATGTTTAACGAATGCGTGTTAAAGTATATAGTCATTCGTTATGCTCTGTATAACGAATGGTTTTATGGTATTAGTAGCGAAGGAGGCTCATTCATTAGGGAGTGTCTAATGACTGTACTCATCGTCTATATATACCACGTAATTATCATTTATCTATAAAAATTCCTATTTTATCATCATCCATACTGTTACTCTACCCAAATATCCTTTCATTAAACAGAGTTACTCACACTAAAGTAATGAAGCCTAATAGTGTTTATATCTGAGACTATATCCTTAGCGTAATGAATCGTATCAATCAGATCACGGTTTCACATGTGAAATCACAATGGGAATGGTCATGGTCTTGGATATGTAGAAATTCCCCAACCATTTGGACAAAATTATTCACAAATGCCTAAAAAGAGAAGTTTACAAGAAGTAGATATTTTTTATCTATTGATTGTAGACCCAACTATTCAAAAGAAAACTAATAATAACGAAGATATGAAGAATAAAGGAAAACTTGTGGTATGTGAGATTGAATCTGAATCTAAAACCAAAACAGGTTCGAAATCAGTTCACAAAAATACCTATTATCAAAGTAATCTTGTGTTTGATGAGGGTGATGATATAGTCATCATTAAGGATGACTCTGAATCTTTTTAAGTATCATATTCTTTGAGATCCAATTTTAAAATCATATGATAAAGTTGTGAAACCTTGTGTTTAGAAACTTGTTAAAAGTGTTGATTCAGTAAAGGGTAAAAAGGGTGTCAAATGAAATCAAATTTGTAAACCAAATATTAAGTTTTATCTTGATTATATATCACAGAATCATTCATGCTGGAAATTTGTAAACCAAATATTAAGTTTTATCTTGATTATATATCAATCAGATCACGGTTTCACATGTGAAATCACAATGGGAAATATTAAGGGTCAAATGTTCTATATGATGATGAATATATACCATTAACACTTTTGAAGCTTTGAGTTTTTAATCAAGTCTATAACATTTCTAAAGCTCTTTCTTATGATTCTGATGCACCAACAATATCCATTGGGGGTGTTAAGAGATCTAAAGTTAAAACCCAATGGTCATTGAAACCAATTTTGTTAATAAAATAAAATTTTAGAATCTTTTGGTTCAGATGTGCTATAAAATTTGAGAATTGTTCAAACATTGATTTTATTAAGAAAAATAGAGCAAAAACTTATGTTTCACAACACGACCAATCTCATGGATCTTCTCTGACCGGTGGGGTCAATATATGATTTGTGCTTAAACCTATCTAATTGCATATCATAAGGATACTGAACGATTATGTCTGAGTACAAAATGGACAGTTGTATCTGCAATCATCATTGAATTATGTGCATAATATTGTTGAAATGATAGTGTAGCTTAGGACATTTTTAGTCAATATGATCCTATGTTTCAATCTTTCTAACAAAAATGTACTAGTTATTCTCTTTTATTTTTTTCCGTTGATATTTTGATAAAATTCAAAATGATTTTAACTATGGTTTTTAGCATTAATTTTGTAAAATCCAAATCCAATAATTTCTGCTTTATTTTCGATCACTGAGTTGAGATAATTCATGATTGAAGTATGTACTCACTAGTTTTTGTCAAAATTATCACTTGGTGTGAGAGAGCTTGAATGATCTTAATACGAATCATTTCGTGATTGATATTGATATTGGATCTAGTTCTTGAAATGTGTAAGGTAATTGATAGCTTAGATTGAACGAAGTGTTGTGTGAGAGGTGACTTCGGCAGAGTAACGACTCACACAGAGATAATAAAAACACTTGTTAAATTACAAGGCATGAACAACCTATATATAGAAGATGAAGTCCATTCATTACATATCCCGTAATGAATGGATTCATTCGTCTTCATTCTTTAGATAACTTAAGTAGTATAACGAATGACTCATTCTCTATACCTCATTTGTCAACATTCCATGACGAATGGTGACTAAACAATAACTACTAGGTCCTTTCGTTAAACATCCTTAACCAATGGACATATAACATAACGTATAGCATCATTCGTCAAACATCCTTAACGAATGAGCTCATAAATATAACGAATGGGACTGGTGAATTACTAAAATGCCATTTACATTAATAAAGATAAATTACATAAAAAACAAAGACCGAGACGTCCAAAACGATGTACTAACAAACTCCCCCTCGTCTCGTGCTCTCTGTCTTTATCTTAGTTGAACCGCCTCGTCTTCCAATCATCACAACTATGAACACCAAAAGCATGACAAACACGAACAATGCGTTGGAATTGCATAGCGGTGTCATAATCTTTAATGTTGGCAAAATGAATCTTGTTCTTGAACAGCAAGTCATTATCTGTTTCTGATAAGTTAACGAGCCACATCGGATCGATGACTCACACGAACTCAGTCTTCAAACCTGTTCCCAGAACAATGACTGCTTCGTCGGTACGGTTGTCATAATGCCACCTGTTGAATGACTTGTAAAGACTTTGCGGAAAAGTCTTCACATGCACTCGCTTCATCATGCGTGAAGGATTGACCTTCAACACAAGCTTTCTCAATCCAGTCCTCGAATCTATCACGTCAATATACTTTTGGGTTGGCACCTGTGGCTTGAAAAACATAAACCCATTATTGACCTCAAATAGCAGATGTTGATAAAACCATCCTTCCAATTGATTTTCACCACGATTCACAAACGGCCGATTAGCGATAGTCGGCACATCCCACCTCGGCAATGTAAGAACATCAGTAATGTATTTAAAGTACTGAATGTCGTTCTCCCGTTTAATTATGTATACTTTCAGGTCCGAATCATATAGCCACGATATATTGTCACCTTTGACGATCTTCGATGCTTTGAAGGTTGTCTTTTGATTAGCAATTGCACGAACTTTGACCTTCATTTCATTTTCCTTGTCAACGTACCTGTATGCTTCAATAATTATAGAAAGACGGGGTTTGTTACGTACCCTGAATATGCCCTCAAAAGTAGGATCCACTGAACCCCGATCCGCTTCCCGACACTTCTCTTTCTTCTTCATGGTCTTCTCTAGTTGTTCTTCAGCAGCTTGAACATGTTCATAAGTGAAGAATGGAACACCCTGATCAATATTTGAAAGTGTATATATATCAAGATATTCCTCTGCTGTGACATCTTCAACCTCGATATCCCCAGATGGAATACTCTTGTTAAAATGAATCTCCTCATCATTAATTGCTTCAACATGTTGGGTTTTAACAAGATTATCAAAGTCATATAAACCCATTTGTATGAAAAACGTAGCGGATTAATTAGTTTTAAATCTTGTAATTTAGATTAGTATAAACCCATTTTATATGTGAAACCCAATCCTTGGATCCATATACGAAATTACATGCTTGCCAAAATCAACAACCATAGGGGGTTTATGTAATACAACCTTTCAAGATGCAAGGAAGATGAAGAAGATGACAGTATGAACGGCTATACTTCAATGGAGAATAGCCTCAAGCTTGTATACCCTCCAGGCCTTCAACAAACACCTTGCTTTCTAGTATTTGATAACACTTGCACTTGGAAGACTCCTTATTCTGTAATATTCTTCTTTGCCGAATTCAAGAGAGAAGAGAAAGAGAGAGTATTCGTATGTGTGTGAGAGAGAAAGTGAGATTCGAAAATAACTCTTTAACCAACTAGATACATTGCACGTCCTTGATGTTAACAAGGAGTAATAAAGAGATGAGAGAGGGGGGAAGGGGCCGGCCCCCTTTTGGGTTCCCACCCAATTTTCACACTCTTATTATTTTGTTACTTATGTATGTTATAACACAACATAACATAGCAAGGAACATGCATTATGTGACATATCTTTCATACTTGTTATATAACCAACTTAAATTATAACATGAAATGTTTTTCTCTCAAAATATAAATTATCCATATAATTTATATATTACACAAATGCAAATATCAAGAAACCCATTTCTAAATATTCTAATTGTTGATATTTATTTGTTAGATCATATCTTAAATAAATATCATGGTGTTTGTCTAGCTTGTTATTAGTTATGACACGACTTGGATCATAACGTACTAGCCACATCAACTCTAATATGTATCTTGGGCAGATCGATTCCAAAAATTTCCCACTTGCACAAGATACATAGAAGATTGATGCAAATAGCAAATACCACCTAACAACGGTTTACTACCCATAATACGTATGACGAAGTGCCATTCAATAACATCATCCCCTTCAAGTCCCTTACTTGAAATGATTTAGGTGAATCTATCATTTATCCTTTTGCCACATAGGTCATGTCAATTCCAAAGACACAGAGTGATCATTATTTGTTGATTTAACTTAGCAGGCCTTAGGCATCTCACTCTCAACGACTAAGAGGGACAAATCCACTATTGACTACATACGTCTCTCACAATCACCTCGTACCATACCTAATCTTAGCCTTATGTACCTTCGTGTTTCAGAGTAACGAAGAACTAAGTTAAAGCATAATATTTGGTAAATATCAAGACCCAATATGTATCTCAGGTCAGAGGATACTATGATATTCGCCTTTACTCAAATTTACTTATGATCACCAATCACAAGGATTCCATGCAATAACATTTGAGGGCGGGTCAGTCCAATATTTATATCTCATAAATATCTATGAACCTTGGCAGAAAACCCTTGCTCTATATGCATACCTTATGAATATCCACGAATCTAAGTTCATAATAGTTTTGCTTCATATTTGTTCACAAAATATGAACAACTACGAACATTTAGAATAACTAATTTATTCACGGATTTAAACATGCTAAAATGGAACATAACTCAAAAGTCATAATCATAAACCATAATCATATAAATGAGTCAAAATACGAATTGTTCTGATATCCAAATACAAAATAAGATCAAAACCAATCACTTGAATATCGAAGTTCTAAGGCGCAAGTATGACTTGATTCTTCGGCCTTTCAAGGAGCTTCGTGAGTAGATCCGCAATGTTTTGATCGGTGTGAACTTTGCGAATACATATCTTTCCCTTTTCAACTTCATCCCTTATGTACACTACTACATAAAGCACTTTTAACAACGATGTTATTTATTCATTTAAAACGGTTTTATGATAATCGTTTTAAAAGGTAAGGAACCGCTATAAAATATCATAAACATAAAATTAAGTTTTACTATTTAAAACGTTTAATATTTATAAGAACAAATACAACATTCTAACTTTTTTTAAAATGGTTATTTAAAACAGTTCCCTTTTTATATAACTACAACGTTTTATTTGGGTAAAGTCATTTAAAACGATTTAAGTTGCACGCTTTATTTGGTATTATTTTAAATTTATACGTATTTTAAATTTATTTTAACATGCTTATATAAAACGTTTCCGTTGCATCGTTTTATTTGGTATACTTCTTTTAAACGGTTTAAGTTTTAGTGTTTTATTTTGTATTTTGTATTCAATTTTTGTAGGATATTTTGTATTAGTTCTTGTTAGGGTTTTATAAGTCATTCTCAAACATAAACAGCTGACATAGCCCCCTTCTCTCTGCCTCCTTTATGGGAACTCCAATATTCCAAAAACAAGAGGTAAGACTTTATTTGTTTTGTGATTTATTATTATGTAATTATGCAAATATCATATATGAAGAAGTATGAAGAGATGGATAGAACAATCAATCATCATTCTATTTTTATTTTAAAATCGTCACGTCCTTATTTTTTTTCTTTATGTTTATGATCTTTGTTAGTTGTTATTTGTTTTGTATTGAAAAATTGAATTAATTGTTTTTTTTTCTTTTTTGAAAAATTTGCTGACCAGTTTATTGTTCTTGTTCAATTTTAATTCGATCTTAAAACCTTTCGAAGCTCAACGGAATTCAAATTTTGTGTGGTTTCACTAATTTGAAGGATATTTTTAAACATTAATTCTTTCACTTGTATGGAGGAATAGGATTGTTGAAATCCCAATGGAATAGATAGTGATTTAATTCCAAATACAATTCCATTCATGGCAACCAAATATTATTTCTATGAGAATTAAATCAAAATTTCAATTTTACTCCACAACCAAACCACCCTGATATGGTATATTATTAGGTTTTTGATCCGGTCCAAAAAGTCTAGTGTTTGGTTGTAAATAATATGTGTGCCTTTATAATTGTTTTTTTTATTTAAACTTTTCAGATGGTCCGTAGTCATTGGATGTACAATATCGGACATTTTCACCCTAACTATTTGAGCGGCGTGCAAAGTTTTCTTAAGATTGCTGAAAATGACCGTGTGACAAAAGGTAATGAATCCATTCGGTGTCCTTGTATGGAATGCAAAAATTTTACGGAATTTAAGGAAGTAAAAGTTATCCAACATCATTTGATTACAAATGGCTTTATGTATAATTATACTTGGTTAAAACACGGGGAATCAATTGCTAGTCGTAGCACATCGTCGACTAATTTTGTTGGTAATAATAGTGAGCAAAACAATGATCCTTATATTAGTGATGATGATAATGAGAATTCAGATGATGATGATGATGATGAGAATTCAGTTGGTGTAGATGATGAGATTTCAGATTGTGATGATGATAATGAGAATTTTAATGGTGATGAGAATAATGATATTTCAGATGGTGAAGACGACCATTTAAATGAGAATAATGATAATTTAAAGGACATGCTCGATGATTTGGAAAATAATATTGGTGATAATGATCAAGAAAAACTCCAACAAATATTTGTTGATTCAGAAAAACCAGTATATACAGGTTGTGAGAACTTTTCTAAACATGGTGCCATGTTGAAACTATTTAACTTAAAGGCACACTACAAATGGAGCGATACAAGTTTTACAAGTTTATTAGACTTTTTGCATGCTTTGCTTCCGAAAGACAATGAGTTACCTATTTCCTTATACCAAGCTAAAAAATTGATATGTCCAATGGGTTTGAAAGTTAAAAGAATACATGCATGTCTAAATGATTGTATGCTGTTCAGAAACGAGTTTGAGAAAAGTCATAAATGTGTTACATGTGGTGCATCGAGGTACAAGTGTAAAAATGAAACCGGGGAATATGATGACGATCTTATGAAAAATAGAGCACCGGCTAAATTATTGTGGTATTTCCCCGTTATACCAAGACTTAAACGTTTATTTGCTAACGCTAATGAATCAAAATTATTGCGTTGGCACGCCGAGGAGCGTAAAGATGATGGAAAGTTAAGGCATGTGGCGGATTCACCTCAGTGGCGAAATATTAATTATAAATTTCCGGATTTTGGTGGTGAGATTAGAAATATACGGTTTGGTCTTAGTTCTGACGGTATAAATCCTTTTGGAACCATTAGTAGTCGTCATAGCACCTGGCCAGTTCTTATGTGCGTCTATAATCTTCCACAGTGGTTATGCATGAAACGAAAATACATAATGATGTCGTTGTTAATTCAGGGTCCAAAACAACCCGGTAATGACATTGATGTTTATTTATCTCCTTTGATCGATGACATGAAAACTCTATGGAATACAGGTGTAAATGTTTATGATGCTTATAAAAAGGAGAACTTTATGTTGAGAGCAATGATTTTTTGCACCACAAGTGATTTCCAGCATATGGCAATTTGTCATGATATAGTATGAAAGGGTATAAAGCATGCCCAATATGTGAAAATGAAACAAGTTTGATATGGTTAAAAAATTGCAAAAAAAATCGTGTATATGGGACATCGACGATTCTTCCGATCCATCACCGTTATCGAAGAAAAACGAAAGAGTTTAACGGAAAGACCGAGCTTAAAAACGTTAGGAGAAGTTTTGATGCATGGGAACGAGTTAAAGATATAAATATTATTTTGGTTAAAATAACTAGTGCTGATAAAGAAGTCGGCATTTGGAAAAAGAGGTCAATTTTTTGGGATTTACCTTATTGGAGAAGTCTACAGGTTCGACATTGACTAGATGTTATTGAAAAAAATGTTTGTGATAGCTTATTTGGCTTATTATTAAACATCCCTGGGAAAACTAAAGATGGGATTGAAGCCCGAAAAGACTTGGGAGAAATGGGAATACGTGAAGAGCTTGCCCCTGTTGAGAGAAACAATCGAATTTATCTGCCGCCAGCATGTTATACTATGTCAAAAGAAGAACAAAGAAAATTTTGTAAACGTTTGCATGATATTAAAGTTCCATCCAGCTATTCTGCAAACATTAAAAGGTTGGTGTCAACCAAAGAATGTAAATTACTTGGTATGAAATCTCATGATTGTCATGTTTTAGATGACGCATATGATTCCTATTGCAATTCGTGGATTATTACCAGAGAACATTCGACATACAATCACAAAACTTTGCTTGTTTTTTAACAAGATTCACACAAAGGTTATTGATCTTGAAGAGTTGGATGAATGGCAAAAGGAAATTATCATTACCCTATGTGAACTAGAGATGTACTTTCCGCCGTCCTTTTTTGATATGATGGTTCACCTAATATCACAAATCGTACAAGAAATTAAGGATTGTGGTCCTGTATTCCTACGTTATATGTACCCTTTTGAAAGGTACATGGATATATTAAAAGGTTACGTAAGAAACCGTTATCGACCTGATGCTAGTATTGTTGAAGGATATACTTCTGAAGAGGTGACTGAATTTTGCACTGGTAATGACGTCCAAACACGTATAATATAATTTAGTTATGTTAAATATAATTTACACTTTAGTAATTGATTTATTCACAGGTTACTTGGATGGTGTCAAAAGCATTGGTGTTCCGAAATCTCGTCATTCGGGGCGGCTTGCAGGCGTGGGGGTAACGTCCGGTATGAGAATAATCTACCCAACTCATGCGAATCTACAACTTGCACATTTTGTTGTATTACAACATATGACATGTATGACTCCATATATTGATGAACACATGGAAGAGTTACGGTCGACATATTTACATAAGACAGATTTAGAGTATAAAAAGAAACACAACGAAGAGTTTTCTCAGTGGATCAAAAATAATGTGGAGGAAAAGTATGGCGAAACAGATTTTAATAAAGTTGTGGAAAAGTTGGGTCAAGGACCGGATTTTCTAGTAAAATCTTACCAAGGGTATGACATTAACGGTTATACTTATTACACTAAAAATAAGGATGATAAAAGTGCAACCCAAAATTGCGGAGTTACATTAATAGCCTCAACTACAGAATTATTTTGAGGTCATAATTGGTGGTTTATTAATCAAATAACGCTGCTGCGTTTACGGTCAAATTGCACCATTATTATTCGGTTTTGGTGCTAGAATTACCAATTTAACGAGTTAAACGAGCTGTTATGTTTGCTGTCCGAAATGTATGTTTTCCGAGATTCTTTTGAGGTCTAATAGGTGGTTTATTAGTCAAATAACGCTGCTGCGTTTACGGTCAAATTGCACAATTTTTAGTCGGTTTTGGTGCTAGAATTACCAATTTAACGAGTTAAACGAGCTGTTATGTTTGCTGTCCGAAATGTATGTTTTCCGAGATTATTTTGAGGTCATAATAGGTGGTTTATTAATCAAATAACGCTGCTGCGTTTACGGTCAATTTGCACAATTATTAGTTGGTTTTGGTGCTAGAATTACCAATTTAACGAGTTAAACGAGCTGTTATGTTTGTTGTCCGAAATGTATGTTTTCCAAGATTCTTTTGAGGTCTAATAGCTGGTTTATTAGTCAAATAACGCTGCTGCGTTAACGGTCAAATTGCACAATACATAAACCCAAGTAACCCAATACATAAAAATGGGTTCGAATCATCATAACACCCAATGCAGGGGATGGTTAACAACACCTAAAGCAGGCTACAAAAAAAGAAGTTTTTATGTTATTAAAAAACCTTAGTAGTTTTTTTTACCTCCATCTAGGCATGCTTCGGATTTATTTGTCGTGCTCATGTTCCGCTTATAAGTAATTTTTCATTCTCGAGCTCAACTTGTTTATTATTAAATATATAACATATTATATACTTTTATCAAATTATATCTATTATACTAACTATCAACTTATACATATAATATAAAAAAATTAAATATGTAAGCTTAACAATTATAAAAAGAAAAGATGATGAATTTGAATCTAAATGTATCACGATCTGGATATCATAATGTATATGTAATATATACACATACTAAATATAATATAACTATGTTTCTTTGTTACACTAATTATTTTAGGCGGGTTTAACCCAAAAAAATAAAAATTTCACCGCCAGAAAATTAGGTTTTCTACTAAATAAACATAGCAGTTACTTTTACCTCTTCATAGTTTTTTCCCATGCCAGTTACTCTGTTTCCTCCTAACTCATCAGCCATATTTCCCTCTGTTTCTCGCCATCAGGTATTCAAATATTATAGCCATAGCTTTAACTGAGTTTCAATTGATTATTATAGCCATCAGGTATTCAAATATTATCAACTCTGTCCTCCACATTAATTTTTTACAACTCAATCAATATGTATGCATATCCATTTATTTTGTTTGTGTTTCCATTTAAACTATGTTATAAAAATCGGTCCAGCCGATGTGAAGAGCGGGTATAAAATACTAGTTTTCTGATAATGTGAGCATGAAGTTGGGGATGGAAACTGGCTTGGAATTCTTAGAATGCTCCAAAGGTTAGGGGTGTTAATCGAGTAAGCCCGATCAGGTTTTGCAAATGAAAAACTAACACGCAACCGAACCTATTAAGGTTCGGATTTGGCAGGTCCAGGTTAACCGGGTTTCGGGTTGGTCGGGTTAATCGGATATTTTGAGATTAAAATTTATTATACCTAACTGGGATAACCCAATATCTTTTTTGAAATCTATCTATTAATAAATTACATAACAAATGGAAAATGTGTCGAGCCCGAGTTCAAGATTGAAAAACAACTCTCAAGTCGAGCTCGAAAACAAGCCGAAGTTGAGCTTTGGCTTGACTCAACTCATTTACACCATAACTCGCAGCTCACCTTTTTGTTTTTACTATAATACTTGTTAAGTTTAATATTTGGTTTCCATTGTTGAAATATATTATCTTATTTGCATTTTCGTGAAAAGAAATAAGATACAATGTTATATAGTTTATATGTATTATTGAAGTTGAAATTATTCTCTCCATTAAAACAAATATGTGACTTAAAAGTCAATAGCATGGTTATGTTAATAAAACCTATAACTGAATGATGATTAACCTGTGATTTTTTTTTCTTCTCTTTTTTATGTTTAGTAAATATGTCTAGTAAGCGTAAGCGAGGACCTGCAAAATGTAAGAAGATCATTAAAGATCCCAGCAAATATACAATTGAATTCGATAGCAATGGTTTAGCTATTGGCAAAAATACGGGGACTTTTAAGTCATGGGCTTGTTTAGAGTTTAGGAAACGGATTCCTTACTATAAACTAGCTAAAGACGTAGACAAAAAACAGTACGATGATGTATGGAGTACATTAAGGTATTGTATTTTCTTCTTTTAAATTTTAAATATTAAATATTATATTTGTTACTATTTATGTTTAAATATTGTTTTCAAATATGTAGGCATCATTGAAGATACCTAATGATGACCCAAAAGATACAATTATAAAAAGTGGAAAGGATTCTGTAAGAAACTTTCGACATAAACTTGTAACAAAATTCGCTCTAAAAAATGAAGACCCCATTAAAGTATACACATTTGTAGACAAAAGTCATTGGCAATCTTTTGTTGACCGAGCAAACTCTGAAGCTTTTAAGGTATTTTTTAAAGTAATAATAATCATTATTATTATTCATATATGTGGTAATTAATATTAATGGCTTCTATATTTGAAATATTTTTATTAAGGAAATAAGGAAAAAAGCAAAGATAAGTGCAGAAAAAAACAACGAGCATTCTCATGTGGGACGAATGGGGTGTGTTGGATTGGAGAACGTGTGACAAGATATATGGAAGAAACTTGTAAAAACATACCCACACCTAGAGGTTTTGCAGGACGAAAAGGTTAAAAAATTCACTGTTAGCAAAGCGACATACAACTGTGTCACAAAGTTATATGAACTTTCAACCCGCCTGTTATCGGGCGGTGAATTGAAAGGAGTTCTTCACAACTTGGTAATTTTTGTATTCATTATATATATATATATACACGTATATATAATTTTTTTTACCTTATTTTTACCATAATATGCTTTTGTAACAGCATTGTAAACAGATAGAGATGAAGGAAGATGGTACGTATTATAAAATTGGAAAAGATGTTGTTACGGAAGTTGTTGGTAAGGGGCGTCAGCATGGGGGACATACTCGGTTAGTGTCTAGTGTGCTTGGTGTTAGAAATACCTTACAAACAGAAAAGAAAAGAAAGAGGTTTGAGGGGGCTGAAACAGTATGAGAAGAGATAGAGGCCATGCATGTTGACCAGTGTCAAAATATTCCAGCAGCTCAGACGAGCTCGGCAATTTGTTTACCAGAAATCAAGGTACTGTATTTAAAGTAAGGTTACTTATTTTATTTAAAAAATTATGTTTACTAAAAGTGTTTACGTGTTAGCGATTAATTGACTCAATTAAGAAAGGGAAAACTGTGAGTCTTACTATATTACTAAATTAATTGAAAAAGCTACGATGGAAAATGGTTGATGTATGTTTACGATTTATCTTTCTTGTGGTATTTGTTTCTTCTATATTTTACTTAAATAGCTATTTGTTAATTCAATGTTTTTAGTGCTATCAACAATCTGGCGGATGGGAATGTGGATACTATGTAATGAAGGCCATGCATCATATTGTAATTCGTTGCAAAGAGAAAATCGTGAGTATATTTTATAAACTTCTATCACACACACACATTCTCTCTCTTCTATACTAATAATAAGTTAATTTTTGTCTATTTTAGATAATGCATACTACAAGGGGCCTAAGTCAATATGAAATTGATCAATTTGTTGAAGATACATTAGAGAAATTTATGAAAACTATTAACCTCGATTGATTTTAGCTATACTTTTGTCAATGTTTTGAGCATGAAAGGGTAAGCTTCTTTCTTTATTCTTTATTTTTTCGCAATCAATATTATTAGTATAGTAGTTGTCTTTGGTGTATTTATATTTAACAAAAGAAAAGATTGAGAATTTATGTGTGATTTGTATATAACAAAGGAAAAGATTAAGAATTTATGTGTAATTTGGAAGATTAAAAATGTAACATTTGACTTTCAAAAGTCAAAGTGGACTTCATTTATGTAAGAATTTATTAACATAAGTAATGGTTTATTTTTGAGTTGATTATAGTGTTAATAAATTATGTTTATGTTTCTATTTATTTTTACAGGAATAGTTATATAATGGGCTCCACATCAGGTCAGTTATTTAAAGTGTAACTTTAAGCTTTTATTATTTTTAAGTATTAATGCTAAAAATGTTGACACTTGTTAGTGCACGGTTTTGCGTCTAGAGTCTTTGTATTTATCGTTAACATTTTTGTTTATTAATTAATGTAATAATTAATTTATTTAATAGCCAGTCGCTAAGTTAAAGGCTAGTTCGCTAGGGGATGTTAGCGAACTAGCCAAGTAATGTATTCCCTCCTGATTCGTTAGGGGATGTTAACGAATCAGGGGGTGCTTCGCTATGATTATTTATGTAACGAAGGGGAAGCTGATTCGCCAGGGGATGTTAGCGAACCAGATTACCCTCTATATATAGTGAACTACTGTTCACTTTTAATAAAAGTTTCCAGAGAAGTTTTGGAGCTAATGTTTCAGTCTAGATCTCTCTTAAGCTTCACCTTAATATTATACATACAATACTACTAATCTATTGATAATATATACATATATTTATAACACTTAATCGATGTTAATCATGAGCTAGATCTGAAAACGTATTAATAGTATAGATACAGATCTGAGATCTGTTCGTTGTAATTGTTATTGTTCAACAAGTGGTATCAGAGCTGTTGGTGCTCGATTTACACTTTATTTTGGTGTTTCAATTGTTATTGTTATTAAGTTTTTCTGTTTTATAGTTTTTGAATCGATTTTGGATTGAATTGGTTGAATATTGACGAATTGGATTGAATTTGTGTTGGTTAAGGTATTGTAGAGGTTTGGATTAAAGGAATTGAGGTGTGGATTGGATTTGTGTGTTTTGGTTTTGGATTCGGTTTATGTCCGAAACAGGGGATAGTTTTTGGTGAAATTGATTTGGTTTAAGGTGTTAATCGGTTACGAGGTTATGTGTATTGGATTCGGAATTTGTTTACGAGAAGTTTGATAGGTAATTTGTGCGTTTTGGTTGAGAAACAAGATACTATTACGGATTTGGTAAATCTGGGTTTCTTGGTTTGATCTTCAAAATTTCTGGAAAAATTGTTTGAAGATTTGAAGATGAACTTAATTCGTTATCTTCTTCCTGGTAATTCGCTATATGTTTCACGGTGATTCATTATCAACTGTGTTACGTCGTTACCTAGTTCGTTAGCCAATTCCTGTGAGTTATTGGTTCGTGTTATCTAGTTCGTTAACTAGATTCACCGATTCGTGTGACACGTGTTCTTCGTGGGATTTGTGTCCTAACAACCTTTGCCACGTGGCATAAGGTGTCAGAGTTTGTTACAAACTGTTGTAACAACCTGATTCGCTATAGTGTGATTCGCTAATCCACTAAAGCTGATTCGGTAAGCATTCCTTATCGATTCGCTATGTTTATTTTGGCGATTCGTTACTGATTATCATCTGATTCGCTAAACTAATCCTTTGTGATTCGCTAAACTAATCCTGTGTGATTCGTTTGGTCAATTCGTTAAGTTGACTTGTGATTCGCTAAACCTTCATCTCATTCGTTATCTGTTTCGCCATTTGGTTGATTCGTTAACCTTATTTGTGATTCGTTAAGTTGACTCATTAAGTTGACTTTTGATTCGCTAAAACACTCAACTCATTCATTAAAGTACTTCGTTGCTGATCAATCCAAACAAAGTTCGAGATGAGCTCGATGGGAGAGATGAATTTCTTTTTAGGGTTGCAGGTTCACCAGTCTGCTCACTAAATTTTTATTCACCAGACTAAGTGTGTGAACGACGTCTTGAGCCGATTCAATATTTCTGCCGGAAAAATCCCTTCTACTCCTCTTCCAGTAGGGCACAATTTATAAACGGATGAGTTGGAGGATTCCGTGGATCCTACCCTTTATCGCATCCTACCCTTTATTAACGGCTTTCTCGCCCTGATATTATGTTTGCTGTTTGTCTTTGTGCTAGGTATCAAGCAAGTCCACGAGTGACTCACCAAGCTGCAGTCAAGAGAATTCTTCAGTATTTGAGGGGAAATCCAGACATCGGGTTGTGGTACCCCAAGGATGATACTTTCGATCTTACTGCCTACTTAGACTCAGATTATGGAGGATGCAAGATCAACTTCAAATCAACGACTGCAGGATGTCACTTTTTAGGAAACCGGCTTGTTTTCTGGCAGTGTAAGAAGCAGACAACGGTCTCCACTTCAACTGCCGAAGCTGAGTATGTTGCAGCCTCGAGTTGCTGTTCCCAGGTTTGGTGGATACAACAACATTTTCGCGACTATGGTTTGAAGTTTCTTACTACTTCCATCTTGATTGATAATTCTGCTGCTATTAGTGTCACCAAGAATCCCGTACAACATTCTAAAACGACACATATCGAAATTCGATATCATTTTATACGGGATTGCTATGAAAAGAAATTAATTGATCTTGAGAAAGTGCACACAGATTTTCAAAAACCGATCTATTTACCAAAGCGTTTGATAAAACACGTTTTAACTTTTTGCTTGGTTTAAATGGATTGAAGACCCTCGCTGATATCCTTAAACAAGGATGACTATCTTTATTTTCTGTCTTTTTTTTCTTTTATAATTTATTTTGGTTTTAGGGGGTGAAAATCTAGAAAATACAAAAAGAGTGTGTTTTTCGTTTGTATAGATAAAATCCAAAAACATTAAAAAAATTTAAAATTCAAAAAGATTGTGATTTCTGTTCTTTAATGTTTTTGTTTTTAAATATTTAGAAAAACCAAAAACATTTTAAAATTTTGAAAAACCAAAAAGAATGTGATTTATGTTTGTACAGAAAAATCCGAAAATCCAAAAAGATTGTGAAGGTTATTTTGTTTATAAGAAAATTGAAAAAGACAAAAATATTGTGTTTTTAAAGTTTGTATAGAGAAAACCAAAAAGATTTTTAGATTATTTTCTCGCTGAAAATTATGTCGGTTATTTAAGTCTGTGAAGCATGCTTGCATGTCTTAGTCCTATTATTCACTTGTGAATTGATGGTTAGCCATTTATTTATAAACTTAAGTTAACTGGGGCGATTAAATTTATCTTTTCTTTATTTTATGCTTCTCAAAATTTTGAGTTTTTTGAAGCAAAAAGAGAACATGATAGTACATTGACTATCTTGACCCCAAATCTAGCTAAAAGTAAGCTTAAAAGACTGTGTGCTTAATTGCATTGGTGCATTGGTATGTCTTAAAACAACCCAGTAGAGTAAAGTATGTGATATAAACATAAAGAAACGCCAAATTGAAAGGGGTGTTAGTCTCTAGCAAAAGTCTCAGTGAGGATGGCAGAAATGTAATAACCAGTCATACTCAAGCCTTATATTTGTTGATCACCCAAAAATAAAATAAAGCAAATAACAAGTGTTAGGATTCTGGACACTGTGAGTCTTTATGAGGCTTAATTATCTGGGTATTCATAAGCATGAATATTTCACTCGCTTTCTAGAGCAAACCCAAAGTCATTAAACTTGATCACTGCTGTACTTCGTACAATCTAAATTACTGACTTGATCCAAATCCGTTGTTAGTCATACAATTGTTCCTCCCTTGCGTTCGTCTTAATACCAATAAGAAACGGACTCCAGGGGATACAATGTATGTAAGCCGACAGATGGACTCGTGCATACTCACTCACAGTAAAGGAAACTTGATGCATGGCTCAAAATTTCAAAATTGGTATCAAAAATTTTGATCAAAAATATAATGGTTTAAGTCATGTTGGGGTGATTTGGCAAAAATCAAATTAAGCTTGAACCGAGATTAGAGGCTGATAGTTTCTGATATTCTGTGCTTTAATTGAACAAATTAATCATATCACAAAAATACTTGAATGTGTGTTATTAGATTTATGTGGATAACAATACCAATGACCGACTTATCGCCAGTCATAATATCGCTGAAATATAAAACTGTGATGGAAGGGCAATTTGGTCAATATGATTCTCTGCTCAAACTCAACAAAAATAAAAAAAATATGTACTGCTTTTGATAAAATCATTGAAAAAAAAAGAAACACAAAAAATATTGTCTATTTCTATGATTCGGATATTCTTTTGTAAATACATTCTTCATTCTTTAATTTTTTACAAAATTCCAAAAAGATTTTCCTCTTTTTCTTTTTAAATATTTTTTTAAGTTATGATTCGTAAAACTGAGACGTTTTTAAGGTATTTGGTTGTTGGGATAAAAAGATTCTCGATAACCTAATTTATTTATTTAATTCACTTAATTATTTAATTTAAAATTAAATAAAAGATTTTTTTATTTAGAATCTAATTTGTTATTTATGGATAACGAACTAGGTGATTCTTTAGCGAACTAGCTTCTGGTTCGCTCACCTAATTCGCTTCTGCACTCTATAACTAATCATTCATTCGTTATGCATATTTAATGAATCAAGCCACGAATCATATCTTGATTCGCTAATTTAAAGTAACGAATCAGGAAGTGATTCGTTAACCTAAGGTAACGAATTGAGTTAGCGAATGGGCTAATTCGTTAACTTTAATTTAAACGAATCGTCTGATTCGTACAAGTTGTACCTCGGGTTGTGTGCAAGGTTATATAAGACAAGAAAACTAACAGTTCTTCACTGTTCGCCTTCTTCCTTCACCTTAAAGTAACCTTATTCAAAATTTTCTCTGAATCTCGATCTTCTTAATTTGATATTTCAAAGATATATTCGAGTTTCTAAGGTATAGCCGATCATGGCGATCTAATTTTTGTCATAAATGGCTAAGATTTGATTGTTAAATTATGAACTGTTAAGGGTTTAAGGGTTTCTGAGTTTATAAACCCCATTTCGGTATAATTTGTGTTGACATACTTGTTAATTTAGATATCATTGTGATCGGAATGTCATTCTGATACCCTTGGTGGACTCTAATCAACATTTGATTATTGTTTGCTGGGTTAATTATGTGTTCATGGTCTCGGTGTTTATGTTTAGTTAGTTTCACTTAGGTATTTAGAGAAGTTGAGCCTCAATCTCATCGATCTTAGCTTACTAGTGTGATTCCAAGCTCAACGAGAGCATTATCTCGATGATTCAATGATAGTTATGGCCTAATTGAATCTGGGTTTATAATGTTGACTGTTGTTGTTCTTCCTGATTTTGACCTTGACTATGCGAGTCAAAGAGAAAGTCTTAATTATCTTGACCATTCGTTAATCTTAGCGAATTGGGACTGTTTCGTGTCCAATTCGTTTAGATCTTACACGAACTAGCTAAGCGAATAAGATGTTACACGAATCAGATATGGATTCACTTAAAATATAACGAACTAGAGTTTAGTTCGTCAAAATTAAATAGTAATTCGCTATGTTCAGTTCGTTAAAGTATTTACTTGATAGCGAATCGCCTGATTCGTTATCTTATTGTAACGAATCAGTGGGATTCCCAACGAATGAAATTTATTAATTAACTTAATTTAAATATTCAATTTAATTTAATTAAAGGATTTAAATCGTCTAATACACGTAAATGGATTAATTATACATATCCTTTGATTACGTATATACACCATTTATAGATATGTTGATATATTTTGATATCTCTTCTCATATTCGATTTTATTTATACAGTAAAACATGGCTGATCAAGAACAACAAAATCAACCACCATCAGAACAACCTCCACAAGGACAACCACCACAACAAGATCAACAAGCTGAAGTGATCTTATTGCTGTTTGATAAAAAGCACAACATTTGTGCTTATGTTGATCAAGATGTGACTGATTTGGAAACGTTTGGAGCTATGTTGACTTTCTTACGATGTTTAAAGATACACTATGCAATCATGGCTAACCCTAAAGTGTATCTTAGTATAATCAGGCAATTTTGGAACATGGCGGAATATGTTGAGACAGATAAATTGGTTCGAGCTACAATCAATCAAATTCCAATTACGATTGATGTTGAGGTCATTCGTCGGGTACTTCAATTTGAAGATAATGATGATAACCCGAGTGAATTTGACAGGACATTGGTTAGAGGTTTATTCACACGCTTGAACTATGGTGGTGATATTCGTAAATCTATGCTGAACAATAACGGGTTGTGTCCACCATACAAGTATCTGTTGCATGTTCTACTTCATTTATGAGTGGACGTCGCGGTTGGTTTGATGAGTGTAGCCTAAGTTTGCAGTCGGCGTTTGTTGCCCTAATCCTAAACAAGCCCTTTAACTATTCAGAACTCATCTTTGATCATCTGAAAGAACAGGTTCAGCAAACTCTACATTCAAAGAAGTTTTGATGTACCCTTGCTTTTTATAGCTAATTATTCAGGATTTGATTCCGAATTTGGTGATTGATCGGACGTTGGTGAACGATGTTCTTGATATAGAACATATGAAAGCTGAAACGGTGCATCGATTGTTAATTTATAGAAAGGAAAAGCCACAGGACAAACGGATGATTGGTCATATAATCAATCCGGATTACCTATGTCCTCCTAATGAGCGCTGGATCCACGATGATTCGGATTCCGAGCGTGAAGGGGGAGAAGGTGGGAACAATGATGGTGGAGAGACGATGGTGATAATGATGGGAATGTTGGTGCTGGTGGAGCTGGTGAAACAGCTCTTAAAGAACAACAAGATGCTGTCGATGCTGCGTTAGCTGCCACCATTAAAGCTCAACTAGAAAGCAAACGAAAAGGAAAAGCGGTGGCAACTGGTGAGACATCGAGAAAGAGACGTGTGTCTGAAGGAGATTGGGTGGTTATTGGAGTCCCACCACCGCGTCAATCAACTCCTCAATGCTCGGCAGTGCCGCCCACTACTAGCACTCTGATGCTTACATTAACGACGACATTGGTGTCACACGAGAGGCTCGGTCTTATTCCTCAAATGGCGTTAACCGAGATACCGAGACCTCCTGCTGCATTGTCTACAGTATCTCCTACTACATCAATGAGACCTCCTTCTCCGCCAACAACTACTCTTCCTCCACCTCTGCCTAGTGATGTCTCATTCATGAGAATCACTCGGCCTCAAGGACCTGTTCAACCTGTTCACCCGTCCGTATACAACTTGCCACCAGGTCGTCAAACTGAAATGCTGCTAAATCTGCTACATCTCTAAGAAAATCAAATGGCAGCTGACCGTCAAAATCAAGAACGACTCATGGAGAATCAACGACGAATGATGAGTTATATTTCTTTCTGTCAGAAGGAGACTAATTTGTTTCGTACGATTGTTGAGTCTCAGGGGGTGAAATTAAAGGAACAAGAAGAGTTGATTTTACAATTAACTTGTAAAGAAGATGCCCTCAAGAAACTCAAGAATGCCGATGATGATCCTGACGAGTCTGGTGCAGGAGGTGAGCCTAAACAATCGCATGGTTCATCCTCTGGTGCTGGTGTTAGTGGCGGTGATGATTCGAGCAAACGAATTATTATTTATCAAGATCCAACAGCTGCCAAGCTAATTGAAATGATTGCAGCTAACACAGTGATATTTGCTGATGGATCAGGGGTGGTTCGTAGTGTGGTAAACAGAGATGAGATAGAGGTTGGTGAGTTTGTGGTAGATCCTTGACACGGGAGCAAATTTCAATTCTGCTTGGGCTGAATGACCATCAGTTGACTACTTTAGAGACTGAGCCTATTGTCAAGTGATAACTGAGGAGGATTTGGAAGTTGATCCGTTATTTATGAATACGGACTTTATTTATGAGAACGAGGATGTAGAAATGGTGGATGTGACTGCTGATGAGTACCCGAACTTGTATCAACACACGAACGTTGATCAAGGTGCTCCGGTATTTCAAGAAGAGGTGTTTAAAGAGACTGAGGACAAACTGGAAAGGTTGTTCAGCGGACAGTACCCTCACTCAAAGAAGTAACTGATGAGGACGTAGAAAGATGGTTCAAACTTCTTAAAGTGGGTAAAATTATCAGTGCTTATCGTTATGTAGATCAAGAAAGAAAAGATACTGCTGCTGCTTGGGTTAAGGAAAATTAAGTGACTACCTTCAAGACTGTGTCCAAGGTACATGGTGACATTGTCTCCTGGGCTTATGACTCTGACCTCAAGGTATGTATAGTCAAGTGGAAAAAGGGTGTCCAGTATTACGAGAAAATAAGGGACGTTTTAACTCTACCGCGTTGGGATGTACGAACCCTCGAGAGACGTCTATTTATCAATCGTGGGGGCTACCGAACAGCTGAGTGGTTTCACCAACACTTACTGTTCGAGGTCAATCATGGCTTCAAATTCTTCAAGCCCCAGGTCCCAAGACGTAAGCGCACTGACGAGATTGATCCAAGGACAGGCTGGAAGAAACTTGTCTTGAAAGTGAAGCCGCCAAAGACGATGAAAAAGGTTCCAGTGAAGACAATGCGTCAAGATATTTATCTGTCTTTCAACCGTTGGTACTATGACAATCGTACTGGCGAGGCCGTTATTGTTCGTGGTCGAGGACTGCAGACCAAGCTCATCAAGATAATCGACCCGATGTGGTTGGTTAATTTATCAGAGACCGACAAGGACGTGCTACACAGGAAGCAAATTTTGTTTGACCGCCAAGAAGATTACGACCTGGCTATGCAATTCCAACGAGTCGTTCGTGTGTGTCATGAACATGGAATTCATAGTTGCAGAGACTGGCAGTCCAAGCGCTTCAAATAAGGTAAAGACAAAGAGCTCAAGACGAGGGGGTGTCTGTTAGTGCACGGTTTTACGTCTAGAGTCTTTATATTTATCGTTAACGTTTTTGTTTATTAATTAATGTAATAA
Source organism: Bidens hawaiensis (assembly GCF_021521415.1). Classification (NCBI taxonomy): domain Eukaryota; kingdom Viridiplantae; phylum Streptophyta; class Magnoliopsida; order Asterales; family Asteraceae; genus Bidens; species Bidens hawaiensis. The sequence goes on along the minus strand of NW_027491406.1, from coordinate 1,287,861 downwards.
TTAATTTATTTAATAGCCAGTTCGCTAAGTTAAAGGCTAGTTCGCTAGGGGATGTTAGCGAACTAGCCAAGTAATGTATTCCCTCCTGATTCGTTAGGGGATGTTAACGAATCAGGGGGTGCTTCGCTATGATTATTTATGTAACGAAGGGGAAGATGGTTCGCTAGGGGATGTTAGCGAACCAGATTACCCTCTATATATAGTGAACTACTGTTCACTCTTAATAAAAGTTTCCAGAGAAGTTTTGGAGCTAATGTTTCAGTCCAGATCTCTCTCAAGCTTCACCTTAATATTATACATACAATACTACTAATCTGTTGATAATATATACGCATATTTATAACACTGAATCGATGTTAATCATGAGCTAGATCCGAAAACGTATTAATAGTATAGATACAGATCTGAGATCTGTTCGTTGTAATTGTTATTGTTCAACAAGTGGTATCAGAGCTGTTGGTGCTCGATTTACAATTGATTTGGTGTTTCAATTATTATTGTTATTAAGTTTTTCTGTTTTATAGTTTTTGAATTGATTTTGGATTGAATTGGTTGAATTACGGACGAATTGGATTGAATTCGTGTTGGTAAGGTATTGTAGAGGTTTGGATTAAAGGAATTGATGTGTGGATTGGATTTGTGTGTTCTGGTTTTGGATTCGGTTTATGTCCGAAACAGGGGATAGTTTTTGGTGAAATTGATTTGGTTAAGGTGTTAATCGGTTACAAGGTTTTGTGTATTGGATTAGGAATTTGTTTACGAGAAGTTTGATAGGTAATTTGTGCGTTTTGGTTGAGAAACAAGATACTATTACGGATTTGGTAAATATGGGTTTCTTGGTTTGATCTTCAAAATTTCTAGAAAAATTGTTTGAAGATTTGAAGATTTGAAGATGAACGTAATTCGTTATCTTCTTCCTGGTGATTCGCTATATGTTTCACGGTGATTCTTTATCAACTGTTTTACTTCGTTACCTAGTTCGTTAGCCAATTCGTGTGAGTTATTGGTTCTCTAGGGGATGTTAGCGAACCAGATTACCCTCTATATATAGTGAACTACTGTTCACTTTTAATAAAAGTTTCTAGAGAAGTTTTGGAGCTAATGTTTCAGTCCAGATCTCTCTTAAGCTTCACCTTAATATTAAACATACAATAATACTAATCTATTGATAATATATACACATATTTATAACACTGAATCGATGTTAATCATGAGCTAGATCCGAAAACGTATTAATAGTATAGATACAGATCTGAGATCTGTTCGTTGTAATTGTTATTGTTCAACAAGTGGTATCAAAGCTGTTGGTGCTCGATTTAAACTTGATTTGGTGTTTCAATTGTTATTGTTATTAAGTTTTTATGTTTTATAGTTTTTGAATCGATTTTGGTTTGAATTGGTTGAATTAAGTACGAATTGGATTGAATTCGTGTTGGTAAGGTATTGTAGAGGTTTGGATTAAAGGAATTGAGGTGTGGATTGGATTTGTGTTTTCTGGTTTTGGATTCGGTTTATGTCCGAAACAGGGGATAGTTTTTGGTGAAATTGATTTGGTTTAAGGTGTTAATCGGTTACAAGGTTTTGTGTATTGGATTAGGGATTTGTTTACGAGAAGTTTGATAGGTAATTTGTGCGTTTTGGTTGAGAAACAAGATACTATTACGGATTTGGTAAATATGGGTTTCTTGGTTTGATCTTCAAAATTTCTGGAAAAATTGTTTGAAGATTTGAAGATTTGAAGATGAACGTAATTCGTTATCTTCTTCCTGTTGATTTGCTATATGTTTCACGGTGATTCTTTATCAACTGTTTTACTTCGTTACCTAGTTCGTTAGCCAATTCGTGTGAGTTATTGGTTTGCTAGGGGATGTTAGCGAACCAGATTACCCTCTATATATAGTGAACTACTGTTCACTTCTAATAAAAGTCTCCAAAGAAGTTTTGGAGCTAATGTATCAGTCCAGATCTCTCTCAAGCTTCACCTTAATATTATACATACAATACTACTAATCTATTGATAATATATACACATATTTATAACACTGAATCGATGTTAATCATGAGCTAGATCCGAAAACGTATTAATAGTATAGATACAGATCTGAGATCTGTTCGTTGTAATTGTTATTGATACGGGCTCCAAAAACACTTTTTTAACTTTCATTTTGTGTAGTTATGGTTGGGATTTTACATTCATTCAAGGATAGAAGTGTCTTCATTGATTCAGCTATTAGCAGTTCTTACCGGTTCCTATGGTCTCACCAAAACTGTTTTTTTATGATCACAATGTTGAACTATCAACTATGTAGAAACATTAGATGGTTAATGATGTTTAATGTTTTGGTTATGGATAGTTTTATGGTCACTGATGTATGGATTGATGTATGGATTCTGGTTGCTGCTTTTAATATATTGGTTTAAATGTTATTCTACAGAGAGAATTATAAAAGCGTTGAATTTATTTAATTGTAGATTGTAGGACTGGCCAATGTATTTGATAAGTATGTTGTTTATATACAAACCGGTGATTTGTTGATATTAAGAAAGCGATGTATTTGATAGCATTAGACCGTTGTATTCGATAACATTGATAATAATTAAGCCGTTGTATTTGGTGATATGAGATCATGGGAATTTTATTTTTGCTAATAATTGAATCGATATGGCTTTTTTTTCCTTTTTTGAATGATCTTTTACAACGATTCAATTTTACTATTTAAAATGGTCTCACCCTTTTAAAACACATACATTTAAAGCGGTTATTTAATCGTTTTAATTGTGTTTAAAACCCAAAAGACTTGTTTTATGTAGTAGTGGTAGTTGAATCACCGCTCAATGTGCCTTGTCTTTTGATGTGCACGAGGTTCCTTAATTTGAGCAATCGCACCCTCTTTGTCAAAAAAGATCTCTAGAGGGCCCCGAATGGTATGGACTACCCCTAGATCAGCAATGAACTTTCGTATCCACGCAGGTAATTGAGCTGCCAATGAGGCGGCGATGTATTCTGATTCAGTGGTGGACAATGCTACCACATCTTGTTTTGCGCTCTTCCAAGAGACAACCTCACCATTCATAACAAAAAATATCCCAACTGTGATCGAGAATCATCTCGATCAGTTTGGAAACTCGCATTCGTGTAACACTTTACAACGAGTTCCTCCTCACCAAAGCCATATATAAGAAATATATCCTTAGTCATCCAATGCACTTAACCGCCATCCAGTGGATACTTCCTGGATTTTGTTGGTATCGACCTGTCATGCTCAAAGCGCATGACACATCCTGTCTAGTGCATATCATGGCATACAGGATGGATCCTATAGCCAAAGCGTAAGGGATTCCTTTCATTTTCTCTTGCAAATCCTTTGAGATTTGACATTGTGACGCACCCAATATCGTTCCTCTTTAATAGGTACCAAACCTTTCTTAGAGTTTTCCATCTTGAACCTTTTCAAGATTTTATCAATGTATGCAGTTTGGTTAAACCTATCAACCACCTTGATCTATCCATATATATCTTTTATTCCCAAAATATAGGCGGCTTCACCAAGATCTTTGATGGTAAAACAACTCCCAAGCCAGGCTTTTACACCTTCCATGGTTGGAATGTCATTTCCAAACAACAGTATGGCATCAATATACAATACTAGGAAAGTAATGATGCTCCCACTTCCTTTCTTATACACACAAGCCTCATCAGCTTTCTTGATGAATCCAAATTTCTTGATCAATGCTTGCTTCAATCCATAGATTGAGTTATTTACCATGCATACTTTTTTAGGATGTCGTGGATCGACAAAACCTTCGGGTTGAACCATATAGACATCTTCTTCAAGATGTCCATTTAGAAAGGCGGTTTTGACATCCATTTGCCAAATCTCATAGTCAAAATATGCTGCTATGGCAAATAATATCCTAATAGACTTTAGCATTGCCACGGGCGAATAAAACCTTTCACTACAAGTCTTGCTTTATAAGTATCCAAGTTTCCATGCATATTGGTTTTCTTCTTGAAAACCCACTTGCTTCCAACCGGCTTGGAGTTAAGATGTGGTAAAACCAAATCCCAAACTTGGTTGTCATGCATGGATTGCATCTGAAGGTTCATAGCTTTAAGCCATTTGTCACAATAGGATTGTGACATTGCATCACGGTATGTAGTGGGTTCATCCGAATCTACCACATAGCATCCATCCCTGAAAAATCCATATCTTTCGGGTGGATTACTAATTCTACCTGACTTGCGAAAGTTTTGTTTGTCTTGATCATTCTCAACAACCTCTTGTTGTTATCTAGTATCAAACAAATGTGTATCGGCTTGTGGTTCTCGATCCTCCTCGAGTTCCACTGTTCTACTAGTTCCTTCCATAAGGAACTTAGTTTCCAAGAACTCGGCCTTTCGAGAAATGAATACATTTTGCTCGGTTGGGTTGTAGAAATAAGATCCTAGAGAGTCTCTGGGATATCCTACAAAGATACACTTAGTAGATCAGATTTCAAGTTTGTTTCGGGTGTTATGCTTAACATAAGCCTCACAACCCCATACCTTTAAATATGATAATAATGGAATTCTTTCTTGTCCACTTAATGGTGTCTTGTCCACTTTCTTGGTTGGTGCCATATTTAGAATACGGGCTGCCGAGAGCAATGCGAAACCCCAAAATGATAAAGGTAATGTGCTTTTAGCCATCATTGATCTAACCATATCCAATAGAGTTCGATTCCTCCTCTCAGACATACCATTATGTTGTGGTGTTCCGGGTGGAGTGAGTTGTGAGACAATTCCACAACTCCTAAGATAATCTTGAAAAGCATCACTAAGGTATTCACCTCCTCTATCCGAACGAAGTACATTGATGGTTTTATTGAGTTGATTTTCTACTTCATTTTAGAAGACTTTGAACATTTCAAAGGCTTAATCTCTGTGTCTTAACAAGTACAAATACCCATAACAACTATAATCATCGATAAAGGTAATGAAGTATCTTTCACCATTCCTTGTCATTGCCTTAAAAGGACCACATACATCCGAATGTACGATTCATAATAAGTCTTTTGCCCTTTCATTAGTTCCACTAAAGGGTTCCTTGGTCATCTTTTCTTGTAAACAAGATTCACAGTTATCAAATGAATCATCATTTGATTTCAAAAGACCATTCTTTTGAAGTGTACATATGCGACCTTTGTTTTTGTGACCAAGGCGACAATGCCAAAGATAAGTCTTACTCAAATCTTTTTTGAGTTTCTTGGCGCTTGATTGGTACAACGTGTTATCAAAGGATGTGTTATCATGAACTAATTCATAAATACCATTAGACGGCATTGCTTTAAAATAAAAGACATTATTCATGAAAATACAAATACCATTATCCACAAACTTTAAATCGTAATTGTATTGTAATAAAAGAGAAACAGAGATAATGTTCCTAGTCAAACTAGGAGCATACAAAATGTTTTTCAAAACAACTACCAAACCATTTGGAAGCTTCAAAATATAGTCTTCTTGGGCTTCGACATCAACCTTTGCTTTGTTGCCCATGAAGAGACTTGTATCTCCTTTCTTGAAATGCGTATTTCTTTTGAACTCATTCAACAAATTGCAAATATGAGTTTCACATCCGGTATCCAATACCCATGTGTTAGAAGAAATAACATTAAGATCAATATGGATCATGAAAGTTGTACCCAAGGTTTTCCCCGCATCCCTTCATGCTTTCAACTGCTTGAGATAGGTTGGACAATTCCTCATCCAATTTCCTTTCTCACCACAACCAAATCTCCGAGCTAACCTTTAGCTTCTTCTCCTTTGGCTTAGTTGGTTCCGCTTTAGCCTTTTTCTTTGAACTTGCCCTTGACGTGACCCTTACCTTTGGCAACCTTTGCCTTAGGTTCCCAGTGATGACTCTTCTTATTGCCACCTTCATTGATCGTGAGAACCGGTAAAACCTTTTTACCCATTACCGCTTCGGCCATTTTGAGCATTGCGTGAAGCTCACCAATGCTCTTGTCCAATCCATTCATGTTTTAGTTCATGACAAAAGTCTCAAAACTTTTAGTTAGGCCATTAAGGATCACATCCGCGGCTAACTCTTTTGAGATGGGATAATTTAGCCGTTCGAATCGATCAATGTGACTTTACATCTTAAGCACATAAGATGAAACCGTTTGGGTTTCTTCCGTATGACATGCATGAAGTACTCGAATCGTTTCGAACCGTTCCACCCTAGCTTGAGTAAGAAACGTTTCCCAAAGTTGGGTGATCATGTCATATGCCACATGATGTTCAAAATCCTTTTGAATCTCGGGAATCATAGTTCCCAACATGAGGCAAGAAACAAGCACTGAATCCTGGGTGTACTTCAACCAATCGTTATAGGCATCTAAATCGTCAATGTTTGGTTCATCAGGAATAGGATTGTCCAATATGTAGGATTTCTTTTCTTGTTTTAGAACAATTCTGAAATTTCGATACCAATCCATAAAATTGTCATAGTTAGGACGATCCTTATCAAGTATAGCTCTTAGTGATAGATTATGCACGGTGGGATAATTGTTTTAGGTGGATAGTTGATTGCGGACATCTACATAATTTAACAAAGCTCAATTTTAGTATTTTCAATATCAATTAAGTAATTTTAATCTTTAATACCCTTTATGTCTTTAAGACAATTAATGATTAAAATCTAGAACCCAACGTTACATTCACATAGTAGTTAGGTGACCTTTATCCTACTATTGAATTAACAAGGTAGTCAACGCTTGACGATTGTCACCCTTTGCAACTTCTAGTTTTATGGGATCGGTTAAACATCATATGTTTAGTAGGTATGTTTAATCACATCAACACCTTCGTACGCCATGCTTCGGTGACCCTATTCACATGGTTTCCAAATCAAGTCGTCCAACTTACACACACATGTGAATTTGACATTCAAGTGGTTAGGTAACCTTTATCCCCCAAATATGGCAAACCCACCTCAAACTCACAAGTTTTCTCCAATGTGGTTAGGTGACCTTTATCCCACATCGAGTTCCCAAGTGATTCGAGTATTGTATAAAAGGATGGTGTTAAAGTTGTTCTAAAATGGATTTATGTTTTCTAAATTCTAAATTGGAAAACTATATATGTACCCCGCGTTTACATGCATTCAAATGTATGGTACTTTGTTTGAAAACCAATTTTCAAAATTCCTTTTAATAAAACCCATTTTATTATGAAATCATTATCCTTTAATAAAACCAATTTTATTACCTAATGATTTCTAAGGAACCAATTTTATGCAAGTTGTTGATATTAAGTTTGTTAATTATCCTTATCCAAATAAGATAAAATAAAATTTATAAATCAACCATGCAAGCATAAATAAACAACCACAAGTTCATAACCATAGCCTCCTAATCTTTGCTACACTTGTAGACAGAAACAAGTGTGCCAAAAGTCTCTCCTAAGGACCAAATGCACAAAGGCATGTTTAGGTGAACAATGGCATGTCCAGGTGAACAAAGGCATGTGTCGGTGAACTCCCACTTGATTCCGCATTCAAATGCCTCAAGTGTCCACTTTTGTGTTGTGACTTCTCCACTTTATATGGGCTTCCTTTTGGGCTCCAATTTCCGCACCTAGCTTCATGGGCCTCTAAGTTTGGGCTTTGGTTATTGGGCTAGAATCCCATCTTGGACTATGAGGTCCATATAGGCCCAAAACCAAAACCCTAACTTTGTTGCTGACATTATTAATTTTCTTGTTGCAGATACAGTTCCTGAATTTTGGCTCATGAAGAAGAAACAACACTTCTTATAATAGGTAAAGTACTACGTTTGGGAAGACCCAGCCCTTTTTCGGGTGGGTGCCGATCAAGTTATAAGAAGGTGTATTCCAGAGGAGGAAGTCAAGAGTGTCCTACATCGTGCTCATTCATCACTATATGGTGGACATTTTAGTGGACAACTTAGGTTCGGATCTCTACCAAATTATGAATAGGTAAATGGAATAACTTAGGCTCGGATCTCTACCATATTATGAATAAGAACTGCCTATAAATAGGCCATAAGACCCATTCATTAAGTTGGTCTCATTCGTTATACTGTAGTAACAAATGAGACACCATTCGTTATACCTTCATAACAAATGGTAATACCTTAATGAATAACATATCATTCGTTATATCTTCATAACTAATGGTCTCAAAACTTAACGAATAGCCTAGCCAACTAATGAATGGACCCATTCGCTGTACAAACCATAACGAATGGCCAATTTACGTTAAATATACAGACTAGTCTATCTATAACTTATCCAGTCGGCTACGGACACCAAATCATGCACTAACAGACTCCCCCTTTTCTGTAGCTATCTAACTCTTCAACCATGAATACTTTGACTGCAAATCATCAGCCACATTTCATGCACCAACAGACTCCCCCTTGACTGCAAGTCATCGGGCTTGTGCATACGGACAAATTTATAAGTCTTTTCAGCAAACCAATAACTTGTAGCCTCTCATATTAGATTTTCCCCTCAAAGTGAGTAACTCTTGGAGATCATCCCGATCATCCATTGGCGTATGATATGGTTCAATCTTTTAACAATCAGCAGCAAGTCATCAGTTATCTGTCAGCACCGACAGAGAAAACATATATTTACGTTTAACCTCGTCACACGTCCTCATGAACAACCCAATCATTCAACATTTGTCACTTCGGTTTTACCTCTCTTGATAACGTGTATCCCAAATATACTCTATAAAGCTCTTCTACATCCCATTCGCTAAGATACACTAATGTTTGGGCATATGATTCAGAGCTCCAAGCTCTATTAATAAACCCTGAGTGATCAAATTCTTCAGTCCAATGACAAGACTCATTTATTCCTCAGTAAGATCAACCAGTTCCAGTATCGTCCCACTCAACAGAAGTAATCCGCCGTTTACTCGTAGCCAACATAGTTAAGATCAAAGTCCCTCAAAAAAAAAGTAAACAGACTGACACTTATATCCCACATAGTCGGGTTTCAATTTCGAACAAATCAATCAGTAATCGAAGAACAATTGCTGTCTTGAACTCAGTCAAACGTAGCTTTGCAATCATTAATTACCACACGAAATGCATTATTTTTCAAGAAACCCTTACAAAGGTAGGAAGATACAAGCCAAATAAACTCAAATGAAAGTTTTATCTCTCTCTTTTCTTGACAAATTCAGCAAGGTCTTTTGAGAAAACAGCCTTTAGTGTTGCATTTACCTTGAATATGTCTGCATCTGTAATTTCGAGTAAGCTTTGATGTTTTCAAACTTTCGAGTAAACCATACAATTCCATAAACAAGTGTAACAACGCACGCAAGGTTCGTTCCATATGGTAACGACCAACATACTTGAATAATAACGCAAGCAACGTCTTTCCAGTTGGTAACAACCAACGTACTTCGATCGGGGTCCCTTTTCCACTCATATCAAAATTGTCCTGAGTGCAAAGGGGGGGGGGGCGTATGATCATACTTATTGGAGAATTCATCAACGCACGCAAGTTTGAGCAAGTAACAAATAAACACAAAACTCCATGTTATGAATTGTAGTTTGTAGATAAATAATAAAGGAATTTCATTTTGATAGGATATACATACTACTCCGAAAACCATAAAAGCGTTAAAAGGTGGGGTTTGAGAAAACTCACCTTGGTATTGAAGCAAACTTGAAATAAAATCGACCGCGCGTTAAAGAAATTGAAAAGGTTGAACCTCACAATTTATAAGTAAAAGAATACGACAAAAATATAAGACGAACGAACCAGATTTAAAAGTTAATAAATTAGTTTTATAGATGACATGTTTTCTATTTTATTATTTAAAGGCGTTTTGGATTTTAATATTGTTTTTAAGCTTTAACGATATTTTAACGATTTTTTAATATATTTTAAAATTATTTTAATTACGAGATTTATTACTAAGTTTGAATAACATAATGTTTACGGAATTTTGGTGTTAACGGTATATTTTATTTTGAAAGAAACGAATACGTTAACGAACTTTAAAATTTACGAACGAGAATATATATATATATATATATATATATATATATATATATATGTATATGTTAAACGAGAACTTGACGGGTTTTAAAAGACTGGCTTTTGGGTGAAAATGATAAATATAAGTTTATAATTGATTTTAAGTGATTTGAATTAAAATGATTTATAAAATACATATGCTTTTGGGTGAAAATGATAAATATAAGTTTATAATTGATTTTAAGTGATTTGAATTAAAATGATTTATAAAATACATATGGTTTATAATAAGAAAAATATATGTTTTAAAAAAACAAAGATATGCAGTGACCCGGGTTCGAACCCGGTTATTCATGACCACAACACATAGACTCTACCACTAGAGCGGACTTGATTTGTGTTTTATAGCCAAAAAATATTATATATAAATAACATTAAAACTTCACCTTCTTCACTAATAAACCCTAGAATCAATTCGACAAATCCGTTCCATGTTTTCTTAATCTTTGTGTTTTGTTAGACGGCTAACAATAATTAAAAACCATATATTACTTACTAGATTTGGTGCCAGAATGATGGTGAATGACGGGTTGGCCAGAGTTGAACTTGGACGAACGATTTATAGATTTTTTAGTATATGAGTTTGATTTGATGCTTGTAACAAATTCAGTTGATGATGTAGGTTCTATTTATACTATTAATCGGAGCGTACAAGTGTTAATACTTGTTAATGCGATTTGATAATAATCTGGCGAGTTCCACGGGATTAATCGGTCATTAATGTAGTTATTATATGTTTTGAACGATAGTTAAGGGTCTTTGTCAAAGTCTATAGTCGTTACATTCGGAAATTGGATTAATTTGCATGTTTTAACGATTAAAGGAACTTGGCCGGAGCCATCAGGGTCGCCGGCGTCGAGGTGGCTAGAAAAACATTTGGGGGTGGGGGGTGGGGGTTGCTTGGTAGGTTTAATTATAATAATATATTTTAAAATCATATTTACATTTTTGGCCCCTCATGAATTAGGTTGTTTTAATAACAAAATATAAAATATATTTACAAAATGAAACTTGGATATTGAAATGTTTTATAAATGGAATAAAGGTTAGTATTCTTGTATTATTTCCAACTTATGCCCGCATAGTTTGGAACTCGTGTAGATAAAGACTTTAATTAATCGTAAATCATCGAGAATAATATGTTATTGATAAACGATGAATCAGAATACATTTAAATGACAAAACGAGTCGGTTTAATGAATACTAATACAAATACAAATACGAATAAAAATGATAAATGTAATATCAAGGAGATGCAAGATTTTCTAAAGTCGGAAGATCCCTTGTACGACTTAGAAATTCAGGCGGTGATTTTTGGGAATTTTCAAGTCAGCCTGTGGCTTGGTGTGCAAGTTAATGATTACATAATATTAAGCAACTAGGATAGTTACCCATGTTACACGCGGGTGGAAAAAATACATACAAACAAACCATAAAAATATAGAGAACATATTAAACCAACACAAAAATATTTAGCAGAAGTTTTTTTACCAAATAATTAAGCACTCATATTTCTACATAATAAGTTGATAGTTACACAAGCTTACCATACACCTAAATATAACAATCGAAGACATATACATGTTCTAATCATGTTAGCCCACCATCAAGTTCTTCAACATTCCGCCAAAGATACTCATTTTTCTTCACAACCCGAAAAACAAAACAAAAAAACGTAACAGACAAATTAAATATACAACTCAAATATTAACGTATTTCATAAAGAGTTTCATTTTAACATTAATAAAGTTGATAAATAAAACTGCAATATCTATAGGATTATATAATTCGTTCATCAATAATATATACTTGTGTGACTTAACGCTACCATTCTTCCTAAGACAATACTTACATAATATAAAGAGCTTTGCATATCTATGATATGTGTTAAATTTAACACAAATTGCCTAAAGTAAATAAATAGATGTTGTAAATAGCATATCATCTATATCATCTACATTGTTTTAAAAATAAAAATAACTATAATAACTTAAGTTAAATATAGAATTAATACTATACCATCAAAACACATAATTATAAACTTACAAAAATGAGAAACAAAATTTACAATACCATATGTATTTTAGGTGTACTCTTATGTATTAAAACTAAACTAATAACACAATTTTCTACAAAACTAAACATTATAAACTGAGAGTCATAAATAATTTAACTAATTAATTGAAAGTGTGTTACCTTATGCTTCATCTTCAGCATCAAAATCTTGTGGAAGATCGTCAAAATCCGATTCGTAGTTCACACATTCTAATAACCATTTAACCTTATTACTAACTTCATGTTCCAATTCAAAACGTGTTATTTCCATTCATCCATTAGCAAGCTTCAAAAGATCCAACTATCTCACCAGAACCAGGTCATCCGATTCCATAAGTAACTTAGCGTTCAAACTATTTTGTTGTCCACTATCATACTTGATAGCTGTTGGATTTTAACAAGATTATCAGAGTCATATAAACCCATCTATATGAAAAATGCAACGGATTAAATTTTTTTAAATCTTGTTATTTAGATTAATATAAAACCGATTTAATGTGTAAAAATCCAAGCCCGGATCCATATACGAAATTACATGCTTACCAAAATCAACAATCATAGGGTGTTTATGTAATACAACCTTTCAAGATGCAAGGAGGATGAAGAAGATGATGGTTGAATAACTAGCCTTCAAAAGAGAAGTGCCTCAAGCTTGCATACCCCCAAGCCAACAACAAACACCTTGTCTTGCTAGGATTTAATAACACTTGCACATAAAAACTTCTTCCTTGAGTTTCTTTTTCTTGGTCGAATTCTAGAGAGGAGAGAGAGAGATAGGAGAGAGAAAGAGAGAGAGAGAGAGAGAGAGTAATATTGCATGTAATGTGTATGATTGGGTCTTGTGTTTTGTCCCAAGAAAGATATAAAGTGAAAATTAATTTAAACAAAAGGGTGAAAATCCCCCCCCCCCCCAAAAAAAAAAAAAATGGTTGGTCCTACAAGAAAATATTTTCTCTTTATTTCCTGGCAACATACTAATACTCCATGTATTAGTCACATGACTAATACTCCATTTACTATTCACAGATCTATTGAAACTTTGTGACCTGTAACACTTTTAACATGGCATAAGTTTCATGCAATATATCATAACCATTAACATATATATATATATATATATATATATATATATATATATATATATATATATATATTATTTAACCAACTTAAATAATATCATAAGAGAATCTCTCTAAACAAATTATCCATATAATTTATTGATTCCTCAAGTGCAAATATTTAGAAACCCATTTTCTAAATATCATAAGTGTCAATATTTATTTATTAGATCATATCTATAATAAATATCATGGTGTTTGTTTAGCTTGTTATTGGGTATGACCTGACTTGGATCATAACGTACTAGCCACATAAATTACAATATGTGTCTTCAGCAGACCGGTTCCAAGAATCTCCCACTTGCACAAGATACATAGAATATTGATTCAAGTAGCAAATACCGCCTAACAATGGTTTACTACCCCTAGTACGTATGACGAAGTGCCATTCAATAACATCATCTCCTTCAAGTCCCTTACTTGAAATGATTTAGGTGAATCTATCATTTATCCTTTTGCAACAGATGTCATATCAAATCCAAAGACACAGAGTGATCATTCTTTGTTGATTCAACTTATCAGGCCTTAGACATCTTACTCTCAACGAATAAGAGGGAAAAATCCCCTGTTGACTACATCTATCTCTCACAATCACCTCGTACCATACCTAATCTTAGCCTTATGTACTGTTGAGGAAACGTCATAGAGCCACGATCTAGTCGCAAATACGATACATCAACACGATATCAATACTTTAAATACTTAATTTATTGATAGATATGGATGAATACATTATGGTGTAGAAATAACTTATGGAGAGGAAAATAACTTAGATCTAGGATCTCTCACATCTCTCATATGTGTGATATATATACAAATGAGCATGGATTAGCCTATTTATAAGCAGTATGCCCCAATTCGTTAAGTTAAGCCTAATTCGTTATATCTTCATAACGAATTAGACTCCATTCGTTATGATTCCATAACGAATGGTAATAACTTAACAAGCTAGCCCTCATTCGTTATGCTTCCATAACGAATGGGCTTATACCTTAACGAAATAGTCTAGTTAACTAACGAATGGACCTCATTCGCTATACAATCCATAGAGAATGGGCCATTTTACATTAAATAAACATACTAGACTATCAATAACTTATTCGTTTGCTACGGACACCAAAACCGTGCATTAATAGACACCCCCTTTTCCGTAGATATCGAATACTTTAACTGCAAATCACCAGTCACAAAACCATGCACTAACAACCGTCATGTTTCTAAGCAACGAAGAACTAAGTCAAAGCATAATATTTGATGAATATCAAGACCCAATATGTATCTCAGGCCGGAGAATAATATGATATTCACCTTTACTCAAATTTACTTATGACCACCAATCACAAGGATTCCATGTAGTAACATTTAACGGCTAGCCAGTCCAATATTTATATCCCATAAATGTCTATGAACCTTGGCAACAAACCCTTGCTCTATATTCATACATTATGAATATCCACCAATCCAAGTTCATAATAGTCTTACCTTTATACTTGTTCCCACAAATATGAACGACTATGGACATTTAGAATAATTAACTTATTCACGGATTTAAACATGATAAAATCGAACATAACTCAAAAGTCATAATCATAAACCATAATCTAGGAATGAGTCAAAATAACAATTTTTCGATATCCAAATACAAAATAGATCAAATCCACAAAATAGATCAAATCTAATCACCAGAATATCGAATTCCTAAGGCACAAGTATGACCCTCATGCTTCGGCCATTCAAGGAGCTTTGTGAGTAGATCCGTAATGTTTTGATTGGTGTGAACTTTGCGAATACATATCTTTCCTTTTTCAAATTCATCTCTTATGTTGTTGAATCTCCGCTCAATGTGCCTTGTCTTTTGATATGCTCGGGTTTCCTTGATTTGAGCAATCGCACCCCCGTTGTCACAAAAGATCTCTAGAGGGCCCAAATGGAATGAACCACCCCTAGGTCAAAAATGATCTTTCTTATCCATGCAGATTCTGAAGCTACCAATGAGGCGGCGATGTATTCTGATTCAGCGGTGGACAATGCTACCACATCTTGTTTTGCGCTCTTCATAACGAAAACATATCCCGATTGTGATCGTATTATAATCTAGATTAGTTTGGAAACTCGCATCCGTGTATCCCTTTACAATGAGTGCCTCCTCAATAGAGCCATATATTAGAAACATATCCTTAGTCCTTTTAAGATATTTCAATAAGCTCTTAACCGCCATCCAATGGCTACTTCCCGGATTTAGTTGGTATCTACTTGTCATACTCGAAGCATATGACACATCCGGTCTAGTGCATATCATGGCATACACGATGGATCCTTTAGCCGAAGCGTATGGGATTCCTTTAATTTTCTCTTGCTCATCCTTTAAGCTTGGACATTTAGACGCACTAAATATCGTTCCTCTTTGAACAGGTACCAAACCTTTTTTAGAGTTCTCCATCTTGAACCTTTTCAAGAGTTATCAATGTATGCACTTTGGTTTAAACCTATTAACCGCCTTGATCTATCCCTATAGATATTTATTCTCAAAATATAGGCGGCTTCACCAAGATCTTTGATGGAAAAACAACTCCCAAGCCAGGATTTTACACCTTTCATGGTTGGAATGTTATTCCCAAACAATAGTATGTCATCAATACAATACTAGAATTTAATGATGCTCCTACTAGCTTTCTTATACACATAAGCTTCATCAGCGTTTTTGATGAATCCAAATTTCTTAACCTCTTCATAAAAACGGTGATTCCAATTCTAGATGCTTGTTTCAATCCATAGGTTGATTTCTTTAACTTGCATACTTTATTAGGATGTTGTGGATCGAAAAAACATTCGGGCTGAACCATATAGACATCTTCTTCAAGATGTCCGTTTAGAAAAGAGGTTTTGACATCCATTTGCCAAATCTCATAGTCATAATATGCGGCTATGGAAAATAATATCCTAACAGACTTTAGCATTGCCACATGCGAAAAGGTCTCATAATAATCAACCCCTTGAGTTTGAGTAAAACCTTTTGCTACAAGTCTTGCTTTATATGTATCCAAGTTTCCATGCATGTCAGTTTTCCTTTTGAAAACCCACTTATTTACAACCAGTTTGGAGATAAGAGGTGGTACAACCAAATCTCATTCTTGGTTATCATGCATGGATTGTATCTCAACGTTCATATCTTCAAGCCATTTGTCACAATCGAATTGTGACATTTCATCGTGGTATGTGGTGGGTTCATCCGAATCTACCACATAGCATCCATCCATGGAAAATACAGATCTTTCGGGTTGATTACTAATTCTACCAGATTTTCAAACTTTTTGTGTGTCTTGATCAACCATTTGATCATTCTCAACAACCTCTTGTTGAGTGCTACTATCAACCAAACGTGTATCGGCTTGTGGTTCTCGATCCTCCTCGAGTTCCACCGTTCTACTAGTCTCTTCCATAAGGAACTTAGTTTCCAAGAACTCGGCTTTTCAAGCAATGAAGACCTTTTGCTCGGTTGGGTTGTAGAAATAATATTGCATAGAGTCTTTGGGATATCCTACAAAGATACACTTAGTGGATCGGCTTTCAAGTTTATTTTGGGTGTTGTGCTTAACATAAGCCTCACAACACCATACCTTTAAATATGATAACGATGGAACCCTTCCATACCATATTTCAAAAGGTTTCTTATCCACTTTCTTGGTTGGTGCAATATTTAGAATACGGGCTGCCGAGAGCAATGCGAAACTCCAAAAAGATAGAGGCAACGTGCTTCTAGCCATCAGAGATCGAACCATATCCAATGGAGTTTGATTCCTCCTTTAAGACACACCATTATGTTATGGTGTACTGGGTGGAGTAAGTTGTGAGATGATCCCACATCTCTTAAGATGATTTAGAACATCATCATTAAGGTATTCACCTCCTCCATCCGAACGAAGTACTTTGATGGTTTTTTTGAGTTGATTTTCTACTTCTGTTTGGAAGACTTTGAACATTTCAAAAGCTTCATCTTTGTGTCTTGACAAGTACACATAGCCATAACGACTATAATCGTCGATAAAGGTAATGAAGTATCTTTCAACATTCCTTATCATTGCCAAAAAAGAACCACATACATCCGAATGTATGATACCTAACAAGCCTTTTGCCCTTTCGATTGTTCCACTAAAGGGTTCCTTGGTCATCATTCCTTGTATACAAGATTCACACTTATCAAATGAATCATCATTTGTTTTCAAAAGACCATTCTTTTGAAGTGTATATATGCGATCCTTGTTTACGTAACCAAGCGACAATGCCAAAGATAAGTCTTACTCAAATCCATTTTGAGTTTCTTGGTGCTTGATGGTAAAACGTGTTATCAAAGGATGTTTTATCATGAACTAATTCATAAGTTTCATTAGACGGCATTGCTTTTAAATAAAAAGACATTATTCATGAAAATACATATACCATTGTCCACAAACTTTAAATCATAACCATATTGTCTTAAAAGAGAAACAGAGATAATGTTCCTAGTCAATCTAGGAGCATACAAAATGTTTTTCAAAAAAACTTCCAAACCATTTGGAAGCTTGAAAATGTAGTCTCCTTGGGCTTCGACATCAACTTTTGCTCCGTTGCCCATGAAGAGACTTGTATCTCCTTTATTGAAATGCTTATTTCTTTTGAACTCTTTCTACAAATTGCAAATTTGAGTTCCACATCCGGTATCCAATACCCATGTATTAGAAGAAATAACATTAAGTTCAATATGGATCATGAAAGTTGTACCCGAGGTTTTCCCCGCATCCCTCTTTGCTTTTAACTGTTTGAGATAGGTTGGACAATCCCTTTTTCAATGTCCTATCTCACCACAACCAAAGCACGGGTCGTCTAAGCTAACCTTTAGCTTCTTCTCCTTTGGTTTGGTGGGTTCTGCTTTAGTCTTCCCTTTGAACTTACCCTTAACATATCCCTTACTTTTAGAAACCTTTTCTTTAGGTTCCGGGTGATGCCTCTTCACCGATTGTGTTTCTTCTATATGACATACATGAAGCGCTTGAACCCTTTTCAAAGCGTTCCACCCTAACTTGAGTAAGGAACATTCCTTAAGTTGGGTGATCATTTCATATGCCCCATGATTTTCAAAACCCTTTTGAATCTCGGGAATAATAGTTCCCAACACGAGGCAAGAAACATGCCCCGAATCCTCGATGTATGTCAACCAATTGTTATATGCATCTACATCATCAATGTTTGGTTCGTCGGGAATAGGATCGTCTAATATATATATGATTTCTTTTCTTGCTTGAGAACCATTCTCAAGTCTCGATACCAATCCATAAAATTGTTATACTTAAGACGATCCTTATCAACTATAGCTCTTAGTTATAGGTTATGCACGAGTGGGATAATTGTGTTAGGTGGATTGTAGATTGCGGCCATCTACATAATTTAACAAAGCTCAATTTTAGTATTTTCGATATCATTAAACTAATTTTTATCTTTAACACCCTTTATGTCTTTAAGACAATTAATGATTAAAATCTAGAAACCAATGTTACATTCACATAGTAGTTAGGTGAATTTTATCCTACTATTGAATTAACAAGGTAGTCAACGTTTGACGACTGCAACCCTTTGCAACTTCTAGTTTTATGAGATCGGTTAAACATCATATGTTTAGTTGGCATGTTTAATCCCATCAACACCTTTGTATGCCATGCTTCGGTGATGCTTATTCACACGGTTTCCAAATCAAGCAGTCCTACTTACACACACATGTGAATTTGACATACAAGTGGTTAGGTGATCCTTATCCCACAAATATTGCAAACTCACCTCAAACTCACTAGTTTTCTCCAATGTGGTTAGGTGACCTTTATCCCACATTGAGTTCCAAGTGATTCGAGTGTTATATAAAAGGATGGTGTTAAACTTGTTTTAAAAGGGATTTAAGTTTTCTAAATTCCAGATTGGAAAACTATTTATGTATTCAAATGTATGGTACTTTCTTTGAAAACCAATTTTCAATGTTCCTTTTAATAAAACCCATTTTATTGTGAAATCATTAACCTTTAATAAAACCAATTTTATTACTTAATGATTTCTAAGGAACCAATTTTATGCTAGTTGTTGATATTAAGTTTGTTAATGTTGAGATTTACAAGATTATCAAAGTCCATATAACCCATTATATAGAAAAACGTAGCGGAGATAATTAGTTTTAAATCTTGTTTACCAATACATATAAAACCCGTTTTATGTAAAACCCAATGCCCGGATCCATATACGAAATACATGCTATCAAAACAACCATAGGGTGTGCATGAATCATACCTTCAAGTCCAGAAAACTGAAGGGAATGAATGACAAGTTTCCAAAGGAGGAAACCTCAAGCCTGTATACCCAACAATCTCCAAAAAACACCTTGGTTGCTAGGATCCTTAACACTTGCAAGAACAAACCCTTTTGTTCTTCCTTTTCTCCTTCTTGATTTCGGCTCCAATGGAGGAGAGAAAAGAGAAAGATGTGTTCGTAAGAGAAAGTGTGTAATGGTTGGTTCAAGAATTATGATCCTCCAATCCTATCACATGCATGTCTTGAAGGAAGTAAAAGGAGGAGAGAGAAGAGGGAGGAATTTCCCACCCAAATTTCAAATACACTTTTAATTATTTACAATTATTTACTTATGATATTTATGTTATAAAACATATTATAAGTAACATGCAATATGTTATTTAACTAATTTAAATAAC
This sequence comes from Bidens hawaiensis, assembly GCF_021521415.1. Lineage (NCBI taxonomy): Eukaryota > Viridiplantae > Streptophyta > Magnoliopsida > Asterales > Asteraceae > Bidens > Bidens hawaiensis. The sequence continues at coordinate 1,267,900 of NW_027491406.1, read as the reverse complement.
ATCTCTCAAAATATAAATTATCCATATAATTTATTTAACACACAAATGCAAATATTTAGAAAACCAATTTCCAAATATTATAAGTGTTGATATTTATTAACTAGATCATATCTAATAATAAATATCGTGGCATTTGTCTAGCTTGTTATTGGGTATGACCCGACTTGGATCATAATGTACTAGCCACATCAACTCTAATATGTGTCTTGGGCAGATCGATTCCAACAGTTAATTTTTCTTTTTCCAAATAATATAAAACAAAATATAAATCAACCATGTAAGCATAAATAAAAAACCACAAGTTTATGCCATAGCCACCTAATCTTGGCCACACTTGTTGACCGAAACAAGCGTGCCAAAACTCTCTCCTAGGAGACCAAATGAACAAAGCCATGACCAAACAAACAAAAGCATGACCAAATGCCCAAAGCCATGACCAAATGAACAAAGGCATGTGTCGGTGAAATTGTAACACCCCGGCTAAAGCGGAATACGCCCGAGTGTGACATACAGATTGCCCAAAACACATGTGACACTATTAAGTGACAATATTATCATTAATTAATTTAAACATCAAGTACACAAGTTTGTAACAAGAAATACAAGGAAAATACAAGAATAATAAACAACTTGTCCATTTATTAATATAACCTAAGTTCTAGTGTCTTCTCCGTTTCATCCTCTAATAAGTGTACCTGCAACATATATATAAAATAAAGTCAACTAAATATATAGTTTGTGAGTTGACACAAGTTTTGATATACGTACATAAAAATCATACAATTCCATGAACAAGTGTAAATGAGCAAGTCATGTCCTTTCCATCTGGGATTGTGCACCAGCGTACTCGGATAAGCGCAAGTAAGGTCCTTTCCAGTTGGGATTGTGCACCAACGTACTCGGATAATGAGGCCCTTTTCCACTTATAGCAACAAATGTATTGAGCGCAAAGGCGGGCGTATGATCATACTATCTTGAAGTAATCCATGAGCAAGTAATTTTTAGCAAGTAACAAGTAACACACAAGTCCATGATGCGAATTGTGTTTGTAAATAATAAATAAATGAAATTGAATATTGATAGAATATGTATGCTACCCCTAAAATAGTTAAAATGGGTAAAAAGGGGGTGTGAGAAACTCACCTTTGAAATTGGAGACAACTTGAAATAATAACCGAAAGCGAGTTAACAAACGAAGCAATTTAATCTCACGAAACTATAAATAACGAAGATACAAAAATCAAGGACTAGCTACCGTGTAACATCCCGAAATTTCTAAGAATAAATAATTAATATATTATTTATTTAAGATGGAAAGGTTTACTTGAGTTAATAGAAAAATAGTAAAATAATAAAGATGGAAGGATAAGTAGGCTAATTAGATGTAATTAATTATGGACCAAAAAGGAAAGATGAGCCTAAGTTCCATGGGCTTAAGGGAGTATAAATACCCCTTAAAACCCTAATCCTTTCCATTTTCATACATCTCCACACCATAGCCTACACCATCAAAACACACACTTAACCCAATTCCCGTTTTTGAGAAAAACACCCACAAAGACACAAAGAGTCCCGGAGATCTAGCACCCGGATCGGTCTCAAATTTTAACCGAGTATTCCTGACATACAATTGAAGTTTTCGGCTGAAAAGATCTTCGATCAGAGGTCGGGAAGTCCGGTTTTTATCAATAAAACCACAGCAGCTCAAAAGTGAAGATTCCGGCGACTGTTCGGCTGTTCCGGCGATTGTAGCAGCGGTTTCCAGAGAAGGTGAACTGATGGGTTTGTAGATGGGGATGAGACGGTTCCGTGGCCACTTGAATCACTCAAATCGGAGTTCGTTTGATATGGTTTTGAGCATCTCGAGTGATTTTATTCAAAAACCTCAAAGGTACGTTTTTGTTAAAAAAGTTTACTTTTCATGAACTAATTTGCATGAAAATTTGTAAGATGATAGATCAGGTCATGATTGTTGATAAAGTAACGAACTTGATAATAAACGGGTTATTTAGTTCGTTTCGGGTAAAACAAGTAGTGTTCGGTTTGTGAAAAGAACGGGTAAACGAAGTCGGTTTTGCATGAAACTTAGTAGGATAGTAAATTGGACCCTATTATGTGATAAAGTTGCAAAATTGATGTATAAAACGGAATTAACGAACTCATGGACATATACGGTTCATAAAATAAACCCTAGATCTAGTTTTAAACGTTTTAAGCCTAAAGGTCCAAACTTTATGCTTTTCCGGGCCGAGTCTTATATGAAATGGACCATGGGAATGTTTACGGGATTGGTTAGTATCATATCAAAGGGTTACCCGTTGAAACAAAGATGGTTAAAGGGGTAAAGTTCGCTGAGTAAGTTCGCCACTTCAAGTTCGCCTACTGTAAACTTCGCCGCATATAAGTTCGCCTGATATTTAAGTTCGTCTGATATCTAAGATCACTTATATCTAAGTTCGCTTATATATAAGTTCGCCTGATATCGAAGTTCGCTTATAAATAAGTTCGCCTGATATATAAGTTCGCTTATACCTAAGTTCGCTTATAACTAAGTTCGCTTATATCTCAGTTCGCTTAAATTGAGACCCGGATACATGGCGACCTGTATATGTATACATATATGTACATACACGTGTTGGTATGCATTGTAAGGACCTAAGAGGTAAAACGCTAGAATGTTAAAATAAAGGAAAACAAGTTGAGCTATACTAGGCCTTTGGATTAGATTAGATGAGTATTGATACATATAACTTATATACAGTTAGCCGAGCTCAGTTAAAGAAGGGGATAACGATTAACGGTGCACGCAACAGGATCCAGGTGAGTTCTAGCCCCATTCCTTGTTATGTTATCGGGGCTGTGTGCATACTCGATGTGATTAGTAATACACTTACCTTAAGTGGTAAGTGTATGACTTATATGATTTATGTATGAATGCATGCTTGACGGTGCGTGAACGATCTTAGGTTATTGCATGTACCGCCAGGTGATAGTTTGAAGATATGATTGTTATATATGATGTGTAGATGATGTGTGTATGTATGAAAGTTATAATTATGAATATATAGAAGAAGTATGGTATTGTTGTATGGAAGAAAGGGAGACCGGACCCTAATAATATTCGAGGATGGAGGGTAACCGGACCCTAATAATATCCGAGGATGGAGGGTGACCGGACCCTAATAATATCCGAGGATGGAGGGTGACCGGACCCTAATAATATCCGAGGATGGAAGGTGACCGGACCCTAATAATATCCGAGGATGGAGGGTTACCGGACCATAATAATATCCGAGGATGAAGGGTACCGAACCCTAACAATATCCGAGGTATGTAGGGCGAAATGCTCTTTATAATGTAAGGTTAGTTACGTGTGTATTGTGTATGTTAAAGAAAGAAAGTACGAAAGAATGAAAGTATGTGTATGGAAGAACGATGAATATGTTAAGTATGTAATATGTATCTTCGGATACGTATATAAGTAAGTATGTGAATGTATTGTATGTTTCCTGATTAACTAGAACTCACTCAGCGTAGCTGACTTTGTATGCAAGACCTACATATGTTTATTGAGCTGGCATGAGGATGGCACATATCATGGATTGAACGGCTGGCATATGAAGATGGAAGAAATGATGTTTTGAATACGATGTTTTATGTTATGGTTTTAAAGAAATGATTAAATGTTTTGTAACGAATGATCGAAGTAAACGTTTCCGTGAATGTTTTAAATAACTCTGATATTAGAACTATGTTTATGAGTAAATCCAACGTCCAAAGTAGGGCACCGGGATCATGGCCTTACATACCGGAATTATAAAGTTAATTAACTTATGGTAAATGGGGACTTGAGGATTTTAATGAGTTTAACAACAATAAATAAAATTTATAAAAGTCATTTGATGTTTATTAGTTTAAAAATGATTTGTAGATACATAATTATAACTTATTAATATAAGATTAAATAAAAATATTAATAATAATAATTTATGATTAAATGTTTTTTTCCAAGTAACATAATTAATTAATTTACTAATTAATTAACTTAAATTTTTTGCATAAATTATAAATATTAGTTTAAGTTGAAATAAAATAACCAATAATTAATTTACTCAATTATTAATTTAAAGATATGAAGTATGTTATATCTATTGTGAAATATTTAAAATATAAGAAATTCTTATAAATCATATTATTTAAAAGAAAATTTATAAGTTTATGATGATCAACAAATCATAATATTTAGATAAATATATATTCATGCTTGTTCTTGAATTATAACTAGGTTTGATCCAAGATTTAGAAAAATCATAGTGTTTATCTTGGATATCCATGATCATAATGATTCTTAAAACCAAAATATAAGATTTTTATGATAAAAGTAACATGATCATGAAGAACAACTTATGAACAAGTATGAACATTCAAGATAAAATCAAAACAAAAGCTATAAAATGCTTGAAATGGTAACAACTTACTTGTTAGAGATTTTAAACATAAGAAAAGAATGGATTGAGGTGTGAAAATAATGGAGGATTTGTCCTCCTTTTATAATGAAAATATAGAGTTGTTATGTCTTATGGAATTAAAGTAATTAAATCCTGTTAAATATAATTAAAACACAAATTAAAAATAGTTTAATGGGGCATTCAAAAGGTTTAACTATTTTAATATACTTTATGTAATTAAAACATATATTAGCTTTTTTTATTAGTTAAGTAACATAATATAAAAAGATGATGATAATGATGATGATAATAGTAGTAGTAGTAGCAGCAGTAGTAGTAGTAGTAAATTACATTGGGCATATACATAAATATTTGATCTTGATTATGAATGTTTTAAATTTGTATGTAATACTACAAGGCTGGTGAAAAGTATAATTGCATAGAAATGATCACATAAAATACATTAACAAAAATTGAGATTAATTAATAATCTTATAAAAATATATAAATTTAAATAGAAACAAAACCGAAAATTTAAAACAGGTCAGGTTTTTGGGGTTAAAAATAAATGAATGTTACAGGATTCACAACTTTTAGAAATTTCGTCCCGAAATTAAAATAAAAATAAAATTTTAGAAGAAAACTACTAATAGTTGTTCAAAATTTATACAATTTATACATACATATTTAAATAATAATAAAAAAATAATGCCGATCTTTTAATTAACCGAAAGACGTCACAAATGGGAAATATGACAATGACACTTATATATAGGATGTACCAGCGGCATATCCACGATGCCCTTATAATATTGCATTTGTCCCGTTTTTCCAAAATAATTCCAAGTTTCGAGTTATTTCACACAACCGAACTTATTATATTTTCTATGCGAGGACTTTGATAATTACGTGTCGACGCATAATTACCTCTGTCGTCGGATGTTCCATATAATTTACTCTATTGTGTTGTTTTAAGACATAGACATTAGATAAATAAATAAAATTCTCATATAGAACGTTGAAAAATAAAAATTATGAATTAAAAGGATAAAAACACTACAAAACACATTGATAGACTATCCAGGCCAAAGACAACGCGAAAACACTAAACCATGTAAATAAGATCATCGTGTCTAAACCAAGTAAACAATGTTGAAAACGAAATAAACAAAGTAATGAATTCAAGAATGAAACATTTGGAATTATGAACATCGTAACTTGTAATTGAAATAATGGAGTAAAAAATAACGTGACATGTAAACATAGCATTTAACCAACGAAATATGAATATGTAACTTGATAACGCATTGGGTTTGAGAATAGCTTAAATGAACGAAACTTTTAAGTATTAAAATATCATGATGTTTAAAAAAATGAAATCTCCAATTAAACATCGACGTGACCAATGGCAACGTTGAGATGAATAAACAGTTATATCTTACAAACATGTAATTTGATAATAACATGAAAAGAAAGGGATAAACAAAAATTCTAATATTAACATACTGAAATCGATTAAGTTTATGAAAAGAAAATTTTCCGATAGTAACTTTGTGCTTATCAAGTATATAATTAAAACTTCTAAATTAAAATAAAGTATTTGTCTTAGATTGATGAAATCAAGAACAATAAAATGGTTCAAATAAAACATTGAGTGGAAGAGAAGTACGAGAATAAACCAAATAATTTGTGTAAAAATATAACATAACATAAACTCGGCATGTGGACACAGTCCCAGTTCTAAGTAAACCAATTCGTTCGGAGAGAACCGGTCACCGATAGTAAAATGTAGAAATAAATGAAAATACGGTTTCTATTAGTTAACTATGTACACACACATGTTCATAGTCCCAATTTCCACTTAACGGTTACAATGATGGAAAGTTGGCCATAGATCACAGAATTTGAAATAACAAACGTAAACCGATTTAATAAAGCGAATAAGAATGATGTACGAATTTACGTTTCGTAAAATACAAACGAATATGGATTAAAGATCAATGAACAATCAAAATAAACTTCGTAAACAATATTCTAAAGGAGTGGATGTAAAAAAAATCACTTTGGGTACATCCGAAAAATACGTGAAGGAGAAGTTAAAAAAAAGAAAAAGAAAATGTAGCTTGTGACGCTTGTCTTCTCGAATGTCGGTTTATTTGAGGTAAGAGAGGTTGACGTGGGAGGTGGTGTCATGATTACTTAGCCGAAACTCATTGGCGTAAACGGAGGGGAAAGAAAGAAAAGGATAATTTTAATTTACAAAAATCGGTTGTAAATCGTGTTGCTTTTAAATCTCATGGTGAAATAATATTTATACTATTTTGTTGAGGCAAAAAGTTTTTTTTTAGCTATCGCTACAGACAACAATTTCGTGCACTAACAGACACTCCCTTTTCCGTAGCTATCGAATACTTTAATCTTGAATACTTTAACCGCAAATCACCAGTCACCAAACCTTGCACTAACAGACACCCCCTTGACTGATGATTTTGGGGCTTGTGCAGACGGACAATCTTTAAATCTTTTCAGCAAACCAACAACTTGTAGCCTCTCATATCATATCACCCCCTCAATTTGAGCAACTCTTGGAGATCATCCCGATCATCCATTCGCGTATGAAATGGTTCAATCTTTCAACAATCAGCAACAAGTCATCAGCTTTCCATCAGCACCGGTAAAGAAAAACATATCTTTACGTTTAACCTCGTCACACATCTTCATGAATAACCCAATCATTCAACATCTTTCACTTCGGTATACAAAGTTCCAACCTCCGATAATAAACCCCAAATGATCAATTTCTTTAAATCCAATGACAAGACTCGTATATTCTTCAATAAGATCAACCCATTCGAGAATCGTCCCCCTCAACAGAAGTAATCCACCATTTACTCGTAGCCAACATAGTCAGGATCAAAGTCCCTCAGAAAGAAGTAAATGGACAGACACTCGTATCCCACATAGTCAGGTTTCAATCTTAAACAAATCAATCACAAATCGAAAAACAATCGCAGTCTTGAACTCAGTTAAACGCAACTTTTCAAACACGAATTACCACCCGAATTGTGGTAAATTTTCAAGAAACCTTGCAAACGTAGGAAGATACAAGCCAAATAATCTCAAATGAAAGTTTCATTTCCCCCTTTTCATGACAAATTCGGCAAGGTCTTAAATAATTTTCAAGGTTCATAAACAAACACACTCCTCCTTAAATTACACGAGATATCCCCCTCGGCCAGTCGAAACGCATAAACAGTCAGCCGAAAAATATGTTACCAAAATTTGAGAGAAGAGTATCCAATACATTAGGAACATCCCAGAAAAATTTCGATTAAGAAAATTTTTCCCGATTTTCCCGCCAAAAATTCACCGAAAATTTTCGAAAAATAAATTTTAACGACAAAATTTTCAAGAATGGAAACTTTTTCGCAAAGAAAATTTTTCCCGCCATTTTACTTTTTTTTTAACGAATCATCTCTCCATTCGTTATAAATAATCATCCCATTCGTTAACTTAGTTCGTCATCTCCATTCGTCAACCAAGCAGTTCGTCAACCAGCCAGTTGTTTATAACTTTCCAACTCTAATTCATTATAACAGTTACACGAATGACTTCCCATTCGTTAAGATGTCCACACCTCGTCAAACATAACGAATTAGTCTTAATTCGTTACCCATACCTTAACGAATTCGTTACCCATACCTTAACGAATTAACTTAACGAATTGGCTTAATTCGTTATCAATACCTTAACGAATTACCATAACGAATTAACTTAATTCGTTATACTCTTAACTTAACGAATTACCTTGAGGAGTAACTTAATTTGTTATCTTTAACTTAACGAATTACTTTGATTCGTTAAATTTTCCATTCGTTAAGTTTCCTTAACGAATTGCTACAGTAACTTAACGAATTAAGTTGTTGGATCTGAACTGCTTCGCCGGAAAAACGTATTTGGTCGGAAAATTCAGTTACATCGCCGGAAAAACTCATATCTGACCGGAATCTGGAAGTTTGAACTTCGTCCATGGTGAAATCATCAAACACCATAAATTACCATGAAAATCACACTGAACACTCAGTTTTTCACCACGATTCCGAATCCAACATCAATTTACCTTAATAGTTACTTATTCATCACCAAATAACTTAACCCATAACATGCTCTTCAATGGTGAAATCTTCAATTCACCATAATTAACCACCAAAATCCACAGAAACATGATGATTTCAATGATAAACATGAATCCATCATCCAGTTAACTTAACAATCACTAAATCATCATAAACCGAATCAAAAAATAACATACTCTTCCATGGCATATCCTTCAATACACCATAACTTAACACTAAATTACACAGGAAGTTACATCTTCCATCAATAAACACAAATTCCTACTCAAATCCACCAATAACACACTAATTTACTCCAGATCTGACCAAAACCCGAAGAACACGAAGAACATGAAAAATTCAGATTCATACCTTAATCGAAGTATCGAGAGCAGCTTCTTCTCTGTTGCCAATTGTTGAAACCCGCCATGGATCTAGCCTCTATGATACATTGATTATATGATATGAACATGAATACGTTAAATACGGTTTATTGATAAATAATGAAAATTACATAATGGAGAGAATAATAACTTATGGAGAACTTCACATCTCTCATGTGTGTGAACTTACTTAATTATGATCATGGAGCCACCTATTTATAGGCCACATGCTCCATTCGTTATGTTAAGCGTAATTCGTTATGCCTCCATAACGAATTAGACTCCATTCGTCAACATTCCATGATGAATGTTGTTAACTTAACGAACCAGACCCTATTAGTTATACTTTCATAACGAATGGGCTTATAATCTTAACGAACTAGCCTAGATCAATAACTAATGGACCTCATTCGCTATACAAACCATAGCGAATGAGCCATTTACATTAAATATTCAATCTAGACTATGTATAACTTATTCGAATGCTACGGACAACAATTTCATTCACTAACAATGATGGTTGAATAACTAGCCTTCAAGAGAGAAGTGCCTCGAGCTTGCATACCCTCAAGCCACCAACAAACACCTTGTCTTGCTAAGATTTAATAACACTTGCACACAAAAACTTCTACCTTGTGTTTCTTCTTCTTGGCCGAATTCAAGAGAGAGAGAGAGAGAGAGAGAGCAATATTGCATGTAATGTGTATGGTTGTGTCTAGTTTTGTGTCCCAAGAAATATATAAAGAGAAAATTAATTTAAACAAAAGGGTGAGAATTTTCCCCCCAAAATGGCTGGTCCTACCAGAAAATATTTTCTCTTTTTTTCCTAGCAACGCACTAATACTCCATGTACTAGTCACATGACTAATACTCCATTTACTTGTCGTAGGTCTATTGAAACTTTGTGACCTGTAACACTTTTAACATGCCATAAGTTTCATGCAATATATCATAACCAATATCATATATATATATATATATATATTATTTAACCAACTTAAATAATATCATAAGATAATCTCTCTAAATAAATTATCTATATAATTTATTGATTCCTCTAGTGCAAAATTTAGAAACCCATTTTCTAAATATCATAAGTGTCAATATTTATTTGTTTGATCATATCTACACTAAATATCATGGTGTTTTTCTAGATTTTTGTTGGGTATGACCCGACTTGGATCGTAACATACTAACCACATCAATTATAAAATGTCTCTTGGGCAGACCGATTCCAACATTAACAACTTTATTCTTGTTAAGATAATCAAACCATTCGCTGACATTTACAAAAGGGATAAGCTCTTGATTGTCCATACTCTCAAAACTTTAACCTTAATTGTGGTTGAAGATGTTTTGAGAACATCAATTACATTCAACATTGTAAAGCTTTGAACGCCTATTGTAAGCTATTATAAATAAAATGCTAACAAACTTTAGTGAAATAACTATGACTGATTAAAAAATTCATAAATAAGGGATGAAAAACTTATATTGTAGAAATTGAAACGCAGAAGAACTTATGAATCTGGAGAATGCATTTATCAATGGTTGTTATATAGTAAAAATGGAATTGGTTATTTTTGTTAAACCTCTTATGTTTACAAAGAGTTATAATTAGACATAAATATAATATCATTTTAAATATTTCATATATTAATAATAAGAAGCTTAATTTTGGGAACTACACTAAATTAAATGCAAGAATAATAGTAAAGCAAGAAATTACCCATCCTGATTATAGACAAATACAAAATTATTTCAATTCGAGTCAACATAAAGAATAGTTTAAAATTAGAAATTTATACCTCATAACAAACTGAGTTTGACTTTGATTATTATTATAGGAGTATTTATTTAGAAATAATAATGACAAAAATCAATCATAGTAAACACATTAGAATCATAGTTAAACAATTTATTTTTTGAAAAAATAAAGAATTTTTTGAATCAATTGTATCAAACAACTAATATGAACAAGAATAACTAATATGGTTAATGTTACAAATTGATATAAAAAAACTAACATGAAATTAAGGATAGTAATTTGATAAACTATAAAATTAAGATACTGACAAATTGAATTAAAGATGGAGACGAATACATGTCTAACACATTTTATCCACCGATTGAACATGGAGCGATTGAAGATGTATCATAGATGGAGTGACTAAATACGACTGGAAGTTTGAATGTTGTAATCAATGGTGAAGACGGTCATCGTTCGACGAAAATAGTTGGGCGGTGTAATATAATTAGGGTTTATGTGTTGGGCGACGAAAACAACAGATGTATTAAAATGAGAATCGGGTTATAACAAATCGGGTTACAACAATTAAACGGGTCACGTGTCTTTGAGAAAATTAGCAAATTAAATTAAATGGTTAATATGTGGAAAATAGTTACATGGAAAGTGGATGACATGGATGCACATGTGGAGAGGCTAGGAGAAGGACATGTGTACAAATAGGTTTTGCTTTAATAGATTAGTTAGATTTATGGATTATTATTTGGTTTTCTATTTTGATGCATGTTAGGAAGATAATTATGATGGAATTGATTAATTAGAATCTCGGTTATAGTATAACGTGTTACGTTAGCTATAAATACTGTGTTTAGGGTATGTGACAATTAGTATCAAGTTCTTAAGTCAGATTTCTTGATAAAATTTTAGGTTTTAGCCAATTCCAGTTGTGTTATGTTTTTGTGTTCTAATATGATTATCAATCTGTACCAATTAAGCTCCTTATGTGTTTCCTATTGCATCGTGCGGACACCTTTATAGTATGTATGTATGTATGTATGTGTGTGTATATATATATATAATGAGTATCATTACAGAACTTCTAAATTATTTAAGAATTTGAAAGAACTCTTATTAACTAACATTTTATATAACAAATTTTGCGTGTTCATGTTATCTGAGTGTAGTTTTATCATTTTTTGTATCTATATTTAAAATTACAATATGAAAATTAGTTTTTACATATATCTAAATTTCTTTTTCCATATTTGTAAATTTGTTATTACCAAAATTTTAAACATATGTAAACTTGTAATTTATATATGTTATAAAAAATTATATATAAAATATGGTAAAACTAATCTCAAATAATGTTAATATATGAAAAAAAATTTAGAAAAATGTTTGGTTCTTATAAGTTTCTAGATGTTCTTAACTTTTTTGGAGTTTTGAAATGCTACTAACCCTATATATATTTGAGGAAAAGTTAAAATACAAAGGGATACAAAAATGAGAAGTGTGAGAAGAATTTGTGACCGCACAAAAAACCACTAAAACATTAAAAAAAAATAATAATAACTCATAATATATATAAAAAACAAAATATATAAAAAAACTAAAAATGTTTCACATGTCATTCCTGTTCCAAAAATAAATTCGACGAAAATACACAACGCCAAAAAAAAGACACATTGAGGAAAATAAACATAAAACACAATGATAACTAAAAATTGTCACAATAGATCGCAAAATATAACACAATGCCGAACAAAATATAACACAGTATATTAAAAATAAATACAATGTCAATGTCAACGAAAAATAAACACAACCAATGATGGAAATAAACACAAAACACAATGATATATAAAAAGACACAATGAAAATTTTCTCTCAACGTTGTATCTTTTTTAGAGTGAAGAAGACGGTGAAAACATTTTTGTACTTTTACTTTTTTCATTTATTATTAAATTTTGAGTTATGACTTTTTTTATTATTATTTTTTCTTTTTTTGAGTGGTTTTGGTGTGTGGCTATAAATCCTTCTAATAATTTTCATTTTGTCCCAATTTGTAAAATAACTTTACCTATATATATGTGTGTGTGTGTGCGTTTGTGTGTGTGTGTGTGTATGTGTATAGTTTGATTCAAAATGAAACTTTCAAAAGTGGGGAAATGGGGAACACCCTTCCCAACCTTTGATCATTTCCGCACATACTTATGGTACACCCTCAATCACCTACATCATCATTTTTAAATGGGAAAAGATAATCCTTAAAAAATCAAATAAATAATTAAAAAATTATAAAACAATAAAAACAAAAGAGATTAAAATGGTAAAAAAAACCATAATGTTTATCTTGCATCCCGGTCCAAAAAAAAAAAAAGAATTCTCTGTTTAGCCTTTAGGTTTACACGTTCATATTTCATCTTCTTGGCTCTAAACCTTTTCAATAAAAGATCCTATTTCATCTTCCTTTCAAAAGATCTATATGTAACCAACAGTCTTGTAGCAAGAGCCGAAGTGTTGTTTGTCCTTAGGATGACCGTTGTGGTTCAGTATCCCTCACGGATATGTAGACGTGGCTCAAGTGAGGAGCTTGAAACACCTCCTCGCTCTCATTATAGACACGCGTGACATGATATGAGATTTTTGAGGGTGGTCACACTAGTCAGTGGTCGTCGTTGGGATGACCGTTGTGGTTCAGTATCACTCACGGAGATGTAGACGTGGCTCAAGTGAGGAGCCTGAAACACCGCCCCGCTCTCATTTTAGTCACGCGTGACGTGACATGAGCTGTTTGAGGGTGGTCACACTGGTCAGTGGTCGCTGATCTCTTCCCCAACTTTGTTTCCCTCTTTGTTTCTAATTAATCTCTCTCTCTATCTCTCTCTCTCAATCTCTCTCTCTCTACCTCTCTCACAATCTCCCTCTCTCTCTCTCTCTCTCACTCACTCTCTCATTGGCGGATCTTATAAGGGGCCAATGTAGGCCTCAGCCCATCTGTCACACCCCAACCTAAGAAGGAAATGCCGGGGCGTGAGCTGATTGCTCACAGCTCTCAAGGTACTGTCATGCAATAATTAAAAATGACAATATCTATTTATTTATTTAATTTTTCAAATATATAAAATACAAAGTATATAATTCATATAAACATGATAATTCAGAATCTATGTTATACTAAGTCTTGATTTAGTCTTAAATACGTTTATTCCACATAAGCATTCCTAAATTCTTCAACAAATCTTGCAAGTAGTTCAAATGATAACCTGCATATGCGTATAAATTATAAATAATTTTGTCAACACAAGGTTGAGTGAGTAAAACACCAGCTAATTGAGATACAATATAATATTTAAAGAAAAACGCAAACTATTGTTGGAATCGGTCTGCCCAAGACACATATTAGAGTTGATGTGGCTAGTACGTATTGATCCAAGTCGGGTCATACCCAATAACAAGCTAGACAAACTCCACGATATTTATTATTAGATATGATCTAGTTAATAAATATCAACACTTATAATATTTGGAAAATGGTTTTCTAAATATTTGCATCTGTGTGTTAAATAAATTATATGGATAATTTATATTTTGAGAGATGTTATTTAAATTGGTTAAATAACATATTGCATATTACTTATGATATGCTTTATAACATATATATTATAAGTAAATAAATGTAAGTAATTAAAAGATGATTTGAAATTTGGGTGGGAAAATTCCCCCCTCTTCTCTCTGCTCCTTTTACTTCTTCCAAGACATGCAAGAGATTCCATTGGAAGATCATTATTCTTGGGTGAATAATAATTTACACTTTCTCTCACACACACATCTTTCTCTTTTCTCTCCTCCATTGGAGCCGAAATCAAGAAGGAAAAGGAAGAACGAAAGGGTTTGTTCTTGCAAATGTTAAGGATCCTAGAAACCAAGGTGTTTGTTGGAGCTCGTTGGGTATACAAGCTTGAGGTTTCCTCCATTGGAAGCTAGCCGTTCATATCATTCATCCTCTTTATATTTCGGACATGAAGGTATGATTCATGCAACCCCCTATGGTTGTTTTGATAGCATGTATTTCGTATATGGATCCGGGCATTGGGTCTTATATAAAACGGGTTTTATATGTATTGGTAAACAAGATTTAAAACTAATTATTTCCGCTGCGTTTTTCTATATAATGGATTATATGGACTTTGATAATCTTGTGAAAACCCAACAATGGCATCAAGAGCCGCTTATACGGATACATGCTTCATAGATCTAAAATTTTCGGGTTTTATGGTGTGGTTCACCATATGGCCGAAAGTTTTTTGGTTTTTGGTTACCCCTTGGTTCCTCAAGATTGTACTTTACATGCGTGTGATAATCTTGAAGAATTAAGTCTTTTGGATTATTAATTATTTTGTTTGGACAAAACCCGAAACTTTCGGTTTTATTCCTCTTGGCCGAAAGTTTTATGGGTAAGAGGGGAACCATTTTGGTCTTCTAAGACCTTGCATATTTGGATGTGCATTTGGATGTTCATAACCTAGCCATGACCTTTGGATGTGTGTTTGTGTTGTAATTTATTCGGTTTATTTAATTTGGTTGTAATATTCATTTATTTGGGTTTGTAATCTATTTATTCATTCATTTTGGTTTGTAATAATAAGTAGATTAGTTGTGTTTCTTTTACTAGAGAGAAAAAATGTATGAGGATATATCTTTTGTAAAAGAAGAAACAACAAAGTTACGGTCTTGGTTTTGGGCCTTAATGGACCTCATAGTCCAAGATGGGATTTTAGCCCAATGACCAAAGCCCAAACTTGGAGCCCATATGGAAGCCCAAATAAAGTGGAAGAGTCACAACACAAGGTGGACACTTGAAGCATATGGATGCGGGATCAAGTGGGAGTTCACCGACACATGCCTTGTGTCATTTTCGTCCCTTAGGAGAGACCTTTTGGCACACTTGTTTCGGTCAACAAGTGTTGTCATTCTAGGTGGTTATGAATATGGACTTGTGTTTGTAATTTATGCTTGTGTGGTTGATTTAGGTTTATTGTTTTATCATGTTTGGATGTTAACAATTAAAATCGACAACTAGCATAAAAGTAGTTCCTTTGAAATTATTAAGTGATAAAATTGGTTTTATTAACTATTAATGATTTCATAATAAAATAGATTTTATTAAAAGGAATTTGAAAATTGGTTTTCAAAGGTACCATACGTTTGAATGCATGCAAATGGAAGGTACATTAAAATAGTTTTCCAATCTAGAATTTTGAAAACTAAAATCCCTTTTAAAACAAGTTGAACACCATCCTTTTATACGACACTTAAGTCACTTGTAGACTTGAAACGCGGAATAGGGTCACCTAACCACATTTAAGAAAACTTGTGATCTTGAGGTGGTTTTACAATACTTGTGGGATGAGGGTCACCTAACCACTTGTATGCGTAAACTCACACGTGTGTGTAAGTAGGACGACTTGATTTGAAACCATGTGAATAGGGCCACCGGCACATGGTGTTCAAAGGTGTTGATGGAATTAAACATGCCAACTAAACGTATGATGTTTAACCGATCCCATAAAACTAGAAGTTGCAAAGGGTTGCAATTGTCAAACGTTGACTACCTTGTTAATTTGAATAGTAGGGTAAGGGTCACCTAACTACTATTTGAATGAAACGTTGGATTCTAGATTTTAATCAATAATTGTCTTGGAGACATTAGAGGGTGTTAAAGATTAAAATTTATTGATATCGAAAATACTAAATGAACTTTGTTAAATTATTTTATAGATGGCCGCAATCAAAAATTCACAGAACGCTATTATCCCTCATTTGCATAATCTATCACTTAGATCCATTCAGGACAAGGATCGTCTAAACTTTAACAACTTTATGGACTGGTATCGAAACTTGAGAATTGTTCTCAAGCAAGAGAAGTCCTATATTTTAGATGATCCTATTCCTAATGAACCCGTTGTCAATAACTTGGATGCCTATGCGGATTGGCTGAAATACATCAAAGATTCGGTGCAAGTTTCTTGCCTCATGTTGGGAACAATGATTCGCGAGATCCAAAAGGATGTCGAGAATCATGGGGCGTATGACATGATAACCCAGCTTAAGGAAATGTTCCTTACTCAAGCAAGGGTGGAGCGCTTCGAAACGGTTCGAGCACTTCATGCATGTCATATGGAAGAAAACCAATCCATGTCATCTTATGTGCTTAAGATGAAAAGCCACATTGATCGGCTTGAACAGCTTAATTGTCCCGTCTCAAAAGAGTTAGCCACGGATTTGATCCTGAACGGCCTAACTAAAAGGTTTGAGACATTCGTCATGAACTACAACATGAACGGATGGGACAAAAGCGTTGGTGAGCTTCACACAATGCTTAAGACAGCCGAAGCCGGCATGGGTTAAAAGGTTTTACCTGTTCTCACGATCAATGAGGGTGGCTTGAAGAAAAGGCATCACCCGGAACCAAAGGCAAAGGTTGCCGTTGGTAAGGGGCAAGTCAAGAAAGGGTTCAAGGGAAAGGCAAAGGCGGAACCCAAACTCAAGAAGCTAAAGGTTAGCGCTGAGGATCCGTGCTTTGGTTGTGGGGAGATAGGTCACTGGATGAGAAATTCTCCGATCTATCTCAAGGAGTTGAAAGCTAAAAGGGATGCGGGGCAAACCTCAGGTACAACTTTCATGATCCATATTGATCTTAATATTATTTCTTATAACACATGGGTATTGGATACCGGATGTGGAACTCATATATGCAATTCATTGCAGGGGTTCAAAAGAAGAAATGATTACAAGAAAGGAGATAGAAGTCTCTTCATGGGCAATGGAGCAAAGGTTGACGTCCAAGCCCGAGGAGATTACGTTTTGAAGCTTCCAAATGGTTCGGAAGTTATTTTGAAATACATTTTGTATGCTCCTAGTTTGACTAGGAACATTATCTCCGTTTCTCTTTTAAGACAATTTGGTTATGATTTCAAGTTTGTAGACAATGGTTTTTATGTATTCATGAATGATGTCTTTTTTTTAAAGCGATGCCGTTTAATGGCATTTATGAATTGGTTCATGATGAAAGATCCATTGATAACTCGTTGTACCAAGCAAGCACCAAAAGACTCAAATTAGATTTGAGTAAAACATTTCTTTGGCATTGTCGCCTTGGTCACATAAACAAAGATCGCATTCATACACTTCAAAAGAATGGTCTTTTTAAATCAAGTGATGATTCATTTGATGAATGTGAATCTTGTTTATTGAGAAAGATGACCAAGGAGCCCTTTAATGGAACTAATGAAAGGGCGAAAGGCTTATTAGGTATCATACATTCGAATGTATGTGGTCCTTTTAGGACAATGACAAGGAATGGTGAAAGATACTTTATTACCTTTACCGACAATTATAGTCGCTATGGGTATGTGTTCTTGTTAAGACACAAAAATGAAGCCTTTGAAATGTTCAAAGTCTTCCAAAATAAAGTACAAAATCAACTCAACAAAACAATCAAAGTACTACGTTCCGATAGAGGAGGTGAATATTTCAATGATGCGTTTCTAGAACATCTTAGGAGTTGTGGGATTGTCTCACAACTTACTCCACCTGGAACAACACAACATAATGGTGTGTCTGAAAGGAGGAATCGAACTTTATTTGATATGGTTCGATCCATGATGGCTAGAAGCACATTACCTCTATCATTTTGGGGTTTCGCACTGATCTCTGCTGCCCACACCAACCAAGAAAGTGGAAAGGACACCTTTTGAAATATGGCATGGAAAGGTTCCATCGTTATCATATTTAAGGGTATGGGGCTGTGAGTGTTATGTTAAGATCTATACCCCAGACAAACTTGAAAGCCGATCCACTAAGTGTATCTTTGTATGATATCCCGAAGATTCGATGGGATATTATTTCTACAATCCAAACGAGCATAAAGTGTTTATAGCTTGCAAGGCTAAGTTCTTGGAAAGAAGGTTCCTTATGGAAGGAACTGATAGAACTATGGAACTCGAGGTGGATCGAGAACCACAAGCCGATACACGTTTGGTTGACACTAGGAATCAACAAGAGGTTGTTGATGAAGATCAAATGGTTGATCAAAACACACAAAATGTTCGCAAATCTGGTAGAATTAGCACCCCACTTGAAAGATATGGATTTTTCATGGATGGATGCTATGTGGTGGATTCCGACGAACCAACCACATATCGAGATGCAATGTCACAATCTGATTGTGATAAATGGTTGGAAGCCATGAACGTTGAGATGCAATCCATGCATGACAATCAAGTATGGGACTTGGTTGTACCAGCTCTAAATTCCAAACTGGTTGGAAGTAAGTGGGCTTTCAAGAAGAAAACTGATATGCATGGAAACTTGGATACTTATAAAGCTAGACTTGTAGCAAAAGGTTTCACTCAAACTCAAGGGGTTGATTGTGATGAAACTTTCTCGCCCGTGGCAATGCTAAAGTCTATAAGAATATTGTTTTCCATAGCCGCATATTATGACTATGAGATATGGCAAATGGATGTCAAAACTGCTTTTCTAAATGGACACCTTGAAGAAGATGTCTATATGGTTCAGCCTGAAGGTTTTGTCGATCCACAACATCCTAATAATGTATGCAAGTTGAAAATTCAATCTATGGATTGAAACAAGCATCTAGGAGTTGGAATCACCGTTTTGATGATGAAGTTAAGAAGTTTGGATCATCAAAAACGCTGATGAGGCTTGTGTGTATAAGAAAGCTAGTGAGAGCATCATTACCTTTCTGGTATTATATGTCGATGACATATTACTGTTTGGAAATGACATTCCAACCTTGGAAGGTGTAAAAGCCTGGCTTGGGAGCTGTTTTTCCATTAAGGATCTTGGTGAGGCCGCCTATATTCTGGGAATAATGATCTATAGGGATAGATCAAGGCGGTTGATAGGTTTATATCAAAGTGCATACATTGACAAAATCTTGAAAAGGTTCAAGATGGAAAACTCTAAGAAAGGTTTGGTACCTATTCAAAGAGGAACAGTGTTGAGTACTTCTCAATGTCCAAGCTCAAAGGATGAGCAAGAGAAAATGAATGGAATCCCATACGCATCTGCTATAGGATCCATCATGTATCCCATGATTTGCACTAGACCGGATGTGTCATGCGCCTTGAGCATGACAAATAGATACCAACAAAATCCGGGAACTTACCATTGGATGGTAGTTAAGAGCATATTGAAATACCTTAGGAGGACTAAGGATATGTTTCTAATATATGGATCTAGTGAGGAGGAACTCGTTGTAAAGGGTTACACGAATGCGAGTTTCCAAACTAATCGAGATGATTCTCGATCACAATGGGATATGTCTTCGTTCTAAATGGTGGTGCTGTCTCTTGGAAGAGCGCAAAACAAGACGTGGTAGCCTTGTCCACCACTGAATCTGAATACATCGCCGCCTCATTGGCAGCTCAAGAAGCTGCACGGATTAGAAAGTTTGTGGCCGATCTGGGGGTTGTCCGTACCATTCAGGACCCTCTAGAAATCGGTTGTGACAACAGGTGCGATTGCTCAAATCAAGGAACCCCGTGCACATCAAAAGACTAGGCACATTGAGCGGCTATTCAACTACATAAGGGATGAAGTTGAAAAAGGAGAGATATGTATTCGCAAAGTTCACACTGATCAAAATATTGCGGATCCACTCACGAAGCTCCTTGAAAGGCCGAAGCATGAGGGTCATACTTGTGCCTTAGGACTTCGATATTCTAGTGATTGGATTTGATCTATTTTGTATTTGGATATCGGAACAATTGTTATTTTGGCTCGTTCATATGATTATGGTTTATGATTATGATTTTTGAGTTATTTTCCATTTTAGCATGTTTAAATCCGTGAATAATTGAATTATTCTAAACGTCCGTAGTCGATCATACTTGTGGGAACAAATATGAAAGTAAGACTATTATGAACTTGGATTGGTAAATATTCATAAGGTATGAATATAGCAAGGGTTTGCTGCCAAGGTTCATAGATATTTATGGGATAAATATTGGACTGACCCGCCCTCAAATTTTATTGGATGGAATCCTTGTGATTTGTGATCATAAGTAAATTTGAGTAAAGGCGAACATCATAGTATCCTCCGACCTGAGATACATATTGGGTCTTGATTTTCATCGACTATTATACTTTGATGTAGTTCTTCGCTACTCTGAAATATGTCAGTACATAAGGCTAAGCTTAAGTGTAGTACAAGGTGATAGTGAGAGACGTATGTAGTCAATAAGGGATTTGTCCCTCTTATTCGTTGAGAGTTAAATGTCTAAGGCCTGAAAAGTTAAATCAACAGAGAATGATCACTCTGTGTCTCTGGATTTAACATGACATTTGTGGCAAAAGGATAAATGATAGTTTCACCTAAATCATTTCAAGTATGGGACTTGAAGGGGATATGTTATTGAATGGCACTTCGTCATGCGTATTAGGGATAGTAAACCGTTGTTAGGCGGTATTTGCTATTTGCATCAATCTTCTATGTATCTTGTGCAAGTGGGAGATTGTTGGAATCGGTCTGCCCAAGACACATATTAGAGTTGATGTGGCTAGTACGTATTGATCCAAGTCGGGGCATACCCAATAACAAGCTAGACAAACGCCCCGATATTTACTATTAGATATGATCTAGTTAATTAATATCAACACTTATAATATTTGGAAAATGTTTTTCTAAATATTTGCATTTGTGTGTTAAATAAATTATATGAATAATTTATATTTTGAGATATGTTATTTAAATTGGTTAAATAACATATTGCATATTACTTATGATATGTTTTATAACATAAATATTATAAGTAAATAATTGTAAGTAATTAAATAGTGATTTGAAATTTGGGTGGGAAAATTCCTCCATCTTCTCTCTCCTCCTTTTACTTCTTTCAAGACATGCAACAAGTTCTATTGGAAGATCATTATTCTTGGGTGAATAATAATTTACACTCTCTCTCACACACATCTTTCTCTTTTCTCTCCTCTATTGGAGCCGAAATCAAGAAGGAAAAAGGAAGAACGAAAGGGTTTGTTCTTGCAAGTGTTAAGGATCCTAGCAACCAAGGTGTTTGTTGGAGCTCGTTGGGTATACTAGCTTGAGGTTTCCTCCATTGGAAGCTAGCCGTTCATATCATTCATCCTCTTTATCATTCGGACTTGAAGGTATGATTCATGCAACCCCCTATGGTTGTTTTGATAGCATGTATTTCGTATATGGATCCGGGCATTGGGTTTTATATAAAACGAGTTTTATATGTATTGTTAAACAAGATTTAAAACTAATTATTTCCGCTGCGTTTTTCTATATAATGGGTTATATGGACTTTGATAATCTTGTTAAAACCCAACAACTATTCCTGTGAGATAACAATTAAGCCATAGCATGTACACAATTCAAACAAATAATAAATAAAGTGCTAAATCGTTCCCATGCGAATCGGGCATTGGTTACCAAAAATGAATTGTCGGTGAAACCATTGTCATGCGATTGGACACCGACCACAACGACGGTCATATGATTATACTATTATGATGGACCACTCCGAAAGTGGTAAAAATAAAGCAAGTAAGCAAATAGCAAGTTATGTATAAACTGATATACACACAAGGATAACAGTTGCTAATGTAGATAATAATAATAAGAAAGTACTGTATATACACATATGTCCCAAAAAACGATTAAAAATAATTAAAATAGGGGAGTGAAATACTCACGTGATTAGATGAACGAAATACGAGTGATGATGATGGGATAGTAAACAGTTAAACCCTTCGGAATGCATCGAAAAGGATTTCCTAGTTAAATATAATAAAATATAAATTAATTATAAAAGATATAACATGATTTAATGAATTACGATTTCGATGTGATTTGAGTTATGATTATGTTTAGAATATGTTTGATCGAACGATTGATTTCTATAATGATTATTATTGCAAAGATTAATATTATTGATTAATCATTTATAAGAAACATTACTTTTATTAATTTCAAAATATCATTAAACTGAATATAATAATCACATGATTGAATATATTAGTGATTAGTTTAACTGATTAAATATGAGTTGAAATATATTAAAATAATAAATGTTTATGAATATATAAATAAATAAATTATTTTATTGATATTAATGCGTAACTAATTTAATATAATATGTATCGTATTAAATATATAATATATGTAAATAAATGAATAATTATATTATATGTGATAAGTTAAAGTATAAACAAATAGTTTATTTTGAATCGTGTAACGACTATTAGCGATAAAAATATAGTTAACCATTATAATACGTTTATTATACTTTTTGTTTTAAAAAATAATACATATATAATAAAGATAAAAGTTTTTAAAAACGTTCAACGTCAAGAATCCTAAATGATATCATGATGTCAGGTTTTAATTAACATAAGAACTTAAGAAATAATAATAATTTATAAAAAATGAGAACGTAAGAAAGAATACCAACTACAATACCAATCTATATAAACAATGATTTATAATAACAAAGAAAAAAACCTAAAAAATAAAACAAAATAATCAAAACAAGAACAAAATAATAACAGCGAATACCAACAAATACTAATAACAGTAAAAGAAAAAAATCTAATAATAACAACAAAATATAAACCAGCAAATACTTATAACATCTCATAATCGAAAACTAGCAAATACGAACAAAATTTAACAACACCTATAAAAATAAACCTAATAATAACAACAAATTGGTTTTCACTGTTTTCATGTTAAGAATAAAATGTATTTAATCTTGTTTCTATATATATATACATATATATATACACACATATATATATATATATATACACACACACGCACAAAAACTTAACGATATTAATTGATAAAAATGTGAATTAAAAGTGTCGGTTTAACAAAAGAAAATTTGTATTTGATATTTATTATTAATCATAAATAATTAAAACCATTAAAATAAATAATAATATGAAGTACAAAAACCGTGTCCAGGGAGGCTCGAACCGGCACCCCAGGCCGGTTCCCAGAGTAATAGACATATACCCAACAGCTACGCTGAGGTGTCATTTGGTTAAGATTAGAAAAAAAATAATTTAAATGCAGAAGCATGGTTTCCCCCCAAATTATTCAAGAACATTAAATCTGCAATTGGTCCATACGTTGGTTGTAGTTTAATTAATGTTAGGTGTCACACCCCGATCAAAGGCGGCGAAACATGCCGGGGTGCAACGAATTGCCCATGAACACATGACACTATTAAAGTGACAATATTTAATCATCTCATTAATTTCATTCAATCACACAAGTAGCACATCTCGTTCATACAAATAAACCCAAATACAAGAAATAAATATTGTTAATTCTTCTAATAACAGAGCGGTATCAAATAGAATGGCGTCTTCAAAATCCAAGTCAAGTAATAATCAAACATGTACCAAGGCATAAAATAATACTTGTCAACACGTAGGTTGGTGAGCAATTTCATAGTTTTGAGTATATATATAATATAAGTGAAATCCACAAACGTATATGAGACTATAAATAAAAGCATCAATCGTGGTATATAAAAGATATGTAAATGAGGATCCTTTCTAATCGGTAAAAACCGACATACTTGGATAGTGACGCCCTATTCTACTAGCACAAGGCTAAAGTGGTTAGGGGAGCGTATGATCATACTTATTGAGGGTCAACAACAACATAAAAATAAACACTCGTGGACGTAAAGCATATGAAACATATAACACACAATAGAGCATGTATTCTATGTATCATACACCCTAAAGTTTGTGGTTTGAGGATCGAGTATATTAAATCATTCTTGTTTTGAATAGGTATGCATGTTACCCCCAAATTATAAAAGGGAAAACGGGGGATGAAATGTACTCACTTTAACTAAGTAACTTGAAAGATTGATTCGTGAATAATCGGAGATCGGTTTAACGGGTAAGACCTAGATTAAATGGGTCTTAAGTTAGTAGGTTGTCTTAAAAGGGTTTAAAGTAAAATATATGACAAGTAAAGTAAATAAATGAAGTTTACGGTTTAAAATGTAAATATCTGAGAAATTAAAGACATGTTTCTTGAAAAATAAGTTTACCCGAAACCGGGTCTTGGTATTCCATTCATAAATATTACTCAACCTGTGTCAAGTAATTAT
The DNA here is from genome assembly GCF_021521415.1 of Bidens hawaiensis. Taxonomy (NCBI): domain Eukaryota; kingdom Viridiplantae; phylum Streptophyta; class Magnoliopsida; order Asterales; family Asteraceae; genus Bidens; species Bidens hawaiensis. Next base: position 1,243,012 of record NW_027491406.1, on the reverse strand, counting down.
GTGGGTTATAATGCACTATTGCAAGACCCTTGGTTATATAAATACCAAAACGAGGTTTTAATCGAGTGTTCGGATTAATCGATTCGAGTCTTGATAATTAACCAAACTCAAAGTCAACTTTCCAATGTGATAAATGTTATGAGATAACTCAATAAAAATCAAAAGACTTAACCAAGTATAAAGTTGTATTATGAAGAACCTTAACATCCGTTAAGCGAATATTTGGTTTCACCAGTCCAAACTTGTTATAAGATCAAGTTGGATTCCGAAACACCAAGTATGTTGAGAAAGTAATATATAATTAGTTTTAAATACACTCTTGAAGAGAAGATGAGTTTTGGTGGCCCAAAACACACATGCGTGTCTTAAGCGAGTGAACTCGGTTTAGTTCGGTTTTGGTTCGGTCTTTGACTCGGAATGATACTGAGGATGGTTGCCACATACCCAAATACCTTATAACTATAAAAAACGATTTTAGAAGTTATAATATTCAAATCTTACATTAACATGTTTATTTAACTATTTAAAACAAAACTAGTAAACAAGAGTTTGGTTTTGGTTCGGTTCTCAACTCAGGATAAAACCGAGGCTAGTGACTTCATACCCAATACCATGGAACCCATTTAACAAGAATTAGAAACTAAACTACTTATACTTTAAACAAGACTATTAAGCATAAAAGGAAAATATAGTATAACCAAGGATTATAATGAGTCCTCCATGTAGCCTTGCCTTGTAACGTATCACCTCAATCGACCATGGCCGGGGAAGGTGAAAGCCCGTAAATGGTGCATATTATATATTTGTTGTACCACAAGCTTCAATTAGTATGTAACAAAACAAAATTAAAGAATGGTTCTTGTTTGAATATTAAGAAACCTTGAAGAGATGAAGCTGTGTTCTTTGTTTGGGAGAGAAATAAAGTGGATGAGCAAAGTTGAAATGAAGAAGATAAGCTTCTTTATATAGGGTAATGGTCAAGGTATATTTCTATGTTTTATTTCCAAGCTTGCATGTATTTTAATTGGTTAAACAAGTCAAACAATGCAACAAAACAACAAAAAAAGAACTTGTTACTGCAGGGCCCCGTAGCGCGGCGCTAATGTCTCTGACCTTGACCTTAGCGTGGCGATAAGGTCGCGGCGGGGGGGGGGGGGGGGGGGGAATATGATTTTCAACTTTGATAGTTTTAGTCCTTGAAGTTTGTTTTGAACGTTTTAGGGGCATTTTAAGGGTTGTAAAAGATATTTTTGAGATCCGACAACCATAAAACAAATATGTAACATAAAATTTATCATTTTATATTATTGAAAGGTTCGGGATACAAAACAGGTCAGTTTTCATAATAAAAACAAATACAAATTGACCCGAAAATGGGGAATGTCATATTAGGGTTAAGGTAGAACATATCAACACGACCATGCTACATTGATTAATTACCTGATATGCTGACAATTAAATGTTTAATTTTTACGAATAGAAGCCAGATCGAAACGCGACTAGGATACGTATGTGCAGATTGTTAGACATAAATTGCTCCTAGGGTTTTGTTCGTGGGATTAAGGAGAAAGTGCAGATGGGTTTAACTTGATTATTATGCTTTCTACATGGTGTAACACACAATTCCTAATGACGGTTTAATAATATACGAAATTCGTATTGATTTGATCTTTGTTTCCAAATTCATTATGTCGGTGTGTTCGTTTTGGTATTATAATGATACGCAGTAGATCAATTCTATGTTTAATATGAAGATTATGGTTCAAGAAACACAAACGGGTCATGGGTTACGGGCATAAAACCGGTTACAAGTTAATGGGTTTGGGTATCTAGGTTATAATATAATCCAGATAGACCCCCGAACTTTAGATGAGGGTACATATTGAGTTAGAATCAATCTTTAAGGTGAAAAATGTATATCATCCAAAGTTTATTTTGATAAATTACACACACACACACATATATATATATGATAAATAATAATAATAATAATAAAATAATAATTTGATAATTACGATATTTTATCGATTAAAATTACTTGAGAACGAAAACGTGTCGGGTATCGGTATTAAATACATTAAACGAAAAACCCAAGTTCTTACAACATCCATCTTCTTGAAAAAATAATTATATATACTGAGTTCGGCCATCTATATTATTTGTATTCGGCTCATTCATATTATTTGTGTCTGACCCACAACTGACTCTAGCGAAATCAAAACGGAAACGAGACAATTTTGGGCAATTATTTTGATGTGTTTTTCAAATGCAAAACATGAATTTAAACATGTAGAGATCATGGGTCATAACCCGTATCCCTTATTTAATGGAAAACATGCATCACTTCTTCTAAAATACGCAAATAATAAATCCTAAATACTAGATAAACATGGGAATTAAAATAGGAAATCATGCAACCTAGAACTTGCAGCTCAATCTACTAACTTGTTTGGGTTTCTTGAATTGTCATTTGTGCCTTCCATCCAGGTTAGGGTCTAGCTAGGCTTGGTTATTTGATAGGCCAGCCCGGTTTGTATCAAACACATCAATTTAACCTTGAGTGGTTTAATTGAGCAAAAAAAAAGAATAAATTATCTAGTTAAAACAGTCGAGAAAATTGGTTACAATTCATCACACATTTTTACATAAAATTTACACCAATATTTATGTTTTCAATCAATAATGATTGAAGCAAATGAAATTTGGGGAGGGAGGGGGGGGGGGGGGGGATATGATCATAGTTACCAAGTTACTTGCGTAATGGGAACACTTGACATCCTTTAAATCAGTTATTGACCCGTGTGTTATACGAACGGAAATTAGGAAATACATCCAAGTAAAAAGATAAATTAATATATTTGAATATTAGATGATTTATTTAGGCTACCGTACTTTTCGAAATTAGAGAGCCCCGATGCCCCACTCTGGTCAGACTATGTTGTCTTAACCGGACCCACGCTGGCTTCAGAATCTGGCTTGGGCGTTCCCCCAAGAAACCATACCGCCAACTACCACTTGACAGTCGTTGTGCCGCCACAAGAGCAGAACTCTCTGATGTTACACACGATGGGGAAAAAAACCTAGGTGGGCTCCGGGTTCGAACTGACAACCTTTGCACAAGGCTTATCTCAAATCCTTCACTGACAATATCCACCTAAATGCGACACAAGTGGGATTCAAACTTGGGCCTTCACTGAAAAATCCAAGCCTCCTACCACTAGGCCATAAGTAGGGGATAATTTGTTTTTCTACCTTAAATATAGTTTTACATGTAGTTAATAAAGGTCAAGTTATTCTACAAAGGAAGTAAATATGAGAAGGATGTCTTGCCATACAAAAAACCAATCAAAGAAAATAAAAGATGTGGACAGTTACACATCTCAAGAAGCAAGCTTGACCCTGCTGGCTGGTGGACAGTTACACATCTCAAAAGCTGACGCTGCCTTCTCGGCCCAACGCATGAAACCTTTGGCTCCCTCGGTGCCGTCGAACGAACTGGGTTTAAAGTCTAAGTAATTCTTGAAAGTACAGACTCCGGCTTGACCTCCGGCTTGATTCTGAACATGCGCAGCTAAATCTGCCGCCGCATGGTAATTCATCAAGGCTTGGAGTTCTACCGAGGTCATGTTGATGTTACCGCAACCACGACCAGCGTTTCTTCCAGACATCTCCTAGAATCACCGCATAAAATGTTAGACATGAACTCTCGGTTTTATATGCAACACACCATACATGTAATAAAAGGTAGAAAAGAAAAGAAATAAAAATATCGCATCACAACCATACAATAATCCAAATAATAATTCATGATTAAAACCATTGTATCCGCTATAAAGTATTTCAAGTCAATCCTTAAAATAATAGAAAACATAAGTTTGGATGGAGACAAGCCCTCCAACTAGGTGTTATCATCCTTAGGTGTCATCTTCTGAGGACACGTCAGAGTGTGCCTCCTCCTCAGTTGGCTATTCCTCCGGTTCCTCTTCGGGTTCCTCCTCGGGATATTCTTCGGGTTCTTCCTCGGGATCTTCTTCAGGATCCTCTTCCTGTCCTGCTGCGTTCGGGGAAATTTGCGCCTCTAGTGTCTCGCATAGAGCTAGAGCTACTGCTAAAAGGTTTCTTTCTTTCCAAACCTCTTCCTGCAAGTCTATCAATTCTGATTGCATTTTGTTCACTATCTTCACTTGCTGAACATGAGCATCCTGAACTTCATTCATGGCTTCAGTCAGGTAGGTAAGTCTCCTCCAAGCATCAGCACCATCCTCCTTCACCTCAGTAACCTTCGCTCTCGTGGAGCGCATAAAGCCCACTTCACGCTCTAAAAAGGAAGCGAGAGCTGCGAAAGCACGCTCCATTGGTTGGGTTATGGGTGGTAACGTGTTGAAGGATGTAGAACATCCCGGGAGAGGTAGTGGTGGAACTTGCTCACGGTAAACCAAACGCTCGATTTGAGTCGGGTACCAACTCCAGTTACCGTTCTCTTCGTACAAGTCTCCAGATGGGCGATGTCTCTTCGGTGCAGGGGCTTCTAGTGTCGGGACTACTCGAGGTGGTGATGAGTCAGGTAGCTGCGGTTCCTTACCAGGGGCATGAGACACCGGGTCAGATGATGATGATGATGATGATGATGATGATGATGATGGCATCGACATCCCTACAGGATAAGTCGTGTATGGGTTACGCGCGTATGAGTGAATGAGGTAAAGAGATAAAGAAAACGAATAACTAAATATATAATATTTTTTATATATGAAGTGCGTAAAATTATAACTAATGGGTCGTTACGGTTATAAACTAGTATGAATGCGTTTCTAGTTCGCTATAACCAATGGCTCTGATACCAATCTGTCACACCCTCAAAATCCACTAACAGAGTTTTACCGTTAGAGGGGGTGAACTAACATTATTGGAATCATTAGTTATAATCAAACACCATAAATAAATTTTTCAAACCACCAAGACATCAAGTCTTACGTAAAATGCGGAAGCAAAAAGTGTAAAGCAAATAGTTGTGCCACACAGGATGACTTAACAACACAAGTTATCAAGATAAAAATTTAAAATAAGTTTTAAAACAATGGTGTTCAGCGAATACATGTCCTATACCGCTCGCCCGCCTCGGCTACCTGAGATAAATATAATAAAAGTGTCAACACAAAGGTTGGGGAGTTCACAGGTTTACATAAATTAAAACATTTCGTTTTAGCGTTACCAGATAATGTTAAGTCAATTATATATCAATAGGTAGCTAACCTATCAAGCATGCATTACTAGTGTTCGACACCGAAGCTGACTATTTAACGATTGTCTTGCCACCATGTCAACCACGGCCATGGTAATGTGTTAGCCAAGATTACACCCACTCAACCTACAGCCGAGTTTAGAGTTGGGTGGGGTTTGTCAGACCCGGTAGTACTACTCAAAGGTGACTCACTATTATCCAAATATAAACCGGTTCGATGTTCAAAAGGACTTTAGTTGTTTTGTTTTCCACTTAGCCTTACAACTGATATATAAAAGTAACAAAATCTACATCGTTGGAGTATGTTATCTCCCCCTAATAAAAGCGTTAAAAAGAGTAAAAGGGGCCGTGAAACTCACTGTTTGCGAAGATAGCAAAAAGATCCGAGAAAAGTGTGCGTCACAGAAAATCCTCACTAGTGTTCTAAAAACAAAAAGAGATTTTCTAAGTATTTGAACTACGAGTGAGTCCCTAGACTCGACACATAAAACTTATGCATGAGATGTGTAAGTGTTGCTTTGTGAAACAGGTGTGACTCGACAAACACGTTGGTGATTAGTTACATGTGTGAACACTTATTAAGTGTTACCATTGTACATTACTAGCAACAATCACCCACAAGGGAAATTAAGTCAAACTTAGCAAAACATCGATCAACAATTCACTTTTCATGTTAATTCAAGTAATTCAGCAGCTAATTTATCCAGGCAGATTTTAACCCGACAAAATTACTCTATTTAATAGATCATAACCAGTCAATAAAATCACCAAAAATCGTCACAGAAACACACGTGAGTTATGTTTCTAAAAATATTTTTATTATACTTTTATCACATATGGTTTTCTCACAATGATCAAATTAACTCAGCAAACACACAGCAGTCATTATAATGCGTAACAGAGGGCATCTTTGGGATTGCTTCTTTAAAATGCTTTTTGCTTTTTGAGTGGTAAATTGTCCAAAATGCCCCTCCGAAAGCACCTTTAACTGCCCAATTTGGGGCTTTTAGGTGCTTTTGGAGGGGCATTTTGGACATTTTGCCACACCAGAAAGCAAAAAGCATTTTGAAGAAGCAATCCCAAACACCCCCAGAATGTCATTTGTTATTCCCGTTACATGGCAAATCCAATTAATGCAAGACCAATTGGGTTAAATTCCTAACACAAAATATTAACTTCCAGAAGTGGAATCAACTCAATTGGTCTTGTCGTTTATGAGATATATTAATTTCAAAACAGCCTACCAGCAGACTCCCCGAATCAGACTTGCACAACAGATTTGTAAAATAATAAAAACTAACTTTTACACGTGCAAAAATTACAAACTCAGACTCCTTAGAAACTAGACTCGACCTACTACATCATAGAATCATTAATCACTTCCAAATACAACATTAACATCGAGTTACAGTCGTTTCAACATGAAATTAAGAATTTGTACAACATCAGTTTTCATCGAAACTCAACAAACTAATAGTATATGAACTAGAAATCATGCATGCAATCCTCTAGACCCCCAATTCACCAACCATGCATCTCAATTTCATATTTCATGCACATCTAGGGTTTTACTTCAACATTCAATTTCAAGAAACATGAACTTAACAATCAATAACAATGCAACTAGTTATCAAATCACTAGTGTTCATAAATAATCGTAACGATAAACCCTAACTTATCTTTATTCATCACTTTCAAGATTTAGGGTTTTGATTAACATGTTTAATATAATAATTAAATCATTAGAATAGCTAGAGGGGATGTTAATTACCTATCTAGCACCTTGAATCCTTCAACCAAGCTTGAAAAATAATTGTGTGTGTGTGTGGTGTGTGTTTACGGTCGATAAGAGGGAGAGAGGGAGAGAGGCCGATCGTATGTATGGGGGTGGGGGATTAGGGTTGGATAATATTTTGTTTATATAATTAATCATATTACACTTGACCCCCTAACCTTAGTTAACCAATTTCTAGCACAAAATAGAGTTTTGCATCTTGAATTAATGTTCTACATATAAATATCAAGTAACACATAAACTTAACACATAATTATCAAATACTTATTGTTTTGATATTTATCTTTTGTTCACCAATGGTTTGAGTCGACTTGTGTGTGTTTCGGTGAAATTCCGAAAGACTACTTGTGTAATGATTGTCATGTCATTTAAACCCTAATTTAAATGTAATGAGATATGTGTTACAGTTCGTGTGATCATATGTTTGTATTAACGGAGTTCGGATTAACGGAGTTAACCTGAAATTGACGAGTGTCACATTATTTCTTATTCTCAGTTAAAAAACTTGGGTTCTCATATTTAGCTCAAAGTAAAAACATACGAATGAAATATCTAGAGAATATACAATAAAAACTACTAAATGAAATTATTATAATTAAAAGTAGATAGAAGTAGTTTAAAAAGAAATTAGTTTTACTTTTAAAAGTTATTGACATATAAAAAATTAAAAACTAAGTATTTAACTTTAAAATTTTAAAACATCTTTTCTATAAAATAGAAGTATTAGCTTATCTTTAAAATTTGTTAAATGGGTTAACATGTCAACCCACTTTTTAACAGGTCGGGTTCAGGTTGACCTGTTTTTTATATGTGTGGGGTTCGGGTTGACGTGCTTAAGAAAACACGTCGTGCCAGCCAATCCAAAACCAATATCTTTCGTGTCGGGTTCGTGTTGGGTTTCAGGTCATGTCTGGAATTGATGCCCCTACTTATATGTAATAATATTTATAAAAATAAGTATAGTAAATAATTGTGTAATAATAAACATATGAAACCTTTTTCTGAAATAATTTTTCTCTTTATACCATCGTTAATGTACACCGTACCTAAGAAACGTACACTTTTAGCACTAACAATGAGGTGGGCACCTAGTAACCAGTAATGAGACCCTCCATAATGGGGAACTTCCCACCCTCAAGGCACCCCAAAACGCCCGGGAACACCGCCTGCCGGGGCACTTTGGAGGGAGGGAGGCGCTCCCCACACAGCGCTAGTGAGATGGTTTTTGTCTTGGTTTTCCCCACTAGCCGTTGAATAACGACTATATTAAAAAAATAATTTTTTTTCTATCATCAAAGTGCTACATGTCTTTCTTTGTTCTTCATCACAATTCCTCTTTTGTTCTTTTTATTTCTGAAAACCCACTTGGTGCCTATTGCATATTTTCCTCTAGGCTTATTAACTAGCTTCCAAACTTGTAAATCTCTAAACTGTGCCAATTCTTCTTGCATAGCTACCACCAAACTGTTGTCTTTTAAAGCCTGTTTAATGTTTTTTGGTTCAACTTGGGATAGAAAACAAGAAAATAGACATATATTTGTAGTTTCAGATCCACTCTTGGTCACTCATTCATGCATGTCATCAATGATGTTTTTAAGAAGATGATTACTTTGTGTAGAAGTGGTCTGGATTACTAAACTTGTAGTAGTCTCAGGATCCAAATTGGAAGTATTGATATCCGGTTCTTCATTTTGTTGATTTCCATTCTTTGATGCGGAAGGAATATCATTTGTGGCTTCAAAATAGTTGAATAAGGTTTCAAACATAATGGCAGAATCTTTAGTGGTTTCGTGTACGAATGCTAGATTGACAAAGGCATCAACTTTTGGGATCTGACTCAAGATTTTCATTATGCTCCACAACTTCTTCATCATCAATAGTTTTCTTCTTGAGAAAGTTGTATGCAGTTTCCTCATTAGCAACTTTTCACCATAGTTTGTCCAAATTTAATGTCACTTCAGTAGCTTCTTCAGGAACACTTGTCTGATAAGCACTTAGTTCAATGTCTTCTAGGTATATCTTGAAGGATTTATTGAGCTTCACAAGGTTAAACAGCCAACTTGGACCATCAACATTGCTAAAATGGTTCTTATAAAAACTATGTCAGCAGATTTAATCACATTTAAATGATGTTTTACATATACTCTGTAGGATTTTGAGTGTGATGAATAGCCAACAAAGAAGCATTCAAGAGACTTAGCTTGGAATTTTTTCAAGTAGTTCTTAGTGTTTAGTAATGAACACTTGCATCTAAAAGGCTTAAAGAATTTGATATGGGTTTCCTATTAAACGGAATTTCATAAGGAGCTTTGTTATGATTTTTGTTTAGAAACACCTTGTTTTGAACATAAAATGATGTGTTAATTGCTTCAGTCCATAAAGAGACAGGTTAATATGCATCAACAATCATGGTCCTTGCAGCTTCAATCAATGTTCTGTTTCGTCTTTCTACCACACCATTTTGCTCAGGAGTTCTAGGAGCACTGAATTGTTGAAATATTCCTTTCGCAAGACAAAATTCATTCATTACTCCATTTTTGAAACTCTGTACTATTATCACTTCTTATAACCTTGACTCTTATATCCATCTGATTTTCAATTCTTGTGACAAATCCCTTTATTAGCTCAGAGGTTTCATCTATGGTAGAAAGAAAATACACCCATGTGAAAATTGAATAATCATCAATAATCACTAGAAACAATTTTTCCTTGCCAATACCTGGAACACACACTAGACCAAAAAGATCCATGTCAGGACCGTGATTTCATGACACAAACAACTTAATCACAAGAACAATCACGAAATGCAAATATGTAACGACCCCTTGATAATAGCTGGCGGAATCAGCTACAATTAGGATGTTTCTTATAATATTAAGTATATTAAAATACAAACACACAATCAACTCAAAAGATTTCCTTTATATCAATTCTTCATAAATGTACAACGGAAAAATTTTAGGGTCTCAGGTGAGAATGTTAGGTGCGGCACCCTATGAGAGAATAATCAACATGTTATCGAAAGGTGTGCTAAAGGAGGTCTTCCATCAGTGAGACATATCATTCTATTTATTGGACCACCTGACATTCCTTCTAGAAACCCTAATTCTTATAACATATTCAAAATAAACACAAGTGTCTAAACAGGTCTTTGAGTAAACACTATCCTTTGTCGAGTAGACCTGGTAATCAACGAGTGTGCTCAGAGCACTCTTCGAGTAGACATTACTTGGAATATTTACATAAGAAAAAATTTCTCCCAAGCAGACCTCAAAGTTGATAATTTATCCAAATTTTGGTCGGACATATCCCACGAGCAAACATGTTCTTGCTCAAATCTCTTCAATCATAGACTTAGACTTATTGGAGCAAACTAAGTAAACTCGGGTATGGAAGCTTTGCTCGAGATTGAACTACGCTCGGAGAAGCACTTGGTATCAATTCCATAGACTCCCTACAAGCATACTTGAGATTCTTCTTTATTAAATCCTTGCTCGACCCACCATGCTACTTCTGAACTTGGATTTAGCTTAAACTGATCAAGTGTTTGCTCGTATACAAACATACTGGATTCAAGAACAACCTTGCTTGACGAAGTGTAGCTTGCCCAAAGCTTTACACTTAGAAGAATTCTTAAAGATAACCTTACTTGCATACGGTATCTTGCTAGGAATAGTAAATACCTTGCTTGGAGTATCCAAGTTTGCTTGAGTTGCATACTTATTAATTTCTAGGGAGGTGGAGAAGATTCCAATCTTTCTTGATCAATCATTTAGACCCAACAATCCCCCTAGATTGGAACAAACTCAGATGCACCAAAACACATCCGGATTACATACACTTGGTTCAAAATACACATCAAATCATAAAAACAGTAAATTACATTACTTTGAGAAAATCTTTTACATAATCTGAATTCTACCTCAAGGGCATTACAAATCAAATCAAATTACATAAAAACATTACAAAACAAAACAAAGTAATTCTATGATAGTCTTCTAAGCTTGATTACCTGCGTTTTAATCTCTTTCTCTTCTTCTACTCTCAAGAATCTTTTCCATTCTCACAGTTGCAGCTCTTTGTTGGAACATGGATATTTCTACATGGAATGGATGATCTTCTGGTAACTCCCATTCCCTGATGTCATTCAAATCATCCACATGAAAGTACTCTGACTTAGAGTCATTCTCTATTATTCCTAGAGGCATGCCATCAGAATTTCTCAATATCACATGACTAGCTTTCCTTTCATAGATAATTTGTGCAATTCTTCCATTTCTTTGCACCTGGGAGCTGTGTTTATGCATAACCCTTTTCATTCTTATGCAATCTTTCGTTGGAGCAAATGGGTTGCCAGGCTTCTTTAATTTATCCAAGAGATATTGGATAGTCTGATTTTATTCAAACTCTTGCTTATGCCGCATAAGGCTTTGGCTCAACACTCACTGGAGCTGCATTAAAATATCTCCTAAGTGTTCCTCCTTTCTCTATTAAATCTTTTTCTTATTTAGTTAATTTGTGTAATAAATATTTTTTTTTCAATAAAAGTTTTGAAAGGTTAACTAGTGATTTATAAAGAGAAACACATGGCAGTGATGAGACCCTTAGAGATTTCGGCAACAAATGCAGCAAGGAAGCTCTTGTCACACCATGAAAATCTCATAGTAATAATTTCAACGGAAGTCTTTACAACTAAACAAATTTTCGGGCGGTGACAGTTGTTGTAACCGATAGCCAATCATAATAACACAACATTTAATATGAAATATTAAACATTATTATTTAAACATCAGAGTTTACATAGTTTTTATTTTAAAAACTACATTATGGTCTCATACATTCCTTTTTGTTAAAACAGCGATGCCTCAGTCCACACCACCTCGCGAACTCTTCACTTACCTGTAAACATTTTTAAATAATATTTGGGTCAACAAGAATGTTGGTGAGTTATTCCCGAGAAAAACTTATTATATAAATATAGACAATTTATACACAAACAACACATGAATATAACAGTGTACGGCTATTATACACTCAATAGTACCGATCTGTACACGGTACAATACAATAACGAAACCCGCATTTTACCTTTAAGCACAAAAAGCATTAGCTGTAAACTAGCTATGAGTACAACGCGTGTATGACTACCAATTTGATAACTCTAAACGTACCATATTCAAAATATTCTCACTTTTAACCCAACGCGAATGGAAGTGGGGGGCGTCACCCTGATAGATCTACCAACATTTATGTGCCCTTAACTCGGTTAATAGTTATTTAACCAAATTGATTCATCCCACAATAACGACAATTTGTAAAGTATAATGCGCTTTCGAAACATATATATAAATAAGAATATAGATATACAATATGCTTTTCGGAGGAAGAACTCACTTTGATTTTGGTAACGTCCAAAAGCTTGTGTCCTATATTACACGTTCGTTAATTTTAAATTTGGGTTTGACCAAAATTGCTTTACTATATATATACATACATGTATGTATGTATATATATATATACATAACTTTAATATAAAAGTTCTCACAAGCACACAACACATAAAAATTACTAACTTAATTATATAAATAAACACTTAAAATATAAACAAGTAATAAACATCCAAATATTGTTTTATTTAATAATTTAAATTAAATATTATAATTTATAAAAATTATTTCTTTTAGTTGCTGGAGTATTTTGGAAAATTTAACCTTTTTTTTACTTCAAATTTTGACTCTATTTTAGTCGGTTTTGCCGGTTTCATCGGTTTTGAACTTAAAAATGAACCGGTTGTCATTTTGTGAAAACTTTTAGTTTTAAATTATCAAAAACCCTTTTTATATAGTTTTTAGTCATATTTTATTAGTTTTTCAATAAAAATGATATCGTTTTTATTTTGTTGCCTATTTCTTAAAAAATGCCCATTTTTAACGTTTTCGTGTCGGTTTTCGTGACACGAACCGGGTTGGTTTAAGTTTTTCTATTTTTTACTTTTCTTATACTTTAATTTATGTTAAATATAAGAATATTATGACTTTAGGATCAGTTCTAAATCAGTTCTAAAAATTCATGTCGGTTCACGTTAAAAGTCGAACTTTCCGACCGTTAATGTTACCGACATGCTATTTAAGTCATAATGTCAAAACTAAACCATTTGGTACAGCAAATATACATATAATAACAAGTAATATATCATCACATTAATGTTTGATCATCTAGAATCAAGTATGCACACAAAAACAAATCATTCACAACACATGCTTAAGCTTTCAACAATACATTAAGCATGTTGTTTCTATAATCTCTATAAGATGTTTATGTACCAAACTTTCCAGATCTTAACAACCCATAATATAGTCTTAATCCATCCCATTTTCATCCTTTAAACAAAAGCATTCTTGGTTCTTTAACAACAAAATTTTTATATTTAGCAAATCGGTTATTTTAACAACTTTCATTCAAATTAAGCTTTCAAATGTAATTAGGTATAACTTATATCTATCTCATTCAACTAGTTTGGTAGAAAACTCTTAATAATTTATTAAACACTTGTTCCTGGATTCTCCATTTATCCATTAACAAAGTTACTATTACTAGCAAGTAGCAATATTTAACAATCTTATTATTTTTCCAACAATCTATACAATAGAGTTTACTAAAGTAATCCTAACCATAAGTCTTTAATTATCCACACAAAATTAGGTTTACTTATCAAACCAACTTACAAAACATCTTGTACTATTTACAAAGTTTCTTTTATTAGCAAGTCTAACCAAATTCTTGTTTATCTAAGTTACCATGTTTCATGCATCCTAGTACTTCTATTAGATTTTGTTTCTTTTCATATATTCCATTCAATCACCTACTTTTTCATTTTCAATCTACACCAAAAATTAATATAAGACAAGTATGAACTTTATGATAAAAATCAATTTTTTGTATGACTTGCATGTGTAAGTAACTTTTCAAAATAATCAAATCTCTACACTTTTGTCAACCCTTTTTCAATATCTTATTTACCTTTTCAAAACCATTATTATTATTACTACTTACAACTTTTTCAAGTAATCAACTATGTGGGTTTTCAAAATTATCACTCATTCTTAACCATTTTAACATTTAACAAGTTAACAACTTCAATCCAACACCCAAACCAAAACCCACGGCCAATGTGGGTGTTTTTACCCCTAATCCATCTTTAATCTTTTGAACATTTACATATTAACTTTCATTATTAAAACAATACTTAACCCATTTGTTAAAGAAACTCAAGTAAACTCAACACGGACAATATAACAAGCTGTTATGCATACATAACAAATCCTATAATCAAAAAAATCCATTTTATACATTCATATACAAACTTACGGGTCACACACATGCATGTATACATTCATTTTATACTTGCATGCACATTATCAAGCATACTAAAATTAGGCTTTAAGCATCATATAACAACTAATATACACAAATCTTGAAGTGGGTTACCTTGGATTTTCGGATTTGGTGCCTAAGGGAGAGATAATGTGAACTTGTACTAGCTATAATCCTTTCCTTGGCTTCCTACTCCTTGTTATTTGCTTACACTTCCACCAAAACTCTTAATCTTCAAGTAGTGTGTGTAAAATCATTAGAGTTGGTGATAATATGGGAGTGATGGTGAGGATCGATTATATTGAGAGAGAAAGAGGTATAGGGTTGGTGAGTTGTATCCTAGAGTGTAGTGTTGGAGTGTTGGTAGCTTTACAAGTAACCTCTCATAATCATTGTATATATAAATTAATATTATATTACAAGTGGGTTTGTGGTTGTGGGGAATTGGCAGCCGAGAGAGGGGTGAGGGAGTGGAAGAGTTGGTGTTAAATAATAACATATGGTATTATCTAGGTGCTAAGATTAAACGTATCTCGTAATTTTTATCTAACCAAACTGTTTTGGACATAAATCAACTAAGGATCAAGTATCCAAATCTGTTATGTGAGGTAAGGTTCTGACATGATAATGACAAGTTCATAAGCGTGAGATTAATGAACACAAAGGTTTGATCACGAGGGAAGAAGCCCTTAACCAAGATAGTGTTACTTCGGTCAAAACTTATCGAGGTAATCTTTGAAGAAATGACGTCGGTCAAGGATTAATAAGCTAATCTTTGGTCAAGTCACTTCACTCAAGGATCAACAAGGTAACCTTTGGTCGATGAGTATATGATTATCATGGTCTTCGGCACAAAAAACCCCCGGACAGTGAAAACTATGACCGTCGACTATATTAATAAACAAAAGGCGGTTACAAATGCGGTGGAGTATATGATCGAGATTAAAAAGTATGCTAGTGTGTAGAGAGAATTTTTGCTTCTGTTCTAGTGTGTGTGTAAGTACATGTGTTTACCTACTCGATCATAGCTCGTTTAAATAAGATAACAACAATAACAATATTTCCTAATTATCCGGAAGTCTTCCACTTAGCCGCTCCACGACCTTTGACCACGTGCCAATAGCCATCCAGTAGCGAGATAAGCGGTAGACCAAGTCTAGATACCGTTGTTGTTATTTAAACATCAATCTTCTAGAGAATTCGTCCATAACCAGCTATGTTGAATTAGGATCCTGGATCCACGTTCCAGCTAGAAGCTGTCGTGTGAGGATAATTGATGCAAGTTCGTCTTAAAGTTGCTACACCTATTTAACACATCACCATACTAAACGCAATCATTAATAAACAAGTAATAACGAGGAAATTCTATCATTTATATCCTGATATATATTTCAATGATAAACTATCCATAATACAGTCAAGGATAAAGGATCCTCAGTGTAAAATTCATGGCCTAACAATTGCCCCAAAATGGAGGGTGATTGTGCGAAACAGCTGTCATTTTGAAATTCAAATCCCTGCAAAACAGAAGATGCTTAGACGTGTGTCAGGCGGTTTAATATCTACAAACCGTAATTACACGCCTCCTATATATTTGATAATTATATTCTTCTTATAATCACAGATCTAGGCGTCTTTCAGGTATCCTTCTTTCTTTGTGCTAATCTTCCTTTGATATGTCGACTGCTTCTACATCTTCTTCCTCTTCTTTCTTCCATCATGATAACCTTTACTCACAAAATATCCTTCAATCACCTTCCTCCGAAGTCTATAAATTCACATATTCGGATATTGTTGTAATCCGATCATACTTCCCAGCCGATACGGTTTTCCGACCCTTCGATTCCGCAGCCCGTAGCGACAGCATTTCAAAGAACTGGGTTTGCTTTCCGGCCCAACCGTTTCTCATAGTTTATAAGTATCCTTTCCCCAATTTTACTCAAAGGTTCTTCAATTTAGCGGGAATTTTTTATATCCAGGCCGCGCCAATGTTGTGGAGAGTTCTTCATACCATAGAAAGGATAACCATAGAGGAGGGAGTCGAGTTCGGCCTAGCAGAATTGGCATATTTGTACAATCTTGTTACCCATGGTTCCAAACGCTTTATCTTCAAATTGAAACCTCACCAAGAAAATCCCATTTTCAAAGTCACCCTTAATAATACCTTCTGAAAAAACCAATTCTTATTTGTAAGACGAGATTCTATTCCGGGTGGAACCAATATTCCCAAAAAGTGGATACCAAAGGGTAGGATCTAGGATCCTTAGGTAACCTAGATAGGATACTTTATTCTTCTGCTAATAATTTTTATTATTTGTGTAGTCGAAAATTTCGATCTGCTGGCTGATCTTCCAGGAGTTGAAGATAGAGTGAAGAGGTTTTTGTCGCTGGATCCTGCAATCGGGACTTTCCAAGCAAAGTCTATTGAAGCTTTTCAAAGATCAATCTCAGAATCCATTATGTCAAGTAAGTATAATAATAACTCTTAATATTAAAAGAAAAATGTTAAGAGTTTAAAACTTATCTGTTATCCGTTGTTTACAGGCGCCCCGAACCCAGGAAAGTCTGCTTCCAAGTTCTCTCTCAAGGATATCGATTGCATGCTTACCAAAAAAAGACCCTGAAATCAACCCCTACGTCCGAGCCTCGCCCGATCACAACTCGAACAAAGTCTGGATCCAAGAGAAAGAAGAGCTCAGATACAGAGAACCCCTTTGATGCCGAGAAGCAGATTCTGGACATGCTTTCTACTGTAAGGATCCTTTATCTTCATCGATTTTTATTATTCCATGCATTCTTCCAAACTTATCCTGCTTTCATTCGTAGGCCATCAATTCTGCCCGACACCACTATGAGAAGACTGTCGCAGAGCAAGAAAAGACCCTCGCTGCGCTGAGATCAACGGCTGCTGCTAAGGAGAAGGCCCTCTTGAAGATGACCAAAGAGAAAAGAGAGATTGAGGCACATGCTGCTGCCCTGGCCGTCCAGATGCAGGACGAAATCAACCGGGCTACCGAAGAGGCGAAGGTATGGGCAGCCTAGTCGGTTCTCAAGGCCATAATCAAATTGGTTACCGAAGCCAATGATACATCTTTTGATAAGTCTTCGTGGGAAATCAAAGAATGGAAGCAGGCCCTGATCGACTTGGACGGAGGCGAAGATGAGACTGAAGCTATGATGGTTGAAGCGGGAAAAGCAGGAACAAGCGGTGTGAAGGGTCTGGATGAGGTTGAAGGTGGGACCAAGGTACCGGTGGAGGCGGAAACAATCGAATGAACGGGCGATGAAGGATACAAAAGACAAGGCCCAAGCCAGTTTTATTTTGCTTTTATGGTGTTTTATGAACAAGTACTATGGTCTGTATTAAACAATAGTATTTAGGATAAAGGATCCATGATCCTTAAGACAATCTGCGGGGTGACAGAGGTGGAGGGATCCTCTGTTTGTGGGGATGAAGCCTTTGTTGCCCCTGTTTTTAATTTCCCTACACTTTATGAACTATTAGTAACTTTCACTTAACCCGGATGGATGGACCATCTTTTCGTATGGTGAAGTACGGGTTAAAAATTTTGGATAAGTCCTTGGGGCTTATTCTAATTAATATATAAATCTTTTGACTATTTATTTGTTATTTATTTTCGAAAACTTGTTAAATATAAGTTTAGCATTATTAATAGTTTGACAAATATTCTTAAGTAAAAGGTTTTTAGGATAAAAGATCCTTAAAAATCGTTTAGGATAAAATATCCTTAAAGCGCAAATCTTAGGATAAGACATCTTTAATAGTTAATAAAATTCATATAAGAAAATATTCCCTCAAAGGGCAAATTTTAGGATAAAGTATCCCGAAAATAGCTAAAGATTTAGTAATCAAATATAATTAAACGAATAGCCTTTCCAACTGGAATATCCAAATTTTTTGCAACTTATATCATGCTTAAATTAAAGATCATACCAGAAGGTCTAGATAGACCTAAGTTACTAGAAGTACTGAACTCTAAATGTTCCTTACAAGAGTAGCTTTAGGATCCGGGATCCTTAGTTTCTTGATCTTCAGGAAAAACTTAGAAAATCCACTGCAAATAATTCATATTATTAACTGGGACCAAACCCATCAAACTGGGGACAAGCCCAACAAATATTCTGGGGACAAGCCTGTGCAACTGGGACAAGCCCGTGTAATCTGGGGACAAGCCCGTGTAACTGGGGACAAGCACATAAAATAAACTGGGGACAAGCCCGAAAATCTGGGGACAAGCCCATAAAATAAACTAGGGACAAGCCCAATAAACCGGGGACAAGCCCAAACTGGGGACTAGCCCAAAGATACGGATGTTAACTGGGGTCTCGCCCGAACCGGGATTTAGCCCAAACGTGAGATAACGTGAAAACATTATAAACTGGAGGTATGGTACGTCTACCATAATTCGTAGGATCCTCCATATAGCCGGAGACAACGAAATTGTCAGCCACTAAGCGTGTATTGGTCTCGCTGCTCCGAACTATATGTTGGATAGCGTGCGCAACTAGGGATCGTGAGAAAGGTGAAAACCTTTAAACCGTAGGGGATATGACCATCGGGGGTCATATCCAAACGTGGGCTAGGCCAAAGGAAATAAGATAGTACCTCAAATGCAAAGGAGAGGTGGCCAACCTCTTGAACATCAAATGAATCATTATATTCCTGCATGGTTATTCAAAACTTGGAAAAGATAAAGTGTTAAGAATATATTATCCTTAAATTAACAATAATAATTCAAAAAGAATAACTGATCAGAAAGATGTTACTGATTTAAGGATCCTAGATCCTCTCTCTGTATAATATATTCTCTCAGGATAGTGGATCCTGATCAGAAAAAATATTTCTTGAGGTGGATGGCATTCCATGTTCTTGGTAACTTGTTGCCTTCAATTGTGAGCAAATGATATGCCCCCTTTCCTGCTTCCGACTCAATTTGATAAGGTCCTTCCCATTTGGGCGCTACCTTCCCATAAGCCGGATTTGTTGTGTTTGTACAAATGCTTCCGCCTCAATCCATTTGGAGAAGTAGTCAGTCATAGCAAGTATAAAGACTTTTTCACCTGGTTCTTTTGGTAGCTTGCCTACAATATCCATACCCCATTTCATGAAAGGCCATGAGGAGGATATAGGATATAGAGGCTCCGCTGGTTGATGAAGTATATTCGCGTGTCTTTGACAAGCATCACATTTCCTTGAATACTCCACTGCATCCTTCTTCATTGTTGGCCAGAAGTATCCAGTTCTAAGTATTCTGGAAAATAATGCTCTTCCACCTGTGTGATTGCCGTAATCTCCTTCGTGAAAATCCTTGAGTACTTCTTGGATTTCAGGATCCTCAATGCATCTCAAATATGGACCTGCAAGAGATTTTCTATATACCATATCGTTTAACACAATATATTGGGATACCTTGAGTTTGAAGGACTTGGGATTTTCAGTGGCTGGAATTTCTCCAGTCTAAATATAGTTCTTGATAGGATGGATCCATGATCCTTTGTTATTTAAGGATAAAGGATCCCAGAGCACGATTTCTTTATCATTCCTTATCTCTCCAACTTCCTGTTCTCCTATTGCTGGCGAGAAAATGTGGATTATTGGGATTTTCAAATCCTCATGAATCTTTTTGAGATGAGGCTAAGTTTGCTAAGGCATTTGCCCCAGCGTTTTCTTCCCTCGGTACCTGTGTAATACTAAATATTTCGAAGGATTTTGATAACTCCTTCACAACATCTAAATATTTCATTAGTTTCTCACCTTTAACAGCATACGAGCCATTAAAGTGGTTAGTTATCAATAAAGAATCTACATAAACTTGAAGATACCTGATCCTCATGTTTTTAGCTAATTGCAAACCTGCGATTAAAGCCTCGTAATCTGCTTCATTGTTTGTTTCCTGGAACTCACAAGCTATGGACATGGGTAATATGCCCCCCTGTGGCGATTTCAGTAGGATCCCCAATCCTGTTCCTCTTACGTTAGATGCTCCATCAGTGAAGAGTATCCAAGGATCATTGGTCTTTTCCAGTTGTTGTACTTCCAAGTCAGCTTCTTTTTGTAGATCACTAGTGAAATCAGCCACAAAGTCCGCTAGTGCTTGAGACATGATTGTTGTTCTTGGCTCGTATTGGATATCATATGCACTTAATTTCACAGCCCACTTAGCCATTCTACCTGACAACTCTGGTTTTCTAAGAACATTCTTTACAGGATAGTTAGTTCTTAAAATAATAGGATTAGTTTCAAAATAATGTCTCAATTTAGTAGAAGCCATAATAAGTGCAAGAATTAACTTTTCTAAATGATAATACCTTGACTCCGCATCTAGTAGACTTTTACTTACAGTATACAGGATGTTGTTCACCTTCATGATCCTTTACCAAGACGGCACTCACCGCATGAGACAAAAAGATATAGATCCAAGGATTCTCCATCCACAGACTTCATTAGAGCTGGAGCTGAGGATAAGTAATCCTTTAGGGCTGTAAGCGCAGCTTCATGCCTTTCATTCCATTCAAATTTCTTGTTCTTTCTAAGGATATCATAGAAGTCTTTGCACTTCTCGGAGGATCTTGAGATGAATCTATTCAAAGCCGATATTCTTCCGGTGAGTCTCTAGACATCTTTGGCATTTGCAGGAGACTTGAGATTGATAATGGCTTCGATCTACTCTGGGCTTGCTTCAATTCCTCTTTTTGTGACCATATATTCCAGAAACTTTCCAGTCTTAACACCAAAGTGGCATTAGGATGGATTCAGTTTCATGTTATATTGGTCAAGGATATTGAATGCTTCCTCAAGGTCCCTAAGGTGATCCTCCGCTTTCTTCGACTTTACCACCATATCATCTATGTATACCTCCATAGTCTTGCCCAATTCGTCCTTGAACATCATGTTGACTAGTCTTTGATACGTCGCTCCTGCATTTCTTAGACCAAACGACATAGCAGTATATAGGGCTGTGCAACGGTTCGGTTCGGTTCGGAACCGGAACTGAACCGGAACCGGAACCTATTATAGTAAACCGGTTCGGTTCCTTAACCGCTAAACCCGGTTCTCACTAATCGGTTCTGGCTAGAACCGGTTCGATCATGTATTTATCAAATGAGTTATGCAAACTTTGCAAATTGTAAAACAAGTTTATACAACTGTATGTCTTCTTTCACAGTAAAACTAATTTAGATTAAAACATGAAAATCCATTGTATTTTTTATTAAAATCTAAGTGTTGAAGTTAAACAAATCATTAGAAACGATAGATTAATGGAAGATTATATCATTTTATATTAAATTACATTGAGAACTTAAATCAAAATTGATCATGATTGCTAGTTCTTGAACGTAAAGAAAGGATATTTGAATTAAAAAATGGTTGAATGGATGTCTGTTAATAAGTTACTCTATAAAAAATGGGGATTGGTAAATTTATTTAAAACGTTTTGAATATTCTGGTTCTTCGGTTCCAAGTCTTGAATCGGCGGTTTTACCCAAAACCGAACCGGGAACCGTTTAATGCAAATTCTGAGAACCGAAAACCGAACCGGTACACACATTAGCGGTTCTGAGGCACCGGTTTGGTTCCGGTTCCTCGATCCTGACGGTTCCGAACCGTTTTTTGCTCACCCGTAGAAGTATAACAATATATGCCGGTTGGAGTCATTAATGCTGTATCTTCTTGATCAGATGGTTCCATCTGAATTTGTTGGAATCCAGAGGAAGCATCCATAAAGGTGAGCATTTCATGTCCAGCCGTTGCATCCACTATGGCATCTATATGTGGTAATGGGAAAGGATCCTTGGGGCATGGAAAGTTGTGACATTCACGATAAAACGAGGTACACTATATTCATTACGTAACAAGTAAACGATAAATCGGTTAATTCGTAGTGCTTAAACGAGTAACCGACCGATACTAATTATGACCCGTATACATACTGAGGGGTCATATACGAGTTATATATATGTTATAGAGGCTAACATATTGATATTTAGGCCCCAATACGTTTAAAACTCCTTAAACGAAAAAGGTTTCGTTTATCGATACACTATAAGCTTAAACGCAATCGTTAATATCAAAACAAGCATTGTAGCATCCGTTAAGCCGAAAAAGATTTATAAAACACTTATATGACATGTTCTAAGCAATCCGTGAAAATATTTTGGAATTTTACAACGAGTCAGTACGTTTTTCTTATTTTACAAAAATAAGCTGAAAAACACTCGTTTTTGCGCTATTTCTCACACCCGAATTAATTTTCTTGCGAAAAACCGAACCCGAACTAAATTTGAAGTGGGCTTTTCATGTTTTGGCTTGTATGATCAGATTAATGGGCCAAAACAGCCCATTATGGGCCATTTCCTTGCTCCGATCGGACAGCCCACCCTATACCACACATTTGTTTTTTTTTTATAACTTACACCTTAAGTCTTTGTTATTCATTCTAACTTACAAAATTTTGAAGTCCAAGCAGCTCCAACTTCTGCTCTATCAACTTTCCTTCAAAACTCTAGGTATCTTGATCATTTCCTCATTTTTAACTTGATTTCATTAAGTATAATTAACATATAAACATGTTTTAGTTAGTTTTAAACATGTTTAACCATCCAAAAACCCTAAAAATCAAGTAAAACCATGTTTTGATGTTAAACATGTTTACAAACCAGGAACATATACTTTTTTGGTCAAAAACGCGGATTAGAACATGAATACAACGTTTTTACGGTTAGAAAGTTCGTTTGAACCCAAAACCGAAACCCTAATTATCAAGGCTGTTACATGGATGATTTATGCTTGGTTTGATGTTATATGATATGTAGATATACTGAGTTTGCAACCCGAGACCCGGAGAATCGTTTAAACTAGCAAAATTCATCGAAAACCGATAAGGTAAACCCGTAACACTCGTTTAGGGGCTGTTTAGTATTAGGTTGTGACGTGCTTGTTGTTAGCTTGTGAAAACTTGCAGGGACATTAGGGATCATATAAATGAGTCCCTGTTCAAATTTGGTAATTTTTCGATAAACGGAGAATATTTGGTGAATTTATTTCCGTATGAGCGTTTATTTGGGAAAAATAGCTAAACATATTGAAAAATTATGAAACTTGGTTTTGGAGTTTAATATGTGATGGTAAGATCACTGGTAAAGTTTGGGAATCATTGGAAATGCCTAAGTATGGTTTGTGCAATCATGGTTTAACCGAATTTTAACAGCCGAAAAACGCACAAAAAGGCATTTTGTCAAAAGGGTTAGGTTCTGGAAATTTTGCAGGAGCTATGTAATAACATTGAGGCCATTTGTAAAAATTATCGGATTTTTCGGAGGTCGTTTGATATAAACGGGCCATTTATTACACAATTATAACCTATTAAATGAATTTTTATAAATAAATAAATAATCATAAAATTTCTGAAAATATTTTTATAAAATTCTCCATGTCTTAATGTATTTTTACAAAAATTTACATAATCTATATATAAGTACATATTTAGTTATGATTAATCAAAGATTTAAATTATAATTGTTTTAACGAAACCGGCAGTTTTGTGTTTAACGGACTGACTGGTATGTCAAAATGTCAAAAGTGGTCAAATATCATATTTTTGAATGATATTGATAAAAACGAACTTTTTACGAAAATTCCGGACAAATCGGGTGAATTGTGCGCGTTTTGTATAATCAAACCCGTATGAAAACGGAAACGAACCCTGCGATCAAACCAGACACCGAAACCTTAAAATTCTTTCATAAATCAAATTATTTTATCAATCAATATATTTACTTAAGTTTGTGTGATCTTACCTAATCCCGAAACGTATAAACGATCAACTGGGCTAGGCTCGGGAAACGGTGAAACTGAGCCAAATCCAGTTTTAAACATTTCATAGTATACAACGTCACAATCTAAGACTATGGTCATGTTCTGGGCCTAACAGCTATACCTAGATTATCTATACAGCCCGACTTAGCTTGAACACTGTACTAGTATTAACGATACGATACCGTTTATAGGAATCAGGCTATAAACGAGGCATCTAACTTATTGATACGTAATTTCTGTGCGAACTACGATAAGGTGAGTTTCATGACCCCACTCTTTAAACTATTTTACGAACTTTTGGGGTGGAAAGCATGTTTATACACGTTATCTATCTGAAAACGATTCAGGATATAAAATATCTGAACATTTATATATGAAAAGTCCCTACAAACATAACGATTGACTACGTGCTGATGAAAGAAGATTATTATCGTTGATTGATATATTGAGTGGAGATAATACAAATTGCAAAACATAATGAAATTACACGTGACAGCATGTTTATACAAACATGTTATGTAATGTTAAACATAACTAATTTGGGAGACAGCGTGGTCTGTAATGGCCATGGGGATAATGTGGTCTGTGATGATTATGGGGCTATTGTGGGCGGAAGGGGGGCCACAATAGTACTAAACTAAAGTTGAGTATGGCCTATGAGCCAAGTTCTGCTGCAACTTACTAAACTAAAGTTGAGTATGGCCTATGAGCCAAGTTCTGCTGCAACTTATAAACTAAAGTTGAGTATGGCCTATGAGCCAAGTTCTGCTGCAACTTATTAAACGAACTAACTTGATTATGACATGAATGTTAAGAAAATAATGTGATTTTGCGTATTGGGGGCGGATGGGGAGCCACAGTATTCGGTGATACGTGATAAATACTATATGTGTATATGTGTCTATATACATGCTATGTGATTAACCGTAGGAAATACTATGTGTAGAATATACTAATTATTTGCGTGTACACTATATAATGTTTGAGTTTACGTGGAATCATTGTGGGTGGAAGGGGGACCACAGTGGTTGATGTTAACACGGAACCGTTGTGGGCGGAAGGGGGGCCACAGTGGCTGAGTTTATGTGGAACCGTTGTTGGAGGAAGGGGGTACACAGTGGTTGGTTAAACACGGAAATTGGAAACAGGTAGTACGAATAAACAATCACGATTTACCGAAATTTCGAATTTATATTATAAACTTACATGTGTGCATATGCACACACAAGGATATGGCTGTATATATTTATACAAACGTAAATACATATTTTTACATACGCGCGTACATACAAACTATGACTGTGTGGTACGCAGAACTGATTTCGTTAAACTTATGAAACTCACCAACTATTCGTAGTTGACCTATTTTAACATGCTTTTCAGGTAATCAGATATGAGAAGTAATTTCCTGTGCGTTACGTGTCTGATTGGTGATTGATGTCATGGGCATTTGAGTTAGAAGTAAAGTAATTGAAGAACCGGTTTGATTGTATCACCTAGTTTGTAAAAGATGTTAGAACGATATAATATATTGTAAATTAGTTAGTAATGTTTCTTTATGAACAATGTATTTGATACCAGTTGTATCTGTTGCATTTCCGTTTTACGCTTCCGCAATTCGCTTAACGGGGTATGACAGAAGTTGGTATCAGAGCCATTGGTTATAAAGGATTAGGTTATCCCTTAGGATACCTATAATATAACCGTAGGCTCGATTATCACTGGGAAACTTATTAATGAGTAACGATAGATACTGATGGATGCCGGGATGAACTCGTAGGGCAAGTGAGTTATTATGATCCAGAACGTAATAACAGACTTGCTTGTATGAGGGAATTCGGGGTGAAGTCGCGGAACATATTGATAGGTAAAAATGGCAACATACGTGCATAAAGGTGATGTGAAGTATATATGAAATGTGCATACGTGCTTATCTGAGATGAGGCATAGGGATATGTGTACGTACGGTACTACCGATGATATTGAATCTTATTGTAACGAATATTATATTCGGTTATAATTAATATTAATTCATATTATGATTAAAATTATATCGTATCAAAATTTATATTATATTTTTTTTATATAATTAATATTATACCTGTTCGTAACAAATAAAATATTTAATTTCGGTATTAATTAATAATATCCTTTACGATGATCTAAGCTACCGAAAAACGTTTTCTTCTGATTAACGATTGCACCGAAAGATGTCGAGATCGGGTAGGTTTACGACAGATAAAGAACCGGTGTTTCCTGTGAGTGAGAATATGAGAATGCTTCAACAAGTTTAACTAAGTCTGGTGATGTGACAGAACCACAAAGGGGCTTAATGTACAAGGCCCGGGAACGAACTGTGGGAGGTGTGACCTACATACAATAATTTCAAAAGAATATATATAATACTTTTCTGATTGGATCCAATCCTATCCTATACACTCGTTTTCAAACAGTAAACTAAACAGTTTTTCGTTCGTCTCTCCACTTTCGCTTCTCGAAAACAAACACTATTCCTAGGAAAGTACCTAGTGATGAGTCCGATTTATCAAATTATAAATATAATAACTACTTTATTGATTCCCCAATTCTATAAACAGACCGTGACTACTAGTACATATAATATACTAACGATATTTCAAAAAGAAATATTAATAATAATAATTTCCTTTACAATTCACCAGTACAACTAACTCTGATGAACCTCCTTAACTAGCAAACTCTTCGAACCATCTATGAACAAGAACATCCAACCTCTCCTATATTTTTCCTATTCCAATTGGTTACTGTAGGAGAGAAACCTCATGCTCACGAATTGATGACATGCTGACTGGAACGGGACATACTTAACCCAACCAGTAAACTACCACTTCTAGTAGGCCCAACTTACTTGCGTGCACCGAATGACATGGCGAAGGAATATATTCTATAGTTATATTTAACAACCTCTAAGGGTCTAGTTGAATATATGAGTGCATTCATATGATAAATACACTAACTAAACTCATAACGAGCAATTGTCTACTTATGGAAGAGGCTAAAGAAAAACAATTGCCTAATGATGGGATCGTACCGGAATAATTTTCGGGCAAGTTGTAAACCGTATATAATTGTATAATGTGTACTTAGATAGATAAGGGTAGTACGATATTGTTGTATATAGCCTTCGATACCCCATGCAAGCATCTGGTAGGGTGCTATGTTGATATGGGTGACGCATTGGATATTTCATTACAAACACTTACCCTTACTGGATTACAATTACTTGTCACTAGGTGACAACTTTTGATATATATATATATATATATATATATATATATATATATAATATATATATATATATAAACATTGGCCTTTGTTAGGCTAACTTTACATATTATCCTTAGTATTCAAACTCGAGAACAAACCCGTGTGATATATACGTGTTAATTGAAATACCTGATTACTTGTTATTGTAATTCCTTTTGTGATCATTAGTGTATGTTAATTTTGTTAATTGTTGGATAACTGGTTATTGTTATAGAATGGCCCCGAAGAAAGTAAACATGTTGTCTGAGGCAGATATAGCCGAGATGATCGCTCGACAACTACAAACAGTACTTCCGACAATAGCAGCACAATTCGCTGCTGGTATCCATATAACTATGAATACAAATCAAGTGCCGAACGCTAACGCGGTTGTAAATACTAATCCCTTGACAAATACTAATACAACCACAAATGCTCCCCCGATAAATACTGATACTATCACAACTAATACTCCCCCGTTGAATACCAATATTACTTTAAATAATGCACCGAACTTGAACAATAGTGGTAACAATCAAAATCCCACGCAACATGGATATCAACTTAAGAACTTCATGCTATGTAAACCTATGGAATTTAGCGGTACTGAAGGACCAAATGGACTGGTAAAGTGGATCGAAAAGACTGAATCCATCATTAATATCACTAACTGTCCACCAGATTGTATTGTCAAATTTGCTATTTCTACATTTGTAGACCACGCGCTAATGTGGTGGAATACTGTTGTGCAAATTCAAGGACAAGAGGCAACCAATCGTATGTCTTGGACAGAACTTAAAAATCTTATGATAAAACACTTTTGTCCGATAAACGAAATTCAGAAATTAGAGCAAGAACTTTGGAATCTAGAAATGAAGGGTGCAGATCACTTGGAGTATACCCATCGCTTTAACGAACTGGCTCGTCTAGTCCCATGGTTAGTTACTCCAGAATCTAAACGTACCGAACGCTACATTTGGGGTTTAGACCCCGAAGTCAGGAGTTTGGTTAATTCAACTGGCCCTGTAACTTTCGAAAATGCCGTGTTACAAGCCGGCATTGTAACTTCTGATTTGATTAGAAGTGGTTCATTAAGAATGCCCGGGGAATCATCTGGTACAAAACGAACCAATTATGGTGCGGGAATACAAGAAAGACAACGGAATAAATGCGCGCGCCTTGCAATACAAAATTACGCTATGATCAGTTCCGATGTGAAGCAAGATAAGTATAACGGGCTTTTGCCTAGATGTGGAAAATGTGGTTATCATCATGTTGGTGAATGTCGGACCAATGTGTGTCACAAATGTGGGAAGGTGGGACACTATGCTCGAAATTGTAGAACCGTTATGAATACTATAAATCCACCAACCCAACTCCAGGACTCACAACTACCCCAACCGCAACCAACACGACAACAACCAGTCTACCAAAACCAACCCATAATAAACCGTAATGCCTGTTATGAGTGTGGTAGTATGGAGCACATCAAGAAAGACTGCCCTAGATTGAACCCAATTGCGATGGAAAGACAAAGGCAAAGACCGACATCGACGTCCAACTCGACTAGGGGTCACGTATTGTGAATAAACCGGATAGAACAAATGTAGTGACAGGTACGTTCTTAGTAATGCCTAACATACTTTAGTTTATTTATTACGGACACTGATAGACGTTTCGTTCCTACAAGTTATTACTTTGGAAAATATACCGGCTAGTAAAATAACAATTCTGTATACTATAGAAACCACCAAAAGTAAGACTATAAATACTAACCATATTACTCGAAAAACTACCCTCTTAACCTAAATAACTAGCTATTCCTTATCGATGCACTCACGGTGGAAGTGAAGAGTCATTGTGTAATAGTCAGTATGGACTAGTTAATTGTGTTCAAATGAAGGTTATATATAGAAATAGAACCGTTATACTGCCTCTTCTAGATAAAGAAGTGATCCCGTACACGGAACAAATCCTAGTACCCCAATGATGAAACACGGATGAGGAAAACTATACTATCAGTAACCGAAACTTGAACTTTAAATTTTTATAGCCTTAATAACTGAGTGATGAACAAGGAAAAGTCAGGCCAGATGTTCGGATAAACTGAGTACTAGTATAAAGATGCAAGCGAAATCTATGAAGGAATCATAGGCTCATGTGTTGTAAAGTGTGCACTATTATAAGTTCTGGGGGAATAATAAAGATCCTCGGAGATGCTACAACAATTCGAGATACCCCATTGGAAGTGGGAAACAAACTAAAATGGAACCCTTAACATGTGTTCCTTAAACATCCCGAGAAAGCAATTCAAGCTGAATGATAGTTTCCTGACTAATCCACTCCAAATACCTTCTTCTGATTTGTAACAACTATCCAGCTGAAAAACTCGCCTTAACAAAATCTTACTCTTGGTGAATTGTGTATGAAATTTTAGATCCCTAATTGGCCTAAGCACGGTCTATAATCCTCTATAAAACAATCAAATCAAATAAACTATTCAAACAATAGAGGAAAGTGAGACCAGTAATTTCAATCCTCGTACATTAACATTCATCATAATATTATACAAGTAGTAATATACTATATTATACGAGCAAGAATGTAACTCGCCATCTTATTAAAAATTGAAAAAAATTGGTGACCCCCAAAATACAAAATCCGATTTGATTTCGATAACCATAAATAAAGCTCGTAATATTAATAACAAACCGAAGGCCGCCTAAGGCTAACAAGAGGGCCATACTGAGAAATACGAGAAGTTATCAAATTTTGAAAGTTGTTAGTTGAGTTGAGGAACGGTGAGTTAATTCTAAAATATATAGAAATATACAAAATTGCCTTGAAAGTTAACCCCATAACGTATTAAATAAAATTATTTCACTCCCTATATTTCATATATCGAATCAAAACGAGTGCCTTACTGACAGGGCGGAATTAGTATTATTTGAAAACTTTTATACAACTAAACTCTATAAAGAGACTCGTGAAAATGCTGAGCGGGGAAAATCAAACAGTTACGACTCAACAAAATTTCATTGGTAAAAGTTCGGTGGAATTCACAACAAGGACCCGAATATACTTGGAAACGAAAGAACGAATTCCGAAAGAAATACCCACACCTGTTCCCTAAAAAGAAAACCAGTGACACATTAAATTTCGAGGACGAAATTTCTTAACGGGGGGAGAATGTGACATTCACGATAAAACGAGGTACACTATATTCATTACGTAACAAGTAAACGATAAATCCGTTAATTCGTAGTGCTTAAACGAGTAACCGACCGATACTAATTATGACCCGTATACATACTGAGGAGTCATATACGAGTTATATATATGTTATAGAGGCTAACATATTGATATTTAGGCCCCAGTACGTTTAAAACTCCTTAAACGAAAAAGGTTTCGTTTATCGATACGCTATAAGCTTAAACGCAATCGCTAATATCAAAACAAGCATTGTAGCATCCGTTAAGCCGAAAAAGATTTATAAAACACTTATATGACATGTTCTAAGTAATCCGTGAAAATATTTTGGAATTTTACAACGAGTCAGTATGTTTTTCTTATTTTACAAAAATAAGCTGAAAAACACTCGTTTTTGCGCTATTTCTCACACCCGAATTAATTTTCATGCGAAAAACCGAACCCGAACTAAATTTGAAGTGGGCTTTTCATGTTTGGGCTTGTATGATCAGATTAATGGGCCAAAACAGCCCATTATGGGCCATTTCCTTGCTCCGATCGGACAGCCCACCCTATACCACACATTTGTTTTTTTTTTTTATAACTTACACCTTAAGTCTTTGTTATTCATTCTAACTTACAAAATTTTGAAGTCCAAGCAGCTCCAACTTCTGCTCTATCAACTTTCCTTCAAAACTCTAGGTATCTTGATCATTTCCTCATTTTTAACTTGATTTCATTAAGTATAATTAACATATAAACATGTTTTAGTTAGTTTTAAACATGTTTAACCATCCAAAAACCCTAAAAATCAAGTAAAACCATGTTTTGATGTTAAACATGTTTACAAACCAGGAACATATACTTTTTTGGTCAAAAACGCGGATTAGAACATGAATACAACGTTTTTACGGTTAGAAAGTTCGGTTTGAACCCAAAACCGAAACCCTAATTATCAAGGCTGTTACATGGATGATTTATGCTTGGTTTGATGTTATATGATATGTAGTTATACTGAGTTTGCAACCCGAGACCCGGAGAATCGTTTAAACTAGCAAAATTCATCGAAAACCGACAAGGTAAACCCGTAACACTCGTTTAGGGGCTGTTTAGTATTAGGTTGTGACGTCCTTATTTTTAGCTTGTGAAAACTTGCAAGGACATTAGGGATCATATAAATGAGTCCCTGTTCAAATTTGGTAATTTTTCGATAAACGGAGAATATTTGGTGAATTTATTTCCGTTTATGAGCGTTTATTTGGGAAAAATAGCTAAACATATTGAAAAATTATGAAACTTGGTTTTGGAGTTTAATATGTGATGGTAAGATCATTGGTAAAGTTTGGGAATCATTGGAAATGCCTAAGTATGGTTTGTGCAATCATGGTTTAACCGAATTTTAACAGCCGAAAAACGCACAAAAAGGCATTTTGTCAAAAGAGTTAGGTTCTGGAAATTTTGCAGGGGCTATGTAATAACATTGAGGCCATTTGTAAAAATTATCGGATTTTTCGGAGGTCGTTTGATATAAACGGGCCATTTATTACACGATTATAACCTATTAAATGAATTTTTATAAATAAATAAATAATCATAAAATTTCTGAAAATATTTTTATAAAATTCTCCATGTCTTAATGTATTTTTACAAAAATTTACATAATCTATATATAAGTACATATTTAGTTATGATTAATCAAAGATTTAAATTATAATTGTTTTAACGAAACCGGCAGTTTTGTGTTTAACGGACTGACTGGTATGTCAAAATGTCAAAAGTGGTCAAATATCATATTTTTGAATGATATTGATAAAAACGAACTTTTTACGAAAATTCCGGACAAATCGGGTGGATTGTGCGCGTTTTGTATAATCAAACCCGTGTGAAAACGAAAACGAACCCTGCGATCAAACCAGACACCGAAACCTTAAAATTCTTTCATAAATCAAATTATTTTATCAATCAATATATTTACTTAAGTTTGTGTGATCTTACCTAATCCCGAAACGTATAAACGATCAACTGGGCTAGGCTCGGGAAACGGTGAAACTGAGCCAAATCCAGTTTTAAACATTTCATAGTATACAACGTCACAATCTAAGACTATGGTCATGTTCTGGGCCTAACAGCTATACCTAGATTATCTATACAGCCCGACTTAGCTTGAACACTGTACTAGTATTAACGATGCGATACCGTTTATAGGAATCAGGCTATAAACGAGGCATTTACTTATTGATACGTAATTTCTGTGCGAACTACGATAAGGTGAGTTTCATGACCCCACTCTTTAAACTATTTTACGAACTTTTGGGGTGGAAAGCATGTTTATACACGTTATCTATCTGAAAACGATTCAGGATATAAAATATCTGAACATTTATATATGAAAAGTCCCTACAAACATAACGATTGACTACGTGCTGATGAAAGAAGATTATTATCGTTGATTGATATATTGAGTGGAGATAATACAAATTGCAAAACATAATGAAATTACACGTGACAGCATGTTTATACAAACATGTTATGTAATGTTAAACATAACTAATTTGGGAGACAGCGTGGTCTGTAATGGCCATGGGGATAACGTGGTCTGTGATGATTATGGGGCTATTGTGGGCGGAAGGGGGGCCACAATAGTACTAAACTAAAGTTGAGTATGGCCTATGAGCCAAGTTCTGCTGCAACTTACTAAACTAAAGTTGAGTATGGCCTATGAGCCAAGTTCTGCTGCAACTTATAAACTAAAGTTGAGTATGGCCTATGAGCCAAGTTCTGCTGCAACTTATTAAACGAACTAACTTGATTATGACATGAATGTTAAGAAAATAATGTGATTTTGCGTATTGGGGGCGGATGGGGAGCCACAGTATTCGATGATACGTGATAAATACTATATGTGTATATGTGTCTATATACATGCTATGTGATTAACTGTAGGAAATACTATGTGTAGAATATACTAATTATTTGCGTGTACACTATATAATGTTTGAGTTTACGTGGAATCATTGTGGGTGGAAGGGGGACCACAGTGGTTGATGTTAACACGGAACCGTTGTGGGCGGAAGGGGGGCCACAGTGGTTGAGTTTATGTGGAACCGTTGTTGGAGGAAGGGGGTCCATAGTGGTTGGTTAAACACGGAAATTGGAAATAGGTAGTACGAATAAACAATCATGATTTACCGAAATTTCGAATTTATATTATAAACTTACATGTGTGCATATGCACACACAAGGATATGGCTGTATATATTTATACAAAAGTAAATACATATTTTTACATACGCGCGTACATACAAACTATGACCGTGTGGTACGCAGAACTGATTTCGTTAAACTTATGAAACTCACCAACTATTCGTAGTTGACCTATTTTAACATGCTTTTCAGGTAATCAGATATGAGAAGTAATTTCCTCTGCGTTACGTGTCTGATTGGTGATTGATGTCATGGGCATTTGAGTTAGAAGTAAAGTAATTGAAGAACCGGTTTGATTGTATCACCTAGTTTGTAAAAGATGTTAGAACGATATAATATATTGTAAATTAGTTAGTAATGTTTCTTTATGAACAATGTATTTGATACCAGTTGTATCTATTGCATTTCCGTTTTACGCTTCCGCAATTCGCTTAACGGGGTGTGACAGAAGTGGAGGCACTTTCCATTCTTTTTTGAAACAACGATCACATTAGCTAGCCATCGAGGATATTGAACCTCTCTGATCATACCGGCCTTAAGAAGTTTTTCGAATTCTTCTTGTATGATCTTGTTCCTCTCAGGAGCGAATTTTCTTCGCTTCTGATGCACAGGTTTAACAGTTAAATCCTGGCCGAGCTTATGGGTGATTACCTCTTTTGAAATACTTGTCATGTCCGAGTGCTTGATGGCAAAGGTAGATCTTCTTCGCCATAAGAAGGATATCATATCCTCCTCAATCTTACTGGGGATACTGGATCCTAGGAACACCTTTACTTCCGGATCCTCGGGGTCCAAGGATACTTCTTTGAGATATTTCTCTCGAGCTTCCAGCACGTCCCTAGGATGTTGCTATAGTTGCTATGCTATAGTTTGCTTGGCTGCTGGCTTCATTGATGAAGAATAATAGTTCTAGCCTCCGCTTGGTCACCAAATATCTTCACAACTCCCCAAGGAGTAGGTAGCTTGATGCATTGGTGATAAGTTGAAGCTACAGCTTTCATTCCATGGAGCAAAGGCCTACCTAAAATAACATTGCAACATGAATGGTTATCTATAACACAAAATTTTTGGTATGAATTTAAACCTTCGATATAAATCGGGAGGTTGATGTCCCCCAATGTCTTCTTGGTTTCACCACTGAAACCAACTAGCACCGATGTTCTAGGAATGATTTCTGAATCTGGGATGTTCATCTTCTTGAGGACATCATGTTGGATAATTTTGACCGAGATGCCACCATCCACTAGGATTCTG
Organism: Bidens hawaiensis; assembly: GCF_021521415.1. Taxonomy (NCBI): domain Eukaryota; kingdom Viridiplantae; phylum Streptophyta; class Magnoliopsida; order Asterales; family Asteraceae; genus Bidens; species Bidens hawaiensis. Next base: position 1,207,831 of record NW_027491406.1, on the reverse strand, counting down.
CGTACGTAATGGTTAGAGATAAATAAAGTAATAATCAAACCGTCATGATGAGGGTCATGAATGTTTAGCTTGTCTTCCTCATCGAAGAAGATTCTCTTGTCTATTGTTAATGTGGTTGACACTATTGGATGATCCTCGTTATCCATCTTGATCTCCTTGACGAATCTTTTTGCTGCAGAAAAAGAAGTTCCACATATGTCTGAACCTCCAGAGATGAAATTGACTGCCCCCACTTCCAGCTTGTCCTGTTGAGGATCCTGGATCCTTGAATTGAAAAAGATTCTCTGATCAGTTACTCGAGTGGTGGGGATGAGTGGTCTTCTCTCATTATTCTACGGGACTTTCTTCTATGGCACAAGAATCTCTAAACAATTCGTAGTCTCTGGAGACAAAGTTGATCACATGGGCATCCGGCGGCGGTGGTGTTGCTTTCTGTGGAAGATCTTCAGGATGGATCTTAGATTTCTTCCTTCCCACGAGTTCTTTAAAGTGACCCTTGCTCATGAGGTATCCAATTTCTTTCCTTAAGCCGATGCACTCGTCTGTCACGTGGCAAAAATCTTCGTGGAAGGCGCACCACTTAGACTTGTCTTTGAAGCCGACAACCTTCTCATTCTTTCGGGGCCACCTTGCTTTTTCTCCCAGATCCTTCATGGCATAAATTAAGCCATGAGTATCTACAGAGAAACAATAGTCGGAGATGCAAGGATAGTCTTCATCGTCATCTCTTTCTTCAACTTCCCATACGTTTTGATTGTTGAACTTGGCGTACGGCTTCGAATTGTTGTTCCTGTTTCAGGATCCTTTATTATTTTCGGAGTTTCTTGTTTCGTTTGTCCCGTGAGACGATCCATGATCTTTTTATCTTCTTCTAAGCCGATGTATCTCAATGCCCTGTTTCTGACTTCATCTAATGTTCTGCATGGAGTCATCACTAAATCATCATAAAAATGGGACCTCTTTTGAATTCCCATCTTGAATGCTTCAACAGCAGTAGTCATATCAAGGTTTGGGATTTCTAGAGCTTCCTTGCCGAACCTGGTAAGGAAATCCCTAAGGGATTTATCACTAGGTTGGATAACACGATATAAATCACTGGTTAACCTCTCAAATTTCCGACAACAGGAAAATTGAGTGTTAAACAAATTAACTAAATGAGAGAAAGATGTAACCGAGAAAGGGGGGAGACTTAGAAACCATTTTAGTGCAGCTCCTGTTAGTGTGGCTTCCTTGAGTCTTTCAGGAAAAGGATTAATTTCCATCCTTTCCCTATATTGGGCAACATGTTCCTCAAGATCGGTGCTCCCATCATATGTCTTCATGTTGGGAGTTTGGAACCGCTTCGGGATTTCAGCATCACATATGGGCGGAGCGAATCTGGATAATCTATGACTTCCCTTCGGTATCTCAGGAATTGGACGTATCACTCCCAGGACACTGGATATCATATCCTTTAGCTTCTGTAACTCCTTGGCCATGGTCTGGTTGATACCTGAATTCTGCATGGGAACATGGTTAATATCTAAAGATATAGGATCGTACTAGTTACCTCTCTGCCGGGTGGAGTTTGGTATTCCAGACGAGTATCTGGGATAAGAGGAATCAGCAATCGGAGTGGGTCCTCCAGAAGCTATGGTCTGCATGGGGATTATGTCCCCATCGTGGACTTCAAAAGATCGTAGGTGCTGGATTCCTGAGGATCCTTGATCCTGAATAAAGGACCCTTGAGGTTGAGAATTATAGGACCCTTGAATATATAACCCAGAGGATCCTGGTGGGATGACTGATGACCCCTGCTGAAATAGCGAGGATCCTTGAGCCTGTTGACCCACGGACCCTTGTTAAAGGATGTGTGATCCTAACTGAAAGAGTGAGGATCCTTGAGCCTGCTGACCCATGGATCCCTGTTGAAGGATGGATGATCCTTGCTGAAAGAGTGAGGATCCTTGAGCCTGCTGACCCATGGATCCCTGTTGAAGGATGGATGATCCTGGCTGAAAGATTGAGGATCCTTGAGCCTGCTGACCCATGGATCGCTGTTGAAGGATGGATGATCCTTGTGAAGGTTGAGCCATGGATCCTGGGGAGGTGAAATCCAGCATCCTGGGCATCAGGGGAGTGAGATCCTCTGCTGGCCTTTTAGTATTTTTAAGATCTTCTATCTCACGAAGGATCCTTTGGTTGGTCTTATTCTGCTGCTCCATATATGCTTTAACCTACGAAAACATAGATGAAACATCACTGTTAGTGTTAACCACCGGGGTAGCAGCAGCGGTTTTCGAGCTCTGGAAGATTGGTAGTTGCTTCTTGCTTCCAGCAGCAGTGGTTCGTTGTGCTCCCATGATTGGCGGAGGCATTGGTGGCAAAGTCCTTGATGAGAGAGAAACCGATAATGGCATGGTTGACGATGCAGAGGTGGATTGAGAGGCCATTGCGAGTATTTAGGGTATGGAAAAATGAAGGTTGATGAGAATAATATGGATTATAGCACCAATCGCCCCACGATGGGCGCCAAATTGTTTTGGACAAAAATCAGCTAAGGATCAAGTATCCAAATCTGTTATGTGAGGTAAGGTGCTGACTTGATAATGACAAGTGTATAAGCGTGAGATTAATGAACACAAAGGTTTGATCATGAGGGAAAAAGCCCTTAATTAAGATAGTCTTACTTCGGTCAAAATCGTGGTAATCTTTGAAGAAATGACGCCGGTCAAGGATTAATAAGCTAATCTTTGGTCAAGTCACTTCACTCAAGGATCAACAAGGTAACCTTTGGTCGATGAGTATATGATTATCGTGGTCTCCGGCACAAAAAACCCCCGGACGGTGAAAACTATCACCGTCGACTATATTAATAAACAAAAGGTGGTTACAAATGCGGTGAAGTGTATGATCGAGATTACAAAGTATGCTAGTGTGTAGAGAGAATGTTTGCTTCTGTTCTAGTATGTAAGTACATGTGTTTACCTAATCGATCATAGCTCATTTAAATAAGATAACAACAATAATAATATTTCAAAATTATCCGGAAGTCTTCCACTTAGCCGCTCCACGACCTTTGACCACGTGCCAATAGCCATCCAGTAGCGAGATAAGCGGTAGACCAAGTCTAGATACCGTTGTTGTTATTTAAACATCAAACTTCTAGAGAATTCGTCCATAATCAGCTATGTTGAATTAGGATCCTGGATCCTCGTTCCAGCTAGAAGTTGTCCTGTGAGGATAATTGATGCAAGGTCGTCTTAAAGTTGCTACACCTGTTTAACACATCACCATACTAAACGCAATCATTAATAAACAAGTAATACCGAGGATCGTCGATCCTTTATATCCTGATATATATTTCAAGGATAAACTATCCATAAGACAGTCAAGGATAAAGGATCCTCAGTGTAAAATTCAAGGCCTAACACAAACGACATCCGTTTCTAATAATTTTTATCAGACTTTGAGCGAAATTAGATTTCAGTCAATGTCTGCCTAAAAAAATAATTTTCTGCAAAAGTTGATGTCGGGTCCTCACGATGTCCTCTAATGGCTTTCGGTTACTTATTTTCTAGTTTTCACGATTTGAACCTTCTAAAATAAAGTTTATATACTATCTCTAATATCCTAATATAAAATTTAATTTTTCGACGTTATCTTGACACGTTTATGAATTTATTTGTTTTGAGTCGTTACCTGGTGTCAATATGTACTGTGCTTGCTAAACGCAAAATTTAACTTTTTCGTGTTCCATATTTTAAAACTCAACTAAAATTAAAGACTTTAGCTAGAAATATTATTCTTATATATTTATTTCACTAATTAATGTGTGATTGTGGTTAAGATAATGACCTGATTAATCTAATTTTTGGCAATTGTCACATTCTCCCGTCCTTTTAGGAATTTCATCCTGAAATTTAGGATATAGTACTTGAATTCCAGCGAACTTTGACTAGCTTTATCCTGTTGCGTCTTAGCTTCTGATTTTTCCAATCCATAACTTCAACAGAGTCTTCTACAAATCGAAGCTATCGTCTACACTAATGTATTCAATAGGAACAATCAACGATTCATCAGATAGATATTTTTTCAGGTTGGATACGTGAAACACGTCGTGTATTCCACTGACTTCTGAAGGTAGGTCGAGTCGGTAAGCTACTGGTCCTACTCGTTCGGTGATTCCAAACGGTCCAACGTATCGTGGGCTTAACTTGCCTCTTTTACCGAATCTGACTATGCCTTTCCAAGGCAATACCTTTAGTAACACTTGGTCTCCTACTTGGAATTCCAACGGTCTCCTGCGATTATCCGCATAACTTTTATGTCTGTCAGCTGCAGCTTTTAGCGTGTCCTTGATTTGAAAGACCCTGTCTGTGGTCTCTTGAACAATTTCAGGTCCTGTAAGTTGCTTCTCTCCGACTTCTGTCCAACACAAATGGGATCGACATTTTCTTCCGTACAAAGCTTCAAACGGTGCAGCTTTAATACAGGAGTGATAACTGTTATTGTAAGAGAATTCAGCTAATGGTAGATGAGTATCCAACTATTTCCGAAATCAATAATACAGGCTCGCAACATGTCTTCCAATGTTTGGATAGTTTTCTTGCTTTGACCGTCTTTCTGAGGATGATAGGCGGTGATCATGTCTAAGTGAGTTCCTAGGGATTCGTAAAGAGATTGTGAAAAACGAGAAACAAAACAACCATCTCTGTCAGAATGATTGAGACATGTATTCCATGTTTGGCTACGATCTCTTTCAGATAAAGCTGAGTTAACTTCTCCATTCTGTCTTTCTCTCTAATGGGTGTAAAATGAGCGGATTTGGTTAATCTATCCACAATTACCCAAATAGCATCATGACATCGCGACGTAACTGGCAGTTTGGTTATGAAGTCCATGGTAATATTATCCCATTTCCACTGTGGGATCTATGGTTGTTGTAGTAGTCCAGGCGGTCTTCTATGTTCAGCTTTTACTTTGGAACATGTCAGGCACTTGCTGACATAATTGGCTATGTCTCTTTTCAAGTTAGGCCACCAATGATGTTCTTGGAGATCTTTGTACATCTTGGTTGATCCTGGGTGGATCGAGTATCCAGACTTATGCGCTTCGTCTAGTATAAGTTTACGCAGATTTCCATAGAGTGGTACCCAAACTCGATCAATTAGATAATGTTCCATCGGATTTTGTGACAAATTCACATTCAAGTCCTCTAAGTTTCTCAAACCTTATGTTTCGCGGTTTCAAAGCTTCAAGATGTGCGTCACGAATTCTAGTAGTGAGACTCGTTTGAATCGTCAATCCTAGTGCACGAACATGTAGATGCCTTTCTCTTTCTTTTCGAATCAATGCATCAGCCACAACATTCACTTTACCTTGGTGGTAACGAATATCACAGTCGTAATCACTGCGTAATTCTACCCATCGACGTTGCCTCATATTTAGCTCCTTCTGATCAAAGATATGTTGGAGACTCTTGTGATCAGTAAATATTTTACATTTCGTTCGAACAAGATAATGTCTCCAAATCTTAAGAGAAAACACAACAGCTCCTAATTCCAAATCGTGCTTTGCGTAAATCTTTTCATGTACCTTGAGCTGTCTTGACGGGTATGCTATTACCTTGACTCGTTGCATAAGTACACAACCAAGACCCAAGCGAGACGCGTCACAATATACTACGAATCCATCGGTTCCTTCTGGTAAAGACATGATAGGTGCGCTGCACAACTTTTCCTTTAAAATCTGAAAGGCTTCTTCTTGATCTTCGGTCCAATTATACTTCCTTTCCTTCTGGGTTAATAGTGTCAAAGGTTGAGCTATTTTAGAGAAATTCTTGATGAAACTCCAGTAATACCCAACAAGACCTAAAAATTGACGCACTTCGGTAGGTGACTTTGGTGTCTCCCAGTTTTTGATTGCTTTAATTTTTGAGGGATCTACATGTATACCTTGCTCATTAATCACGTGTCCAAGGAAGCGTACTTCTATCATCCATAATTAATGTAACATTCGTTACGTTTCCAATCCGAAAATCCGAGCTATTTTAAATTTTTGGTTTTATTTATGAATATATGTATAAACATAAATATATCCTTCAAGTTTCATCTTATGTATTTCTATAATGTTCGTCAACCGACAAGTTTTGATGTCTCGGTGTATTCGTAGTTTTTGTTTATTATCTATACAATATTAATGATAATTTAAGTTATAGTTCAAGCGCTTTCTATTCGTTTCGTTTAAATAACAAAACTCCGGTAATTAAAATTTAATTAAACGAGTCCCAAACTATCCGGGTATAATATGAAAATAAACCAAAGTATATAACTTTAATTAAGTATATATAACTTTATTTTTTGTTTTAATAGAACTTGAAAGACTAGGGGCTAAATGTGTAATATATTTAAAAGATAATATTATTAAAAAAAACACAGTCCTCACCCTCCCTTTCCCCCTTCGATTTTTCGGTACACCGCCGGCGACGTCGAAGAAATTCCGGCAACCATTAAAACTCGCCATTAACGCAAAATTAATCCAATCTTAATGATTCAATACCGTTGCACCACCATCTTAATGCTTAATCAATACCTATTATGCGTAATAACAACCCCAACGGCCGAATCCCAACCCAAAATCGTCGGATTTTAATAAAAATATCAATTACACGAATTAACCTTCAAACAGTTCAATTTCATCTATAAATAGCATCTTAAGATCATCCTAAACGTGCTACAACCATAATATTACACTAAAAAGCTCTCTAATATCACCAATTCCGTTCTTAAAATCTCGATTTCGGCCAAGCTCCGTTCGTCGTCATTCCGACACCAACTAAGGTAATTAATACATGGTTTTGTTTCGTTTAAACCCGAAAAACAAAACCCCTAAACTAAATCTAACAAACAAGGATTGATTATGGAGGATTGAAACTCTAGGGTTTGGGTAAAGAAGACGAAGTTTGTTTTGTTTTGTTTATAATTAATTGTTTTCATCTTTTAACAAAAGGGATGATCTGGTCAAGTGGTTGGGTCTGCTTGGTATGGTTATGGACACCCGGGTTCGAACCCGGGTCACAGCAGATCTTTTCATATATTTTTTTAAAACTGTTTTATTAAATATAATAAACCAAATATATATTTACAAAATCATACAAAATAAATAAAATTAGTGTTGAGTCAAACAATTGACCAAAGGGGAAGATTGTTGACTCAAAGATTTGTTCTAAGAGACATATGGAAGATTGAAATATTCTCAACCTCTTCAGAATTCGGTAAGTATGGATCCGGGCACACCTTAGACCTCCGAGTAAGCTTTTACTTAGCCGGGTACGATATTTTGTCTATCGGGCAAGGTTATCTTCAAGAAGTCTTCTTTAGTGGATATCCGAGCAGGGTTTGCAAATTAGTGCATTTCCGGGCAAGGTTAACTAGGTTATGCAGATCCGGACCAGGTTCACTTTATCAAGCAAGTCTGTTCTTCAGAGCCAAGTTAAGTTCACTCTCGAGTAAGCTTTTGGCTAACCAAGCTCATGAAGCCAAGTGATTGGAAGACCGGGCAAGGTATTCATTAATAATTGTGGTCCAAGTAGGCTTTATGTTTAATGGAATATTTCTAAGTAACATCTGCAAGGTTCAACTCAAAGCAAGGAACAGTGCTGCCGAGCACACTTTGCTAATAAGTTATTTTCTAGCAATGAGTTGAATGGACCATTGAAGAACAAGGTTGCTCGTAAGGATTTGTCGGGCAAAGTCTGGCAAAGTCAAGAAGATTGAAGTCTACCCGGTGAGTATTTTACTTGGTAAACTACTCTTCAAGTAAAATCTACCCGGAAACTGATCCCGGGTACACTTCTATGTTACAAAGTCCTGGAGGATGGCAAAGCACACAGCCTACTCGGAAAATGAAGATTGTTGCAAAGCCTACTCGTAAGACTTGTTTTACACATAGAATAATTCCGAATATGTTTTAGAATTTAGGGTTTCTAGAAGGAATGACAGTTGTAAAGGAGGTGTCAGGCCTATAAAAGGAATAATTTAGGGCACGCCTCCTAAGGCAGACAGACTCATTAATTCAGAGAGAATGTTATTGTGTGTGACGGCTGTCTTAGAATTGTACGGACATAACTTTCCTTCAAGAAACCCTAAATCGGTTACCCTTTGTATGATGAACATTATATAAATGGAAATCTTTTGAGTGAATCTTGTTTGCGTTAGTTACCTTTGATTACTGTTTAGCAACCACATCGTTTGTTATTGATTCCGCCTTTAACAAACGGTAATCTTTCTAAATATAGCAACCCGTCATTAACTCCCTTGTTGACACATCTATTTGTGTGAGTTATGGCATGATTTGAGTAAGATCCAGCTGAAATCGGGGACCTGACAAGTGGTATCAGAGCTTGTTGCAGCTATTTTGGAAAGATTGTTGTTGATTGAAGATTTGAAGAAAGATGACGTAAGCAGAACATTGTTCCATTGAAAAGTGACGTAAGAAGCTATGTTCTTCATTTTTCTTCCAGATCTACAATCATTTGGTGTTTTCTCTTTCTTATTTTATTTAAAGCTTTAATTTTTATCTATAAATCTTGTTCTAATCGCATCAGACAACTCAGATCTGAACAACCGGTTTTCAGATCTGATAATTTTTAACTCTGTCATTTGTCTCATAGTCATCCCTAGCCTTTTTCGCGAGCTCTCACCAGGGCGAGCACCCTGAAAAGTGGGTATGGGAAAAGACAAATCAATGATGGGTAAGGGATCGATCGGGGCAAAGGGTGCTCTATGGGTGCCGCTCTCGGAGTCGGGGATATCAACGGTATGTGGTGAAGTCATCTGTAATATAAAGTCAATTCTTAGTAATTATAATATATGTAAATATATAATCAACTAAATAAATATGCATATGTATTTACTTACACTCTTACCTTTGTTTCGCGAAGCGGGATCGAGCGTGTGTTTGAATATTCAGTTATAGTTTAGAAATTTAACTTTTCTAATTCACTATAATGAATGGCGCTGATACCAACCTCTGTCACACCCCGAAAATCTCATAATAATAATTTCAGCGGAAGTCTTTACAACTAAACAAATTTTCAGGCGGTGACAGTTGTTGTAACCGATAGCCAATCATAATATCACAACGTTTAATATGAAATATTAAACATTATTATTTAAACATCAGAGTTTACATAGTTTTTATTTTAAAATCTACATTATGGTCCCATACATTCCTTTTTTTCAAATAGCGACGCCTCGGTCCACACCTCCTCGAGAACTCTTCACTTACCTGTAAAACATTTTTAAATAATATTTGGGTCAACACGAATGTTGGTGAGTTATTCCTGAGAAAAACTTATTATATAAATATAAAAAATTTATACATAAACAACACATGAATATAATAGTGTACGGCAATTATACTCCCAACAGTACCGATCTAACAACATTTATGTGCCTTTAACTCTGTTCACAGTTATTTAACCAAATTGATTCATCCCACAATAACAACAATTTGTAAAGTATAATGCGCTTTCAAAACACATATATAAATACGAATATAGATATACAGTATGCTTTTCGGAGGAATAACTCACTTTGATTTTGGTAACGTCCAAAAGCTTGTGTCCAATATTAGTACACGTTCGTTAATTTTAGGTTCGAGTTTGACCAAAATTGCTTTACTATATATATACATGTATATATATATATATATATATATAACTTTAATCTAAAAGTTCACACAATTACACATCACATAAAAATTACTAACTTAATTATATAAATAAACACTTAAAATATAAACAAGTAATAAACATCCAAATATTGTTTTATTTAATAATTTAAATTAAATATTATAATTTATAAATATTATTTCTTTTAGTTGCTGGAGTATTTTTGAAAATTTAAGTTTTTATTTTACTTCAAATTTTAACTTTATTTTAGTCGGTTTTTTCGGTTTTGCCGGTTTTGTCGGTTTTGAACTTAAAAATGAAGCGGTTGTCATTTTGTGAAAACTTTTAATTTTAAATTATCAAAAACCCTTTTTATATAGTTTTCAGTAATATTTTATTAGTTTTTCAAAAAAAAAATGATATGATTTTTATTTTGTTGCCAATTTCTTAAAAAAATGCCAAGTTTTAACGTTTTCGTGACACGAACAGGGTTGGTTTAAGTTTTGCTATTTTTTGAATTTTCTTATACTTTAACTTATGTTAACTATAAGAATATTATGATATTAGGAGCTGTTCTAAATCAGTTCCAAAAATTCATGTCGGCTCACATTAAAAGTCGAACTTTTCGATCGTTAATGTTACCGACAAGCTATTTAAGTCATAATGTCAAAACTAAACCATTTGGTACAGAAAATATACATATAATAACAATTAATATATCATCACGTTCATGTTTGATAATCTAGCATCAAGTATGCACACAAAAACAAATCTTTCACTACACATGCTTAAGCTTTCAACAATACATTAAGCATGCTGTTTCTTTATTCTCTACAAGGTGTCTATGTACAAAAATTTCCAGATCTTAAAAACCCATAATATAATCTTAATCCATCCCATTATCATCCTTTAAACAAAAGCGATCTTGGCTCTTTAACAACAAAGTTTCTATATTTAGCAAATCGGTTATTTTAACAACATTCATTCGATTCAAGCTTTCAAATTTAATTAGATATAACTTATATCTATCTCATTCAACTAGTTTGATAGAAAACTCTTAATAATTTACTAAACACTTGTTCCTAGATTCTCCATTTATCCATTAACAAAGTTACTATTACTAGCAAGTAGCAATATTTAACAATCTTATTATTTTTCCAACAATCTTTACAATAGAGTTTACTAAAGTAATCCTAACCACAAGTCTTTAATTATCCACAGAATATTAGGTTCACATATCAAACCAACTTACAAAACATCTTGTACTATTTACAAAGTTTATTTTATTAGCAAGTCTAACCAAATTCTTGTTTATCTAAGTTACCATGTTTCATGCATCCTGGTACTTCTAGTAGATTTTATTCCTTTTCATATGTTCCATTCAGTCACCTACTTTGTCATTTTCAATCTACACCAAAAATTAATATAAGACAAGTATGAACTTTATGATAAAAATCAATTTTTTGTATTACTTGCATGTGTAAGTAACTTTTCAAAATAATCAAATCTCTACACTTTTGTCAACCCTTTTTCAAGATCTTATTTACCTTTTCAAAACCATTATTATTATTAATACTTACAAATTTTTCAAGTAATCAACTATGTGGGTTTTCAAAATTATCACTCATTCTTAACCATTTTAACATTTAACAAGTTAAAAACTTCAATCCAACACCCAAACCAAAACCCACGGCCAATGTGGGTGTTTTTACCCCTAATCCATCTTTAATCTTATGACCATTTACATATTTACTTTCATTATTAAAACAATACTTAACCCATTTGTTAAACAAACTCAAGTAAACTCAACATGGACAATCTAACAAGCTATTATGCATCCATAACAAATCCTATAATCAACAAAATCCCTTTTATACATTCATATACAAATTTACGGGTCACACACACGCATGCATACATCCATTTTATACTTGCATGCACATTATTAAGCATACTAAAATCAAGATTTAAGCATCATATAACAACTAATATACACAAATCTTGAAGTGGGTTACTTTGGATTTTTGGATTTGGTACCTAAGGGAGAGATAATGTGAACTTGTACTAGCTATAATCCTTTCCTTGCCTTCCTACTCCTTGTTATTTGCTTACACTTCCACCAAAACTCTTAATCTTCAAGTAGTGTGTGTATAATAATTTGAGTTGGTGATAATATGGGAGTGATGGTGGGGATCGATTATATTGAGAGAGAAAGAGGTATAGGGTTGGTGAGTTGTATCCTAGAGTGTAGTGTTGGAGTGTTGGTAGCTTTACAATTAAACTTTTTTTGGGTAAAGGGTTACCCCGGTGATTTGACTAAAACTTCAACCAAAATAAAACAAGTAGTATGACAGAGTATCATACTAGTTCATTTAAACGACATGCCAATTACACGAAAAAACCCACCAGCCAAGCTAGACCCCCCAATTACAAAACACAACACCCTTCCACTATATTACATGTTACATAGTGAAAAAAAAAAGAAAAACAAACAAAGACTCAACCATAGTCGTCCCCAATACTAGAAATCTTCCATTTTTGCCATACACGGTTCTTCGTTTCCGTATTCTTGAACTTTAACGTGATAATCTTCAAAGTTATGGTCTTCATAATCACCTCCCTAAGTTGACAGGGAGTTCTTCTATCAGCCGTAAAGAGTCTTGAGTTGCGCTCTTGCCATATAAAATACGAACACGCTGCTACTCCAATCTTCTCAATAATAGCACTAGCCGAGCGATTGTTTGCTCGGGACACCATATAATCAACAATATTATTCCAGCTACTATCCACATGATCCATATCAAACATTGGTCTCATTTGATTCCACACCTGTTTAGAGAAAATACAATCAAAAAATAAATGATCATGTGAGTCAGGACCCTCGAGCACAACGAGCAACACATGAGATTCAGATTTATCAAGCTTGTTGCATCCCACTCTTTCATTATATCTTGCGTCTTCAACTTCCGTCTAAAAACCTGCCACATGTGAAACGCATGTCTCAGAATACACTGATTAAACCATACAATTTTTTCCCAATTCACCTCAGGTTGCCTCACCCGAAACGAATCCCAAGCAATAGCGGCTGAAAAAGCCGTATAATCCTTTCCAAAAACTCGCCAAACCAAAGCATCTCTTTTATTCGGATCAATAATAGGTATTGGAATATTAATAAGGAATGGAAATAAATCATACCAAGCAACCGACCATCTCCAAGTCCCAAACTCAACCAACTCAGCCACATTAGAGTCCAAATAAAAACCAGATCTAGCAATAATCCTTGGAGTAATAAAATCCCGTAAAGGGCTAAAGTCATTCCACCTATCACTCCAAGCATTCGTATCCATACCATCACCATTAAGTTTCCATATAAACGGTCTAAAGGTCTCACGGATCTTAAGGATCCTGCGCCAACCCCAACTAACATTCCCACGCAACTGAACCTCCCAAAAATTTCGACCTTTCAGCTTGTACATTTGAACCCATTGAACCCATAACGAATTTCTATTAGACAAGATACTCCAAACATGGTAGGCCATAAGCGCTTTATTATCATCCGTTAATCGACGAATACCCAACCCCCCCCCCCTCCAACTTCGGAAGACACACCGAATTCCGAGAAGCTTTAGATTTATACTTACCCTCATTATCGGATCTCCAAAGAAACTGTCTCATCTTTTGTTCTAAATCTTTAATAATTCGAGAAAGAAGGATAAAAACTGAAGCCCAATAAACATGCAAAGATGAAAGAACCAAGAAAGGATAGCCTGTCTAACCTCAACTGCCACATTCCCAAAGAAGACCGTACTCTTAGCAACACTCGGGACCAAACTGGACACTTCCTTGAACTCCTCTAACGAATCCATAATGATTTTACTAGGCCTTACATCACCCCGAGAGAAAAGGAATAAATCATCCGCAAAACACAGATTGATTAACCGTTGTTTCTCACATAAAGCGTGAAACCTGAAGTTATGATTTTGGCGAACAGCCCTATGGAGTAAAAGAGTTAGCACTTCCATCACCAAAGTTATGATTTTGGCGAACAGCCCTATGGAGTAAAATAACCATGAATGTCTCCATTAATACAAATAGAGAACGAGGCGGTAGTCACACATTCCATAATCCAATTAACCATCACATCATGAAATCCGAACCCAACAAGAATTCTATGAAGAAAATACCAACTATCCGTGTTATAAGCCTTTTGAATATCAACTTTAAAAGCACATCTAGGAGTTCTTTTGTTCAAATGATAGTTATGCATTAATTCTTGGGTAAGAAGGATATTATCTGAGATTCTTCTCCCCGGTATAAAAGCTGATTGGTTAATACTTACCACTTCATCAAACCCCACCTTAATTCTATTAGAGATAATTTTGGTGATGCATTTATACAGCACATTACAACAAGCAATAGGACGGAATTCAGTAACAGATTCAGGTGTGGGTACCTTAGGGATAAGAGCAATGATAGTATGATTTACATCCCGAAGCATTCTTGTATGCATAAAGAAATCCCTTTTCGCCCCCACACACCTCATTCCCAACTACATCCCAAGCCCCCTTGAAAAACGCAGCCGAGTGCCCATCCCGACATGGGGCTCTATTATTCCCAATTGAGAAAATCGCTTGTTTAATCTCCTCATTTGTAACCGGTTTTACCATTTCATTAGCTGAACACGTAGACAATTTATTAGTAAACAGTCCATGCAGACTAAGACTATCTATATGACTTATTGAACCCAAAAAATTCTGATAGTGATCAACAAAGGCCTAAGCAACCGAGTTACCTTCAAACACCACCCCATCCTTATTTTTAACTCTTTCAATTCTCCCTCTATGGTTTCTACATTTGAGATATCTATGAAAATAGGCCGTATTCGAGTCACCGGCATTAAGCCACTCAATCTTAGCTTTTTGTTTCAAGAAACATTCTTCATCATACACCGCTTCCTCAAACTCCTTCAAACAAGCGGCTGCCATTTCACGCAGCTCCAAATCATTATGGTTACCATCCACTTGAGATTGCAACGAATCCAGATTCGATCTTAAGATTGTAACTTTAGAGTGCAAATTACCTTGATCATATAAAAGCTTTCTCAAAGCAGGTTTTGCAGCTCTCAACTTTTTAACCACACAAAACATTTTATTTCCCCTTACCTTATTACCCCAAGCCTCTTTCACAGCTTCCTTAAACCCCCTCTTAGTAACCAGAAAATTTGCAAACTTAAACGGCTTAGGTTTCCATCTAGTAATTGACGGGAGCTTGTGAACACATGGAGAATGATCCGACACACGATAAGGCTGAAAAATCGCATACGAAGACCTAAAAAGATCAATAAATTTCATGTTTCCCATAATTCTATCAAGTTTCTTTAAAATCCCAATACCCTTCTTCCGTTTTTGATTCCAAGTATAATGTAATCCCGAGCTATTGATATCCAACACCTCAATCTGATTTATACACTCCTTAAAGTCTCTCATACCCGTGTTAATTTTTGAAACACCTGCATAGCTATCTTTCAACGTGGGGGAGACATTAAAGTCCCCCAATATAACCCACGGTTTATCTTGTATAAACTGTTTACGGATGCAGAGATCCTTCCATAAGTTTCGCCTTTCCATATAACAATTCTTCGCATACACAAAGGAACAAAAAAGCATTTTCTTATCAATCTTAAAATAAACTTGAGCATGCATAACCTGCGAAGATTGAGACAACACCATTACATCGACAGCATCCGAGTCCCACCCTAGAATGATACGAGTACCTTTATCACAAACATTGCCATTAGAAGTCCACTCCCACTTTCTAAAAACCCTTTTGCACACATCAAAAAGACTACTAACATCCACATGCGACTCCAAAATTGCACACACTTGAAGATGATTTTCAGACATAACATGACGAACCTCAGTTTGTTTAAGCGAGCGGTTCAGCCCCCTTACATTCCAAGCAGCTATACTACACATGAGAACCGTCTAAACCGGGAGTGCTTGCCCCCTCAGATAAACTATCATCCATTAGCCGACCCAAATAAGTTTTTGATTCTTTAAATTCCTCCTCCATATATGAATCATCCTCAATAACCTTGTTTTCCCCAACCTTCAAATGTTCCTGATTAACTTGTTCCACGTTATTGGTCTCAATATCATTCAGAACAGCAAAAGAATTAGCTGTTAAAACTTCCACCAAATCAACTGTAGGTTTAGCATTAGATGTACTCGGTTGATCCCTTTTCTTGACTGGCCTATACTCAAATCTTTTTTTAGGTTTTGGGATCTGAAATCCCGGTTTATGTGCCGCCTTATTCATCTTTACCTCTTGGAACCCATCAGCATCAATCTTATTATCCTTGACGTCAATCCTAGGCTGTTTAGGACAATTGGCGTCAACATGCCCAAACACACGGCAAGCATTACACTTTGGAGGTTTCCATTCATACTCTACTTTCATCGTTTCCCGAATATACCCATCCTCCTCTAACTTAGGAATAGCCACAACCATTTTTTCTTTTAATTCCTTCTCCGAGTCAAGCTCAGTCATAGCCCTAGCAAAGCTGCTTCGTCCCCAACTTTTCAAACACGTAGAACTCGTATAAAAGTCTAGAAGTTTTCGATTACCCAGTTTTGTGGCCAATAGACTAAGCCCATCTTCCGTGTATGCAGCCAATGGAACATTATGGATCTTAACCCACACCAGAACCCTTTTTATATCATCCTTCTTTAGAACAGTCGTTGGAGTCCAAACATTCAAAATAATAGGCACATTACGAATCAACCAAGGTCCTCCTTCAAGAACATTTTCCATTCCTCCCTTAGTCTCAAACTTAAAAAAGAAAAATCCATTCGCATTCATCATAACCTTCTGCAATCCAAACTTGGTCCAGACATTCTTTACATAATGTTCAATAATCGGAAAAGGTAATCACTTACCAAGAAAGTACCCAAACAAAGTATTTGTAAACTTATCTTGCACCCTTTTGACCGTTTCCCTTGGAATAACAATATCCACATTATCAAGTTTCACAACAGCCTCAAGAGTACGGAAATTTACCTTCTTATTTGGACCACTATTAACAACTGATGCAAACGAAACACCACCTATTGCAGCAACATTTTTATTATTATTATTATTTTCCACAGCATCTCCAGAACTTACTTTACCATCTTCCAGATCCGGATTTGAATCAGTTGCATCACCATAAAGTTGTGGACGCTGATCTTCCTTAAGCAACGGGATATAAAACGTAGAATTCTCCATGAATGAAACTGAAGATCTTGCATTTGATTGGTTTGCAGCTAACGCCGTTTTTAAAATTCCCCTACGAGGAGGAATACCATCAATGTTTGTTACCTTTTTGGCTGAAAAACCATGATTCAATCGTTCAATGTTAATATCACTTGGTGCCGATCCATAACATCACTAACACCTCTCTCCATAATCAAACACAGCCCATGCACAAGAAAAACGAAAAACACCAAAGAACCCTAATATAGAATGACGGCAGCAAGGAACATAAAAGAAAAGAACGAGCAAAGTTTAGAACTGAGGGTTATATTCAAGGATTACTACCAATAAGGAATCCGAATGAACCCCAAACCCTAAACAAGATCGATCACAAGAAGAACAAATTTCAGCAAAGTCGCCATTAGGCTTTACAATTAAACTCTCATAATCATTGTGTGTATAAATTAATATTATATTACAAGTGGGTTTGGGGTTGTGGGGAATTGGCGGCCAAGAGAGGGGTGAGGGAGTGGCAGAGTTGGTGTTAACTAATAACATATTGTATTATCTAGGTGTTAGGATTTAACGTATCTCGTAATTTCTCTAACCAAACGACATTCGTTTCAAATAATTTTTATCAGACTTTGAGCGAAATTAGATTTCAGTCAATGTCTGCCTAAAAACATAATTTTTTGAAAAAGTTGATGTCGGGTCCTTATGGTGTCCTCTACTGGCTTTCGGTTACTTATATTCTAGTTTTCGCGATTTGAACCTTCTAAAATAAAGTTTATATACTATCTCTAAAATCCTAATATAAAATTTAATTTTTCGAGGTCATCTTGACACGTTTATGAATTTATTTGTTTTGAGTCGTTACCCGGTGTCAGTCTGTACTGTGCTTGCTACACGACAAAAATTAACTTTTTCGGGTTCCATATTTTAAAACTCGACTGAAATCAAAGACTTTAGCTAGAAATATTATTCTTATATATTTATTTCACTAATTAATGCGCGATTATGGTTAAGATAATGACCTGATTAATCTAATTTTTGGCAGTTGTCAAAGCTCTAGACATCCGAAACCTAGATGTTGCAACGGTTATGCAAGCTTTCAAAATAGGTCTCAAGAGAGGTACCCCTTTCTATGAACATCTAATGATGCATCCTTGCAGGAATTTGGATGAAGCAAGAAACAGGGATCTAAGGTTCATTTGGCTAGAAGAACGGGTGATTTTATAGAGGCTGAATGGTCCTAACAGCTACAACCTTAACAGGAAGTCGGATCCCCCTTTGTCTAAACCATATAAATCCAAACCATAATCCAGAAATGACATGGTGAATGTGGTGGACGTTCACAAGAATCATGATTTTAACCCAACTTAAGTGATTATTGTTTTTCTGTTGATATTTCCGGATTAATGGTTTCTATCCAGGATTTAGGTTATAAGGCAAGGTGGCCATGAAAGAATGAGAAACATAATGCTTCGAAAGACAAGTTAAAATGGTGTGCTTTTCACAAAGATTTCGGCCATATGAAAGATTGACAGAAGATTGCATTGCTCTAAGAAAGAAAATCAGCTACTTACTCTGCAAAGGTCACTTGAAAGAGCTGCTGGGAAAGAAGGATCGAAACCGTGATCCCGAGCAGAATCCCAAAAGGCCAGAATCTCCACCACCTGGTGCTCTAATCGTGAAATTTATCTTCGGAGGATCGGATATTTGTGGCACTGCCTACTCAACAGCCAGAAGGAGCGCCCAAGTAGCCAAGGTAGAGAAACCCGAAGGACAAACTAAGACTGTAACAACTCATATTTTCCAGTTAAAATTTTATTCGTAACCCGACTCGTTTTTGTTTTTGGGAAATTTTAAACAATAAAATATCGTAATGTTCGAGTTATTAATTTATTATTATTATTTATCATATATATATAACTAACAAATATAACTTTGAGTTATATGCGTTTTCAACCTTAACCCATAATTTAACCTATATATGTATCCTTGCTCTTAGTTCAAGGACTAAAATGCAAATATTAATTTTTTTTAACTCTTAACCCGTAACCCATGTATCCATATCCATATCCGACCCGTTTACCATGATCCATATTATGGGTTGTACCATAATTCTCGTAATTAGCTTGGAAATTGATTCATACTATCTCTATATTACCATTTTCGATCATAACCGACACTTTTAATTTAGAAAGTACGACCTCAGGATACGATTTGATATCATTTATAATAATAACAACACCCGTCTTTGCCTTGATAACAATATACTCATTATAACTCAATTAATCGTGTTTACACGCTAAGCGATTGATCGCGACTCAAACCCCCGTGGTGAATTTTAATATCGTAGCCTGCTTTTAATGCTTCTAGATCTCGTTCCTGGCCTTCGGGCCTATTCATCATCCATCATCAATACTGCATCTTTATGGTAATTCATACATGTAACCTATTCGTTTTTAACCCAATAATATTAACCCTAACTTTAATCGATCGATCATAAACGAGTTTGAACCATTGGAGATTTTAGGGTTTATAGCGAATTGGGGGTTTTACCTGTATATGTATATAAGTGTTTGTTCTTGTTCTTGATTCAGTTGAGACCCAGCACAGCTGGTCTAGATGTGGGTGTTAAACCTTGGAACCGGCTGAGGCGTAGGTTCGAGCCTCAGCCAGTCCGTTTGTTCTTTATATTTTTAGTAAGTGTTTAAAGATTTTACCCGAATTTATAATTAATATTAATATCTAATAAAAATTATTTTTACTAAACCGACATCTTAGAGTTTATGTTTCTTGCCAAGTCCCGACGGCCAGGAACGAGATCTAGAAGCACTAAAAGCAGGCTACGATATTACAGGTCACTGGGGGGTTGAGTCGCGATCAATCACTCAGCGTGTAAACACGATTAATTTAGTTATAATGAGTATAGTGTTATCATTGCAAAGAAGGTTTTGTTATTATTATAAACGAAATCAAATCATATCCCTGAGGTCGTACTTTCTAAATTAACATTGTCGGTTATGATCGAAAATGGTAATATAAAGATAGTATGAATCAATTTCCATGCTAATTACGAGAATTATGGTACAAGCCATAATATGGATCATGGTAAACGGATCGGATATGGATATGGATACATGGGTTACGAGTTAAGAGTTAAAAAAATGAATATTTGCATTTTAGTCCTTGAACTAAGAGCAAGGATACATATATAGGTTAAATTATGGGTTAAGGTTGAAAACGCATATAACTCAAAGTTATATTTGTTAGTTATATATATATATATGATAAATAATAATAATAAATTAATAACTCGAACATTACGATATTTTATTGTTTAAAATTTCCCGAAAACGAAAACGGGTCGGTTACGAATAAAATTTTAACTGGAAAATACGAGTTGTTACAGTCTCCCCTACTTTAGATAATTTCGTCCCGAAATTAAAGGATACTATAACAATACAATTAAATTCCGACGGAAAGAAAATTTTTTAATATACTTTTAAAATTTATCATAACGTAAAATTTTGAATAGTCAAAACAACGCTCCAAATAAAAATCCGATAAAGACACTTATATATAGGATATACCAGCGGCGCACCCACCATGTCCTTATCATCTCTCCATCTGCACCGTTATCCCAACTACTTTCGATTCTAAATTATGACACACAATTGCACGTATTATGATTTCCATGCGAGGAATTCAATAATTATGTAGGCCTCCATAATTACTTAGGTCGTTAGATGGTCCACATAACTCGTCTCATCATGTGGGTTACAAAACGTTTGCAAAACATAATTTTGAGAAAACAAGAGTTTTAACACGTTTTGGTTATAATTAGAAAATATTGCTAAAAAAGAATTAAATTTTGAGTTATTTTAATAAAATATTAAAATTCCTAAACGTCTTTTGATAAAAGTTATAGTTCTTGGGATCTTGAGAAGGAAAGGATTCTTTAGGGTTGAGAGTGAAATGAATTGGGATCAATGAGGACAAGAGATAAACTACGAGTACTGTATTATAGACGGTTGTCTTTTGAAAAGATGGATTTTACTGCATGATCATAATCACTTAAAATTAATAAGCTATTAATATTGAAATTGTTTAAGTCCAAAAATCGAATAAAGATTTGTTATAATGTCTTATTAAAAAGATAAAATATGTTTAGACAAAAATAGCAAAAACATCTTCTTTGATAAACTTTGTCATGATTGATTTGATATCTGATTTGAAATAACTTGATTAGTTAGATCTATAAAAATTTGAATAATTGAAGTTGATCGAATCGCAATAATTTGATTAGGTTGGAAAGTAGGGTATAATAAAATAAGTTTGGAAATCTAGAGCTTGATGAACACGATTGGATCGAGAACACACATGGCATAGATGATTAGGATTTTCCATGGTTGCAGCAATTATAGGTGACACTGAATAAAGTTTGAGCAAACGTCGTAGCATGGGGTTTTGAATTAGACGGCATAGATTGTTGTGGAACGTCTTGTGGCATGTGGTAAGTATTAATAAATAATCGAACGATTATATTGGGTACAAAACAGTATGAGGGTTGATTTAAATAGTGATGGCAAGTGAAGCATATCGAGTGAATTTTGACGTAAAGGTTCTTGTTTTAGGCGCTATGATTTTGTTGCAATTGATTGTTTATTTGCTTAACAACATATAGTTGGTGTTTTAGACTCGTTTTTGTTACTGTTGTTATGAGAATGGGTAGGAGTAGATGAATTGAATTTATTAGCGAAGAAGTTATTGAACAAGATTGAAATGATTGCATTTATGTTTTGGAAATCGAGTTTATATTTTAGAGATCACATGAGCTATCTTCTAGACTAAAATGTGGTCATGAGGCTGTTATAGAAATTAAATGACTGATGTAGTTTAATGCTGAAAAAACATTCTATGATTTATAAAGATGTGATTTAATGAGAGAATTGGATAGTTCTGTAGATTTCATATGAGTTATTGTGTAAACCGAAACTTAGATATGTTATGATGATGTTTATTTATAACTTAAGGATAAGTTAGAATCTAAATTGATAATCGATGAATTGATTTGATGAGAGAAAAGTTTTATCAAAGTTTAATATGCTTTTAGCAAATTAGAATTTGAGGTTGAATGCTTGACATATGTTTAGTGGTTTATGTATATGATATCATGAGTATTAAATTGTGCTATATTATTTAAATCACTTGAGGTATTGATATTATAATAACGTGATAACATGAATAGGTGAAAACCGATTTCAATGAGTGTAAATTGTTTTGATTGGCTCGTGATAACCGAATCTAGATAAACGAAGAATTTGTGTCCGATTAGGAGAATAAAAATGTTTTGAGTGTATAAAGAGATCGAATCAACAGATCTTGATTCAAAAATTATTTAGTAAGTAAGTAATTGAGAAACTAGATAATATAATAATAGAATAATTAAATAATTAAATCAAACCATTAATGATTTCGTATAAAATCAAATAAACAAACAAATAAACAAAAAAACGAATGTTCTTCGATGTGTTGGGTTTCCCCAACTTATTATCATACAAAAACCAAAACAAATGTGTTAGTCGGCCTCCCATGAGTATTGCATGAAAATTTGAATGGCCCAACTTAATTAACGAATCAACGAACCAATTTAGTTTGTCGGCCCATGAGCGTTACATGGCAATTTGACCGACCAAACTAAATAACGAATAAACGAACTCAAGAATAAATAGTTGAAGAATCTCGTGTATCACCACGGATGAAAATGTTCCAACAAAATATCGCAAATATAACAAATTGTGCAAATGTACAGTTGGCGTGTCCATGGCGTCCCATGGGTTTTACACCCGACTAGATATTTTAAAAAAAATAAAACACAATAAAGGGTGTAACCGTTTGGCCGATTACGTTAAATGCTTAAAGTGTCGGTCGCATGACAATTTCCACTATGGGGGGGAATCTTGTCACACTCCTTAGTTTAAGTGAAAATGAGCAAAAACAAAGCTAGGAAATTCGCAAGGAAAATTTCCGATAATAAAAGGCAGTCTAATAAAATTTAATATAAGTATTTTAAGATTGAGGCATAGTCTCGAAGCTATAAAAATATTTTGAGAATGAGACATAGTCTCGGAGTAATAAAATATTTTGAGAGGGAAGCATAGCTTCGGAGTTGTGTGTGTGTGCATGACAAATAAAATAAACAATTAATTAAGTAGTGAAATTAGTACCAAATCTAGCAAAACAAATACGTAAAATGTACACAATTAAATAGAACACATCAGGTAAACAAATAAGCACGTATGGGGTTCCTAAGCATGTTACTAAGGCACCACTAACGGCCTATCTTAAAGTTTCGGCTCTGATACCAATCTATCACACCCCAACCTACGGTGGAAATGTCGGGCGAACTGATTGCTCACTGCTTTTCAAAGGTTACTATCATGCAACATTATTTAAATGACTAATATCTATGTAATTTATTTAAAAGATACAATTACAATTAAGTACATCAAGTATAAAGAAACTACAACAACGATTAATTATTTTTGTATCCTAAAAGGCATCTATGCGTGACCTTCATTTTGCTAAACAACCAAGCTGATAACCTGCAAATAAGTATAAAATATATAATATATATTTGTCAACAACACATGTTGAGTGAGTAAACAACAGTTTAAGACACAGCAGTAATAGTATATATAATATATAAAGAAATATGCAAATTGTTCATGTGAGATAAAATTTAAACCATACCACATACACAAACAATCAAACATAGAGAAGAGGCTAAACCGTTGCCATGCGAATGGGCATTGGTTACCAAAATTGAGGTGTCAGTGAAACCATTATCAATGCGTCGGACGCCGGCCACTACGACGGTCGTATGATCATACTAGACTGAGTATATGTTGGACCTCTTTTAATGCGATTTAAGTAAGCAAGTAAGCAAATAGCAAGTTAGGCATAAACTGATATACACACAAGGATCAAACAGTTGCGATTTTGAATACTAGATAATAGATAAGTAATTTGATAAATGGTACGCAAGTGTCCCCAAAACATTTGAAAACAAGAAAAATAAGGGAGTGATTACTCACCTGATTAGAGGAACGAAATACGAGTGCGGAGGTGAGAATGATGATCCCTTCGGGATACACCGACAAGGATTCCTAATTAAATAGGATAATATTAATCATAAGAGACATAACATGATTGGATGAATTAAGATGTAGATGCGATTAAGTTAGGTTTGGGATTCGTATATTTATTAATTGTTCAATTGATTCCTACAATAATTATTATTGCAAAGAGTAATATTATTATTTCACATATTTTTATTAAAGTCATTATTTTTAATATTTATAGAATTTCCCAAGCTTACATTATATGAAAAAGAATATAAATCAAATTTATAAACAAATAATTTAAATAACTAAATTTGATATAAGATGTACAATGATTATACAAATATATAAATATTTAAATAAATAATTATAATATGTATATAAAAATATATAATAATTATTTATCCTGAGTCATTCACAAATTTAATGATAAAGATATAGTTAACACATTTAAAATACATTTGTTACAATTTAAATAATGATACATATATAGAATATATATAAATATTTTTATGTATATAGACAATTTTATAAGGACGTTCAAAGTCGAGGAATGCTCCAATAATAATGTTCGGGTTTTTATAAAGCAACGAAGACTTATTAAAATAAAAATACTTATAGTACACACACACACACACATATATATATATATATACACATAACAAAAGCTTTAGCGAGACTTGGCAAGAAACATAAACTCTAAGATGTTGGTTTAGTAAAAATAATTTTTATTAGATATTATTATTGATTATAAATTCGTGTAAAATATTTAAACACTTAACAAAAAAAAATAAACAACAAAACAGACTGGCTGAGGCGCAGGTTCGAGCCTCAGCCAGTATGTTTTGTTGGTTATTATAATACGTATGCCTACTTCGTGTTTGCACGCGTTGATGGAATGGTACGTGTTGGGGCTGTACATTTTCTCGGCCCTGAATGTTATTATTGAATGTTATATATATATATATATATATATATATATATGTATATAGGAAAACATGTATAGAGATGTTTACATATAAAAATGATTACCTATTATTATTATTGTCGATATGGTTTTTCTGCAGGGGCTACCGTAGTTTACGGTAGCCACCGTAGCATACTGTCGCTTATGAGGAATGAAAATCTATTATTATTAAAGATGTTATTTATTTAAACTTGAACTCACTTAGCTTAAGCTAACTTTGTGTACATTTTAGTGTGAGTTTCAGGTTAAGAGGAGGATGCTTACCGCTTGGACGTACTCAAGACTACTCGGTCGGTTGAAGGCATACTTAGTCGGAAGTTTCAACAAAATTAAGCATTCTCTTTATATGTTTTATTAAATACATTTCAATTTGATTTTGGGAATTTGTATTAATAATTTTCCGCTGAACCTATACTCTGAATTATTATTTTAATGGAACGAGTTGTTTATGATTAAGTATTTTTGTAAATATCGTGTATGAGTACCAACTGTGGGACCACCGGGATTCGGGGTCTTACATTCGCCCTAGCATTTCCGCCGTAGGTTGAGGTGTGAGAAAGACTATGATCTTGCCCAAATAATACGGTGTCACATTAGATGATGAGGACAAAAGCAATATTCTGATCCTCATCAAGATGATTTGGTCATAACCCTATATATTTCTAATTATTTTGTACGCGGTAACCTAGTGGATAATGGAAGTTCAGTAAATATCATCCAGTTGGACACCCTAAAAAATGAATATTTTAGAATTCGAGATTGTTTCAAAGACTTCGGTTTTGGTGGGATTCAGTAGGGAAGCCAAGAGTACAGTGGGAGAGATCAAACTACTAGTCTATGTGAAGGGAGTAAACTCTATCCATAAAGTTTGTGTTATTGACGCGTGGACTTCTTTCAGTGTTATGTTAGGCAGGCCCCGAATCCATGATAGGAAGGTTGTACCCTCAACCTATCATCAATGCATTAAAATGGCGATGCATTGGGGTATTGTCTAGATTCAAGGAAACGAACAGGAGGCTAAAGATTGTTATGCCCGATCAAATGAAACCTATGGCTAAATCTACTCAAGCATAATAATCAAAGATCAAAACACTTGATGTCTTGGAAGCAGCTAAATAAGAGGTCAAAGAAATACAATTAGATGATAAGGATCCTTACATCAAGGTGTTCATTAGAACGAGGAATCCTGAAGAAAAAAAGAACAATTGGTCAAGTTCCTCAAGAGCGGAACTTCTACCTTTGAATGGAAGCATGGGGACATGACATGTATTTTTAAAAATTTTATTACTAATAAATTGGCCTTGGATAAAAATTTCAGGCCAATTCCACAAAAGAGAAGAAAATTCGCACCTGAGACCAATGTCATCATCCAAGAAGAGGTGGAGAGATTGTTGAAAGAAAAAATGATCAGGAAGGTAAAGTTCCCAAGATGGTTAGCCATTGTGGTGGTAGTCTAGTGTAAATACGTTAAAGGACGTTATAAGAGCCAAGATCTAGTCTCTAACACGATACATCAATACGAAACATGAGATGAATACGTTATGGAATACTTTATTCATACGTTTCTGTTCATACATTATGAATACATTAATCCAAGAGAGAATCCAGCATGGTAACGGTACTTTAATACATTAAGCACGGATCTCTTGGCTCATGTGAATAAGAACTGCCTATATATAGGCCATTTCCGCATTCGTTAACATCACTAACGAATGGGGTATTCCCGTCACGAATGAGCTCCCATTCGTTACATTACATTATGAATGGACATCCTTAAATAAAAAAAGAATCTCATAGGCAACATCCTTAGTGTATGAGGTCATACTTTAATGAATAAGCTAACTAATCTAACGAATGGACCCCATCCGCTAAACATGCTTAGCGAATGGGCCATATTACATTATACCATATTGACTAAACTACCCTTAGCCTCTCCGATCAACTATAGAAAGAAAATTATGCACTAACATACTCCCCCTTTTCCATTGCTTTAGAATACTTGAACCTTGAATACTTTAACTGCACATTATGAGTCACAATTAATACATTAAAAAACTCCCCCTTGACTGATGATTCTTGTGCTTGTGCATACAAAAAATCTTTAAGTCTTTTCAGCAAACCAATAACTTCTAGCTTCTCGTATCAGATCTCCCTCTCAAAGTAAGCTACTCCAGGTGATCATCTCGATCATCAAACTGATATATTATATGGATCAATCATTCAACAATCAACATTAACTCATCAGCTATACAAAATTGATTAATCGTTGTTGTAGTTTCTTTATACTTGATGTACTTAATTGTAATTGTTTCATTTAAATAAATTAAATAGATATTGTCATTTAAATAATGTTTCATGATAGTAACTTTTCAAAAGCTGTGAGCAATCAGTTCGCCCCGACATTTCCGTCGTAGGTTGGGGTGTGACAGATTGGTATTAGAGCCGAAGGTTTAAGATAGGTCGTTAGTGGTTCCATAGTAACATGCTTAGGAGCCCCATACGTGCTTATTTGTTTACCTGATGTGTTCTATTTGATTGTTTACAGCTTACGTATTTGTCTTGCTAGATTTGGTACTTATTTCAGTATTTAATTAATTGTTTATTTTGTTTGTCATGCACACACACACAACTCCGAAGCTATGCTTCCCTCTCAAAATATTTTTTACTCCGAGACTACGTCTCATTCTCAAAATATTTTTATAGATTCGAGGCTATGCCTCAATCTTAAAATACTTATATTAAATTTTATTAGATTGCCTTTTATTGTCGGAAATTTTCCTTGCGAATGTCCTAGCTTTGTTTTTGCTCGTTTTCACTTAAACTAGGGAGTGTGACAAGATTCCCCGCCATAGTGAAAATTGTCATGCGACCGACACTTTAAGCGTTTAACGTAATCGGCCAAACGGTTACACCCTTTATAGTGTTTTATTGTTTTTCAAATATCTAGTCGGGTGTAAAACCCATGGGACGCCATGGACATGCCAGCTGTACATTTGCACAATTTTCACTTGAGGTACTGATATTATAATATTTTTTTGGAACATTATCATCCATGGTGATACACGAGATGTTTCAACTATTTATGATTGAGTTCGTTTATTCGTTATTTAGTTTGGTCGGTCAAAACGCCATGTAACGCTCATGGGCCGACAAACATAATTGGTTCGTTGATTCGTTAATTAAGTTGGGCTATTCAAATTTTCATGCAATGCTCATGGGAGGCCGACTAACACATTTGTTTTGGTTTTTGTATGCTAATAAGTTGGGGAAACAAAATGTCATGGAAATCTCATGGGAAACCCAACACATCGAAGAACATTCGTTTTTTGTTTATTTGTTTGTTTATTTGTTTTTATACGAAATGATTTATGGTTAGATTTAATAATTTAATTATTCTATTATTATGGTATCAAGTTTCTCAATTACTTACTTACTAAATCATTTTTGAATCAAGATCTATTGATTCGATCTCTTTATACACTCAAAACATTATTATTCTCCTAATCGGATAACAAATTCTTCGTTTATCTAGATTCGGTTATCACGAGCCAATCAAAACAATTTACACTCATTGAAATCGGTTTTCACCTATTCATGTTATCACGTTATTATAATATCAGTACCTCAAGTGATTTAAATAATATAGCACAATTTAATACTCATGATATCATATACATAAACCACTAAAAATATGTCAAGCATTCAACCTCAAATTCTAATTTCAACGATTATCAATTTAGATTCTAACTTATCCTTAAGTTATAAATAAACATCATAATAACATATTAAGTTTCGGTTTACACAATAACTCATATGAAATCTACAGAACTATCCAATTCTCTCATTAAATCACATCTTTATAAATCATAAAATGTTTTTTCAGCATTAAACTACATCAGTCATTTAATTTCTATAACAGCCTCATGACCACATTTTAGTCTAGAAGATAGCTCATGTGATCTCTAAAATATAAACTTGATTTCCAAAACATAAATGCAATCATTTCAATCTTGTTCATTAACTTCTTCGCTAATAAATTCAATTCATCTACCGCTACCCATTCTCATAACAACAACAGTAACAAAAGCGAGTCTAAATCACCAACTATATGTTGTTAAGCAAATAAACAATCAATTGCAACAAACTCATAGCGCCTAAAACAAGAAACTTTACGTCAAAATTCACTCGATATGCTTCACTTGCCATCACCATTCAATTCAACCCTCATACTGTTTTGTACCCAATATAATCGTTCGATTATTTATTAATACTTACCACATGCCACAAGACGTTCCACAACAATCTATGCCGTCTAATTCAAAACCCCATGCTACGACGTTAGCTCAAACTTTATTCCGTGTCACCTGTAATTGCTTCAACCATGGAAAATCCTAATCATCTATGCCATGTGTGTTCTCGATCCAATCGTGTTCATCAAGCTCTAGATTTCCAAACTTATTCTATTATACCCTACTTTCCAACCTAACCAAATTATTGCGATTCGATCGACTTCAATTATTCAAATTTTTATAGATCTAACTAATGAAGTTATTTCAAATCAGATATCAAATCAGTCATGACAAAGTTTATCAAAGAAGATGTTTTTGCTTTATCTTTTTAATAAGACATTATAACAAATCTTTATTCGATTTTTGGACTTAAACAATTTTAATATTAATAGCTTATTATTTTAAGTGATTATGATCATGCAGTAAAATCAATCTTTTAAAAAGACAACCGTCTATAATACCGTACTCGTAGTTTTTCTCTTGTCCTCATTTATCCCAATTCATTTCACTCTCAACCCTAAAGAATCCTTTCCTTCTCAAGCTCCCAAGATTTATAACTTTTATCAAAAGACTTTTAGGAATTTTAATATTTTATTAAAATAACTCAAAATTTAATTCTTTTTCAGCAATATTTTCTAGGTAATTATGGAGGCCTACATAATTATTGAAGTCCTCGCATGGAAATCATAATACGTGCAATTGTGTGTCATAATTTAGAATCGAAAGTAGTTGGGATAACGGAGTAGATGGAGAGATGATAAGTACATGGTGGATACGTCGCTGGTATATCCTATATATAAATGTCTTTATCTGATTTTTATTTGGAGCGTTGTTTTGACTATTCAAAATTTTACGTTATGATAAATTTTAAAAGTATATTCAAAAATTTTCTTTCCCTCGGAATTTAATTGTATTGTTATATTATCATTTAATTTCGGGACGGAATTATCTAAAGTAGGGGAGACTGTAACAACTCGTATTTTCCAGTTAAAATTTTACTTTGTAACCCGACCCGTTTTCGTTTTCGGGAAATTTTAAACAATAAAATATCGTAATGTTCGAGTTATTAATTTGTTATTATTATTTATCATATATATATATATATATATATATATATATATATATATAATTAACAAATATAACTTTGAGTTATATGCATTTTCAACCTTGAGCCATAATTTAACCTATATATGTATCCTTCCTCATAGTTCAAGGACTAAAATGCAAATATTCATTTTTTTAACTCTTAACCCGTAACCCATGTATCCATATCCATATCCGACCCGTTTACCATGATCCATATTATGGCTTGTACCATAATTCTCGTAATTAGCTTGGAAATTGATTCATACTATCTTTATATTACCATTTTCGATCATAACCGACACTGTTAATTTAGAAAGTACGGCCTCTGGGATACGATTTGATATCGTTTATAATAATAACAAAACCCGTCTTTGCCATGATAACAATATACTCATTATAACTCAATTAATCGTGTTTACACGATGAGTGATTGATCGCGACTCAAACCCCTGTGGTGAATTGTAATATCATAGCCTGCTTTTAGTGCTTTTAGATCGCCATCTTTGGAATTGAATCACTAGTAGTAGAAGGAGGCAAGTAACTGATTAAGGAAAGGCATGAGTTTCCCTTTTCCAAGTAAGTTATAGAAAAAAATTGATTATTAGCTTTCGCCCTTTCTCCGATTCAAACAAATAGACTAAAGAATGATTCCTGAAGCATTATGTGGAGCTAAGGAGCCAGAAAGTTTCCTTGCAAAAATCAAAAAGCAAGTGGTCAGTTAACCCAACTACTATCTGAGACACAGTCTGGAGGACTTTCTTGTAATACGGTTGTTAACCAAAACACTCAAGCCGATGGCATAACCCTAACAAGTGGCAGAACTGCTACAAACAAGAAACCAGTCACACCTACCAATCTGAAGGTGAGACAGAGCTTCCTGACACACCCAATAATCAACTGAACTCAACTACTCCTAAAGTTGTGAAACCGTATGTTCCACCAATTCATTATCCAGCCCGACTGAAGAAGGATAAGATGGACACACAATATGGTAAATTCCTAGAACTCTTTAAGCAATTGCATATTAACCTTCCATCCATAGAAGCCATTTGCCAAAAGCCAAAATACGCAAAGTTCTTAAAGGAAGTTTGAAGAACTATCACACGTAATACTCAGTGAAGAATGCTTCGCATTTCACCAAGACATGCTTCAAGAGAAAATGACTGACCCTCGAAATTTCACTATTCCTTGCTTGATAGGAAACTCGTTTGTCAGCAATGCCTTAGCCGACATAAGGTCTAGCACCAACTTAATGCCCAATGTGGTCTTCTCCAAACTTGGACTTGTAGAACTTACTCCAACCTGCATGAGCATTCAGCAAGCCGACATGTCAGTATAATACCCTAGAGGCATAGTTGAGAACATGTTAGTCAAAATCGATAATTTTGTCATTCCGGTCTACTTCGTGATTCTAGAATTGGATGAAGACAATTTTGTGCCCCTTATCCCCGGGATACCGTTCTTAGCTACCGCTAGAGCAATCATAGATGTCTGCACCGGCAAACTCACTCTTTGGGTAGACGATAAGGAGGTGACTTTCGACATTGGCAAATCTCTGAAACATCCACAGTACATTGATGATTCATCATACTTCCTAGATATGTATGAATCAATAGTGAGTTGTCATCTACGTAAAACAACTAAAAAAGAAGCATGTAACACACAACTGATCGAGGAGAAGGCAAACTCCGTTATCTCAGAGAATCAAGTAGTTGGTCTAAAGGAGGAAGAAGAAGATAACAACTCACAAGAGACATTCGAAACAACAAACAAATAACTTGAACCTAAAGACAAACCTTTTAACAAGGATCCACCTACTCCAGAACTCATAGAATTAACCAAACACCTCGAGTATGCTTTCCTAGAAGGCAATTCTCATTTTCCTGTCATCATTTCTTCTGACTTTTTGAGCAATAAGAAAAAAAACTACTTGAAGATCTCAAATTTCATAAGTAGGCCATCGCTTAGAAAATCATGAATATCAAAGGCATCAGCCCGTCATTTTGCACTCACAAGATTCTAATGGAAGAAGACTTCAAACCTGTAGTGCAACACCAGGGAAGACTAAAGCCAAACATGCTAGCTGTGGTGAAGAGGGAAGTTCTCAAACTGCTTGAATCCATGGGTAAGTCCTCTTCAAGTAGTCTAGAAGAAAGGAGGAATGGCAGTATTCAACAAGAATGAGTTGATTCCAATGAAAACCATCACGAGATGGCGAGTTTGTCTTGACTATCGCAAACTCAACGGTGCCACTTGGAACGATCACTTTCGTCTCCCGTTCATTGATCAGATGCTCGAGCGTCTATCAGGAAAGATATACTACTTATTTCTTCACGGATACTATGGCTATTTTCAAATTCCAAACTCCCTTGAAGATCAAAAGAAGACAACATTCACATGCCCCAATGGCACATTTGCTTACTGACAAATGACCTTTAGGTTGTGTAATTCTCAGCAACTTACGCTATATGGTAGTTATCATTCATGGCATGTTTGAGGATTCAATGGAAGTCTTCACGGATGACTTCTCCATCTTAGGCGGTTCCTTCGATCTATGTCTTGAAAGTCTAAAAAGGATGTTAGCACGATGTGAGGAAGCCAACCTTGTGCTAGATTGGAAAAAATGTCATGTTATGGTTAAAGAAGGCATTGTTCTCATACAAAGGACTCTTAAGCATGGCTAGACGTTGATAGATATAAGGTGTGACCATTTCAACACTTTCACCACCCACATTTGTTAAATCCATTCGAAGTTTCCTTGGCCATGCAGGCTTTTATCACCGTTTCAAAAAAGACTTTTCAAAA
The DNA here is from genome assembly GCF_021521415.1 of Bidens hawaiensis. Lineage (NCBI taxonomy): Eukaryota > Viridiplantae > Streptophyta > Magnoliopsida > Asterales > Asteraceae > Bidens > Bidens hawaiensis. The sequence continues at coordinate 1,174,663 of NW_027491406.1, read as the reverse complement.
GTAGCCAAGCCAATGACAGAACTTCTTAAAAAGGATGCTCCATTCATCTTCTCCAAAGAATGTTTGAATGCATTCCAAATTATAATAGACAAGCTAGTAGATGCTCTGATTATGGTAGCTCCAGACTGGTCACTACCATTTGAAATCATGTATGATGCGAGTGAATTCGCACTTGGAGAAGTCTTTGGCCAAAAGAAAGATAAGCACATTCTTCTGATCTATTATGCCAGCAATAATATCAATGATGCATAGGAGAATTACACAACTACCAAGAATGAGCTTCTCACCATAGTATTCACTTTCGACAAATTCGTCCTTATCTGGTCCTTTCAACAACCATCATCTTGACAAATCATGCAGCGATCAGGTACTTGTTTAACAAACAAGATGCAAAACCTTGTCTGATCAGATGGATTTTAAATTTACAGGAATTCGACATCGATATCAAGGACTAAAAGAGTGTTGAAAATGTTGCAGCCGATCATCTTTCTCGTATGGAATGCCCAACCTCACAAGAATTGGCGGGGGCCGAAATAAATGACAACTTCTCCCACAAATTTCTTATGCACATCCAAACTCATGAAGGAGATAATCTTTTAAGAGAGAAAGAAATTCTTCTCTGATGTCAAGTATTACCTTTGGGAAGATCCATACTCCGCATAGGAGTTGATATCATCTTCAGACGCAAGCATGGACAAGAAGCATGAAAGATTCTAAAACATTTTCATGAAGATCCAATAGGAGGTCATCATGGAGCCACAACGAAAGCAAAGAAAGTATTCAATGTCGGATTCTATTGGCCTACTATTTACCGAGAAGTGCATGAAATGGTATGCTCATGCGATGCATGCCAACGTTCCAGCAATATCTCATCTAGAGATGAAATGTTAAAAAGACCAATCCAAGTTTGTGAAGTAATCGACTTTTGCGGCATCGACTTCATGGGACTATTTGATCGATGTTGAAAGGTCAATAAAAATATTTGTAAAATTACATTTACTAGCAAGGGCAAGTAAGTTGTCGAATCCACATGGTATCAGTGGAAAAGTGCTCGTTCAGTATAATGATTTTACTTAATTATAATATGGTTGACAAACGATGTCAAGCAATTTAAAGTGATTTGTAAATAATAATATGAAAATAACCAACTCCATGTTTCAGGGTTTGAAGCAAGTTGGACAATTAATAAAACCTATTTGGAAAAATCTTTGTTTGGGTAAATTAACCAAAAGACTTAATATTTGGCTATGCTAAATGTCAGAAGTTAATCCAAACGATTGACACAACTTAATAAGGATCTATTTGATTATCAGTTTTAGGTTTTGATGCAAAAAATCAATACTATGGTTAATGATAAATAGGTCAATGATGAATAAAACTCAATCCTAATAGTTGATGACCTCATATCAATTAACTGATAAAAGTAACATTCAAATACTAGAAAACTGTTTAAGCACACAAAAAGTATAAAAGAATGGATCAACCGAGTGATTAACCAAATCCAAACCCAAAGTTAAGGTTTAGACTTCCAAATATCCAAAGTACAACTCAGCCCTATGCATGGAGATGGTTATGAAGTTTTTAGCCTTGTATCTTGATCTTGAATATCTTGATTACGATGTGGAATGATGATTGCATGGATGATTATAATGATTGGCAGGTGTTATAATGATGGAAGGGTATGAAGGATTCTCGATATAGTGTTTAACTGAACTTAAATATGGAAGGAAACAAGCCCTAAACACACTTCCCGTGAGACCTGGCCGTAGCCTATGGCTAGATCACCGTAGCCTCTTCCTTACGGCTCTTATTATTTCATTTTCATATTCTTCGTGTCGAGAAAATGAAAATTCATATCTTATGTGTTCCGTAACTCATTTTCTAGGCTCGGATATGTCCGTTTAACTTTAGATGCGCACGAATCACTTCCGAACAGCCCCGGTTGCTTTCTTTTTGCCCATAACTCAATTCCTTGCCATCTTAAGTGCACCAATTTTTTTCCTTTAAGCTCCGAGCACATATCAACATAAAACCACTCAAAGTACTCATGTTTGATACATATAAACAAGTAAGATAAACAAGTTCACACACTATAAACACATTCTTTCAACCACACATCACATCCCCACACGTATCATTTGCTTGCCTTCAAGCAAACTTTCAAGCAACACATAGACCTTGATTAATGGTTCATCAATTATCATTATTAATACTAGTGAGGTATATGGTCATACCTAATTCCTAAGAACTAACACTTTCAAGGTTGATAACCCACTAAATAATTTAGTAATGCATTTAAAAACTATAGAACCTCTCAAACAAGTGTACTTTGTTTCTGGTTAAGGCACACATGTTCACACCCCTCTTACTATAGCATCTCTCATCTCGGTTCAATATCTGGACGAACAAAACATTTGCTAGTATCTCTCTGCCATCTATACCAAGTATGAATACAAAGTAATAAGCTTTGAAGCAAGTCATATCTCCACCCATTACCCACTGGTTGCATAAAGAACATAACTGAGGGTTTTGATGTGGCTTAGGTTAGGGTGTGAAAGCGGATTTATTTAGTGACTTATGGTGGATGAAACCCAATTTAATTCACTTTAAAAACAATCAAAATTACAAGCTGACTGCTGTTTACAACTGAACAAACTAAACATTAACTCTTTTTGAGCTTCTCTTTATTTTTTCAATTATTTTTGATTAAATGCTTACATCAGTATATACAAACAATTGATTTGATAAATACGTACATTGTGTACTATGCTCGACAAACAACTTAAATACAACATTTGATGTACCGAATTTTATTCACAAGGTTAAAAATAATAAAAGGCCAAGGCAAACATGGCTTGTAATATGAGTTTATCAAATGAAAGGGAAAATGCACAAACTTAGCTCCTAAGGGATAATGTAGGGTAGGGGGTATTATTTTATTTTTTATTTTTTATGTAAGGACAATATAAAGTGGGTTTTCTACAGTCCTATTTCTCCATACATGTGTTGGTATTAAGATCTCGATATGCATGTGACAACCAAGTTCTAGATATCATGAACACACTGGTCACTCACTTTTATGGCACTCATATGACATCTGTATATATCTATATATTATATGCGTATTATATATAAAGAAAAACTCACACACGCACTGGAGGAATTAGGCTACCGATATGAAACATGTGTATCCGTTCTCGTGACTCGTTATCCCCATCTAAACAGCCCATTTTAATTTTTCCTTTTTGAAAAACATTTGAATGGGAAGACTTTCGAGAAGCTTAAAAACTGACCATGACCAAAGACCTCTATTTGACATTAATAATACAAATTAATTATATACAATTCCGGCTTTTACGCAAAATTAAGGTACTCTAAGGCAAAAATTTTATTTTTTACCCCCATCCCCACACTTGAGGTTGACATTGTCCTCAATGTTAAAAATGTAGCAAAGATTATATATTTTTTATGATGAAGTTAAAGTTGACTGATTATATATCTTAAAACAGGACTTAATATAAATTATACAACTATACCATTACACTTTTAACAATAAAACTAGCAAAGCATAGAATATTATGAAAACAGAATCATCTGATACAACAATTAGTAATTTGTGTGCACTCGTGCTTGCTCGAAACAGACCTGTCTCCCCAACTCACTCAACAATATATGCAAACTCTCACACATGTAGAAGCATGCTTCTCACAACCTCTAGAATAGGTCTTTTAAACTCTCTGCAAAACTGTTAATTTTAATTACAAAGCCGTGTTAAATAAATTTTAAAGCAGAGTTTATAGTGAACTACACCTGCAAAGTTCAAATACAATAAAACATACGCATACTTGAATTAATTGTAGCAAAAGAATATGAATACTTCGGATTGCTCGATAGGATCCTCATTAAATAACGATTCTTTCACCGAAATGCTATAATACTCCAACCTTTCGCATGTGGCTTAAAATAAAAGGGATAAAAAGTTATAAGAAAAATAAAATACAAACTAAAAAAATAAAATCCAGGTTGCCTCCGGTTAGCGCTAAGTTTATGTTAAGGTCTTCAGCCCGACCGTTATCTCATTTTTCGGTTATGGTGGTCTAATGGAGTGCTTACCTTCATTCACCTCATTCTTCTTACTTCTCCAACACAATAGTAGCTCTAATGCTTCCCAACTTGGCCCAAAACATGCCAACCTGCTTTGTTCATTCTCGAACTTTGGTGGTTTCACCTTCTCTTTCCTTGGTGGTTTCTTCCTGTTTGTTCCAACCTTTTCCTCATTGACCACCACTTCCATCACTGGGTTAGTATTATTTGTTGAACTTACTGCTGCTCCACTTTTTACATGTATTGAATTTAGCTCTTCCTTCTCTTTCTCATGCTTAGACATATCTAAAACAACACTATTCGCCTTTTTGGTGCCATCCTCACACGTACGAGGAAGACACATGTCAGTAATACTTGACCTAGAACATTTATTTTCAAAAGAATAATCAAAAGAATTTGAAAATATACTTAATAATAACTTACGATCACCAAAGGTCATGCAAATTGTTCCGTCTCGACATTTGAGATGAGCATTTGAAGTGGCTAGAAACGGTCTCCCCAATATCACACGAGGTTCATCTTCATTCTTAACCGGTGCATAATCAAGCACCAGAAAATCTTCTGGGAAATAAAAATCTACAACTTTAGTTGCAACTCCAACCAACTTTCCTCGGGGCCCGCCTTCATGTAAAATCCACTAACACCAATGTAGTTTCAACTTCTTGCAAAGACCTAAAACTGAATTTATCATACACGCTTCCTGGTAGCACGCTTACACTCGCACCATAATCAGCCAATGCCTTAGTAGTCATAAACTCGCCAATATGTATGGGGATACGTGGAGCCCTAGTTTCAAATTCTTCAACCTTGTCTTTCACCGCATTATCTTCAATGGTGATAGGACTAATGTGTGCACTGGTGGTTTGGGTTCTTTAAAGTATCACTCAGTTGCTTCTTTGGATCTTTCTTCAAATATGCAACTCATCAGTAAGTTGGGTTATCTGTTTATCTATTGCAGCATTTGCCTTTTCTTGAATCTCTGTCCTCCGACTAAGGTCCTTCAAGAATGTTAAAATCTCTGACTTGAGCCATATTTTGACCTTGAATTGTTCCCTGACCTTGCTGATAACTCTCTTGAAAGCCTTCATTGCACCCCTTGAAGTCTCTCTGATTATACCCACTCTAACCATTACCGGAGTTGTTCCCGTACTGCCACTGATTCAACTATATCATGTCGTCTGAGAACTGCCTTGAAAATTCGGATTCTGTTGAGTGTTAGGGTGATTTCAAAGGCCCAAGTGATATGTATCTGAATTCATATTGTTGTACTTCTTTTCACCCTGAATATAGTTGACCTCTTCTTCCTCGTTTTCCTCGTGTTGTACTAACCCATAACTCGCGACATCATGCCCCAACTCACCACAACCTTCGCATACTGAGTATGTTTTTCCTGGGTTTCCCTTTCCTTGCTTACATGCATCCAACACCATGTCCATTTTCTTTTCAAGTCTATCCATTTTGGCATCTGACCCATGGTTGTCTACCGCCTTTAATACTACTTTTTTTTGGCCATTTTGTTCAACTGAGCCTGTCTCTTCGAGTTAGTTGCACGTCTTTCAAGATTCTCCCAATCCACATTTTCATCATTTGCAAGAAAAGATCCATTGTTGTGGCTTGGAGGTCTCGAACATCATCATTAGAGAAACTGTCATGGAATGCCTTTTAAACTCCCATAAAACTATTCCATGATGTGCACAAGTCCTCAACTATAATTGAAATCTCTAAAAGGTCTCATAGAAGGTTTCACCCGTGCGCTGTTGAAAATTTCCGAATGGTGTTTTGTGACACTCGTCAATTTCAGGTTAACTCCTTTAATCCGAACTCCGTTAATTCAAAAGCAAGATCACACGAACTATGTCAATCCAGTTAACACATTTCTCATTGCATTTAATTAGAGTTTAAATGACACATTACAATCATTACACAAGTAGTCTTTCGGAGATTCACCAAATCGCAAACGAGTCGACTCAAACCGTTGGTGAACAAACAATAAATATTGTAAACAAGTACTTGGTATAATTACATGTTACATTTATATGTGTAAATTTGTTCTTGTATGTATAACATCATATTATGGATGTAATTTACTAGTTTATGCTAGAATAAAACTAAACTAGAAGTTTAGGGTGTGATGTGTAACTTGTAATATAATTGATTAATATATAAACAACTTAATCAATAAACCCTAACCCTCCCTCTCCTCTCCCTCCCTCCCTCTTGTGAAATGCAGTCCCCCCTCCCCTTGGATCGGCCGAAACTCACACACACACATACAGTACTCCTACAAGCTTGTTTGAAGGTTTAAGGTAATAACTAGGTAACTAAATACTCTCTTAACTTATTTCATTGATTAGTTTGCATAATTACACATGATGATAATAAACCCTAAATGTTTAATATATTGATTATTGATGAGTTAGGGTTATATGCATGTTTATTTGTTCATTGATTAGTAGTTTGTTGAATTTTTGGTGAAAACTGATGCTAGACAGAATCATAATTGCATGTTAAAACATCTGTAACTTAATGTTAATTATATGTTTTGCAGTGATTATTGATTCTATGATGTAGTAGGTCGAGTATAGTTTCTAAAGAATCTGATTTTGTAATTTTTGGACTTGTGGAAGTTAGGTTTTATTAATATACAAATCTGTTGCGCAAGTCTGATTCAGGAAGCCTTCTTGTAGGCTGTTTTGTAATTAGTATATCTCACAAAGGACAAGACCAGTTGAGTTGATTCCACTTCTAGAAGTTAATAATTTGAGTTTAGAATCTAACCCAATTGGCCTTGCATTAATTGGATTAACCATGTAATGGGATAGTAAATAACGTTTTGTTACGCATGAAAATGACTGTTGTGTGCTTACTGTGTTGTTTGGATCATTGTGAGAAAACCGTATATTTAAAATACATAATAAAAATATTTTTAGAAACCTAACTCAGTTGTTATGTGTTTGACATATTTGCCGTTATGGTAGATATTTTGCTGATGATGTACCGTAGTAACACTTAACACTATACTTGTTCACACATGTATACCACCAACGTGTTTGTCGAGTCGCACTTGTTTCACAAATGAACACATCTCATGCATAACTTTTATGTGTTGAGTCTAGAGACTCACTCGTAGTTCAAACACTTAGAAATCTCATTTTTGTTTTTAGAGAACCAGTGAGGATTTCTTTTACTCACGCTTTTCTCGGATTTTTGATAACTTCGGAAACAGTGAGTTTCACCGCTCCTTTTACTCTTTATGTTTTATTAGGGGGAGATAACATACTCCAACACTTTAGATTTTGTTACTCTTTATATACCATTGTTAAGGCTAAGTGGCAAACAAACCAATAAGTCCTTCTGAACAATCGAACCGGTTAATATTGGATAATAGCGAGTCAGTGTTGAGTAGTACTACTGGGTTTGACAAAGCCCACACAACTCTAAACTCGGTCGTAGGTCGAGTGGGTGTAATTTTGGCTAACGCGTTACCATGGTCGTAGTTGAAATGGTGGCAAGGCATCCGTATAAACAGTCAGCTTCGGTGTCGAACACTTAGTAATACATGCTTGATAGGTTAGCTACCTATTGATATATATTGACATAACACTATCTGGTAACGCTAAAACGCAACGCTTAAATTTACTTAAACCTGTGAACTCACCAACCTTGTGTTGACACTTTTACTATGTTTATCTCAGGTAGCCGAGGCGGGCGAGCGGCATAGGACATGCATTCACTGAACTCTTATGTTTTTAAATCTCTTTTAAACTTTGTCATGATAACTGTTGCTTTAAGTCGTCCTCCGTGGCGCAACTATTTACTTTACAGTTTACTCTTCTGCAACTTTACTTAAGACTTGATGTCTTAGTTATATTTAAAACTTTAATTGTGGTGTTTGATATAACTAATGATTCAGATCCTCTTAGTTCAAACCCTCTGACGATAACACTCCGTTAGTGGATTTTGAGGGTGTTACAGATTGGTATCTGATCCATTGGTTATACCGAACAAGAATTGCATTTATACTAGACTATAACCGCATCGACCCATTAGTTATGATCTTACGCACTGCATATAACTATATATATATATGATATATAGTTGACTGTTCATTTTCTTTATTTCTTTTCGTCATTCACTCATACGCGCGTAAAACCATACACGACTTTCCTATAGGGATGTCAACGCCATCATCATCATCCGACCCGGTGTCACACGCCCCAGGAATGAAACCGCAGCTTCCCAACCCATCACCACCTCGATCAGTCCCGACACTAACAGCCCCGGTGCCCATCTAGAGTCGCGTACGAGGACAACGGTAACTGGAGTTGGTACCCCGAGTTTGATCGAGCGGTTAGTTTACCGTTAGCAAGTTCCCCCACTACCTTTCCCGGGATGTCCTATGTCCTTCAACACACTACCACCCCTAACCCAACCAATGGAGCGCGCTTTTGCAGCTCTCGCGTCCTGTTTAGAGCTTGAAGTTGACATTATGCACTCGACGAGAGCGAATGTTACTGGATTGATAGGGGTTGGAGCTGAGGCTAGGAAGATAATTTCCTACTTGACTGAAACCATGAAGGAAGTTCAAGATGCTCATGTTCAGGTAATGAAGCTAGTGACCAAAATGCAATCAGAAATCTTAGACTTGCAGGAAGAAGTTAGAGTAGAAAGAGGTCATGCAGCGGTAGCTCTAGCTCAACATGACTGCTGCAGAACTCCAAGCCATACTGAACAATCATACCGGTGGCAGCTCTGGCTGCTCATGTTCAGAATCAGGCCCGAGGCCAAGCCGGAATCTGTACCTTCAAGAATTACCTAGAATGTAAACCCAATTCATTTAAGGGCACTGAGGGAGCCATAGGGTTCATGCGTTGAGCCGAGAAGGCGGATTCAGCCTTTGTGATTTGCAACTGTCCACCAGCCAGCAGAGTCAAGTTTGCTACTGGAACACTGCAAGATTCAGCCCTCACATGGTGGAATTCAAATGTGCAAATACTTAGATTGTAGTTGGCGAATGCTATGAATTGGGAAGAATTGAAGAATATGATGCGGGAAGAGTATTGTCCTAGAGAGGAAATCTCAAAGCTGGAGTCAGAATTTTGGGCTTTGAAAATGGTTGGCTCTGAAATTGAATCCTACACCACCGTTCTCACGAACTGGCGGTGATGTGCCCGCGGATGGTAAATCCGCCAAGTAGGATGATTGAGATGTATATCGATGGTTTGGTGCCCTAGATTCAGGGGATGGTGATGTCTTATAAACTGACCACTATTCAGCAAGCAATCAGAATAGCCCACAAGCTCACGGATCAAGTAGTGGCCCAAGATGCGTTACCACCTAGAGGTTCCACCTCTAAAACCCTTGACAACTCGAGTAACAACAACAACTCTGGGAATGGAAAGAGGAAGTTTGACAACACAAGGTCCTCATCATCGAACCCCCCCACAGCAACAACACCACCGTAAACCCAAACTCGCTCGGAACTTCAACAATCAGAGTTCCAACAATAGCAACAGTGGCGTACAGGGTTCGAGTAACTATGCTGGAATGACCCGAAGTGTAACAAGTGCAACTATCACCAAGCTGGCCCATGTGACCGTATCAAGTGTCTGCGATGCGGTAAATTTGGTCATCAGGCCAAGGACTGTAGAGGTGACCTCGCGGCTGAGGGCGCTCCTAAACAGCCTGCAACAACGAAAGGGTGCTTTGAGTGCGGTCAGGAGGGTCATTTCAGGAAGGACTGCCCTAAACTTAAACAAAATGAGGGCAACGGAGGCAATAGCAACAACGGAGGAGGTACTAAGGGTAGAGCCTTTGTCATTGGATCGAGCTAGGCCCGCAGCGATCTGAACGTGGTTACCAGTAAGTTTCCTGTTGAATTAGCTGACGGTAAGTCTATGGAAACAACACATGTTCTAGCGGGATGCAAATTGAAACTGTCGGGTCATACCTTCGATATCGACCTCATACCCTTTGCATTTGGTAGTTTTGACGTTGTTGTCAGCATGGACTGGCTATCCAAGAATAGAGCTAAGATTATATGCCACGACATGATAGTTTATATCGCTACTCCTCCGGCGAAATCATCTCAATACCGGGTGAGAAGAGCGACATGACTACTAGCATCATCACCCTCATGAAGGCGCATAACTATTTACGAAAGGGTCATCCGACGATTTTAGCTCATGTAATTGAGAAACCCGCGGAGGAGAAGCAGATCGAAGACATACCGATTGTGCGAGATTTTCCCGAAGTCTTCCCGGACGATTTGCCAGGACTCCCATCCATTCGAAAAGTCGAGTTCCAAATCGACTTAGCCCCGTATCTACTTGCACCGGCAGAGCTTCAGTAGTTGTCCACTCATTACAGGACTTGTTGGATAACGGTATCATCCGACCCAGCTCATCACCATTGGGAGTCCCTGTCCTATTTGCCGAAAGAAAGACGGGACTTTCCGCATGTGCATCGATTACCGGGAACTGAACAAAGTGATGGTCAAGAACCGTTGATGTGTTAAAAACAGTCAATTAAATTTTAACAAAATTAAACAAGTAATAAAAACTAGACTTAAGACTCAACTACACAAAACACCAGCAAGTGAACCGATCAATTGTATTAATAATGCTAAGTAAGTCCGGAATATCGAACCCGCGGGACTCTATAAATTACGTAAACTAACTAATTAGACTCGACTTACGACACGACTATTTATTATTAATGTTTTAAGGGGGGTCTTAAAATAATGTTAAACTAAGAAAGTAAAACCATCAAACTAGAAACAAGCAAATAAAACACAAGATCGAAACCAGTAAGAGAAGGAATCTAGCTAGGTAAGAATCCCATGCATCAACAATCATCAAGCAATGGACAACTAACATGATATGCAAACTGATTTCTAAACATATTCATCTAACAAACCCTAAAGGATCCTTGACCGAATCAAATGACATCCCAAAGAATAATTATTAGATTATTAAGCAATCAGTTATATTGATTTCCTCACAATTATCAAATAGGGTTAACTAATAGTATCTAAAGCAAGCAATCTCACGAAACACTAAACCCTATATAACTTGATAAGCTTATCATGACATCACGAACAAGGATCAACACAATAACGAAGAAAGAATACAGTCACCAATCTAACCTAGAATGCAATTAACCAAGACACATGAACAAATCCTCACATCACAGCTATTGTAATTTAGCAGAAAATTCAAAATCCAAATCAACGATCAACAGGCTTCTATGATCTAATAGGCCTATTCAATCACAATAATCAAAACCCCAAGTGATGATAAAACATGAACCCTAATATCTAAAGAACACAATCAATAGAAAACAAGATCCACGTGAAGCAATAATTAATAAGCAACCAAGATAATAAACACTCATATGCATCATGAAAGCAAAATCAAGTCTTTTACAATTAATATAACGAAACCATAATCAAATCAATAGTCCAAAGCAAGAATCAAGCATCAAATATGTTCATGAAACCTAGGTAGACATGAAGTCTAGCCTAGAATCATTATTAAAAACGAATCTAAACAAGTGTTAAAAACAAAGAAGGACATTATAGAAACAATGAACAAGGAATGAAAGTTATAGCGATAAAACCCTTGGTAATTGATCCTTGAACACCTCCTTAAAAGAACCTTTGATCCTCTTTGATTCCTAGCTTCAAAACTCTTTCAAAACCTTGGTTTCTCTCCCAAAATCGGCTGGAACTAAGTGTATATTCGTCTAGGTTTATAATCCTCTTTATATAAACGAGCTGGGCCTTTAATTTGCAGAATTTGGTTGATCAGAATGCGTAGGCGCCGCGTGGCCGGCCTTGGCCTCCCAGGTCGCGCGGTGCGGCTTGTGCTTGGGGACGGTCACGAATTTTCTTGTTTATTTTATGCTAAATCATGCTAGGTCTCTTCCTTAAACTCTAAACAATGATAGGAACCTTCTTGAACTTCTTTTCCTTAACTCTCAAGCCATGAATCTATAAGGAAAACAAATCAAACACTAAGTGAAGCAATCATGTGATCATTGACTAGCAAACACGAACTTAAACCTCACATAAAATGATAGAAAGAATTAGAGTTTAACATGTAAGACAGCAAAAGATTTAAAACACATAAACATATAAAAAAACTTGACTCAAAACATAAATTAATAAAAGTAAAACAAAACATGAACTAAACCGAACTCAAAACATTAAATATACACAACTTTACAAGGGATTCGAGATGTATAAATAGATGTATATCAAATATCCCCACATTTACTCTTTTTTAATCCCTGAAAAATTCTGATGCAATTGGATCAGAATCGGAAAATAAAGTCTTAAAAACATATAGGTTAATTTTTAAAGCTTAGAAGAACGCAAAAACCGTGATCACCGGTATTGTTGTCCACTTAAACCCATGCCATAAACTTTACTAGGACAAATAAGATCCGACAATAATATTACTCAGTGGTTTACCCAATTAAGACCCGCTTATTTTCAGCTTTTACTGGACCAGACCACCCCAACTTGACTTAAACCTCAAAATTAGTAGATTTAAAACTTTTGTTGCTCTATTTTTTCATGAATAGTTAAGACGATCAAGGGTATTGTTTATCCACCTAAGCTTAAGCATCAAAGTCTACCAAGCAGCCATTAGATATGATTAAGGTACAATTAATTAATAGTAAGTGTTCCCCACAACATGACATACACCAAACCATCACCATAGGTGAGTATGCAAAATTTCATCTGTAGGGCTTACATGTGGCGTGTCCCTTGTGGTCCGTTTCTTAATGGTAATGAGACGCGCGCAAGGGAAACCCACATGGCTAACAGTGTGGATGATTAAGTCTGTAATGCATTTGTACTTTTGTACTTTTTGTGATCATGTTTAAAGACTTATGTAGCAGAAATTTGTGGGTTTGCTCTTTTTAGCTTTATTTTGAATATTCACAACCCCATTTGGAATTGTGAATACCCAGATGAATAGACTTCATACAGACCCATAGTCTCCGGACCCGGGGCATCCCATCAATACAAGGTTTAAGGTTATAAAACCATACGCCAATGACGTGTAAAATACTAAAACTAGCAGTTTAAGATTTATATCACATGCTACATGGCATACTCTAAGGTTAAACCTACCCAAGCATCATATGATAACGTATTCAAATTTTAAACTTTTCAAACTTTATAATATTTCCACTTTTCATACCAAGAATTGATGCTTGAGTATGGCCCGACCTTTCATTACTTATCTTTCACGGACAAAACGCTTTACCCACAAGAGATTTCGGACCTATTTTATCAAATTGCCCATTCATTTTCAAGTCTGAGCCTACCGACACATCCCAAGTTAAGTGCGCTTTCTTTTATATATCTCATATTATTAGTAGTTTGAAAAACCTATTTCCGGTAAATATCATCATCTCCCACTTTAACGCAAAAAAGTAGATTCAAGGGACATTTTAAAAACATTTTTTACAAATCTTTTTTTAAAGCAAAATCAATTTAAACTATGACTCAAATATCCTATCCCCACACTTAAAATTTGCATTGTCCTCAATGCAAGGATAAGGACGACTTAAAATAAAAATAAAATTAAAATAAAGTCGGACTACAAAAAACTAAAAACTTAAAAATTAAAAACAAAATATAAACTAAAAAATTAATAAGCTAGATAATGGAAAAGACTTACCTGGTAATATGCGCATGAAACATGATGACAAAGTCTGCTTCCATAGATGCCCTCCAAATACGAACGTGCTCAGCAAATAATAACTCCTCTCTCACACGAACGTAAGCGGAAAAACAAAACAAACATATCTAAAAATGTATCTTATCAAACTAATAGATATTAAGCAATTAAAGTGCTTCACTTCAACCGGCAAATAACACATGAATAATTAACAGCAAATAATAATAAACATAAAGTATACGGCTCGGCTATTCCATCCCCACACTTGTCATTTTCATTAAATTCTTACTTGGGGATCGCCTCTCTAGCTCATACAATCTTCAAACTTGCAAAACGTAAAAACACAAAACAAAGAAAAACTACAAAAAACTACGTTAGCGACTCGATAAATTATACAGAACTCGGAAAACTAGACCTTTAAACATGACTCGAAATACCAAACTAAACATGAGGAATCACACCTGAATAAAAGCACAAGGAATTAACAAGAAATAATAAATAAAAAAACTGGGCTGTGCTTAGAAGGCCGCGCCGCGCGACCAAAGATGATCTCCTGGCCGCGCGCGCGGTTTCTACTTCTTAACCTCCTACGCGTTGCGCAGAGGGTGGATGAATACCCCGTCGCGCGGCGCGACGGGCTCTTTTGGCAGAAAGTTTCGAATTTTGAAGCCTCATTTGCCCTAGAAAAATTTCCAGAAAGTTACCAAATCTTGGTTATGCCCATTTTATGTCATTTTCACGTGCAAAACTTACCTGGCATCTCTAAAATTCTCAAAAAATCCTCTCGTCAAGATGGTAATGATTCCTTGGAACAACTCGATGACGCAACGAAACTAAGAAAAACTAACGTTAGTGACTAAAAGAAAATAGAAAAAAATACAAACTCTACATTTGAGTTTTCACTCAAGAACCCATGTTATGCGAATCACGTGGCGGACCGAGTGGAGCTTCCTCCACCTCGGCAGAACTCCAATGCCCTCAAAGATATCGAATCACGATCCGACCATTCATCAATCTTGGTCTTCTTCTTTTTAACTCCACGTATCTTCTCAAATTTATGCTTTCCACCACCAATTTCTCTAACACGCTTCACTATTACCCGGGAGCTCGAAACCTCTCGATCCTAGCAGTATGTAAGAATGGATGACCCAAAATGATAGGAACTCTCTCGTCGGACTCCATATCTAAAACAACAAAATCAACGGGAAAAACCAAATTATCAACCTTAACGAGCAAATTCTCCACGACACCCCTCGGATACTTAACGAAACGATCGGCTAAAAAAAACGTCAGACGAGTAGAGGTGAGCTCTCCTAGGCCCAACTTTTCATATAAAGAATACGACATGAGGCCTAACTTTTCATATAAAGAATACGAAATGAGGTTTATACTAGCTCCAAGATCGGCCAATGCTTGACACGTCATGTCACTTCCGAAAAGACATGGAATAGTAAAAACACCGGTCAGGTAATTTCTCCAGTACTTTATTAAGAACTACTACAGAACACTCTCCATTTAACGGTATAGTCGACAACTCCTCCAACATATCCATTCTTTTAAGAAGGTCTTTCAAAAATTTGGCATATTTAGGCATATGCTAGAGGACTTCGACGAACGGGAGGTTGACATTTAATTGGCTATATAAATTGAGAAAATAACCATAAACTTTCATATACCTTTGATGCTTTAGACGGGCGGGATACGGGACATAGGCAGGGTCAATGATGTGAGGTGGTGGCCGGACTCCAACCGCTTCTTCTTAACTTGCGGCTCAATAATTGGTGTTGTACCTTGCGACTTACCCGGAGCCTCTACCTCTATCTTCTCATCTACCAACTCATCGTCCCCATCTTTCTTAATTTCTCTACTTACTCTCTCGGGACCAAAAACCCTTCCACTACGAGTGGAGATGACTTTCAATTGAGCAGCCGGATTAGTTTGAGGAATACCCGAAAACTGACCTGGGGGTCTCTTTTCTAAACGACGAGCAATATCACCAATAGTCCTTTGAATATCAAGAATAGCAGATTGTTGATTATTGAAGAGTAAGTCATGCTTAGCGAACTTTTTCTGTGTTGCTTGATCTCTCTCCAGGTTTTGCTTCATCATATCTTCCAATCGACCTATTCCACCACTCGAATCCTACACATTATTTTGAACATTAGTACCATTGGTATTATTATCATTAAAATACTGACCTTGTCCTGCAGTAAAAGAATTTTGAAATCCGGGTGGTGCGCCCGACGGACGCCAATTAGCATTATTCTGATTCGGATTCATGTAGGTGCCCAACTCTGATTATTGTTGTTGTAATTGTTGGGAAACCTATTCTAACCAGCAACAAAATCGACATGTTGATTCATCACCGGGCAATCCAACGTACCATGTCCACCTCTACAAAACTCACACCTATCCACCTTGGCCTTCAACTCCTTAACCTCTCTAGTTAGTGATTCCAAAGCAGCTGGTATCCAGAATAACCTGGTGTACACCTCGAGCGGATGAAGATGTACTGCTAACGGGAGTGGAATTCCCACGTTGTGGCCTTTTGGCGAGGTCCGATTGAGCGAAGCTCTAAAACATCTCGTTACATTCGGTGACATTTTTTCTTACCATTAAGTTACCTCCAGCAGCAGTGTCAAAACGAACTTGGGTTTCATATGTCAGCCCGTTGTAAAGTTTCTCCACTAGAGCCCATGGTGTAAGACCATTTTGTGAACAACGGGCAAGCAGGTTCTGAAAATGCTCCTAAGCATGACAATATTGTTCATCTGGCTCCATGTAAAACGAGTGAATATGATCTTCAAGAATAGCCGCTTTAGCCGGTGGGAAGTATCTTTTAATAAATGCCGAACGTAGTGCTTCCCACGTAGTGACGTGCCGGGTGGCTGAGTGTCGAGCCAGAGAGCTGCTTTACCTGCATGTGAAAATAGAAAAGATGTAAGAAAATAGCATCTTCAGTAGCACCTTGTAAATTAAAAATTTTTAAAACGCGGTAGAGTCGGTCAATGTGAGCCGGTGCATCCTCATCATCACGCCCATGAAACTGTGTCAGTCCCTTCGATTTCATCTGGATCTTAATTAATCATGTCATAGCTCACACAGATTGATGTGTCGACAAGAGAGTTAATGACGGGTTCCTATATTTAGAAAGATATCCGTTTGTTAAAGGCGGAATCAATAACAAACATACGGTTGCAATGAATAATCAAAAGTAGAAAGCACACTTAAGATTCACTCAAAAGATTTCCATTTATATAATATTAATCATACAAAAGGATAATCGATTTAGGGTTTTCTAGGAATCCTAAGACAGCCGTCACACAATATTTTCTCAATTAATGTGTCTGTCTTATCCGTATTGTGCCCCCTCTTGCGGCGTGCCCTAAATATTCTATTTATAGGCCTGCCAACCTAGGACAGCTGTCATTCAAATTACATATTCAAAATAAACTAAGTGTAAAACAAGTCTTCCGGGTAGGCTTTGCACCAATCTTGTCTTTTCGAGTATGCTCGCCCATCCTTCATAACTTGGTAACATAGAAGTGTGCTCGGGATCAGTTTCCGGGTAGAATTTACTTAAAGAGTATTTCACTAAGTAAAATACTCACCGAGTAGAGTTCAGTTTTCTTGAATTTGCCAGACTTTGCCCGACAACTCCTTACGAGCAACCTTGTTCTTCAATGATCCATTTCAGCTCTTTGCTATAAAATAACTTATTAGCAAAGTGTACTCGGGAGTACTGTTCCTTGCTCAAGCTGAACCTTACCCGATATTACTTAGAGATATTCTTTTAGATTATCAAGCATACTTGGATCATACATATTAATGAACACCTTGCCCGGTCTTCCAATCACTTGGCTTCTTGTACTTGGTTAACCAAACCTTACTCGGAAGAGTAATATACTTTGCTCTGAAGAACAGACTTGCTTGATAAAGTGAACCTTGCCCGGATTTACATAAATTAGTATACCTTACTCGGCAATGCACTAATTTGCAAACCCTGCTCGGATATCCACTTAAGAAGACTACTTGAAGTAAACCTTGCCCGATGGCAAAATATCGTACTCGGCCAAACAAAAGCTTGCTTGGAGGTCTAAGGTGTGCTCGGATCCATTACTTAGCAAATTCAGAGGAGGTTGAGAAGATTCTAATCTTCCATGTACTTCATTTAGGTCAAATCTTTGACTCAACAATCTCCCCTTAGGTCAATTTCTTGACCCAACAATCTCGCCCTAGATTGGAACACCTCAGCTGACCCAAAACATTTCTATGGTTACTTACACTCAGCAACAATACACATCAAATCAAAAATTACATATTCAAATAACATAAACAAGATTACATAATCAGAAAGTTGTCCGAAGACATTACAAAACAAAGCCTATTCAAAGATTCTTTAGTTTATCTAGAGATGCTTGTTTAGGCATGGAAAATCCAACTTTTCCTTCTCTCTTTAGAATCTTAACAGTTCTGATTGCTTAGAACCTGTAGGCCTTTGTCTTACATTATAATCTGAGAGATGCAGTGCTGCAATCACATATTGAATTTCTGAAGTCATTCTTAGAGAAGATCTTCACAATCTATCCATATTCCATCATAACATTCAGTTGTTCAGTCCTGGAGTCATAGAATACTCCACTTGGCATAACATTGTGGTTGACTGAATGGTTTTTGGCTTTTACTGCAACCTCGACAAAGGGTTTATCCATCTTCAAGTGCATCTGCTTTGATTTTTCCTGAGTCGTCACAGACATCTTCCTTTTCTTTGTACTGTTCTGTTTTGAGAGCTTGGGTGTTGTCTGTTTGCAGAATTTCTCTACTTTGGATTTCCCCTTCATTGTCATCCTTGATAGATCAACCATCTTTTTCGATACTCCTTTCTTCTTACCAACTAGAGAATGGGCAGCTCCCTTTTTCATGTTTAACTGCTGTCTTTTCATTTTCTTGAACTTGCTCAAAATCTCTTTTCTTTTCATGATTTTTACATAATCAAAAGGAATTCCATTTTTAACCAAAAATTTTGGTTTACCACCATATTTGTTCAATAACTTTTGAATGTTCATATCTTCTTACAATTCATCTTTCATTTTGTCTTGAACAGTCTTTTCTTCATTCAAAGCCTTTGAAATCTTATAAATGACAGTGTCTAGTTTCTCTTTTATCTCCTTCTCTGGTTCTTCTTGCTTAATTAGTTTGAGCAGAGAGACTACCACACCATTTGGAATTTCTTGATCATTCAAGCATTTTTCAATTAGTTCTTGAGGGATTTCTCTCTGATTATTCTTCACTTCATCTCTTAGCTTTCTCTCATCTTCAAACAGCTTCATCAAGTTTTCTTGTTCTTCAAAGTCTTTATCAGACATCATTTGACTCAGAAATTCTCTGTCATAAATTTCTGTCATTATTTGCACATAGACTCTTTTGGCTTCTGATTCAGATACATTCATTTCTGAGTCCATTGTATTCTCCTTCTAAGAATTTAAAGTCTGAATTTTATCATCCTCCAGAGCAATTTCATTTCCTTTTAGTTTCTTGCTTTCCTCAAGTTCTTTCTTTTCATCTTTTGGAATGTTGTCAGTTTCATCATCTGAGCTGTTCTTTTCATAAATGGAGAGAAGCTTCAGCGAATTCTCCCCTTGATTCAGTGATTTATCCCCCTGTTTTGGGGTAGCTGAGATCTTCTCAACCTCAGACATTATGGTTTGAACTCTTTGCAATGCTTTCTTCAGTTCTTCAGAAAGATGATGTTTGTAGGAATTGGAATTACTTGGAGTTGGATCTATTGCTGATTTTCTGTTATATCAATGAACACACAATTATCAGTTAGATCTCAAAATAAAAAAAAAATTAAGGTATAAATAATATTTCAATTCAAACCGTTGTCTTGAATGATGTAGAAATCTGCACAAAACACAAATGTAAGTTACTCTTGAAATGTGAAGTTTCAATTTTGAATAGCATATGCAGGTCTTCTTTTAATGAGAGTTAAGACAACTGTAAACTACATATCTGCAATTTTTTTTTTGCCAAAATTGCAGATAAAGTTCTTTTGTTTCTGCCTTTTTCTTTTACATGTCAGGTAAAGTGATAAATTTGAAAAGTGTTTTGTCTTTTAACTTATAAATTCCTTATCTATTTAAGGAATGATTACTTTGAAATATATATCTAGAAGTGGTAAAGTGTGTAAAGATAAGGTAAAGTGTGTTTCTTTGAGAGTAAGGATTTACAGTGGGAGGAGAGAGAGGGAAATAAAGTTGAAAAAATTTGCCTAACTCCCTCTTTTATAACTTTTGAAAGTGGGTTTTAAATGCTCTTTGTTCTTTTGTGAATTATTAGCTGTCAACCAGTAACATTATCCACTTGATATATTAAACATTTAATTTCATTTAAGTTCATAAGACCTTACTCGAAAGATTAATATATCCAAAGTCTACTCGGTATACTTCCACTTGCAAACCTTACTCGGTCAAACTTTGCTTGGAAAATTTTCATTTTGGATATAGAAATTTTTCCCGAATTCGTCTATTTATAAACCTTGCTCGATCAAGTAAATTAATCTAAAGTTAAGACATGATGAAGAAAGCTTACCCGAAATACTAGAATTCTTGAGAAATTAATCACAAGGCAAATAATCAAGTATAATCATCAAATAAACATCCTTACAAAGAATCAATGAAGATCCCCACATAGATTTCTCAATTTCAAATTAAAACTTATTTATCATAAACCCTAATAAGAATCATAATTAATTTTATCATACTAACTAACATATTCAATCAAGCATACTTGAAAAACATAGTGTGCCCGAGCAACCATTCATGAGAATACTTGCAAAGTATACCCGAATAACCTTCATATAGTACAAAGTGTACCCGGAAAGGATTTCCAGCAGACAGTGTACTCGGAAAGTTAAGTTTTGAAATTACCAAGTATATTGAGGGAACAAAAGTGTACCCAGAATATAAAGTGTGCCCGGAAAACAAAGTTTGCCCGAAAACACTTGTAATTTCAAAGAAATCATAAACACACATATCACAGAGCATGCTAGGAATGAAATTAAAACACAAAGACATTTAAGTGTGCTATAGTCTAAAATTGCATAGAGCTTGCCCGAAAATCCTATGTTAGCACTAAGCTTGCTAGGATAAACACATTCAATCATCAGGTATGCTCTTACCCGAGGGATTTCAACATGCCAAACCATACCCGAAAATGACAAACTTAAATAGTAATATCTAAGCATGCCCGGAAAGATTAACAAACCTTTCCTAACGACATATTCACACAAATCACAAAGCTTACTTGATGTACTTGACAAAGTTCATAAAGTTTGCTTGAAATCACAATCAACATAAAACATGCATAGCTTGCCCGAAATAAGAATTTCTTGTTAAAAACTAGCTATAACAACACATAATCATCTCAAGACTTCAAGCTTGCTCGGGAAAGGAGTACAACAGTGTACTCTACCCGGAAAGTGTAAACACTTCAAAGCATGCCCGAAAATCATAAAGTTAGTCAAAGATGACTAAGCTTACTCGGAAAGGTTGAAAATTATCAAACCTTACTCGAAACAACATATTCACACATAATCAACTGTTTTGTACCGAGAAAGGTTGTAAATCATTAAACCTTACCCGAAAATACATATTCAAACAGTTTGTGCCCGGGAAGGTTATAAGGCATTAAACCTTACCAGGAATTAACATATTCAACCTATTTTAGGCAAAATGCAATACTTTTTGACTTAAACCACTTTGTCAAAATATATTTTTCATTTCAGATCATAGTTTAAGAGCAAATGGTGCATTTAGAGATCAAATTTCAGTTATATTTCTCTTCAAAACAGTTTCTTCCATTTACTGAAAAGACCTCAAAAATGGGATCATATTGACTAAGTAGCTATCTCAATACTTCACTCTCAGCATTATTATGACAACATAGATAGGTTAACAGCAGGTATAAACTTAGCATGAATTTCATCTCTTTGGTGATATGATTTAGGTTCATTTAAAGCATAATGCATTAATGGTCAACACTGTGCTATGATGCCTCATATCTCTTCTCAAAGCTTACTTGGCCCAGATCACCCCAATTTGACTCCAACCTCCTGTATTTGGTCAAAAATAGTTTTTGTATGACAGAACTTATTGTATTTTTGTATTTTTAGATTCAAACATATATAGAGGTTGAACGTTGGGCTTACAGTTAGTAACATGCCTTTCATTCAAGATGAGACAGATTTTGTCAACATCTTTGTAGTTCTTGTTGTAACCCTCTTGTTTTATAAAATATTTAAAACACTTATCAACTTTTGGTTGATTTATTCATTCTTCCCCTTGTTTTTGATATTTTCTCAAATTTTCTTAAAGTATGTTCCTTGTCATATTTAAAGATGTTTCATTTTTGGGTGACCAAATAACAACAGGCTTGTGTATGACTGGGTAATCACTTTTCTGCCTATCATTTGGAGAGATTTATCTTGAGACATGCAAAGACAACTATTGTAACGATTCCGGCAAAATCAGGTGTACCCTAACCGGTATATACTATTTATGTGTTATTTAATAATGAATATGTGAATTATGATGCGTTTATACGAGTATGTATGATTCATAGTACGAATTATACTCGATTACACAGTAAATCGTATTGGAAATACGATTAACCGATTAACGGTTATTGAAGCTCGAACGATCGGGGATTGCATTATAGACGAAATATATAATATTTAGTGAGGTTTACGAAGTATTAAAGCTTCGGGATAAGTGAATTAAAGCACAGAAAAAGGATTTCGATTTAATGATACGTCGGTACGTTAAACGAAACCTTTAATACCAAACCGAGCAAGAGACGATCGATCAAGCCGAAAAAGATGCACAATTATTAATACTATGATGTTTTAAGTCAATAAATTGTCATGGTTTAAGTTTTAAATCGGTTTTATATAAATTTCATTTTAAAGCCGAAAAACGACCGTTTTAGCCTCGTTTTAAGCCGAATTAAACGTTTAACCGAAAAACGAACTGAACCAGATTATCCAAAACATTATCCAGATTACGAGAATCTGAACATGTGGCCACAAATGAAGTTGTGGGTCCCCCCACCCATCCAATATGGTCCGATCGGACATCAACCTTGATTTCATTTCATTTTTCTTTTTTACAACACCTTATCCATCAATCCCTTTATTCTCTCAATAATTCCATCCAAAAACCGAAAATTCTAGCAAGAAAAACCGAGGTAAAATTGTGTTATGTACGTGTTTATGTTCGTTTCTTGAGTTCTTTTTCAAGAAGATGAGGTTTCCAAGTGAAAAAGGGTGAAAACCCGAGATGGAACCGATTTTTGCACGATCAAGTGATGTATACGGGTTATACAAGGGATCTTCGTCCAAGAAAGGAGTTAAACGAACCAAAAACGAATTTTTACGGTTAAATCGTTGTTTTTATATCATAACCGAAACCATGAAAGAAATGGCTTGATTGTGGGTGTAACTTGCTTCGTGTGGTGTTATTGTGCTTGTAGGTGTTGTATCTAGTTGATAGCAAAGGCTAGAAAGCGAGATTCTTGCGGTTTGAAGCTAGAAACTCAAGGTAGTTCGGTTTTTGTATAAGGGTTGAGTTTTGGACAGATTGTGTTTCGTGTAGAGTTAGGTCATGAAATTTTACAGGAATGATCTACACATGAAAATATGAGTTCTGTGAATATTTGGTAATTTTTGGATAAAGGATGAATATTTGGTGAATTTAATGCTCGGTTTTGGCCAAAAATGGTGAAAAATAGTTAAATATCATGAAAAATTCTGGAAAATTTCAGATAAGCTTTTTATAACATTTATAAGTCACACACAACTTTGAGGTCATTTGGAGAAGTCTAAGTAGGCATTTCAGTTAAACGAGTTCTAGGGTTTTCTAGCTCGGTTTTAGTGAAAATGGCTTTTAAAAAGGGATTTTAGTTCTAGAAAAATTACAGGGGACTATGGAGATGGTAGGGGTCATCCAAGAAAAATTTGGGATTTTTCTAAGATCGTTTGGTATTTACGACATATTTAGTGTTTAAATGGTGTTTAAAAATAGATAAATAAATGTTAAATATAAAAATTAATTCTGGAATTATTTTTATTAAATTCCCCACTGTCAAAAAGTGATTTGTGCAAAATTTCAAGATCCGAGACTAAACGGATGATTATTTGTGCTAAAACAAACTTTTAAAGCTTAAAACGCGTAAACCGGTAAAGTTCGCATAAGCGAGCTGACTGGTGTATAAAAACCCTAAACATGAACTATTTTCATAAAATTGAGTTAAACAAGTAAAAATGAATCATCCGAAAATAATTCGGATGATTTGAGTGTTTTTAACCTATTTAACAGTTTCCGGTACGATAATGACGGAAACGGGTCCCGCGGCCAATCGGGACATCAAAACCGAGCCAAAATTTCACAACTTAGTTAAATAATCAATTAACAACAATTTTCGGGTCGTGTGCGACCAAACTCATTTTTGAACATAAAAATGGATAACCGTGCTAGGCACGCAAAACGAGAAAAATGACTAATAGTAAATCTGACTAGTGAACTCTAAGTGATATCACAATCTGAGTCTGGTGAAGTGTGTCTGGGTTAACATTGCCCTCAGAACGGGTACAGTACTGGGTTAACTGTGTCCCAGATGTACCGGTTAACACGGTTAAAGTTATGTTAATAGTGATTGTATAGTAACGAACTTAGGGATCGTATTACAGATTTGGACTAGTAGCTGGAGTGTTGTATTACTAAGTTGCCTACGATAAGGTGAGTTTCACGAGCCCCTTTTTCCTGAATTGTTTTCAAATATTTTCCCGGGGCGGAAAGCATGTTACTATTTAAATGTTTAACTACATACTGAACGCATGGATTTGCGTGTATTTATAAATATTTAATTGTACGGGAATCGTATGGAATGGGTACATTACTGGTTTAACAGTGTCCCCAGATGTCCCTGAAAGTGTTTCTAGGTTAACATTGCCCCCGGAATGGGTACAGTACTGGGTTAACAGTGTCCCCAGATGTCCCTGGAAGTGTTTCTGGGTTAACATTGCCCCCGGAATGGGTACAGTACTGGGTTAACAGTGTCCCCAGATGTCTCTAGAAGTGTTTCTGGGTTAACATTGCCCCCCGGAATGGGTACAGTACTGGGTTAACGGTGTCCCCAGATGTCTCTAATATTTGATTATCATAATGATTTATCTCTGTTTATTTAAACTAGTGAAACTCACAAACTATTCGTAGTTGACCCGTTTTCTTTACATGCTTTCTAGGTACTCCCAAACTGGAATAAGTGCTACGTGCTTGATGATGCTTGCTATTTGTGGAAGTTTAGTGATATTTTGTATTAAATATGATAATGTAATGTTGGTAAAACTTATGTGCTATCGCCTAGACGGGAACTAAACTCGGAACAATGTAATATGATGTAAATTAATGTAGTGGTGTTTTCTTTATAAGCAATGCTGTTGATATCAGATGTCTCTGTTGCATCCCGTTTACGTTTCCGCTGCGGTTACGGGGTGTTACAGAACTTGGTATCAGAGACATTGGTTATAAATGAATTAGGATGTCTTTAAAAGATACCTAAAATATAACCAGTAGCTCAAGTATTATAGGATCTGAATATCAACTAATAATATATAGTGACGAGATCTGGATGAACTTGGATGGACAAGTGAGTTATTATGGTCCGGAACATAATAACAGACTTGTCCGCACGAGGGAATTCAGGGGAAGTCACGGGGAACATTAATAGGTAAAATCGGCAACATATGTGTAAGTATATGATAGTATTTTTATGTGACAAGGTTGTATAAATGTGTGTATATTAATTTAATTATGATTTACATTATGGAAGGAACTATATGTTTGCTAACTTGTGTACAGGTAAGCAAGTCAAGATCACGAAGTTTATTTGTAGAGGAGGACCCGGAGGAGGCCAGTTCCGGGGACTCTAGGAGTGTACGCTTAGCTTCCAGCACCGAGCCTACTGAGGCTAGCCATAGGAGTGCTAGCTTGTCCTCCCCTGCTAGGGTTACCCGATCCCCCACCCCACCCGCACCACAGGTCGCCCTTACCCCTCCCAGACCCGGTCCCCGCCTCACGGCGTGGATCAGTGCCCCGTATGTCCCACCTACCTTTACCCCACCAAGATCCACTTACTACAGGGGCGAGTCCTCCCGCCCCCAGCCTGGGCCTGTGCCTCCACCTGTGTGGGGTACCCCCAGGCCGGTGAGGGATGAGCGTCCCTCCGCTGAGGCTGCATGGCTCCGGGTGCTCACCGAGCAGATGAATGAGCACACCACCGCCTTGACAGTGGGTATTCAGAGGAGGAATCACTTGGCGGATTGCATACTGGACAGCCAGCATGCGATCGCGCAGCTGAGGAGGGAGGACGCATACTCCCAGTGGATGATTGACCGGATGGAAACACGGATCCGGGGTTTGATGGCAGTGTTAGTAGGGATGGTGGCAGTGTTGGTGTGGTTGGTATACCACCGTGTTTAGATCATGTTAGGGTGGTAGTAGACAGGGTCCGCTTTTTGATACTTTGTGTTAGCAGTTAGTGACGATGCTAACATAGAGTGAATCTTGGGTAGTTATAATACAGTCACTAGCCCATAGGGGGTCTTTTTTTTGGGATACCATTGCAGATATTTTGATGTATCATTCAAGCACTGACCCTTAGCGGGTTATGTCGAAATGATGCCGTTGTAGAACTGATGTATGAAAACTTAATCTATGGGCTAACGTTAATGTAATGTGTACTGATGATTATGTAAAATGTACTAATGTTTATTAATGAATGGAATATGCGTTGTGTATCGAAATTGGAATTTGTATTAATTATATGTATTTTTCTTAATGTTGTGTAGAATGGCACCTAAACGGTCAGCTCAAATGTCAGAAGTGGATGTGAGTCGTCTGATTGCTCGACAGTTAGAGGCGGCGATACCGGATATAGTATCACGCATCGTCGCCAGTATTAACAATACGACCAATCCAGACCCTGCGAGCAATCAAACGACCACCAATAATGCTGGGGAACAAAATGTTAATCCTCCACCGAGCGGTAACCCGATTCCGAGTAATGACGCGCCGCCTAGGCTGGTCGTTACAGACAGTAATGGCCCTATACCCAGTGTAGAAACGAACCGCACTGAACCGTCTCCTGCAACAAGGGGATGTTCAATTAAAGATTTTATGTTGTGCAAGCCCCTAGAATTTAGCGGGTCTGAGGGACCCAATAGGTTGGTTAAGTGGATTGAGAAAATAGAGTCGGTTGTGAACATCAGTAACTGCCCTGAGGAATACATTGTTAAGTATGCTACCTACACGTTCACGGACCATGCCTTGACATGGTGGAACACAATAGTGCAAACTCGTGGTCAGGCAGCGACAAACCGCATGACTTGGACAAAACTCAAAGCCCTTGTTCTGGAACATTTTTGCCCGAAAAATGAACTACAGAAGTTAGAAAACGAGTTGTGGAAATTGGAGATGCAGGGGGCAGACCACTTGGGTTATACGAACCGATTTAATGAATTGTCGCGATTGGTGCCGTGGTTGGTCACCCCTGAGTCAAAGAGGGTGGAGCGTTATATATGGGGACTAACTCCAGTAGTAAGGAGTATAGTCAACGCTGGGGGACACCAGACGTTTGAGGGTGCGGTGATGCAAGCTGGTATTGTCACATACGATTTCCTGAGGAGTGGGTCACTAAAGGTGGCAGGAGAGTCTGCCAGAGGAAAGCGAGGTACGTATGATAATAGGACCCCGGGGAAGCAGCAAGACAAACGTGCTAGGCCCGCTGCCCAGAACTACGCCATGACTAGTTCAGGCGGAAGGCAAGAACCGCAGAAGGGAACATTTCCTAAGTGTGGGAAATGCGGTTACCACCATGGTGGCGTGTGCAAAGAGGTAGTGTGCCACCGGTGTGGCAGGATTGGGCACTACGCACTGAGTTGTAGGACAAACCTGAACAATCTGAACCGACAACCGCAACCTATCCGTGCGCAGCCATTTAGGACCCAACCAGCCCGACAACAAAACCCACAAGGAAACCAAATGATGACCACTAGCCGTGCTTGCTTTGAATACGGCAGCACAGATCACTTCAAGAGAAACTGTCCGAAGCTGAACCAGGGAGGAAATGGGAGGCAAACGGTGGGTTAGGCATCGTCGTCCAATCCGGCGCGAGGCCGAGCATTCGTGATGGGGGCGAACGAAGCACGCCAGGACCCCAGCGTAGTGACAGGTACATTCCTCGTCTCTGATCATTACGCTTCTGTATTATTTGATACAGGCGCCGATAGAAGTTTTGTTTCTGTTACATTCCTATCGATAGCAAACCTTCCGATTAGTGAACCCATAGAACCTTATACCGTAGAAGTCGCTAACGGTAAAACCATGATAGTTAATCAGATAGTTCGGAATTGCCCTTTTATTCTGAACGATCAATCCTTCCTGATTGACTTATTACCGGTAGAATTAGGTAGTTTTGACGTGATAGTGGGAATGGATTGGTTAGCACATAACAAAGTGGAAATAAACTGCAAAAAGAAAATCATCAAGATCCGGGTGTCGAATGACGAAGAGGTGTTAGTGCAAGGAGAGAAGTCGGGCACAATGATACCATTTATATCCCACTTCAAGGTGTTAAAATATATATGCCAGGGATGCGTGGCGTATCTAGCAAGCTTGACGGCCACAGAATCAGATGAGAAACGTGTGGATGATATCCCGATAGTACGCGAATTTCCACAAGTTTTCCCAGAAGAACTTCCTGGATTACCGCCAACCCAACAGGTCGAATTCAGAATCGATCTATTACCTCAAGCTGGCCCTGTTGCTAAAGCACCCTACCGACTGCACCGTCCGAGATGCAAGAATTATCCAATCAGTTGCAGGAATTATTGGATAAAGGATTTATACGTCCTAGTTATTTCCCGTGGGGTGCACCTGTATTATTCGTTTAAAAGAAGGACGGGAGCCTTAGAATGTGCATTGATTACAGGGAGTTGAACAAGTTAACCATTAAAAATAGGTACCCTCTTCCTCGAATTGATGACCTGTTTGACCAGCTGCAAGGTGCGAGCTATTTCTCAAAAATCGATCTTAGATCGGGATACCATCAGGTTAGAATTCAGGAAGAGGATATCCCAAAAACCGCATTCCGGACTCGCTACGGACATTACGAGTTCTTAGTTATGCCTTTCGGGCTAACAAATGCGCCAGCAGTGTTCATGGACCTCATGAATCGAGTCTGTAAACCCTACCTCGACAAATTCGTCATCGTGTTTATTGACGATATTTTGATTTACTCGAGAAGTAAAGAGGAGCACGAGCAACACCTAAGAATAATTTTAGAGCTCCTGAATCAGGAGAAGTTGTATGCAAAATTCTCCAAGTGTAACTTCTGGTTACAGGAAGTGCAGTTCCTCGGTCACGTTGTAAACCATCAAGGAATACACGTTGATCCGAGTAAAATTGAAGCAATTAAGAATTGGCAAGCGCCTAAAACGCCAAAAGAAATCCGCCAATTCTTAGGCTTAGCTGGATATTATCGTCGATTTACAGAGAACTTTTCAAGCATCGCCCAACCTTTAACTTTCCTGACTCAAAAGAATCGAAAGTATGAATGGGGAGAAGAGCAGGAGATGGCGTTTCAAACGTTAAAGCAAAAATTGTGCCAAGCACCGATTTTAAGTCTCCCCGATGGAGACGATGGTTTTGTCGCGTATTGTGACGCATCTCGTAGAGGGTTAGGATGCGTGTTGATGCAGAATAATAAGGTTATAGCCTATGCTTCCCGACAGTTAAAAGTACACGAGAAAAATTACACTACTCATGACTTAGAACTGGGAGCGGTTATCTTCGCACTTAAAATCTGGAGACATTATCTCTACGGTACAAAGTGCACCATCTTCACCGATCATAAAAGTTTGCAACACATATTTGCTCAGAAAGAACTAAATATGAGGCAACGAAGATTGGTCGAGTTGTTGAGCGATTATGACTGTGACATCCGTTATCACCCCGGCAACGCTAACGTTGTAGCCGATGCCTTGAGTAGGAAAGATCGGGTTAAGCCATTGCGAGTGCGAGCGTTGGGGATGATAGTCCAGTCGAACCTTTCGGACCTGGTTCGAGTCGCTCAACGAGAGGCGTTGAAAGACGAACAATTGGAAAAGGAGGGAGTTTACGGCAATGAGAAGAATTTCGAACAGCGCGTGGACGAAATTCTCTATTTCAAAGGTCGGATTTGGATCCCGACCCTCCATGATCTTCGTGAATTAATCATGGACGAAGCACATAGATCAAAATATTCCATACATCCGGGATCGGATAAGATGTACAAGGATGTGAAGGAGTTCTACTGGTGGCCAGGTATGAAAAAGGATATCGCAACGTATGTCGGTAAATGTACGACTTGTGCGAGAGTTAAGGCAGAGCACCAGAAACCCTCGGGAATGTTACAACAACCGGAAATTCCCGAATGGAAGTGGGAGCAATTCACGATGGATTTTGTGACACATCTTCATAAAACGTCCCGAGGACATGATGCAATTTGGGTAATCGTGGATCGATTAACCAAATCGGCACATTTTATCCCAATTAGAAATAATTATAACACAGAGAGACTTGCGCAGATTTATATAAATGAAATTGTGTCTCGTCATGGGATACCCATCTCAATCATCTCCGATCGGGATAGCCATTTCACCTCCAAGCTTTGGCAAGCTGTGCAAGAAGCGCTGGGAACGCGTATTGATCTAAGCACAGCTTACCACCCGCAGACCGATGGTCAGTCTGAGAGGACGATCCAAACCCTGGAGGATTTGCTTCGTGCATGCGTACTGGATTTTAAGGGAAATTGGGATCAACATCTCCCACTCGTTGAATTTTCCTATAATAACAGTTACCATAGCAGTATAAAGGCAGCGCCTTACGAAGCATTGTATGGTCGTAAGTGCCGATCACCACTCTGTTGGACTGAAGTGGGCGACACTCAGGTTATTAGATCAGACCTGGTCCAGGAAACGACCAGCAAAATCCTTGAAATTAGGAGCAATCTGAAGGCCGCGCGGGATCGGCAAAAGAGTTATGCCGATACCCGTAGAAAACCGTTGTCGTTTGAGAAAGGTGATAAAGTGTATTTGAAAGTATCACCTTGGAAGGGTGTAGTCAGATTTGGAAAGGCGGGGAAATTAGCCCCGAGATATATTGGACCATTCAATATTACTGCAAAAATCGGTCCCGTAGCATACTGATTAGAACTACCCGATGAATTGAGTGCAGTTCACAACGTGTTTCACGTATCGAACTTGAAAAGATGTCTGGCGGATGAGACATCGGTGTTACCTTTAGAGGGTGTCCAAATAAATGATAAACTCAATTTCGTAGAGGAACCCGTAGAAATAGTGGACGTAAAAATCAAGCAACTTAGACACAACAAGATTTTGTTGGTCAAAGTTAGATGGAATTCGCAACGAGGCCCAGAATATACCTGGGAGCGAAAGGACGAATTCCGGAAGAAATACCTCCATCTATTTCCTCAAAAAGAAGTAGTCGTCGCGTAAAAATTTCGAGGACGAAATTTCTTTTACGGGGGGAGAATGTAACGATTCCGGCAAAATCAGGTATACCCTAACCGGTATATACTATTTATGTGTTATTTAATAATGAATATGTGAATTATGATGCGTTTATACGAGTATGTATGATTCATAGTACGAATTATACTCGATTACACAGTAAATCGTATTGGAAATACGATTAACCGATTAACGGTTATTGAAGCCCGAACGATCGGGGATTGCATTATAGACGAAATATATAATATTTAGTGAGGTTTACTAAGTATTAAAGCTTCGGGATAAGTGAATTAAAGCACAGAAAAAGGATTTCGATTTAATGATACGTCGGTACGTTAAACGAAACCTTTAATACCAAACCGAGCAAGAGACGATCGATCAAGCCGAAAAAGATGCACAATTATTAATACTATGATGTTTTAAGTCAATAAATTGTCATGGTTTAAGTTTTAAATCGATTTTATATAAATTTCATTTTAAAGCCGAAAAACGACCGTTTTAGCCTCGTTTTAAGCCGAATTAAACGTTTAACCGAAAAACGAACTGAACCAGATTATCCAAAACATTATCCAGATTACGAGAATCTGAACATGTGGCCACAAATGAAGTTGTGGGTCCCCCCACCCATCCAATATGGTCCGATCGGACATCAACCTTGATTTCATTTCATTTTTCTTTTTTACAACACCTTATCCATCAATCCCTTTATTCTCTCAATAATTCCATCCAAAAACCGAAAATTCTAGCAAGAAAAACCGAGGTAAAATTGTGTTATGTACATGTTTATGTTCGTTTCTTGAGTTCTTTTTCAAGAAGATGAGGTTTCCAAGTGAAAAAGGGTGAAAACCCGAGATGGAACCGATTCTTGCACGATCAAGTGATGTATACGGGTTATACAAGGGATCTTCGTCCAAGAAAGGAGTTAAACGAACCAAAAACGAATTTTTACGGTTAAATCGTTGTTTTTATATCATAACCGAAACCATGAAAGAAATGGCTTGATTGTGGGTGTAACTTGCTTCGTGTGGTGTTATTGTGCTTGTAGGTGTTGTATCTAGTTGATAGCAAAGGCTAGAAAGCGAGATTCTTGCGGTTTGAAGCTAGAAACTCAAGGTAGTTCGGTTTTTGTATAAGGGTTGAGTTTTGGACAGATTGTGTTTCGTGTAGAGTTAGGTCAAGAAATTTTACAAGAATGATCTACACATGAAAATATGAGTTCTGTGAATTTTTGGTAATTTTTGGATAAAGGATGAATATTTGGTTAATTTAATGCTCGGTTTTGGCCAAAAATGGTGAAAAATAGTTAAATATCATGAAAAATTCTGGAAAATTTCAGATAAGATTTTTATAACATGTATAAGTCACACACAATATTTGAGGTCATTTGGAGAAGTCTAAGTAGGCTTTTCGGTTAAACGAGTTCTGGGTTTTTCTAGTTCGGTTTTAGTGAAAATGGCTTTTAATAAGGGATTTTGGTTCTGGAAAAATTACAGGGGACTATGGAGATGGCAGGGGTCATCCAAGAAAAATTTGGGATTTTTCTAAGATCGTTTGGTATTTACGACATATTTAGTTTTTAAATGGTGTTTAAAAATAGATAAATAAATGTTAAATATAAAAATTAATTCTGGAAATATTTTTATTAAATTCCCCACTGTCAAAAAGTGATTTTTGCAAAATTTCAAGATCCGAGACTAAACGGATGATTATTTGTGCTAAAACAAACTTTCAAAGCTTAAAACGCGTAAACCGGTAAAGTTCGCATAAGCGAGCTGACTGGTGTATAAAAACCCTAAAAATGAACTATTTTCATAAAATTGAGTTAAACAAGTAAAAATGAATCATCCGAAAATAATTCGGATGATTTGAGTGTTTTTAACCTATTTAACAGTTTCCGGTACGATAATGACGGAAACGGGTCCCGCGGCCAATCGGGACATCAAAACCGAGCCCTTATTTCACAACTTAGTTAAATTATCAATTAACAATTATTTTCGGGTCGTGTGCGACCAAACTCATTTTTGAACATAAAAATGGATAACCGTGCTAGGCACGCAAAACGAGAAAAATGACTAATAGTAAATCTGACTAGTGAACTCTAAGCGATATCACAATCTGAGTCCGGTGAAGTGTGTCTGGGTTAACATTGCCCCCAGAACGGGTACAGTACTGGGTTAACTGTGTCCCCAGATGTACCGGTTAACACGGTTAAAGTTATGTTAATAGTGATTGTATAGTAACGAACTTAGGGATCGTATTACAGATTTGGACTAGTAGCTGGAGTGTTGTATTACTAAGTTGCCTACGATAAGGTGAGTTTCACGAGCCCCTTTTTCCTGAATTGTTTTCAAATATTTTCCCGGGGCGGAAAGCATGTTACTATTTAAATGTTTAAGTACATACTGAACGCATGGATTTGCGTGTATTTATAAATATTTCATTGTACGGGAATCGTATGGAATGGGTACATTACTGGGTTAACAGTGTCCCCAGATGTCCCTGAAAGTGTTTCTGGGTTAACATTGCCCCCGGAATGGGTACAGTACTGGGTTAACAGTGTCCCCAGATGTCCCTGGAAGTGTTTCTGGGTTAACATTGCCCCCGGAATGGGTACAGTACTGGGTTAACAGTGTCTCCAGATGTCTCTAGAAGTGTTTCTGGGTTAACATTGCCCCCGGAATGGGTACAGTACTGGGTTAACAGTGTCCTCAGATGTCTCTAATATTTGATTATCATAATGATTTATCTCTGTTTATTTAAACTAGTGAAACTCACCAACTATTCGTAGTTGACCCGTTTTCTTTACATGCTTTCTAGGTACTCCCAAACTGGAGTAAGTGCTACGTGCTTGCTGATGCTTGCTATTTGTGGAAGTTTAGTGATCATTTTGTATTAAATATGATAATGTAATGTTGGTAAAACTTATGTGCTATCGCCTAGACGGGAACAAAACTCGGAACAATGTAATATGATGTAAATTAATGTAGTGGTGTTTTCTTTATAAGCAATGCTGTTGATATCAGATGTGTCTGTTGCATCCCGTTTACGTTTCCGCTGCGGTTACGGGGTGTTACAACTATGCATCTCCACATAAAGATTAGCATATTCATTATGTTTATATCACCTTAGATTTTACATCATCATGGGAAAGCAACCATACATGTTAATGACTATACTATGGTCTTTTTAGCCTATTAATTCCATATGATCAGCTAAGTAGTCAATGTACTATCATTTCCCAAAAAAACATAGTTTAATATTTAATCACCCCAATATCTCTTCATTGTCAGGTTAATGGCTATCCTGTTTGACCAAAAGTGGCAACAGGACAAAACGTACATGTCAATATATGTCCTTTCAAAGTCAAAACTATTGACATAGTTTTAAGTGAAGGAATAAGAAACAAGTCATAATTGCCCCAAATGCATTAAGTTTTCTGGTCAATGGCTATCCTTTGAATATATAGAGATTTAAAGACCAAACATACACAAGTGCATGTCCTTCCAACTGGGCAAATGGCATAGTTTTCAGCAAGAACAACTATTTGAGACTTTTCCAAAACAAAATCCTTCTTTTAAGCTTCTTAAAAGCTTGAACTAAATAATCTTATCATATCTCTACACCATTAATCAACTTACTCATGTTTGGACCAAAATTAAGTATTTATGCAAAATTCATTGAATCACTTAATTTTGACATAAAACACATTTTGACATAAATAGTTGCATCACACAATCAAATCGTAATCATTTTTAACATCATCATGAAAACAGACTGTACTAACATTCAATGTCTATCCTATCTTAACAACATCAGAAGATCAGATAAAGAACATATTCAAGTAACCATAAACATGTGATTACTCATGACATCAGACAAGCATTCAATTTTACCCAAATAGATCAAACTACTTATCATAACATCAGATCAGTTAACTTGATAGTTAATAATTATCATCAATTTCAAACAAATTGCACAGATAGTTACTTAATCACCTATCAGTTAACTTCAAATCAGTGACATATTCAAAACATATTCAATCATTATTCAGTTGAAACATATTCAATAAACATTCAGTTAAAACATATTCAAAACATATTCAATCAACATTTAGTTAAAACATATTCAAAACATATTCAATCAACATTTATAAGGTGTAACCTCTGTCAAAATAATCAGTTAGCACAGAGAGACACACAACCAGGCACACATCCTTAATCAGATTTCATCAGAGTTGATCATTCCCAGGGCTTTCAGAAGAAAGTTGAACCTGGTTGTATCAAGTGGTTTGGTGAATAGGTCAGCCAAATTGTCACTTGTATCAACCCTTTACATTTCAATCAAACCTTTTTCACTGCAGTCTCTGATGAAATGATGTCTGATTTCAATGTGCTTAGTTTTGGAATGTTGAACTGGATTTTTAACAGTAAAATATGCAGCATTATTGTCAATAACAATAGGGGTGTTCAAGAAAATCAAACCATAGTCCAGCATCTGATTTTGAATCCATAGAACTTGTGCACAGCAGGCAGATGCAGCAACATATTCAGCTTCGGCAGTAGAGATTGAAACTGTAGTATGCTTTTTACATAGCCATGACACTAGCCTTTCACCCAAAAATTGACATCCTCCTGAGGTTGACTTTCTGCTCATGTTGCAGCCATCATAGTCACTTTCTGTATATGCAATCAGATCAAAAGCTTGGTTCTTTGGATACCAAATCCCTAAGTCTGGTCTTCCCTTCAAATATCTGAATATTCTTTTAACAGCATTCATGTGGGAGACTTTTGGACTTGATTGGAATCTTGCACACACACATAAAGCAAACATGATATCTGGTCTTGTTGCAGTCAAATACATCAGAGATCCAATTTTGGCTCTATAGTCATGTTCATCTATAGGCTCCCCCTT
This sequence comes from Bidens hawaiensis, assembly GCF_021521415.1. Classification (NCBI taxonomy): domain Eukaryota; kingdom Viridiplantae; phylum Streptophyta; class Magnoliopsida; order Asterales; family Asteraceae; genus Bidens; species Bidens hawaiensis. Next base: position 1,138,321 of record NW_027491406.1, on the reverse strand, counting down.
TTCATCTGCAATCATCTTTTCTTTGGTGTCCATTGGAGTTGAAGCAGTCTTGTACTCATGACAGTTGAACTTGTTCATGATGTCCTGCACATATTTGCTTTGATGAATGAAAATCCCCTCAGCCTTCTGTTGAACTTGCAATCCTAGAAAGAAGTTTATTTCTCCCATAGAACTCATGTTGTATTTGGACTTCATTACCACTTCAAACTCCATACACATTTGTTCATTTGTAGAACCAAAGATGATGTCATCCACATACACTTGTACTAGAAGGAAGTCAGATCCCTTTCTTTTGTAGAAGAGTGTCTTGTCAACGGCTCCTCTTTTGAAACCATTTTCAAGAAGATGAGTTGACAGCTCATCATACCATGCTCTAGGAGCCTGATGCAATCCATAAAGGGCTTTGTTTAACTTATACACCCTGTTTGGATACATTGGATCCTCAAAACCTGGAGGTTGAGCAACATACACCTCTTCATCAATCTTTCCATTTAGAAATGCAGACTTAACATCAAGCTGGAACACTTTAATGTTCTTTGAGGTAGCATATGCAAGAAAAATCCTGATAGCTTCAAGTCTTGCAACTGGTGCAAAGACTTCCTCAAAGTCTATTCCTTCTTCTTGAAGACATCCCAGTGCCACAAGTCTAGCTTTATTCTTAATCACCAAACCCCTTTCATCCCTTTTGTTTCTAAAAACCCATTTGGTTCCAATGGCATATCTGTCATATGGCTTATCAACAAGATCCCACACATGCAGGTCTCTAAATTGTGCCAATTCCTCTTGCATTGCTTCCACCCAACTATTATCTTTTAATGCTTGTGCTATGTTCTTTGGTTCAATTTGGGATAGAAAACAAGAGTAAATACAAATGTTTGCAATTTCGGAATGACTTCTGGTAACTATTTCATGCAAATCACCAATGATGTTTTCAAAAGGATGATTCTTTTCCACATAAGGAGTTTGAACAATCATATCTGTAGACATAGTTGTGTCAAGATTTGACTCATTGAGTTCTGGTACTTCAATGATCAAATCAGTCTCTGCATCATAAAATTCTGGTGCTTCATCATTATGTTGTCCTGAAGTAGATGCACCATTGTTTCCAATATTTAATCTTTGAAATAGATCTTGAAATCTTGCTGTAGATGCAGCTTCTTCTTCACTTTCTTGGTTGCTTGTGTCACCCTCATTTTGAACTTGATCATTTTGTGCATCTTGATTGTCTTGATTGTTCTCAGTATGATCATTTTCAACACTGTGAGTGTTTTCTTGATTAGGTTCACCAATATCACATGAGGAGTTCTTCACAAAAGTATATTCCTTTTCCTTTTCAGCAACCTTCTTCCATAATTCTTCCAAGTCCAATGACTTCTTCTTTTTCTCTTCAATTTCACTGGTCTTGTAGAAAGATTCATCAAAGTCTTCAGGATAAACCTTGAAAGACCTTATTAACTTCTCATGATCAAACAGCCATGCTGCACCATCAACTATATTGAATTGATTCTCATTAAAAATGATGTCAGAAGATTCTATAACACTCAAGTGATCTTTTACATAGACTCTGTAGGCTTTTGAGTGTGTAGAATATCCAACAAAGAAACAATCCCGGGACTTTGTTTGAAACTTGTTCAAATAGTCTCTTGTGTTCAGTAGGAAACATTTGCATCCAAAGGGCTTGAAAAACTTAATGTAAGGCTTTCTGTTGTGAAATATTTCATATGGAGTTTTGTTAAGCCTTTTGTTGACAAGTATCCTGTTTTGAACATAGCAGGCTCTATTTATAGCTTCAGCCCAAAAAGTGACAGGCAGATTAGCATCTGCTAACATGGTTCTTGTAGCTTCAATAAGTGTTCTGTTTCTTCTTTCTGCTACACCATTTTGTTCAGGAGTTCTTGGAGCTGAGAATTGTTGTTGTATTCCTTTTGCTTCACAGAATTCTTGCATAACTCCATTCTTGAACTCAGTGCCATTGTCACTTCTCATCATCTTTACTTTCTTTTTCAACTTGTTCTCAATCATTGTTACACAACCTTTAATAAACTCTGCAGTCTCATCCTTGGTACTTAGGAAATAAACCCAAGTGTATCTTGAATAATCATCAATGATCACCAGACAATATCTTTTCTTCCCAATACTTGGTACACTCACTGGACCAAAGAGATCCATGTGAAGTAATTCAAGTACTTGATCAATTGAGTTGATGATTTTTGACTTATGAGTAGATTTGTGTTGTTTTCCCTTTTGACATGAATCACAATTATCTTCCAACTTGAATTCTCTTATAGGTAAACCTATGACATGCTCACCTTTGACAAGTCTATTCATGTTCTTCAAGTTCACATGACACAGTTTCCTATGCCACAATTTTGACTCATTTTCAGTGGCTTTGGAAACAAAACATGCACCTCCTCTTGAAATAGCTTCTCTCATATTCAATTCATACAAGTTACCATTTCTTGGTGCCATCATCATAATCATTTCAGGTGGAATTACAAACTCAGGTTTTAAAATGAAACAGTGTGAATCATCAAAACTGACTTTGTAACCCTTATCACACATTTGTGATATACTCAGCAGATTGTACTGAAGACCTTCAACATGAAATACATTATCAAATGAGACTTTCCCATTTGTTAAGACAACAATCTTTCCACCATTCTCATCACTCCCAAAAGCTACCGGACCTTCATACTTCTCTTCATAATTGACAAGATATCTCTTGTCACAAGTCATGTGCCTAGAACAACCACTATCCATATACCATATGTCATTTAGAGGAGTGGACTGTTCCTGCATATACAAAGAAAATTTGATTACTTAAGTGATGATGTGCAAGCCTTATCAACTTGCAGTTCATCAGATTCAGTTTCAGACACAGCTTGGGAAGTGAGTGTTGTTGGTTTAGGATCTTCATGAGTCAATTCTAAGTTGTCTGAATGATCAGTTTCATAACCACACTCTCTTGGAGTTTTTACAAGTGAGGTTGGGTAGTGGTATTCATCTGAGTCAGTGGCATACTCCTTTATCACATAGTCTTTCTTCTCAGAGTAGTCTCTCACACAAGCAACTTGCTCAACCTTACTCTCAGTCTTAGGTTTCCTAAGGAAACCATGTGGTTCATATCCATGTCTTAGTAGAAACATCTCATCACCAGTGAGTTCTGTTGGTTTATTTCCAGTATGTGCATCTTTTCTTCTTGTCTTCTCACTGCTTGATGATCCTTGAGAGCTATCAGATTTGATTGATTGAGTATCTTGCTTGATTTTCACAGACTGATAGTTCTTTTTGGTCAATTTCTCATTCTTCTTAGGAGATTTACATCTTCTTGCTAGTTCAGCCACTTTCTTCTCAGTCCTTGTCTCCTTTTAAGATTTCTTCTCTTCTTTGTTCATGGTTTCATTTCCACACACCTTTCCTTTTCCCAGATATTCATCATACTTTTGTTTATACAGGACAAAGTCTTGGCCATACTTTGTTCCATCAGGTACATGAAATGGTTTGAATTTGAATCTTTCATTACATGAATCTGTGTGGTGACCATATTCATCACACCTTTTGCACCAAACCTTGCCTTTGAATATTTCATGTTCTTTTGGTTTCTTGTATCTTTCACTTGGCTTAGGTGTCTTGACTCCTAGAGTCTTCTGATTCTTTAAACCATCAAAATCAATTGAAAAAGGAACAAATTCCTCAATCTTGATGTATTGTCTTTCAAGTTTGCTTTTGACAAAGACAATCTTCTCCATAATCATAGGTTCTTCATCACTGCTTTCTCTAACCCTTGACTGTCTTTTCACATACTCTTCCATAGTTTCCACTTCTCCAACATCCAACACCTCATGACTAGAAAAGATTGGATAAACTGGGATAAAATTTTCTGTATCAACTTTTTCAGTCACCATCTTCTTTTTGTTGTTCTGCTTTATCTTACCCAACACAGCCTTGCTTGGTGGTCTGACTGCATTGTTGTTTATCTTCCTCCTTTCACAAATATCAATAGAAACATGTTCTATTTTCATTTTATCATTCTGTTTCTTCAATATTGGTGGGACTGGTGGATACTTTGGAAGTTTATCAACAGATTCAGGTTTCTTATATTTTCTTCCTCTTTCAGCAGCTTTGATTTCCTTTTCAGTAATTTGATCACTCAAATCACTCAAATCATCTTGATCCAACTCAACTGAATCAAAGTCATCCTCAGAGACTTGAACTCCAATTGACTTATCCTCTTTTACTTCTTTCTTAATCACAAACTCTCCTTCATTCACTTCTACCTTTTTGTACAAATCAACAAATTCTTCCTTGTCTTGAAAGACATCTCTGAATTGTTGCAAGTATGCATCTCTTCTCTTTGTCAACTTTTGGCATGAAGTTGTTGTTGAATGGAGGTGGTACTGTTTTGTATTTGTCTTGTTCCTTCACCTGGTTCAGTATACCACATATGTTGCCTGTTGAGATCAAATTCTTCAGAAATTCAGTTTCAACCTTCAGTCTTGTGTTTTGCACCTTTTCTTCAACCAACATCTTCTTTAATCCGTCAATCTCAGTGGTGTATGTAGTTTGAGTTCTGTAAATGATCATGCAATCATCTTCAAGGCTTTTAATCTTTTCAACACTGATCAACTCACTTGCCTCATACTCATTGATGATGCTTTGTTTTCTAAAACACTCACTTTCCAGCTTCCCTACTTTTGTTTTCAATTCAATGATAAGTTCATTTAAATCAACTGTAGGAGCAGAATGTACCTGAGATGATGATCCCTTTTCTTTCTCAATTATGGCCATGAATGCCACATTTGCTTTCCTGATATTATCTGCAATGTCCTCTTCATGATTGCTCCAATCAAAATTTCCTTCATGTTGTGTAGTCACTACCACATTTCCTTGATTTCTGATCTGATTTTGATTTGCTGGAACAGTGTTGTTTGGAACATTTTGAGCTGCTTGAAGGTTTTGAATGTTGTTCATCTGAAAACCTTGAGTCTGTTGCATACTTTATTGTTGATTATTCATTTGAGGATGAAAGTTATTGAAGTTGGGGTTGTAATTTTTGTTGGGATTGAAGTTGTTAAAGTTGTTCATTTGACTGTTGTTGTTGTTGAATCTTGGCTGATTTTGTTGGTAATTCTGCTGACCTCTTGGTTGTTGATATTGATGCTGACCTCCTGGTTGTTGATTCTGGAATTGATTCATTTGAAAGTTTCTTGGTTGATTGCATTCTCTTGCAAAATGACCAGGTTGCTGACAATTGTAGTATATTGCTTTTGACTTGTCAAATCCAATCCTGTCATTAGGACCAGAAACCAGAGACCTACCAGTTCTGTCATACAGCCTTTTACTTCTCAAACCCAACATGGCAGCTTGCCACTTCAAATCCATGTCTTCCAAGTCATTTGCATCAATTTGTTCTAAATTGTCTTGTACCACACTTATGTGAATTATATTCTTTGCAACAAATGCATTATATGATTCAGGAAACATAGACAACAAAGCTTGTGTTTCATTGCTTTGACCATGTCCTGTGCCAATATTAGGAATATTTCCACTTGGCTTTGAGGCAAAATCAGTATCATCAATCAGTTGCACATTGAACCTCTGCTGATTTCCTTGATTACTTGTGCTACATCCAATGAAATATTTTGGAGTAACAACATTATGTTCAGCTGGTTCTTCAATAATGGGAATTTGTTGTTGGTTCTTGGTAGGCAGATTTCCCATGGGTGCAATCAATGCATTTGAAACATTGAATTAGGGTCTATCTTCCTTAATCATCTCATTCTCTATCATTTCAAGTTCTGCGGCCTGAAGAAAGCATACCACATCATCCATTTTCAATTCATTGAAATTTTGCTTCTGAAGGATGAACTTGCAAGCAGTATACCATTCTTTTGGCATTGAGTTGAGTAACTTTGTATTCAAATCAAAGTCAGTCATTACATAATCAGTTGTCCTCAACTCATTCACAATACTTAGAAAACGTTCTAGTATTGATTTCAAACTTTCTCCATCCTTATACTTTAATCTTTCCAACTGTTGCTTCAATCTTTGCTTCTTTATGTTCTTTAGTTCAGTTTTCCCTTCATACATTTCAAGGATGGCATCATACATTTGTTTGGCAGTTGTGTGATGAGCCACCTTGGTCAGAATCTCCCAAGACAAACCTAGCTTAATCATAGCTAAGGCTTTGTCATCCACCTTTCTCATTTTTTCTCTTATAGCAGCAGTTGCAGTTGCATTTGCACCTTCTTCAACAGCGGTTTGTGGACTATTCTTGATGGAGTTCCACATATCAATATCATTGTAGCATACGGCTGCTTCAAAGAGTACTTTCCATTTGATAAAGTTTTCCTGTCCATACAACCTTGGTATCTTGTTAGTAGACACCTCTTGTTCCTCATATCCAGACGTTTTGAGAAATCAAAAATCAGTTTCTTTGTAAAAACAGAGTTTCAAAAATAATAAGATCTGGAAACAGAATGCTCAGATCTGATGTCTTTGATGTGATTAGAACAAGATTTAGATATAAAGATTAGAACTTTAATTGAAATAAGGAAGAGAAAACATTGGTAGATTGTAGATCTGGAAGAAAAATGAAAAACAGGGTTGCTGACGTCACAAATCAATAGAACAGTGGTCTGCTTACGTCATTCTTCTTCAAATCTTCAATCAGCAACAATATTTCCAAAATAGCAGTAACAAGCTCTGATACCACTTGTCGGTCCCTTCGATTTCACCTGGATCCTAATTAATCATGTCATAACTCACACAGATTGATGTGTCGACAAGAGAGTTAATGACGAGTTGCTATATTTAGAAAGATATCCGTTTGTTAAAAGCGGAATCAATAACATACATACGGTTGCAATGAATAATCATAGGTAGAAATCACACTTAAGATTCACTCAAAAGATTTCCATTTATATAATATTAATCATACAAAAGAATAATCGATTTAGGGTTTTCTAGGAATTCAAAGACAGCCGTCACACAATATTCTCTCAATTAATGTGTCTGTCTTATCTGTATTGTGCCCCCTCTTGCGGCGTGCCCTAAATATTCTATTTATAGGCCTGCCAACCAAGGACAGCTGTCATTCCTTCTAGAAACCCTAAATACAGTCATACATATTCAAAATAAACTAAGTGTAAAACAAGTCTTCCGGGTAGGCTTTGCACCAATCTTGACATTCCGAGTATGCTCGGCCATCCTTCATAACTTGGTAACATAGAAGTGTGCTCAGGATCAGTTTCTGGTTAGACTTTACTTAAAGAGTATTTCACTAAGTAAAATACTCACCGAGTAGACTTCAGTCTTCTTGAATTTGCCAGACTTTGCCCGACAACTCCTTACGAGCAACCTTGTTCTTCAATGATCCATTTCAGCTCTTTGCTATAAAATAACTTATTAGCAAAGTGTACTCGGGAGTACTGTTCCTTGCTCGAGCTGAAACTTACCCGATATTGCTTAGAGATATTCCTTTAGAGTATCAAGCATACTTGGATCATACTTATTAATGAATACCTTGCCTGGTCTTCCAATCACTTGGCTTCTTGTACTTGGTTAACCAAACCTTACTCGGAAGAGTAATATACTTGGCTCTAAAGAACAGACTTGCTTGATAAAGTGAACCTTTCCCGGATTTACATAAATTAGTGTACCTTACTCGGAAATGCACTAATTTGCAAACCCTGCTCGGATATACACTTAAGAAGACTACTTGAAGTAAACCTTGCCCGGTAGGCAAAATATCGTACTCGGCCAAATAAAAGCTTGCTCGGAGGTCTAAGGTGTGCTCGGATCCATTACTTAGCAAATTCAGAGGAGGTTGAGAAGATTCCAATCTTCCATGTACTTCATTTAGGTCAAATATTTGACTCAACAATCTCCCCTTAGGTCAATTTCTTGACCCAACAAACCGATTAGTTTGAACGATGTTGTTCATGACGTATGATGGAATCTGCCATGAGTTGGGATTGTCTATCTAGGGAACAACGATGCTTGACTGGTTTCCGGTTAAGCTATCGAAGGCTTGAGCAGCAACTGCCCTATCATCGGCCATTTGAACTTCTGGTTGGCTTTTCGGACTTTCTAGTGGTGAACTAGGTGGTGACGAATTTGGTGTAGATGCGGGTTTTGATGATTGTTTTTCTGCTGACGAGCTAGCCTGGTCTTCAACGGAGAAAATTCCGGGTTCTCCAGCGGTGGTCCTTGCGAACAAAGATGTGGCATAAACCTGAAAAACGCAACAGACCAAATGAGTAGACTCGAATACTTAAAATAGACAAAAATAAACTAAACTTAAATTAGACTCCTACGACTCAAACAAAAAATAAAACAAATAGCACGTATGTACTAGATAAGTCCAAGTAAGGCTACTAACGCAAATGCTAAGAATCCCCGGCAACGGCACCAAAAACTTGATGTGCTAAAAACAGACAATTAAATATTAACTAAATTAAACAAGTAATAAAAACTAGACTTAAGACTCAACTACACAAAAACCGCCAAGTGAACCGATCAATTGTACTAAAGCTAAGTAAGTCCGAAATATCGAACCAACATGACTCTATAAATTACGTAAATTAACTAATTTGACTCGAGTTACGTCACGACTATTTATTATTAATGTTTTAATGGGGATCTTAAACTAATATTAAACTAAGAATGTAAATAAACAATTAAACTAGAAACAAGCAATAAAACATAAGATCGAAACCAGTAAGAGAAGGAATCTACCAAGGTAAGAATCTCATGCAACAACAATCATCAAGCATTGGACAACTAACATGATATGGAAACTGATTTCTAAACATATTCATCTAACAAACCCTAAAGGACCCTTGACCGAATCAAATGCACCCCTAAGAATAAATATTAAATTATTAACCAATCAGTTATATTAATTTCCACACAGTTATCATATAGGGTTAATTAATAGTATCTAAAGCAAGCAATCTCACGAAACACTAAACCATAGATAACTTGATAAGTTTATCATGACATCATAAACAAGGATCAACACAATAACCAAGCAAGAATACTGTCACCAATCTAACCTAGAATGCAATTGACCAAGACACATGAACAACTCCTCACATCACAGCTATTGGAATTTAGCAGAACATTCAAAATCCTAATCAACGATCAATAAGCTTCTATGATCTAATAGGCCTATTCAATCACAATAATCAAAACACCAAGTGATGATTAAACATGAACCCTAATATCTAAAGAACACAATCAATAGAAAACAAGATCCATGCGAAGCAATAATTAATAATCAACCAAGATAATAAACACTCATATGCGTCATGAAAGCAAAATCAAGTCTTTTACTATTAATATAACGAAACCATAATCAAAACAATAGTCCAAAGCAAGAATCAAGCATCAAACATGTTCATGAAACCTAGGTAGACATGAAGTCTAGCCTAGAATCATCATTAAAAGCGAATCCAAACAAGTAGTAAAAACAAAGAAGGACATGATAAAAACAATGAACAAGGAATGAAAGTTAGAGCAATAAAATCCTTGGTAATTGATCCTTGAATACCTCCTTGAAAGAACTCTTGATCCTCTTTGATTCATAGCTTCAAAACTCCTTCAAAACCTTGGGTTCTCTCCCAAAATTGGCTGGAACTAAGTGTACATTCGTCCAGGTTTATAATCCTCTTTATATAAACGAGCTGGGCCTTTAATTTGCAAAATTTGGCTGATCTAAATGCGTTGGCGCCACGCTGCCGGCCTTGGCATCCCAGGTCGCGCGGCGCGGCATGTGCTAGGGACGGTCACTATTTTTCTTGTTTATTTTATGCTAAATCATGCTAGATCTCTTCCTTGAACTCCAAGCAATGATAGGAACCCTATAGAACTTCTTTTCCTTAACTCTCAAGCCATGAATCTATAAGGAAAACAAATCAAACACTAAGTGAAGCAATCAAGTAATCATTGACTAGCAAACACGAACTTAAACCTCACGTGAAATGATAGAAAGAATTAGAGTTTAACATGCAAGACACCAAAAGATTTATAACACATAAACATATAAAAAAATTGACTTAAAACCTAAATTAATAAAAGTAAAACAAAACACGAACTAAACCGAACTCCAAACCTTAAATGTACATAACTTTACAAGGGATTCGAGATGTATAAATAAATGTATATCAACCGTTACCCCCTACCCCGAATTGATGATCTTTTCGACCAGCTTCAAGGATCGAGTTACTACTCGAAGATCGATCTGAGACCTGGTTACCATCAATTAAGAGTGCTCGAAGAAAACATTTCGAAGACGGCAATTCAGAACTCGGTTCGGTCACTATGACTTTTCGGTTATGCCTTTTGTCTTAACTAATTGCACCAGCCGTATTTATGGACCTCATGAACAGAGTATACAAGGCGTATCTCGAAAAGTTTGTTATTGTTTCCATTGACGATATCCTCGTCTACTCCAAGTACAAGACCGATCATGAAGAACACCTAAGGTTAATCCTGGAATTACTAAAGAAGGAACAATTGTACGCTAAGCCCTCGAAATGCGAATTTTGGCTTCGCGAGGTTCATTTCTTATGATATGTGATCAATGAGAGTGGTATCCATGTCGATATAGGCAAGGTAGTGGCCATCAAAAACTGGGAAGCAAATAAGACTCCGACTGAGGTGCGACAATTCCTAGGACTGGCTGGCTACTACCGACGTTTCATCGAGGGATTTTCAAAGATTGCTCAACCCCTCACTGCACTGACACACAAGGGTACTAAGTACAATTGGGGTGACGCGCAGGAGTCTGCTTTCCAACTTGAGAAAACAAAACTCTAGAGCGCACTTATCTACCCCTCCCCGAGGGAAGAGAAAATTTCGCTGTACATTGTGATGCATCGATACAGGGTCTCGGCTACGTTCTAATGCAACTTGAGAAGGTTATAGCCTATGCCTCTCGACAATTACGGGTACACAAGAAGAACTATACGACCTATGACTTGGAACTCGGAGCTGTGGTGTTTGCCCTAAAGATATGGAGGCATTACTTGTACGGTACCAAGTTTACCATTTACACCGACCTCAAGAGTCTCCAACATATCTACGATTAGAAGGAGTTGAACATGAGACAACGGCGTTGGGTCGAACTACTTAAGGACTATGATTGCGCCATCAAGTACCACCCTGACAAGGCCAATGTAGTGGCCGATGTTCTCAGCAGAAAGGAACGTTAAGCCTAGACGGGTGCGAGCATTACAACTCACGATTCATGCCAACTTGCCATATCAGATTCATGATGCTCAACTCGAAGCTTTGAAAGACGATAACCTCCCATCATAACTCACGCGGGGCATGGAGAAGCAGCTTGAAACCAAATCGGACGGGGTCTGATATTTCGAAAACTGGATTTGGGTCCCTCGATACGGAGACTTGAGAAATCTAGTGATGGACGAGGCACACAAGTCCGATATTCCATTCACCCTGGCTCAGACAAAATGTACCATGACCTGAAGGTACTTTACTGGTGACCGAACATGAAAGCCGATATTGCCACCTACGTGAGCAAATGTTTAACATGTGCAAGAGTCAAGGTGGAATATTAGAAACCATCTGGTCTGTTACAGCAACCAGAAATCCCAACGTGGAAATGGGAACACATTTCCATGGACTGTTCACAGGCTTACCCAAAACACCGATGGGATGCGATACCATCTGGGTGATCGTTGACCGGTTGACTAAGTCTGTGCATTTCCTAGAGTTCAAGGAATTAGAAAAATGGAAGATTGACTCCCATCTACATGAAAGAAGTAGTCGCTAGACACGGAGTGCCTGTCTCAATCATATCCGATCGAGATCCCCGTTTAACTTCATACTTTTGGAAGTAACTACATAGCGCACTAGGCACCCGCGTATTGGATGGGCAAAGTCAATGCACCATCAAACTTTGGACGACATGTTGCGTGCATGCGTATTGGATTTAGGAAAGAGTTGGGAACCCCACTTGCCCTTGGTAGAGTTTTGGTATAATAACAGCTACCACCCCATTATTAGAGTAGCACCGTTTGAAGTGTTGTACGAACGAAAGTGTTGATCGCCTCTTTGCTGGGCAGAAGTGGGTGATAGTCAAATCACTGGCCCAGAATTAGTGCTGGAAACCTTAGAAAAGATTGTCCAAATCCGAAATCGCATGGCAGCAGCACGGGATCACCAAAAGAGTTAAGCCGACAAGCGCTGAAAACCTCTGGAATTCCATGTGGATGACAAGGTTTTGCTGAAAGTCTCACCTTGGAAAGGTGTAGTTTGCTTTGGAAAGCGAAACAAACTAAATCCACGATACGTTGGCCCATACTGGATAACTAAACGCATCAGCCCGGTAGCGTACCGATTGGATTTACCAGCAGAACTCAGTGGCGTACACAATGTTTTTCATGTATCCAACTTGAAGAAATGCCTTTCTGACGAAACACTAGCAGGTCCTTTGGGCGAGTTGCAAGTTGATGAACAGTTACCCTTCATCGAAGAACCAGTCGAAGTTTTGGATTGGGAAACCAAAACACTCAAACACAGCAAGATTCCTATCATTAAAGTTCATTGGAACTCAAGGCGTGGACCAGAGTTCACGTGGGAATGCGCGGATCAAATGATGAAAAAGTATGAAATAACCAAGCACCGAAAAATGCGAATGCCGAAAAACCGTTAGAAAACACCGAAGGTATGAAATAAATTTCGGGACGAAATTTCTTTCTACAGGGGTATGATGTGACAAACTGAAAATTTTTACCTTTTTTAGGCAGCCTTCACGTGGAACTCAAGACGTTAACCAAGCACCGAAAACCGCGAAAGCCGACAAACCGCTAGAAAACACCGAAGGTATGAAATAAATTTCGGGACGAAATTTCTTTCTACAGGGGTATGATGTGACAAACTGAAAATTTTTGCTTTTTTCAGGCAGCCTTCGCGACGTGACACAAATTTTCGGGACGAAAATTCTTTCAACATGGGAATGATGTGACACTCGTCAATTTCAGGTTAACTCCATTAATCCGAACTCCGTTAATTCAAACTCAAGATCACACGAACTATGTCATTCCAGTTAACGCATTTCTCATTGCATTTAACTAGAGTTTAAATGACACATGACAATCATTACACAAGTAGTCTTTCGGAGTTTCATCGAATCACACATGAGTCGACTCAAACCGTTGGTGAACAAACAATAAATATTATAAACAAGTACTTGGTATAATTACGTGTTATGTTTATATGTGTAAATTTGTGCTTGTATGTATAACATCATATTATGAATGTAATTGACTAGTTTATGCTAGAATTAAACTAAACTAGAAGTTTAGGGTGTGATGTGTAACTTGTAATATAATCGATAAATATATAAACAACTTAATCAATAAACCCTAACCCTCCCTCTCATCTCCATCCCTCTTGCGAACTGCAGCCCCCCTCCCCTTGGATCGGCCGAAACTCACACACACACACACACGTAAAATACTCATACAAGCTTGTTTGAAGGTTTAAGGTATTAACTAGGTAACTAAACACTCTCTAAAACATATTCTATTGATTAGTTTGCATGATTACACATGATGATCAGAAACCCTAAATTTTAAATATATTAATTATTAATGAGTTAGGTTATATGCATGGTTATTTGTTCATAGGTTAGTAGTTTGTTGAATTTTTGGTGAAAACTGATGCCGGACAGAATCATAATTGCATGTTAAAATGGCTGTAAATTGATGTTAATAATATTTTTTGCAGTGCTATTGATTCTATGATGTAGTAGGTCGAGTCTAGTTTCTAAAGAATCTGAGGTTGTAATTTTTGGACGTTTGGAAGTTAGCTTTTATGAATTTACAAATCTGTTGAGCAAGTCTGATTCGGGAAGCCTTCTTGTAGGTTGTTTTGTAATTAGTATATCTCACAAACGACAAGACCAATTTAGTTGATTCCACTTCTGGAAGTTAATAATTTGAGTATAGAATCTACCCAATTTTCCTTGCATTAATTGGATTAATCATGTAATGGTAATAGTAATTAACGTTTTGATGCATATGATAATGACTGTTGTGTGCTTACTGTTTTGTTTGGATCATTGTGTGAAAACCGTATGTAATAAAAACATAATAAAAATATTTTTAGAAACCTATCTCAGTTGCGCTTCTGTGATGAAGTTTTTGTGATTTTATCTACATTTATGGTTAGGGAAATAGAATAATCTTGACGTGTTAAAATTTGTCTTTGTAACTTAGCTGCTGAATTCTTTGATTTAACATGAAAAGTGATTATTTGACCGATGGTTGCTATATGTTTGACGTATTTTCCCTTGTGGTGATATTTTACTGATAATGTACCGTAGTAACACTTAACAATATACTTGTTCACACATGTAACTTGCCACCAACATGTTTGTCGAGTCGCACTTGTTTCACAAACGAACACATCTCATGCATAACTTTTATGTGTCGAGTCTAGAGACTTACTCGTAGTTCAAACACTTAGAAATCTCATTTTTTGTATTTAGAGAACCAATAAGGATTACTTTGACGCACGCTTTTCTCGGATTTTTGATAACTTCGGAAACAGTGAGTTTCACGGCTCCTTTTACTCTTTATATTTTTATTAGGGGGAAATAACATACTCCAACACTTTAGATTTTGTTACTCTTTATATATCACTTGTAAGGCAAAGTGGAAAACAAGCCAATAAGTCCTTCTGAACAATTTAACCGGTTAATATTGGACAATAGCGAGTCAGTGTTGAGTAGTACTACTGGGTTTAAGAAACCCCACCCAACTCTAAACTCGGTCGTAGGTCGAGTGGGTGAAATTTTGGCTAACGCGTTACCATGGTCGTGGTTGTCATGGTGGCAAGGCAATCTTATACACAGTCAGATTTGGTGTCTTGTGGCTTTTGGTTTTTGGTTTAACTTGGGTTTTTGAGCTGATCGGGTTCTCTTTGTTGTTTTCTCATTTTCTGGATCAAACTGTTGCGGCCCTTTCTCACAGGAATATCTCGTGTGCATTAACCTGTTGTAACACCCCGTAACCGCAGCGGAAACGTACACGGGATGCAACAGACACATCTGATATCAACAGCATTGCTTATAAAGAAAATACCACTACATTAATTTATAACATATTACATTGTTGCGAGTTTCGTTACTGTCTAGGTGTTACACACATGTTTTACCGATAAGACATTAATTTATATTCATTACAAAACACAGAGCAGCAAGCTTCCAACAGGTAGCACAGATAGTTAAGCACATATCAATCATTCCAACTTGGGCATACCTAGAAAGCATGTAAAGAAAACGGGTCAACTACGAATAGTTGGTGAGTTTCACTAATTTAAATAAACCATAGATCAGTATAAAAATCATATGTTAATGATGAAATTATGCTAAGCCCGTTAATGAAAACTCTATTAACCCAAAAACACATTAAATGACCCCTGGGGACACTGTTAACCCAGAACATATCCAATAACCCCTGGGGACACTGTTAACCCAGTACATATCAAATAACCCCTGGGGACACTGTTAACCCAGCGCATATCAAATACCCTCTGGGGACACTGTTAACCCAGAACCATATCCAATAACCTCTGGGGACACTGTTAACCCAGAACCATATCAAGTAACCTCTGGGGACACTGTTAACCCAGAAACATATCCAATACCCTCTGGGAACACTGTTAACCCAGAAATATATCCAATAACCCTCTGGGAACTAAGTTACCCCAGAACAATTCCACCCGGTAAACAAATTATCTATTCTATGCATCATACCATATATATATATAAAAATATACAAGTGTTTCCATACGATCGGTATGTACTTAGATAATTTAACACAATCATGTTTTCCGCCCCGGGAAAATATTTAAAACAGTTCATTAAAAGGGGCTCGTGAAAACTCACCTTTTTGTGAGTCTGTGGGTAATACAATGAACAGCTACGTGCCTGGATCTGTAATATAATATCTAGTCGTTACTATATAATTCCCATAAATTAAATCCGTATTAATCGGTACATCTGGGGACATTGTTAACCCAGTACTGTACTCGATCCGGGGACAATGTTAACCCCGTGACACTCCTAAGGACTCAGATTGTGCCATTACTTAGAGTCGGACGGTCAAAATTATCATTTTTATGTTTTCCTTGATTTGCGTGCCTAGCACGGTCATCCGTTTTTAGTTTCAAAAATGAGTTTATTCACACTTAACCCAAAAATGGTGTTTGACTGTTATTTTAGTTACAGTGATGAAATTAGAGCTCGGTTTGACACCCCGTTTGGCCGCGGGGCCCGTTTCCGTCATTTAGGTGCCGGAAACAGTAAAATCGGGTAAAATTACCCAAATCATCCGAATTATTTTCGGATGATTTATTTTTACTTAATTTACTTAGATTTATGAAAATAGTCCATTTTTAGGTTTTTATATACCAGTCAGCTCGCTTATGCGAGTTTTGCCGGTTTACACGTTTTAAGCTTTAAATATTTGTTTTTATGTTCATTTTAGCACAAATAATTACCCGTTTAGTCTCGGATCTTGAAATTTTGCACAAAACTTACTTTGACAGAAAGAAAATTTTACAAAATTTTCCAGATTTATTTTCCTATATTTACATTTATTTATCTATTTTTAAACCTCTTTAATACACTAAATATGTCAAAAATACCAAAACACTTTAGAAAAATCCCAAATTTTTCTGGGATGATCCTTGCCATCCTCATAACTCCCTGGAATTTTTCCAGAATTTAAAACTCATTTTTCAAGACATTTTCACCCAAAACCGAGCTAGAAAGCCCTAGAACTCGTTTCACCGAAAAGCCTACTTAGACTTTTCCAACTGAGCTCAAATTTTGTGGGTGACTTTTATATGTTATAAAAAGCTTATCTTAAATTTTCCAGAATTTTTCATCATGTTTAGCTATTTTTCACTATTTTTGGCCAAAACCGAGCATTAAATTCACCAAATATTCATCTTTTATCCAAAAATTACCAAAAATTCACAGATCTCATATTTTCATGTGTAGATCATCTCTGTGAAATTTCGTGACCCGACTCTAAGCACACGAAAATCTGTCCAAATTTCATATACACACGAAAACCGAACTATCTTGTGTTTTCTAGCTTTAGATCGCAAGGATCTCGGTTTCTAGCCTTTGCTAGCCGCTAGATACAACACTTACAAGCACAATAACACTATACCAAGCAAACTATACCAACAATCAAAACATTTCTTTCAAAGTGTCGGTTTTTATGTAAAAACAAAGGTTTTAACCGTAAAAATCCGTTCTCGACTCTTTTTACTCATTTCTTGGACCAAGATCCTTTGTATAACATGTATACATCTCTTGATCATGCAAGATCGGTTCCATCTCGGGTTTTCACCCATATTCACTTGGAACCTCTTGTTCTCAAGAATTATGAAATTAAAAACAAGATTCAAGCCTCAAATTATGTATATACCTTGAAGATCTTGGTTAAAAATGATGATCTTGGTTGTATACTTGAAAGATATGAAGGGATTTTGGGAGAGTTTTTGATGAAAAAAGAAAAAAATGAAATGTGTGTGTGCATAATCAAGACCGATCGGTCTACATTATGTGTGGGGTGGGGCCCACACATCCATTCTAGGCCACACATTCAGATTTTTGTAATCTGGATAATGTTTTGGATAATCTGGTTCAGTTCGTTTCTCGTTTAAACTCGTAATTCGGCTTGAAACGAAATTAAAATGGTCGTTTTTCGGGATAAAGTAAAATTTACATAAAACTGATTTAAAAACTTTAAAAACTTAACACATGACATTAAAACATCATATTATTAATAATTGCGCATCTTTTTCGGCTTGATTGATCGTCTCTTGCTTGGTTTGGTGTTAAAGGTTTCGTTTTTCGTACCGACGTACTAATAAATCGAAGTCCTTTTTCTGTGCTATAATTCACTTATCCCGAAGCATTAATACTTCGTAAATATCACTAAACATTATATACTTCGTCTATAATGTAATTCCCGATTCGTTCGGGTTTCAATAATCGTTCATTGGTTAATTGTAATTCCAATACGATTCACTATATAATCGAGTATGATTCGTACTATAACTCATATAATCAATATTAAATAACACGTAAATAGTATATACCGGCTAGGGTATACCTGGATTTGCCGGAATCGTTACACCTGTAAAATTACCTTCGCAGAAAAAACAATAACACCCTGCGTAAAATAAATGAAGAAATAATAATAAAAAAAATTAAGCTAAACAAGCACTTTGCGCGTTGATTACCCGGCAGCGGTGCCATTTTGATCGATGTCCAAAGGTCAATTAAAAGTATTTGTAAAATTACTTTTACTTGCAAGGGAAAGTAAGGTGTCGAATCCACATGGAATCAGTAGAAAGTACTCATTCAATATAATGATTTTAGTTAATTATAATATGGTTGACAAATGATGTCAAGCGGTTTAGATGTGATTTGTAAAAAAATAATATGAAAATAACCAATCTCTAGGTTTCAGGTTTTGAATCAATTTGGACAATTAATAAAACCTATTTGGAAAAATCTTTGTTTAGGTAAGTTAACCAAAAGAGTTAATATTTGGCTATGCTAAATGTCATAACTTAATCCCAACGATTGACACAACTTAATAAGGATCTATTTGATTATCAGTTTTAGGTCTTGATTCACAAAATCAATACTATGTGTCGGTCCCGATAATCTCAATCAAACACACTCGTAACCAACACAAACGTGTCGACAAGAAGGTTACAAAATGCTACTTTTGTTTAAGAACGATGAATATCAAAGGCGGAATCATTGATACTCAAGCGATTGCTGAAAAGAAACTAAAAGTAGCAAACGCACAATAAAAATCGATTAGGGTTTCTAGGAGGTATGTTTGTACTTGTGGCAGCCTTTTCCGTACAAAGATACTCTTTTCAGGAAAGAGACAACCGTCAAATCACAATATTCGCTTAGTGTCCTCTTGTTTCATAGGTGTGCCCTAAAGTTTCCTTTAATAGGTCCGCCTTGACATCTTCTAGAAACCCTAATAAATGATTCTAAAACACATTCAAACATATTACAAACGTTACTAAGTGTAAACAGGTCTTCGAGTAAGCTTGGCAGCTTTTGTCTATGTCGAGTAGACCAGGTAACCATTAAGTGTGCTTGGGAACAGTTCTTCGAGTAAACTTTACTAAGGATACAATCTTCCTGATAATATTATACTTTTCTCGTTATATACCCTACGAGCAAACTTGTTCTTCAGGGATCCCTTCAACCTTTTGTTACATAACTTATTTGAACAAATCCAAGTGTGCTGGTGACACTGTAGCTTGCTCGAGGTTGAACCTTGCTCGTTGGAAGTCCTTCGAGTAATTTCTTCATTAACTTCCTTCAAGTTTGCTTGGACCACTTTTTATTATCAAACCTTGTTCGATCCACCAAAATTCTTGGTTTTAGCTTGGTTTAGTCAAGAGTTTGCTCTGAAACAAACCTTGCTTGACTTGAAAAATAACCTTGCTTGATAAAGTGTAGTTTGATCCAACTAACACTTAAGAAGAATTCCAGAAGACAACTTTGTTTGATGAGTAAAATACCTTGCTTGACTAAGTTTAGGCTTGGACGGATGCCTAAGTGTGTTCGGTTTCCATACTTAACCATTTTCAGAAGAGGTTGAGAAGATTCCAATCTTCCTTTGTCACAATATTTTCCCAACAATCTCCCCCTATATTGGAACACTCTCAGCTGCAGCATAACACCTATTGGTTACATACACTTTTCAAAATAGACATCAAATTTTCAAGAAGCAAAAAACTTAATGAAAAGTTTACATAGGAGAATTATGTCACATGGACATTTCAATATAAATTCAATAGAAAGATAAATAGGTCTTCATCTTCTGGAGCTTCCAACATCTCTCCTTCTTTCAAACACTACATCAGCAGTCTCTGTGTGTCTTGGTAGTCTATAGGTTCATTCTTGCCATTTCCTCCAATTGTTCCTTACTGAAATCCTGAAAATCATCTTTGAAAATAATGTGCCATAAAGCACCACTAGATATTATTACATTTATTGTTTTTGTTCTTGCATCAAAGTACATTTTCAATGGTAGGTCCACATCAGTTGCTGGCCTTTGTTGTCGTTGGAGTGTAGATCTGGTAGTTGGTATTGGGACACTTATTGTGGAGACCCTTGGAGTACATTTCTTTTTAGGTACAGGTCTTCTCACATGCCTTGTCTGTTCAAAAAGATTCACAATATGATCCTTTGACATCAAGATCAGTCTCAGATAATCTCCTCCGTCTTTGGCTAGCGTTGTGATCATCTCCATAGTTTCTCTATCAAGTCTTTCAGTGGGAGTGCATGCACCAGATCTTGGATTTCGTATAATCTCTCCCGTAGGAAAAATGTTATAAAAGTAGGTCTACAAGGCCGAGTACTCCCCAAGTACTCGCTATAAGGTATGGCGCCGAGGGGAGTTTCTATTACTCTTCCTAGTTACTAACAATTGATCAAAGGTGGTCCACCTCAACCAGAATCACATTTATTCAGTCAACATGAGCCGAATTTTTACTTAAAAATAAACATGATACATATTTTTATAATATTAAAAAAATAATATCAATTTTTCTAGAGAATGTAATCAGCCATGCAAATTTTAGAACAATAATCAACAAAGAAATCAGTTTCAATTCCAAAACCAGAATCAGGGACAACAAAGACAGTTTAACAACAACTTTCAACAGCAAAATCATCAACAAGTGATCCGACAACAATAGCCTTATCAGAGAAACCAACTAGTCCCTCCACAAACTCTTGTCAATCTGAACAGAAACCATGCAAATCAACCAAGAAATAAAGGGAATGTTGCATTATCTTAACCATAGCAAGAAGGTGTATATGATTGGAGCAACCATGCTGATGATATTCAAAAAGCCAATGTAGCATTCATGGCAAAGATAGAGAACGAAGCAGAGTCATCTTCATCTCGAGTACATTCAAATCTCATAAATCTTTAATTGCTTCAAATGAGGCAAGAAACTTGCACCGAATCCTTGTTTTATTTCAACCAATCCTTATAGGCATCTAAATCGTCAGTGTTTGGTTCATCGGGAATATGATCATCCAATATGTAGGATTTCTTTTCTTGTTTTAGAAAAATTCTCAAATTTCGATACTAATCCATAAAATTGTTATAGTTAAGACGATCCTTATCAATTATAGCTCTTAGTGATAGGTTATGCAAGGGTGGGATAATTACGTTAGGTGGGTTATAGATTGTGGACATCTACATAATTTAACAAAGCGCAATTTTAGTATTTTTTATATCAATTAAATAATTTTAATCTTTAATACCCTTTATGTCTTAAAGACAAATAATGATTAAAATCTAGAACCAAACGTTACATTCACATAGTAGTTAGGTGACCTTTATCCTACTATTGAATTAACAAGGTAGTAAACGTTTGATGATTGCAACCCTTTGCAACTTCTATTTTTATAGGATCGATTAAACATCATATGTTTAGTATGCATGTTTAATCCCATCAACACCTTTGTACACCATGTTTAAGTGACCCTATTTACATGGTTTCCTAATCAAGTCGTCCTACTTACACACACATGTGAATTTGACATACAAGTGGTTAAGTGACCTTTATCGCATAAATATAGCAAACCCACCTCAAACTCACAAGTTTTCTCCAATGTGGTTAGGTGACCTTTATCCCACATTGAGTTCTCAAGTGATTCGAGTGTTGTATAAAAGGATAGTGTTAACCTTGTTTTAAAAGGGATTTAAGTTTTCTAAATTCTAGATTGAAAAACTATTTATGTACATCGCATTTGCATGCATTCAAATGTATGGTACTTTGTTTGAAAACCAATTTTCAAAATTCCTTTTAATAAAACCCATTTTATTGTGAAATCATTAACCTTTAATAAAACCAATTGTATTACCTAATAATCTCTAAGAAACCAATTTTATGCAAGTTGTTGATATTAAGTTTGTTAATTATCCTTATCCAAATAAGATAAAAATATATATATAAATCAACCATGCAAACATAAATAAACAGCCACAAGTTCATAACCATAGCCTTCTAATCTTGGCCACACTTGTTGACCGAAACAAGTTTGCAAAAAGTCTATCCTAGGGACCAAATGCACAAAGGCATGTCCTGGTGAACAAAGGCTTGTCCATGTGAACAAAGTTATGTCTAAGTGAACAAAGGCATATGTCGGTGAACTCCCACTTGACTCCGCATCCAAATGTCTCAAGTTTGTGTTGTGACTTCTCCACTTTATATGGGTTTTATTTTGGGCTCCGACTTTAGCTCCTAGCTTCATGGGCCTTCAAGTTTGAGCTTTGGTTATTGGGCTAGAATCCCATCTTGGACTATGAGGTCCATTAAGGCCAAAAACCAAAACCCTAACTTTGTTGCTTCTTCTATTACAAAAAATATTTCCTAATACATTATTCACTAGTAAAAGAAATACAACTAATCTACTTATTATTACAAACTAATATGAAATGAATAAATAGATTACAAACCCAAATAAAAGAATATTACAACCAAATTGAATATTGAATAAATCACACCACAAACAAACATCCAAACACAAGGTCTTCGCTTTTGAACCTAAAACTTTCGTCCAAGGATAAGGAAAACCGAAAGTTTCGGGTTTTTTCCATACAAAACAACCAATCATTCAACTGACTTAATTCTTAAAGATTATCACATGCATTTAAAGTATAATCTTGAAAAACCATGGGGTAACCAAAAATCCTTAAATTTCGACAATATGGTGAATCACACCATAAAACCCGAAAAAGTTTTAGATCTAATGAAGCATGTATCCATATAAGCGGCTCTTGATGCCATTGTTGGGTTTTAAAAAGATTATAAAAGTCATATAAACCCATTTATATGAAAAACGGAGCGGATTAATTTGTTTTAAATGTTTTTGTTTAGATTAATATAAAACCCATTTTATATGTAAAACCCAAGCCCCGGATCCATATACGAAATCACATGCTTACCAAAATCAACAACCATAGGTGGTTTATGTAATACAACCTTTCAAGGTGCAAGTAAGATGAAGGAGATGACGGTTTGAACGGCTAGCCTTCAATGGAGAAGAGTCTCAAGCTTGAATACCCTGCAGGCCTTCAACAAACACCCTGCTTGCTAGGATTTGATAACACTTGCACTTGGAAGACTCCTTCTTGTGTAAACTTCTTCTTGGCCGAAATCAAGAGAGAAGAGAAAGAGAGAGAGAGTTCTTATGTGTGTGAGAGAGAAAGTGAGATTCAAAAATAACTCTTGAACCAACTAGATACATTGGATGTCCTTGATATTAACAAGTAGTAATAAAGAGATGAAAGAGAGGGGGGAAAGGGGCCAGCCCCGTTTTTGGGTTCCCACCCAATTTTCAAACTCTTATTATTTTGTTACTTATGTATGTTATAATGCAACATAACATAGCAAGGAACATGCATTATGTGACATATTTTCATACTTGTTATTTAACCAACTTAAACAACAACATGAAATGTTTTTCTCTCAAAATATAAATTATCCATATAATTTATATATTACACAAGTGAAATATCTAGAAACCCATTTCTAAATATTCTAGGTGTTGATATTTATTTGTTAGATCATATCTTAAATAAATACATGGTGTTTGTCTAGCTTGTTATTGGGTATTACCCGACTTGGATCATAACGTACTAGCCACATCAACTCAAATATGTGTCTTGGGCAGATCGATTCCAACAGTTGATCCTCCAAGACCAAGTGAAAGGTTTAATAGAAGAAACTCAAGTGAAAGCGTCAAAGGACAAGTTTGGTGCAAAATTTGTGATGTGTATGGACATCATACTGACTCATGAAATGAAATGTTTACCTTCAAACCAATTCATGTCCCTGATACAACAAAGTTTGGACAACACTTTGGTTTTAACATGAAAAAGTATAATGATTACTTGGGAAAGGGTAAGAAGATGGTTGATGATTTAGTTAATGATGCTGTAGAAGGAGATGAGAAAAAGATGATCCAAATGATGGGGGCAAGAAGAAAGATCGGAAGGACAAGATGAAGGCTCCAATGGACAGAGAACTCATCAGAATTAAACCTGATGTGGATTCTAAATTAACAAAATCTGTTGATTATGAAAAGTCAACAGGATATGAAGAGAAGATTAAGAATGATTCTTTCAAAAGAAAGAAGTCAAAAGAATTAAATGGTGATGAGAAATTTCTTCCGAAAGATGGGTTTGAGCCACATGGATTTTTGCAGAAACCTAGAACATAAACACATGTAACAATGGTTATAAAAAGGAATACGAGATCGAATTATGCAAACATATAGTTCCTTATGTATGAGAATTATGTGAACATGGATATGAATTTGATGATTCTTGTGAGATTGTTTATGAGGACCCCAAACTAGATGCAACAGATGGTCATGTTGCTGATGATTTGCAAACTGACTTAGCTTGTATTTTATCACTTAACTGATTCCTTTTCTTTGATTTGCGTAGGAACAGTCCACACCAATGATGATGTATGGTATATTGACAGTGGATGTTTCAGGCACTTGACCCGTGACAAGAGGTCACTGGTAAATTATGAAGAAAAAATTGAAGGACCAGTTGCATTTGAGAGTGATGAAAATGGAGGGAAATTGTGGGGAAAGGCATTCTTACCAATTGCAAAGGGTCATTTGATAATGTGTTCTATGTGGAAGGATTACAATATAACCTATTGAGCATATCATAGATGTGTGATAAAGGTTATAAGGTTGGATTTGATGATTCTCATTGTTTCATCCTCAAACCTGATTTTTTAATTCCTCCTGATATGATAATGATGATGGCTCCTAGAAATGGAAACTTATAGGAACTAAGAATGAAAGATGTCATTTCTAGAGGTGGTACTTGTTTTGTATCTAAGGCTACTGAAAATGAAACAAAGTTGTGGCACAGAAAGCTTTGTCATGTCAATTTGAAGAATATGAACAAAGTTGTTAAATGTGAGCATGCCATTGGTTTACCGACAAGGGAGTTCAAGCTAGATGACAAGTGCATTTCATGCTAGAAAGGAAAGTAACATAATCATCACACAATACAAAGCTCATACACTGCATTGAACAAGTGCTGGAAATGCTTCATATGTATCTCTTTGGTCCTGTGAGTGTTCCTAGTATTGGAAAGAAGAGATATTGTTTAGTGATTATTGATGATTTTTCAAGGTATACTTGGGTTTACTTTCAGAATTCCAAGGATGAGGCTGCTGAATTAATCAAGAGTTGTGTGACAAGGATTGAGAATCAACTAGATGTGAGGGTGAAGGTAATGAGAATTTATAATGGAACTGAGTTCAAAAATGGGGTCATGACTGAATTTTGTCAAGTAAAAGAAACTTTTCAACAATTCAGTGCCCCTGGAACTCCTGAACAAAATGGAGTTGCGGAAAGAAGAAACAGAACATTGATTAAAGCTGCAAGAACCATAATAGCAGATGCTTATTGACGTGACGTTGAAGACTCACTAAAAATAAACCAATTACAACTAATTGAATAGCAGTAAGTGGGGGTCGAACACAAGGAGTTTGTGGCAAATGTGTTACTAAGTAGCTTTGTAATTTAACTATAGTAAACTAAATGATGAAAATAACTTCAATAATTTTGCTGATTGGTTTAAACAAAAATATCTAAAAACAAATAACAAGTTCTAACTGATTCAATAAAAACAATGCTCTCTCCCGATTTCAGGTTTCAAATATTGATAATGCTAACTTTACTTTTGGGATGAACTACATAGACATAGTTTGTGAATATGTTTTTGATTGTGCTAAAAGAGGACTAAGTACTTGGATTGTAATAAAGCAAGGTTGTCACAAGATAATCATATTTATATAGCCAACCCTAATGCCCTTCTAATAAATCTCGATTGCTTATGGCTCTAAAAACTATTAGTCAAGTATACGAATTACACTATACTAACAATTACTAATCAAACTCACAATCACCATAGAAATATAATCATTAGATCAAATTACTATCCCACAAATAACATAAACAACTAACAAACATTCAATGGAAAACCTTACAATTCGGGAGAGAACACAAAGGAAATTAGCCAAACAGAATTCGGTTTATCTTTCCATCGAAATAAGTTTGCATATGAATCAAAATCGAGTCTCAAATGATTACCAGACTCAAAATAATGTTATTGCACCCCAAAATCTCCTCTATGTCGCTCTAGGATCAAAGGATATGATAAGAAAAAGCCGTCCAGAAAACGAGTTACAAAAGTTGTTACAACTTTCAGTGTCATGCCCACCATAGCTTACAGTGGCTTCCAAAAAGCTACGGTGTGAAAAACTTCCTTATGGTGACCATTTTCTTCAGGGGCCACCCTAGCTTACAGTGGCCACCGTAAGCTACGGTTGCTTCCATTCTGGCATCCTTGTTTTCTTCTTAACTTTCTCGTTTCAACTCCGTTTTCTTTACTGTTTTCGCCCACGTTCTTGTAATTTCATCATCTATCTTCTCCTACATGCAATTATACGAGTAACCATGGCCAACTAATTCCATAAAATAAACCTATTATACGTATTATTATTACCAGTCTTTTATCACTTAGGGGTTGTCCAATGGACCACCAGTCACTTATCTACCTGTAACGTTTATGGGAATCGGTATGCCCAAGACACATATTATAATTGATGTGGCTAGTACGTTATGATCCAAGTCGGGTCATACCCAATAACAAGCTAGAAAAATGCCATAATATTTATTGTAGATATGATCTAACAAATAAATATTAACACTTATGATATTTAGAAAATGGGTTTCTAAATATTTGCATATGAGGAATCGATAAATTATATGGATAATGTAATTAGAAAGATTATCTTATGACATTATTTAAGTTGGTTAAATAATATATATATATATATGATAATGGTTATGATATATTGCATGAAACTTATGGTATGTTAAAAGTGTTAAATTGTAACGATTCCGGCAAATTCAGGTATATCCTAGCCGGTATATACTATTTACGTGTCATTTAATACTGAATATATGAATTTATACGAGTATGTATGATTCACGGTACGAATTATACTCGATTATACAGTTAATCGTATTGGAAGTACGGTTAACCGATTGACGGTTATTGAAACCCGAATGAATCGGGGATTACATTATAGACGAAATATATAATGTTTAGTGATGTTTACGAAGTATTAAAGCTTCGGGATAAGTGAAATAAAGCACAGAAAAGAATTTCGATTTAATGGTACGTTGGTAACTCAAACGAAATCTTTTATACCAAACCAAGCAAGAGATGATCGATCAAGCCGAAAATGATGCACAATTATTAATAATATGATGTTTCAAGTAAATAAATGTCATGGTTTAAGTTTTTAAAGTTTTAAATCGGTTTTATATAAATTTTATTTTTAAGCCGAAAACGACCGTTTTGGCCTCGTTTTGAGCGGAATTAAACGTTTAACCGAAAAACGAACTGAACCAGATTATCCACAACATTATCCAGATTGCGTAATCTGAGCTTGTGGCCAAGATTGGAGGTGTGGCCCCCACCCCACCCTCCTTATGGAGACCGATCGGATGAGGGGAACACCCTCATCCCTTTCATTTTCTTTTTTCTAACATCCCAACTCCACAATTCTCTCAACCCTTCAAACATTCATCCAACTTCCCTTTGATTTATACCAAGAAACCGAGGTAAAGATCGTATTATAGTCGTGTTCATCTTCTTTTCTCAAGTCATTTACAAGAAAATGAGGTTTCAAATGAAAAATGGGTGAGAACCCGAGATGAAACCGATTCTTGCATGATCAAGTGATGTATACAAGTTATACAAGGGATCTTGTTCCAAGAAAGGAGTTAAAAGAGTCAAAAACGAATTTTTACGGTTAAAATCTTTGTTTTGATGTCTTAACCGAAACCATGAAAGAAATGGCTTGATTGTGGGTGTAACTTGTTATTGTGCTTGTAGGTGTTATATCTAGTTGCTAGCAAAGGCTAGAAAGCAAGATCTTTGCGATCTAAAGCTAGAAACACAAGGTAGTTCGGTTTTTTGTATGATTTATATGATTTGGACAGATTGTGATAGACTTAGAGTTGGGTCATGAAATTTCACAGAGATGATCTACACATGAAAATATGAGATCTGTGAAAATTTGTAATTTTTGGACAAACGATGAATATTTGGTGAATTTAATGCTCGGTTTTGGCTAAAAATGATGAAAAATAGTTAAACATCATGCAAAATTCTGGAAAATTCCAGATAAGCTTTTTATAACATATAAAAGTCACCCACAAAATTTCAGATCCGTTGGAGAAGTCTAAGTAGGCTTTTCGGTAAAACGAGTTCTAGGGTTTTCTAGCTCGGTTTTGGTGAAAAGGGCATGAAAAATGAGATTTTGGTTCTGGAAAAATTACAGGGAACTATGTGGACGGCAGGGGTCATCCCAGAAAAATTTGGGATTTTTCTAAGGTCGTTTGGTATTTTCGACATATTTGGTGTTTAAATGACGTTTAAAAATAGATAAATAAATGTTAAATATAAAAATTAATTCTGGAAATATTTTTATAAAATTCCTTACTGTCAAAAAGTGTTTTGTGCAAAATTTCAAGATCCGAGACTAAACGGATAATTATTTGTGCTAAAAAGAAAATAAAAACAAACTTTTAAAGCTTAAAACGCGTAAACCGGCAAAGTTCGCCTAAGCGAGCTGACTGGTGTGTAAAAACCTTAAAAATGGACTATTTTCATGAAACTAAGCTAATCAAGTAAAAATAAATCATCCAAAAATAATTCGGATGATTTGGGTATTTTTATCCGAAATAACAGTTTCCGGCACCCTAAAGACGGAAACGGGTCCCGCGGCCAAACGGGGCGTCTAAACCGAGCTCTAAATTCACGGTTTTAACTAAAATGTCAGTCAAACACTATTTTCGGGTCGTGTGTGACCAAACTCATTTTTGAAACATAAAAACGGATAACCGTGCTAGGCACGCAAAACGGGGAAAACATAATAATAATAAATTTTGACGGATAAACTCTAAGAGATATCACAATCTGAGTCCTGAGAAGTGTCCCTGGGTTAACATTGTCCCCGGATCGAGTACAGTACTGGGTTAACAGTGTCCCCAGATGTACCGGTTGACACGGATTTAATTTATGGAAATTGTATAGTAACGACTTAGGTATCATATTACAAATTCAGGCTCATAGCTGTTCACTGTACTACATACTGACTCACGAGAAGGTGAGTTTCACGAGCCCCTTTTTACTGAACTGCTTTAAATATTTTCCCGGGGCGGAAAGCATGTTTCCATCAAAATGTTTAAGTACATGCTGATCGCATGGAAATGAATGAATTTATACAATGTTTATTGTACGGGAATCGTACGGTAATGTATTAAGATGGTAATTGTCTGAGTTGCTAACATTGTAAGGCCCGAAACAGTGTTCTGGGTTAACAGTGTCCCCAGAGGTTATTAAATGTGTTTCTGGGTTAACAGTGTCCCCAGAGGTTATTAAATGTGTTTCTGGGTTAACAGTGTCCCCAGAGGTTATTAAATGTGTTTCTGTGTTAACAGTGTCCCCAGAGGTTATTGGATGTGTCTCTGGGTTAACAGAGGTTTCACTTGTGGGCTCAGCATAATTTCATCGCTAATATATGATTACTATAATGATTTGTCATGGTTTATTTAAATTAGTGAAACTCACCAACTATTCGTAGTTGACCCGTTTTCTTTACATGCTTTCTAAGTACACCCAAATTGGAATGAGTGATACGTGCTTGATGATGTGTGCTATTTTGTGGAAGCTTAAGGATCTTTACATTGTAATAAATATACTAATGTACTATCGGTAAAACTTATGTGTTAACGCCTAGTCGGTAACGAAACTCGGAACAATGTAATACGTTGTAAATTAATGTAGTGGTGTTTTCTTTATAAGCAATGCTGTTGATATCAGATGCGTCTGTTGCATCCCGTTTACGTTTCCGCTGCGGTTACGGGGTGTTACATAAATGTCACAAAGTTTCAATACACATGCGACTGGTACATGGAGTGTTAGTCTTGCGGCTAGTACATGGAGTATTAGTCACGTGACTAGTATATGGAGTATTAGTGTGTTGCCAGGAAAGAAAGAGAAATTATTTCTTGTAGGACCAGCCATTTTAGGGGGAAAATTCCCACCCTTTTGTTTAAATTTACTTTATCTTTATATTATTTCTTTGGACACAACACATGGGATGACCCAATAATAATACATGCAATATTATCACTCTTTCTATCCTCTCTCTCTTCTCTTCCAAAATCGGTTCATGGAAGAAGAAACACAAGAAGGGTTTTTGTGTGTAAAGTGTTATCAAATCCTAGCAAGCAAGGTGTTTGTTGAAGGCTTGGAAGGGAATACAAGCTTGAGGCTCTTCTCCATTGAAGGCTAGCCATTCAAATCATCATCTTCCTTGCATCTTGAAAGGGTTGTATTGCATAAACCCCCTATGGTTGTTGATTTTAGTAAGCATGTAATTTCGTATATGGATCCGGGGCTTGGATTTTACATATTAAATGGGTTTTATATTAATTTAGATAACAAGATTTAAAACTTTTATTCTGCTGCGTTTTTTCATATAAATGGGTTTATATGACTTTGATAATCTTGTTAAAACCCAACAATGGCATCAAGAGTAGCTTATACGGATACATGCTTCAATAGATCTAAAAACATTTTCGGGTTTTATGGCGTGGTTCACCATATGGCCGAAATTTTTGGGGCTTTTGGTTACCCGTTGGTTTTTCAAGATTATACATTACATGCATGTGATAATCTTGAAGAATTATGTCATTTGGATGATTAGTTGTTTTGTTTGGACAAAACCCGAAACTTTCGGTTTTCCTTATCCTTGGCTGAAAGTTTGAGGCTAAAAAGGGGAATCATTTTAGACATGTAATACATGCATATTTGGATGTGCATTTGGATGTTCATAACCTAGCTATGACATTGTGTTTGGATGTGTGTTTGTGTTGTATTTTTATTCAATATTCAATTTTGTTGTAATATTCAAATATTTGGGCATGTAATCTCTTTATTCATTTTATATTGGTTTGTAATAATAAGTAGATTAGTTGTATTTCTTTTGCTAGAGAAAAATGTATTAGGATATATTTTTTGTAAGAAGAAGCAACAAAGTTAGTTTTGGTTTTGGGCCTTAATGGACCTCAAAATCCAAGATGGGATTCTAGCCCAATAACCAAAGCCCAAACTTGGAGGCCCATGAAGCTAGGAGCTGAAGTTCGAGTACAAAAGGAAGCGCGTATAAAGTGGAGAAATCACAACACAAAAGTGGACACTTGAGGCATTTGGATGCGGAATCAAGTCCCGTTCACCGACACATGACTTTGTTCACATGGACATGACTTTGTTCACTTGGACATGCCTTTTATCACCTGGACATGACTCTGTTCACGTGGACATGCCTTTGTTCACCTGGACATGACTTTGTTCACTTGGACATGCCTTTGTGCGTTTGGTCCCTAGGAGAGACTTTTGGCACATTTTTTCGGTCAAGAAGTGTGGCCAAGATTAGGAGGCTATGGTTATGAACTTATGGTTGATTATTTATGCTTGCATGGTTGATTTATATATTTTGTTTTGTCTTATTTGGATAAGGATAATTAACAAATATAATATCAACAACTTGCATAAAATTGGTTCCTTAGAAATCAATAGGTAATAAAATTGGATTTAGTAAAGGTGAATGATTTCACAATAAAATGGGTTTTATCAAGGGAAACTTTGAAAATAGGTTTTCAAACAAAGTACCATACATTTGAAAGCATGAAAATGCAAGGTACATAAATAGTTTTCCAATCTAGAATTTAGAAAACTTAAATCCCTTTTGAAACAAGTTTAACTCATCCTTATATACAACACTCGAATTACTTGGGAACTCGATGTGGGGCAAAGGTCACCTAACCACATTGGAGAAAACATGTGTGTTTGAGGTGGGTTTGCCATATTTTTGGGCTAAAGGTCACATAACCATTTGTATGTCAAATTCACATGTGTGTGTAAGTAGGACGACTTGATTTGGAAACCATGTGAATAGGGTCACCGAATCATGGCATACAAAGGTGTTTATGGGATTAAACATGCAAACTAAACCTTTGATGTTTAACTGTTCCCATAAAACTAGAAGTTGCAAAGGGTTGCAATCGTCAAGTGTTGACTACCTTGTTAATTCAATAGTAGGATAAAGGTCACCTAACTAAAATATGAATGTAACGTTGGGTTCTAGATTTTAATATTTAATTGTCTTAAAGACACAAAGGATATTAAAGATTAAAATTATTTATTTGATATCGAAAATACTAAAATTGTGTTTGTTAAATTATGTAGATGTCCGCAATCTACAATCCACCAAACGTAATTATCCCACCCGTGCATAACCTATCACTAAGAGCTATAATTAATAAGGATCATCTTAACTACAACAATTTTAAGGATTGGTATCAAAACTTGAGAATGGTTCTCAAGAAAGAAAGGAATCCTAGACGATCCTATTCCCGATGAACCAAACATTGACGATTTAGATGCGTATAACGATTGGTTGAAATACACCGAGGATTCGGTGCAAGTTTCTTGTCTCATGTTCGGAATTATTATTCCCGAGATTCAAAAGGATTTTGAAAATCATGGGACATATGACATGATCACCCAACTTAAGGAAGTGTTCCTTACTCAAGTTTTTTGCCCAAGACACATATTATAATTGATGTGGCTAGTACGTTATGATCCAAGTCGGGTCATACCCAATAACAAGCTAGAAAAATGCCATAATATTTATTGTAGATATGATCTAACAAATAAATATTAACACTTATGATATTTAGAAAATGGGTTTCTAAATATTTGCATATGAGGAATCGATAAATTATATGGATAATGTAATTAGAAAGATTATCTTATGACATTATTTAAGTTGGTTAAATAATATATATATATATATGATAATGGTTATGATATATTGCATGAAACTTATGGTATGTTAAAAGTGTTAAATTGTAACGATTCCGGCAAATTCAGGTATATCCTAGCCGGTATATACTATTTACGTGTCATTTAATACTGAATATATGAATTTATACGAGTATGTATGATTCACGGTACGAATTATACTCGATTATACAGTTAATCGTATTGGAAGTACGGTTAACCGATTGACGGTTATTGAAACCCGAATGAATCGGGGATTACATTATAGACGAAATATATAATGTTTAGTGATGTTTACGAAGTATTAAAGCTTCGGGATAAGTGAAATAAAGCACAGAAAAGAATTTCGATTTAATGGTACGTTGGTAACTCAAACGAAATCTTTTATACCAAACCAAGCAAGAGATGATCGATCAAGCCGAAAATGATGCACAATTATTAATAATATGATGTTTCAAGTAAATAAATGTCATGGTTTAAGTTTTTAAAGTTTTAAATCGGTTTTATATAAATTTTATTTTTAAGCCGAAAACGACCGTTTTGGCCTCGTTTTGAGCGGAATTAAACGTTTAACCGAAAAACGAACTGAACCAGATTATCCACAACATTATCCAGATTGCGTAATCTGAGCTTGTGGCCAAGATTGGAGGTGTGGCCCCCACCCCACCCTCCTTATGGAGACCGATCGGATGAGGGGAACACCCTCATCCCTTTCATTTTCTTTTTTCTAACATCCCAACTCCACAATTCTCTCAACCCTTCAAACATTCATCCAACTTCCCTTTGATTTATACCAAGAAACCGAGGTAAAGATCGTATTATAGTCGTGTTCATCTTCTTTTCTCAAGTCATTTACAAGAAAATGAGGTTTCAAATGAAAAATGGGTGAGAACCCGAGATGAAACCGATTCTTGCATGATCAAGTGATGTATACAAGTTATACAAGGGATCTTGTTCCAAGAAAGGTGTTAAAAGAGTCAAAAACGAATTTTTACGGTTAAAATCTTTGTTTTGATGTCTTAACCGAAACCATGAAAGAAATGGCTTGATTGTGGGTGTAACTTGTTATTGTGCTTGTAGGTGTTATATCTAGTTGCTAGCAAAGGCTAGAAAGCAAGATCTTTGCGATCTAAAGCTAGAAACACAAGGTAGTTCGGTTTTTTGTATGATTTATATGATTTGGACAGATTGTGATAGACTTAGAGTTGGGTCATGAAATTTCACAGAGATGATCTACACATGAAAATATGAGATCTGTGAAAATTTGTAATTTTTGGACAAACGATGAATATTTGGTGAATTTAATGCTCGGTTTTGGCTAAAAATGATGAAAAATAGTTAAACATCATGCAAAATTCTGGAAAATTCCAGATAAGCTTTTTATAACATATAAAAGTCACCCACAAAATTTCAGATCCGTTGGAGAAGCCTAAGTAGGCTTTTCGGTAAAACGAGTTCTAGGGTTTTCTAGCTCGGTTTTGGTGAAAAGGGCATGAAAAATGAGATTTTGGTTCTGGAAAAATTACAGGGAACTATGTGGACGGCAGGGGTCATCCCAGAAAAATTTGGGATTTTTCTAAGGTCGTTTGGTATTTTCGACATATTTGGTGTTTAAATGACGTTTAAAAATAGATAAATAAATGTTAAATATAAAAATTAATTCTGGAAATATTTTTATAAAATTCCTTACTGTCAAAAAGTGTTTTGTGCAAAATTTCAAGATCCGAGACTAAACGGATAATTATTTGTGCTAAAAAGAAAATAAAAACAAACTTTTAAAGCTTAAAACGCGTAAACCGGCAAAGTTCGCCTAAGCGAGCTGACTGGTGTGTAAAAACCTTAAAAATGGACTATTTTCATGAAACTAAGCTAATCAAGTAAAAATAAATCATCCAAAAATAATTCGGATGATTTGGGTATTTTTATCCGAAATAACAGTTTCCGGCACCCTAAAGACGGAAACGGGTCCCGCGGCCAAACGGGGCGTCTAAACCGAGCTCTAAATTCACGGTTTTAACTAAAATGTCAGTCAAACACTATTTTCGGGTCGTGTGTGACCAAACTCATTTTTGAAACATAAAAACGGATAACCGTGCTAGGCACGCAAAACGGGGAAAACATAATAATAATAAATTTTGACGGATAAACTCTAAGAGATATCACAATCTGAGTCCTGAGAAGTGTCCCTGGGTTAACATTGTCCCCGGATCGAGTACAGTACTGGGTTAACAGTGTCCCCAGATGTACCGGTTGACACGGATTTAATTTATGGAAATTGTATAGTAACGACTTAGGTATCATATTACAAATTCAGGCTCATAGCTGTTCACTGTACTACATACTGACTCACGAGAAGGTGAGTTTCACGAGCCCCTTTTTACTGAACTGCTTTAAATATTTTCCCGGGGCGGAAAGCATGTTTCCATCAAAATGTTTAAGTACATGCTGATCGCATGGAAATGAATGAATTTATACAATGTTTATTGTACGGGAATCGTACGGTAATGTATTAAGATGGTAATTGTCTGAGTTGCTAACATTGTAAGGCCCGAAACAGTGTTCTGGGTTAACAGTGTCCCCAGAGGTTATTAAATGTGTTTCTGGGTTAACAGTGTCCCCAGAGGTTATTAAATGTGTTTCTGGGTTAACAGTGTCCCCAGAGGTTATTAAATGTGTTTCTGTGTTAACAGTGTCCCCAGAGGTTATTGGATGTGTCTCTGGGTTAACAGAGGTTTCACTTGTGGGCTCAGCATAATTTCATCGCTAATATATGATTACTATAATGATTTGTCATGGTTTATTTAAATTAGTGAAACTCACCAACTATTCGTAGTTGACCCGTTTTCTTTACATGCTTTCTAAGTACACCCAAATTGGAATGAGTGATACGTGCTTGATGATGTGTGCTATTTTGTGGAAGCTTAAGGATCTTTACATTGTAATAAATATACTAATGTACTATCGGTAAAACTTATGTGTTAACGCCTAGTCGGTAACGAAACTCGGAACAATGTAATACGTTGTAAATTAATGTAGTGGTGTTTTCTTTATAAGCAATGCTGTTGATATCAGATGCGTCTGTTGCATCCCGTTTACGTTTCCGCTGCGGTTACGGGGTGTTACATAAATGTCACAAAGTTTCAATACACATGCGACTGGTACATGGAGTGTTAGTCTTGCGGCTAGTACATGGAGTATTAGTCACGTGACTAGTATATGGAGTATTAGTGTGTTGCCAGGAAAGAAAGAGAAATTATTTCTTGTAGGACCAGCCATTTTAGGGGGAAAATTCCCACCCTTTTGTTTAAATTTACTTTATCTTTATATTATTTCTTTGGACACAACACATGGGATGACCCAATAATAATACATGCAATATTATCACTCTTTCTATCCTCTCTCTCTTCTCTTCCAAAATCGGTTCATGGAAGAAGAAACACAAGAAGGGTTTTTGTGTGTAAAGTGTTATCAAATCCTAGCAAGCAAGGTGTTTGTTGAAGGCTTGGAAGGGAATACAAGCTTGAGGCTCTTCTCCATTGAAGGCTAGCCATTCAAATCATCATCTTCCTTGCATCTTGAAAGGGTTGTATTGCATAAACCCCCTATGGTTGTTGATTTTAGTAAGCATGTAATTTCGTATATGGATCCGGGGCTTGGATTTTACATATTAAATGGGTTTTATATTAATTTAGATAACAAGATTTAAAACTTTTATTCTGCTGCGTTTTTTCATATAAATGGGTTTATATGACTTTGATAATCTTGTTAAAACCCAACAATGGCATCAAGAGTAGCTTATACGGATACATGCTTCAATAGATCTAAAAACATTTTCGGGTTTTATGGCGTGGTTCACCATATGGCCGAAATTTTTGGGGCTTTTGGTTACCCGTTGGTTTTTCAAGATTATACATTACATGCATGTGATAATCTTGAAGAATTATGTCATTTGGATGATTAGTTGTTTTGTTTGGACAAAACCCGAAACTTTCGGTTTTCCTTATCCTTGGCTGAAAGTTTGAGGCTAAAAAGGGGAATCATTTTAGACATGTAATACATGCATATTTGGATGTGCATTTGGATGTTCATAACCTAGCTATGACATTGTGTTTGGATGTGTGTTTGTGTTGTATTTTTATTCAATATTCAATTTTGTTGTAATATTCAAATATTTGGGCATGTAATCTCTTTATTCATTTTATATTGGTTTGTAATAATAAGTAGATTAGTTGTATTTCTTTTGCTAGAGAAAAATGTATTAGGATATATTTTTTGTAAGAAGAAGCAACAAAGTTAGTTTTGGTTTTGGGCCTTAATGGACCTCAAAATCCAAGATGGGATTCTAGCCCAATAACCAAAGCCCAAACTTGGAGGCCCATGAAGCTAGGAGCTGAAGTTCGAGTACAAAAGGAAGCGCGTATAAAGTGGAGAAATCACAACACAAAAGTGGACACTTGAGGCATTTGGATGCGGAATCAAGTCCCGTTCACCGACACATGACTTTGTTCACATGGACATGACTTTGTTCACTTGGACATGCCTTTTATCACCTGGACATGACTCTGTTCACGTGGACATGCCTTTGTTCACCTGGACATGACTTTGTTCACTTGGACATGCCTTTGTGCGTTTGGTCCCTAGGAGAGACTTTTGGCACATTTTTTCGGTCAAGAAGTGTGGCCAAGATTAGGAGGCTATGGTTATGAACTTATGGTTGATTATTTATGCTTGCATGGTTGATTTATATATTTTGTTTTGTCTTATTTGGATAAGGATAATTAACAAATATAATATCAACAACTTGCATAAAATTGGTTCCTTAGAAATCAATAGGTAATAAAATTGGATTTAGTAAAGGTGAATGATTTCACAATAAAATGGGTTTTATCAAGGGAAACTTTGAAAATAGGTTTTCAAACAAAGTACTATACATTTGAAAGCATGAAAATGCAAGGTACATAAATAGTTTTCCAATCTAGAATTTAGAAAACTTAAATCCCTTTTGAAACAAGTTTAACTCATCCTTATATACAACACTCGAATTACTTGGGAACTCGATGTGGGGCAAAGGTCACCTAACCACATTGGAGAAAACATGTGTGTTTGAGGTGGGTTTGCCATATTTTTGGGCTAAAGGTCACATAACCATTTGTATGTCAAATTCACATGTGTGTGTAAGTAGGACGACTTGATTTGGAAACCATGTGAATAGGGTCACCGAATCATGGCATACAAAGGTGTTTATGGGATTAAACATGCAAACTAAACCTTTGATGTTTAACTGTTCCCATAAAACTAGAAGTTGCAAAGGGTTGCAATCGTCAAGTGTTGACTACCTTGTTAATTCAATAGTAGGATAAAGGTCACCTAACTAAAATATGAATGTAACGTTGGGTTCTAGATTTTAATATTTAATTGTCTTAAAGACACAAAGGATATTAAAGATTAAAATTATTTATTTGATATCGAAAATACTAAAATTGTGTTTGTTAAATTATGTAGATGTCCGCAATCTACAATCCACCAAACGTAATTATCCCACCCGTGCATAACCTATCACTAAGAGCTATAATTAATAAGGATCATCTTAACTACAACAATTTTAAGGATTGGTATCAAAACTTGAGAATGGTTCTCAAGAAAGAAAGGAATCCTAGACGATCCTATTCCCGATGAACCAAACATTGACGATTTAGATGCGTATAACGATTGGTTGAAATACACCGAGGATTCGGTGCAAGTTTCTTGTCTCATGTTCGGAATTATTATTCCCGAGATTCAAAAGGATTTTGAAAATCATGGGACATATGACATGATCACCCAACTTAAGGAAGTGTTCCTTACTCAAGTTAGGATGAAACGCTTTGAAAGGGTTTAAGCGCTTCCTGCTTCCTATCCTAAATTGAACCAAAGAACATTGTTCAAGCATTGAAACACAACATGTGTGCCTTTCTTCATATAACGGAGGAGAATAGGCCGGTGGATACTTCGCTCGAATCTTCACTAGATGGATTTCTAGAATTCTTCTCATTTAGAAGACGATGCAAAGGGCAGGCAGATTGAGGCCACAGTGGCAGGCCATGAGATAGATATTACAGAAAATTTGATAAGGGCCAATCTACAACTGAACAATGATTTGGATGTTCAGTTATCTTTTACTACCCAGAGATTGTTGCAGATGTTCCAAGAGACAATGGGGGTACCAAGGAGACGTTCACAGAGGGCAATTTAAAAAGGGCATGTTCCCCAAT
This sequence comes from Bidens hawaiensis, assembly GCF_021521415.1. NCBI lineage: Eukaryota > Viridiplantae > Streptophyta > Magnoliopsida > Asterales > Asteraceae > Bidens > Bidens hawaiensis. The sequence goes on along the minus strand of NW_027491406.1, from coordinate 1,098,996 downwards.
TTATACCGATTCTTGATTCACCATATTATACAAGGTTGAACACCAATGAGAGGTTCATAGACCCTCATGAGCAAGGAAATCACAAATGCCACTGTTGCAATCATATACAATCGGCCATTCAACTTTTCGAGACTCATTTTTGAAGGCCTAGTGGATAATTTGTGAAAGGAGAGGGATTCTAGATTCTTGGTCTATCCCAAATTTTTACAAATAATCTTTAATATTATATTCCCTAATTTACCAACCTTGGGCACAACACGTGTATTTCAAGATCCAAATGTCTATAGAAGAATTGCAAAGTTGGGGGCAACTAGCAATTTTAATCCAGAGATTGAGTATGATATATTCCCATTGTTGATTGACAATGATTTGGAGATCATGGAAGGGCTAGAGTCACCTAGAGTGACTAGTGATGAAGATGGGAGTGAGAGTGAGGATGATGGTGATAATTTCTTTAATAATTATGATGATAATGATGGTGGGGGAGATGATAATGTTGATCAAGATGTTGTGTAGGAGGAGGAGATTGTGAATATCGATGATGTTGTACATGTTGTGGTAACTACTGTAATGGATCAAGCTCCGGGGGAGACATCAACCTTTGATAACCCTATTCCTACACCACCAACCTCACCACAAAACCAATCACCTGCTCACCACCAAATCCAAGACCCATACATTCCGTCCCTACTAACTTCCCCACAAAACCAAACCCAATCACCAACCCAAACCCGAATACTAGACCAACCTGAACATGAACTGTACATACCTGAATACATACCGGGCCACCTTATAAACCAACCAAATATACCATACCAATAATCCCCAACATATTCCCAAACTTCTGACCAATCACAAACTCCTACATTCCAAATCATACACACTTACACACCTACAATATAAACCAGAAACCAATTACCCTCAACTATTGAAAACATCGTATAAATCCCACCCCATGAAACTCACCAAAACCAAATTCCTAGTAAAGATTTGTTCCACTGAAACTTGCTAGTCAAGATAAAAATGGAAACTGGTATCAAACAACTAATACATCATAAGGATTCAAACTAATCTCTCCTACTGAGTTGAATGGTCAAAGGTTAGTGGTTGACCATAACTCATCAATATTTTGATAAACCAGTGAACAATCATCCATAACTGATGTTCTCATTACATAAGTAGTTTCAAAGAACGATGAATTCTGAAAGCTTGTAGCAATTGTTCTTGTATTTGTTCCAAGATCAGTTGTTATACAAAGTGAATATGTTCAAACAGAAATTCATCCAACATCTTTACCTGGATATAGATCACCGGGCAGAGTTCTTGTGGACAGATTAGGCGTGAAAAAGAAGAAAACAACTAAAAATAGTCAAAAGAAGCATTTGTTTCTAAATCCATGTGATGTATGTCATAAAAACCATCACTTAACAGAAAATTGTAGATTGTTGAAAGCAACTGAACATAAAAAGACTATTGTAGCACGTGATGTGTTTCTTCAAAATATAAAAAACAACCCCCAAAAATAAATTTCAGTTTGAATGTGTTGAAACACCTGCTACAATGGCCTTAAAGAACATCCCAAGTTTAAGAACTGTTCAAGTAATAGATGCTCCATCCACTAAAATATTACCAAAGAAAAAACTGTTTCAAATAATCAAACAATTGTTTCACAAAGTGCTGAGATTAAAATTCTGATGGAAAATCAAAAACAGTTGATGAAACTTGAAAAGAATCTTCAACATAAAATTGATTTATCTTCCTCAAATTAGTAACCCAAGACCAAAGGGACTCGGGGTAATCCTTCTAACTAATTTCCTTTAAATGTGCAGAGAGCTTTCACATGCCTTGAAATCTTATGGTATGTTGATAGTGGAGGCTCTATTGATCAGTGTTTTCTAAAAACACTATTTTTTCTATACTACTGTTGAGAAAAATAATGAAAACAACCATTTAAAATACTTTTCAAAAGGACTAATCAGTTTTATTCAAAACAACTGTTCAATGATAAACAAAAGTTGTTCATTATTCAACATTTGTTTAGTAACATAACTACTAATGTCGATTAGTATTTTTGAAAAGGACCTATCAGTTTTATTCAAAAAACATATCAATGATAAACAACAGTTGTTTCATTATTCAACAGTTGTTCAGTATTAACTAGTTGTTGTTTCAATTGAACAGTGGTTTTAGCACTAAATTTTAACCACCCACTTGCAAAACCGCCTAAGCCATCGCCAATCACAAATTACCTTCCATAATTATATTTCTTAATTCTAAATAAAGCTTTTGCATGTATTATATCTCGCCTTATCATAGTTCGATTACACAAATTGCTTTCTACCACCGTCATTTTCACATACTCTGCAAACATGGCACAAAAACCCTTGAAACCTTCAATTCAAGAAACCTCACAACTGGTTACCATATCTCATCACCAACCATGACTATCCAACGTATGATACAATCACTAGAAGTAAATTTCATAATATCTTGACGATTGATCTAAACACTAAATGACTTTTGGAAACATGCATCAATCTAGTATGGTATTAAAACAAGACGCCTTTGTTTATCAAATCAAATGTAGGTAAGTCAGAGCTAATTTTATCATCATCACTCTTTTCACAACATCTGGAGTCAAATGATGACGATTTTAATCGGAAGTTTGCTCCACAAACTCTAAAGTCAGAGTTCATTGAAAGAGGTTATTTGGCTTCAACTAAGAAAGTCACACTTTACAAAAACTTCCTCCCCCTCCCCCCCTTCAAAGAAAATCTTATTCCATACTCTGCTTTAGTATATGTCTTGCAAATCCACCTAGTGGAATGAATTGCAATTAAATGTTCAAAATTTGGCATATTCCATTCTTACTGGTGAAGATTACATCTTTTTTAAATCACTATTTATTGATTTGGTAAATAATGTTAAAGCAATGATTGCTCCCTAGGAAAACCGTTTTTAATGTTTTCAGGGTTCATTTTGGTATATGTCATGAAGATATTACCAAAATATTATTTCATCCAAGGAACATCAACAAAAGTCAAAGTGTCAGTAATAAGATCTTTGCGAGAATGTAGGATTCCAAATCACCAACCTTAGTTGATAAGAGGAACTTGCCCAAACTGCTGATACTTCTATAACAACGGTTACCGAAAAAGAGCCCACACTACCAAAAGAAAATTATCCAAGAAAACAACAAAAGCCAATTCCCAAAAGAAAAAAATAGTTGTCAGGAGGTTGAGGTGCCTGAACAACCTGTGTTAACACAAAAGCCACAAAAACAACTGACTGTGGTTACTTCCTCACAACTAGTCACATCTCTAATTGTTGATAAACGAACGTCTTTAGCTTTTCGTCTGGTTCTTGGTTGGTTTGATAATTGTGTTTACAAATGGGCTAGCGGATAAGTAAAACACATTTAGCACATATGGACGTACATGTTAATTGTTTGCATGTGCATGGAGTTATACGGACTTGGTTACTACCCACGTAAAAGTTTGTATGGGTGAAAGGTTTCTGATTTCCGCATTAAGTTTAATATACATATACGTTGCTATATGATGCACTACATGATGATGTCATAATATACACGGCTACTATTAGCCACATATATATTGGTATATGGACAAAGGATTTCACGTTGACATTTTGCGCATATAGATTGAGGCATCGTTATACGCTGACTTATACGGTGGGGCTTATACAGGTTGCAATACTTATACGGCTGATTGCACATGGAACTTATACGCTAGCTGTGGATGATGTTTGTCTATAAATGGATTAGTTTGTTTTCATTTTATTAAGCTTCCGGATCAGTTTTCTCTCAATGTAATATTTTCGGATTAGGTCAAGCTTGTACGCGTAATTATAATTTCTTATGTATCATGTACAACTATCTTTATAAAACAATCTAATGATGAGTTTTATAGATTTAAGAGGCCATCTTTATAGACCTAAGTGGATGGAGACCTCTGAGGAACAGAAAGAGGGAATCTTTAGAAAACAATCTAATGATGAGTTTTATAGACTTAAGGCTAAGAAAGATAGGGAAGAGAATCAAGTTTTTCCAGTTAACAAGTTTGTTGAAAGGAGAAAATGTTTTTGTCGTAATTAGAAAGGACATTTAGTCTACTCATGCCCAAAACGATTATCAAATTCTCAAGTGAAAAAGCATGTGGCAAACAAGAAACCACATGTGAAGGTATTATCTATGAGACCTACTTCTCCATCCATAAATTTCAAAACGGGTTGTGGAGAAGGAATTGTTTAAGAACAATTTTGACGTCGGTGAGTTTTCAAATGTGAAGAAGACTAATGATGATTTTTATAAAAAGACAAGTTATGTTGGGCAGAGCTGGGTGGTAAAGAGTAAAATAAAAGATGAAAATTAAACCACCTATTGAACAAGTTGTTAAACCACTTCTTTTTGAATATAAGGAACAATCTGTTGAGTTTTCAAATGAACTTGTTAATCCAATTGTTGAACAAGTTGTTGAGTTTGTTTCATCTATTTCATGTTCATCTGATTGTGAATATGAATACATTGAGGATGTTTTAAATAAAAAAAAATGAAACAACCCAAGACCAGGAAGGCTTGGGTTTCCTTTTTTCACTAATCGCATACTTTGGTAGGGGCTTTCAAGATCCAATGACTCACGTTGGGTTATGGATAGTAGAGCCTCTCGACACATGACTGGAACTCTTCATTTGCTAAAGAATGCCAAATCTATTTGAGGAGGATATGTGGGGTTTGCGGGAAATCAAGGAGGTCAGATTGTTGGTGAGTGTATTTTGTCAAACGGGAAAGTGATATTTGAGAATGTGAACTACATCACTGAGTTGGAGATTAATCAGTTGAGTATTTCTCAAATCTGTGACAAAGGATTCTCTACTCACTTTACCAGTCAAGATTGTTTGATTCTGAAGCCAGGATTCAAAATACAAGATCAATGGATACTGATGAAAGCATCAAGGGAGAATAATCTATATGTTCTTAATATGTGTGTGGCATCAACGACTAAGGGTTTTGTTCAATGTTTAGTCACCAAGGCATCAGAAAACGAATCGGTATTATGGCATCGACGGATGGGCCACATCAGCGTTCGTAAGATGAACAATCTTGTTCACAACCAACTTGTTGATGGAGTAAACGTCAAAGGTTTTCATTGGAGAACTGATTGTTTGAGTTGTAGGAAGGGTAAACAAAAGAAGAAGGCTCACCCAACGAAGTCTATCAACTCAATCAACTTACCTTTTGAGAGGCTACTCATGAATTTATTTGGTCCCGTGAAGGTCAAAAGTATTACCGGTGAACTTTATTGTTTGGTGGTTACTGACGATTACCCACGCTTCTCATGGGTGATGTTCCATGAGTCTAAAGATGAGACCTTCGACAACTTAATGATTTTATTCATGAAGCGCGAGATGCTATATAATCTGTCAATTAGAAGAATCAGAAGCGACAATCGTACCGAGTTCAAGAACAATCGAATGCTTCAATGTTGTGATGAGCGTGGTATTATTCATGAATTCAGTGCTCCTTCTACTTCACAACAAAATGGAGTTGCTGAACGAAAGAATAGGACTTTGATTGAGACAGCTAGGGCTATGTTGGCTGATTTGACACTACCAGTTAGCTTGTGGTCAGAAGTATTTGCCTCGGCTTCTTATACTCTTAACCGCGTTCTTTCTAACGGTAAAGAAGTTTTGCAAAACTTGTATCGAGTTGCTAAATCAACGAAAGCCGAACTTGAAGTGGCTTGAACCGTCTGGATCAAAATGTACTGTTCTTGATCCTAATGGTAAATTTGGTGCTAAGTCTGTGGAGGGTTTATTTGTTGGTTATGATAGTCCTTTAGGACGTGTATTAATACCAAGCATTAACCGGATCGTGCAAGTGCAACAAGTTGATTGCCAACTTTATTCTACTCCAATTAAACGAAAGGGCGATTCGTGGATGTTTGACTATGACATCTTGTGGAGTTGTTTCTCATTTCCTAAAAAGAAAATCACTGATGAAATGGCCGCACTGTTATTTCAACAACATTTGGCAGAAGGAAGTAGTGATAATATTTCACCACAAGATGTGCCAATTTTCACAGATGACCTGGCACCAGATATTGATGGTCCATTTGAAGATACACCGGCTACACCATCCTTTGATGATGATGGTGAAGATCATGATGATGTGATTGATTCCTTGGTTCAACTGACACCTAATTCTAATGAAGTGGTTTCTGATGAATTGGCTAGTGAAGATAATGTCAATAATCTACCAACTGATGTGGCAGTTCCTGATGAAGTCATTCCTAGAAAATTTTCTTATCATTCGAAAGAAAATATTATTGGTGATCTTAATACTCGAGTACAAACTCAGTCAAATCAACCAAAGTCTTAGTTGTTACTATACTCAAGTTGCTCATATTCAAAGTCGATTATCATTCAATGTTTTATCACACAAATTGAACCGAAGACTTCTAAACAAGCGTTGAGAGAAGAAAGTTGGGTCAATGCGATGCAAGAAGAATTGTTACAATTTGAAAAGCTTGGTGTGTGGAAACTTTTTGATCTACCTGATGACAAACTATGCATAAATACCAAGTGAGTTTTCTAGTGTAAAAGGAACAAAAATGGTATATTTGTTAAATCAAGTCTCGATTGGTGGTTCTTAATTTTTTTAATCGAAGGGAAGGAATCGATTACAACGAAGTCTACGCTCCTGTAGCTAGACTTGAAGCAATCAAAATTTTCTTAGCTTTTGCATCTTGGAAAGGATTCAAGGTTTATCAGTTAGATGTAACGTTTTCTTTCCTTAACGGTAAATTGGGTGAAGAAGTCTATGTAGGACGCCACAGAGAGCTTGGTATGACAAATTGTCTAAAAACCTATTAGACAATAGCTTTGTTCGTGGCACCGTCGATTGTATACTCTTCACGAATGAAGTAGATGGTGTTTTGCTAATTGTCTAGGTCTACGTTAACGATATCATGTTTGGGTCAACAAACGATGCTCTGTGCAAAGATTTTGAGGAAATTATGAATCAAAGTATGAGATCAGCGATATGGGATAATTAAGTTTTTCTTGGGTTTGCAAGTCGAACAGATGCTTGACAAAGTGTGTTAAAGATATCCTCAAAAAGTTCAGAATGGCTAACTCAACGCCAATAAGCACTCCTATCCCGCTTAATCAAGGAATTGGTCCTGATCCCACCGGGGAGAAGGTTGATGAAACACTCTATCGTTCTATGATTGGATCTCTCATGTATCTCACTGCTTCAAGGCAAAACATCATGTATCCTGTGTGTTTGTGCGCGCGATATCAATCCAATCCAAGAGTCTCTCACTTATCGTTAGTGAAGCGGATACTTCGCTATATAAAGGGATGTCTAGGGCTCGGTCTTTGGTATCCACGAGACAATTTTTTTGAGCTGAGAGCGTATTCTATTCTAACTATGAAAGTTAAATGCAAAATCTTCCACGGTCGGTTGTCAATTCTTTGGTAACAGGTTGGTGACATGGAAGTGTAAGAAATAGACGACTGTATCACTATCTACCTGTGAACATGTGTACGTGGCTGCTTCTAGTTGTTGTTCTCAGGTTTTATGGATACAACAACAGATGCGCGATTATGGTTAGAAATTTCTTACTACTCCTATTTTTGTAGATAACACTACTACTATATCCATAACTAATTCATCCATGTTTGTTACGAGAAGAAGTTGATCACCGTAGACAAAATTCACAGCGACGAACAAAAAGCTGATCTTTACACCAAAGCTTTTAATAAAATTAGATTTTTTATTTTTGGGGCTAAACGGTATTAAGAACATTGGAGGTGGAAAATTGAGTGATTCCGAGGTTATAGAATCCGACCTTGAATAGCCATTCATCGAGGTGAAATTTCTTTTTATATTCTATAAAATAGTTTTTGATTTTAGGGGGGGGGAGAAATGTTTTGGGAAAATACAAAAACATTTGAAAACTCTTAACAGTCAAAAACATTTGAAAAGGTTTGAAATACAAAAATATTGAAAAATGTGAAAAATATAAAGCCAATAGAAATGACTTTTGAAGCATAAAAGGAAAATGATAGTACATTGATCATGTTGTTCCAAGTATAAACAAGTAATGTCGGTGCATTGGTAGGCTTTGAAAACAAACAAGTAAGGGAATATGTGATATAAACTGTCGTTCCCGTGTTGATCACTCAAACTCACAATAAAAGTCACAACCCACACAGTAACTATGTCGACAAGAAGGTTGATGACTTTGCTAATTAGGGTAAGAATAGATGTTTGTTAACGGCGGAATCACTAACAAACACTATCTGTTGCTTAAAGATTAAATGTAACAAACACAAACAATAACTCAAAAGATTACCATTTATAGAATGGTTACATACAAATGTAAATCGATTAGGGTTTCTTGTAAGGAATGTTTATCCGTACTAATCTTAGGACAGCCGTCACACTCAATCAGGAATATTCGTTAGGTCTGAAAAGTGTAAAGTGGCAAAATCCGTGGTAGGCGTGCCCTAAAATATTCTATTTATAGGTCTGCCACCACCTCACAGCTGTCCTGTCTACTAGAAACCCTAATGATTGGTACATAATCATATAACATATTACAAAACATTCTAAGTGTAAAAACAAGTGTTCGGGCACAAAATATGCCATTTGTCTTCTTCGAGCAGACCAAGTAACCTTGATGTGTGCTGGTAAACAATTCTCCAGGTAGACTTTACTTAGAGTATTTTCCTTAGAAAATACTCACCTAGCAGAATTCAATCTTCTTGACCATAGCAAACTTTGCTCGATATAGTCCTACGAGCAAACTGTTCTTCATGAATCCCTTCAACTCTTTGTTAAAGAATAACTAATTAAGCAAACCAAAGTGTGCTAGGAACATTGTTTGATTTGTGCTAGTAGCACTGTAGCTTGCTCAGAGTTGAACCTTGCTAGAGAAAGTAGTGCTCGACTTCAAAAGCTTGGTTTAGTCAAGGGTTTGATGGTAAGGAAATTGTGCTCGACTTCAAGAACACCTTTGCTAGACAAAGTGAACCCTGCTCGGATTATCACTTATGAAGAATTCTAGAAGATAACCTTGCCCGATAGGCAAAATACCTTGCTAGGACAAGTAAAACCTTGCTCGGATGTCCAAGTGTGCTTGTTATCCATACTTAGCCATTTCTAAGGAGTGTTGAGAAGATTCCAATCTCCCTTAAGTCATATCATATCAAATCCTTGACTCAACAATCTCCTCCTAGATTGGAACATCTCAGTTGTCTGAAAACACCTCTAAGGTTACATACACTTAGTCAAAAATACAAAGCAAATCAAAATCAAATTACATATCAAAATCAAAAGATTACATAGTTGAGAATTCTGTCCGTAAACATTACAAAGCAAACCCTAATGCTAAAACAAAGTCTTTATTTCCTTGCCTAATGAGCTGCTTGTTTTCGATCAACTATTACATATCCTGCTCTTTTTTTGGAGATAAACATTCTTTGTTGATGAGGATGATTGATAGGAAATATCAAGTTCATTATGTCTCTCAAGTCCTCATTATGTAGAAAGATCATATCTCCATCATTCCGGAAAATACCCAAAATCAGTCCATCGGAGTTGCGAAGAATGTGGTGGTCTTCATTACTGTTGTAGTCAACTTGAGTAATCCTACCATTCTTCGGAACTTCGTGATTGGGTCTTGTCATTCGTCTTCGCATACTGATGCACGTATTCAAGTTGGACGGTGGGTTCTTGTCCCTGACTTTTGAAAGGTAGCCAAATTCAGCACTTCTTATATCACTTATATGCTTGACTCTTCTAGGTCTGTTCTTGCTTAGTTAGCTTCCACTTCTTCCCTTGATTCAACAGTGGAAAATTCTTCTCAGCTTCACGCTTCAAATATTTTGACAGTTCATTTTGTTGTCTGCCAGCCATCTTGTTTCTATCATGATAATCATACAGATCAAGTTTTGCCATTTTCTCAAGCTGTTCTCTCTTGTAATCTGCAAAGTCATATTTGAAGATAATCTCTCTTAATTCTCTGCTTTCCATTATCACTTTCAAAGTATGAGAGATAGAGTCATAGAAGAGTTTTACTGGTAGGTCCACATCATTTTGTGGCCTATCTTGTCTCCGTTATGAATATCTTCTTGGCTCATTGGTTCTTGATCTTCTTGAAGCTGAGGACCTTGTTGGAATTGACTACATTGGTTTGGAGGTGCCCAATACTCCAAATTTCTTTTTGTACATCTCAACTACCAATTCAGCTGGTATGGTCAACAAATCTACAAGATTTTCACCTTCATCTCTAAATAATCTTCCAATGATATCCATAATCTTGTCATCTATAAGCTGATCAGCTGGTACAAATCGTCCAGCTACAAAACTTCTGGGATTCACATCTTCTGTCAGAAGCTTCACCCATTAAGCCTTTTGTTCATAAAATAATTTTTTCAACTGTTCTTGTCCCAGCATATGAAACATATTTCCTTTCATACCCTTGTTTTTCATCACTTCTTTCAATAATTTAATCATCTCTTCATCCTCCATTGTTCTTTATGTTTAACCGGTTCTATATTTACTTGTACATGGATGGGAATCTTTGATGCTTGAGCTCTTTCCAGCTTATCTTTCTCCATTTCAGACACTAGCAGAGCAAGCTTGTCTGATCGGCTCATCCCTTCAATCTCATTCAATCTCCCCATGGCTTCCATCACCCTTTTAACAAAATTAATTGTTCATCTTCCCATCTTTTCTTTCTATCCTCCTTGATTTTATCAGCCATTTTCACTAGCCTTGGCCTCTTGGCAGAAGGTTCAGGTTGATCTTTCTTAGATAGTATATTGAAATGAGGCTCAACAACTTCCTTTAACAAGCTATCAACAAGCTCAGGAGTCATACCAATTTCAATCAAATATCCGCATTTTCCTCCATACTTTTTCTTTACAGCCTCTATTCTTTCTTTCAGCTTTGCTTCTCTTACAAATCTCTCCTTTTCTTTCTCAATGGTTTCCCTTGTTGTGTTTTAATGTCTCTCCAAGTCATGGAAACTCATTCTGCTCAATTCAAACCGTGCATTCTCAAATATTCTCTATACTTCAAGGTGTCAACATTTTTCTTTTGAAGTCTTTTCTTTATCTCATAATCTTCTTTATCAATTAATTTTTGTAACTCCTCATCAGATAGAGAAGCCAATCTTTCAAATCCGTATCCAAATCTGATTAATTTTACATTCAAATGATTGTTTCTTTGAGCTGCATTCAGACTTTGTTGAATGTTCTCCCTCTTTGCGTCAGTTATGTCAATTTAAAGGGAGATGACTTCAACCTTTTCAGCCTCATCAGGCTTGTCTTCATCATCATCACTATCATCTTTGTCCTCACATTCAGTTTCATCATCTTTTTCTGTGGAATCATCCAAAGCTTCAATTATTGGTTCATCTGGATTAGGAACATTCTCAGGAACATCCTCAGGCCTAATCATCTGAATTGGAACATGCATAAAATGGCTTTCATGTCCTGTAGGACTTTCAACAAAGAAATCAGAATTACTATCCCTTTTTCCCTTCCTTGTGTATGTATTTACAAACCTGTTTACATTAGATGTAAGCTCCTCATGTATCTTGGAGGCCTTTTTCAACAATGTTGCTACCATATCCTCAGTCTCCGCTTGCTTGATAAATTCTTCATTTTCAGCTTCATTTTCTGGTTTATTTTGAGGTTGATTTTGAGGTTGTCTAAATACACTTAAGACCACTACCAATGATTTATCCACCTCTTCAGCTCGTTTCATTTTTATCAACATTTCAATCACCTCCTGTTCCTCTTCCTCTTCTTGGTTCAATGTTTTGGAAATGTTGGCTTGTTAGTTTCGGCAATGAATTCCCTCTCCTTTGTTTCTGTTATAACTTTTTCAAGCCTTTTGCCTGCTTTAACATTATCATCCTCTTCATCATCCTCATCATTTATCTTATATGTAACAACAGGTTCTTCTTCATCATCAGCTATTGTTTTCCCCTTTTCCAATCTCTTTTTATTTTCTTCTTCTATTTCAGGGGGAAAGTTATCAATATCATCTGACAAATCCTCCATCTCCTTGTCTTGCTGAACCTTCTTAGAACTTCCTCATTAGTTTCTTGTTCAGTTAGAATTAGTTCCTCAGTTGCAAATCCTTCATCCATCACAACATCAGTCATCACATCTGTGGACATTGCATCAGCCATAACATCAGTAGCAATAACATCAGTTGCTATTGCTTCTGTTGTGGCCACATTCTCAGTAGTTTGATTTTCCTTTTCAGCATCAGTCTCTTTTTCATTCCTTAGTAGATCATCATCAAAGTCTCCATACAAAGTATTCAACACCTCATCAATCACATCATAGTATTGTTCATCATCACCAGATTTATCTCCTTCATAATCTTCATCAAAGATCATTCTCTCATCACTATCCTCATGCTTACTATCACCATATGAATTCAATATACTTTTCAATCCATTAACTTCAACCGCTACTTCCACATTCACCATCTCTTCATCAACAGTCTCATCAGCAACAGTGGCTACATATATATTCTCCTACTGTTTTGGGGCAGCTGAGGTCTTCTCAACCTCTGCCTCAAGGGTTTGAATTCTTTGAAGAGCTTGGGCCAATTGTTCTTCAACTCATCATTTTCTTTCAACACCTGTTCATTCCTCCTTCTCATGTTAGCATTTTTCCAACATAAGATCTAGATTTCTTCCAAATAGATAAGTTCCAAAGGGAGGGGTATTAGGTGGTGAGTTAGAGAAAAGTTCAGGTGAAGGTTGGATATGTTCAGTGGATGGTTTAAAAGTTTGGAATTGTGGAAAGATTGGGTCATTGGGAGGGCTTGGGTCCTCAAAAATGTTTTCACTAGTAGATGGCAAAGGATTGATGTTTGGGATCAAAAGTGTTTTGGTATGGGTTATTGTGAATGTAGGTTGGATGGGTTGTTCTAAGGTTTGGGAATGTGTTGGGGATGTAATAGGTGTGGATGGGAATGTTTGTAAGTGTGTTTGAATTGATTCCGGGATATATGGTTCATGTGTTGGCTGGCTTAGGTCCAGGGTAGTTTGGCCAATGCTGTGAGGTGGGCTTTGGTTTAAGGTTTCTGGTGGTGTTTAAGGTGGGGATTCGTGTATTTGGGTATGTGGTGGTGGTGAGTAAGGTGGTGTTGCTGGTGGTGTGGCTAAGGGTGTGGTTGGTGGTGTTGGTAGGGTTGATTCTCCCCCTGATCATGTACATCATCAACAAATTCTCCTTCATCTCCTCCTTCATGTCCATCTCCCTCATCTCCTCCATCATCATTATCAAAATTATCAACAATATCCATCTCATCATCATCTTCGTCATCTGTGGTTAACTCAGGCACATGCATAATTTCATAATCATGGTTAATCAACCATGGTAATACATCAAACTCAACATTTGCATTTAATCTGCTTGTGCTAGCTAGATTAGCAATTCGTTTATACACATTTGGATTCCGCAATACATGTGTTGTACCCATTGTGGGTAAACCTTGTAGCTCATGATTGAAAATTATTTGCAGAAATCTAGGATAGGCTAGTAATTTTTTCTTTGTTCGACTTCCTCAGTATGCTCACCATTTATTCGAAAAATTGAATGGTATATCATAGACTATCGCAATAGTTGCATTAGCCAAATCCCGAGTCATAGGAGTCCATGATCCCTTTCGAGGGGAAAAGCCCTAAATAATGTGGTGAATCAGAAACCTATACAGGTTGTGGAACATTCCTATTTGGAACTGTCCTTCTTTAACCTCCCCTTGATAGCCCATAGTATGCACAAATATCTTCAGCAGATGATCAGTTGTAAAATGAATCGTATTGTGATCATCATCATGTAATTCCTAGCAGGTTCTGATTAATCATTCAGTTATACGAATCTCCTGTCTTGCCATGATAGCTTCCAAACGTCTACGATTAATATCATCGTGTAATGTGACTGAGTGCCAGAAATCTAACAAATGATTTCTATATATCACGGGGCACTCTGTTAAGGCGAAGCGAATATTTGATCTTTGAAGACATCTTATCATATATTCCACTCCCTGATTATCCGGCGTCAATTGCAACAAGGCACACATGTTGTGCTTATGCTCGAATGGATAGGTCGGTTCAAATTCATCCGCCATATTTGAACACACAAACAAAAACACATACAAAGTAAATATTAGTCATAAAGCTCATAACTTTGAAGGATTTACGTTATAATTTGAAGAACGGATAAAGAAATGTCTTTTGAACCTGATCTTCGACAAATTAAAAACATACACAAAAAACAAAGAGTTAGTAAAAGTAAACAATCAATGCCAATAATCACTTAATCTAACTCGGAAAATTCTTAATCGACGCTTACCAAGTCGGATTGTGTGGGCTGGTAAGCTAGGGTTAGGGATTTTGAGTTTATCGTCGGATGATATTATGAAACGAGAGCGAAAGTGGAAGGAGAGAGGCGTTATGAAAGTGGTTTTTAAATGCATTTTGTCATTTAGTGAGTAAATAGCTGTCAAACAGTAACATTATCCATTAAATATATTCACATTTAAAACCTTGCTCGATAAAGTTGATTTAGCAAACCATGCTAAAAAAGTGATTATTCACATAGCTTCCTCGGTATTTTCCACTTTCTTAAAGCTTGCTCGTTCTAGAGTTATTTCAGAGTTTTTAGAAATAAAGCTAAGTAAAATGAAGGAAGCTTACTCGAAATACATGATTGTTCTAGAAATAAATCACAAGTGTAATAATCAAGTATAAATCATCAAATAGGCAACCTGCTAGGAATCAATTAAGAATCCCAAAATAATATCTTAAACATATTCCTAAGTGTCAACCTTGCTCGATTTTCTGACAAACTCAAACCTTACCCGAAAAATGCATAAACAGTTAGCAAATAATCATTCAAATAAACTATTATACATAGTGTGCTCGAGGCACTGTTGAATAAGCAAAGTGTGCTAGAGATGAGCACTAGACACAAAGTGTACACGAAAAGCAAAATTTTGAAAATTACCAAGTATGATTAGAGAACACTTGAAAATTTCAAAGTGTGCTTGAAACATTAAGTATGCTCGGAAAACTAAGTTTGCCCAAAAACACTTGTAATTTCAAAGAAACATATTCATATTCACATAATCATTAAGTGTGCTTGAATTTAAAGTTTACTTGAAAACATTATAAGACAAATTCAAGTACACACTTATAATCACAAGGCTTGCTAGAATGAATTCAAACAGTTCAAACAAACACCTAAGTGTGCTAGAAAGTTTAAAAACATTAAAGCTTGCTGGAATTAACATACTCAATCACAAAGCTTGCTAGACTGACTTAGACAACCTATAAAACAGTTAAGTTTGCAAGAGAGTTTAGAAATCAATAAAGCTTACTAGTTAACAATGTAATTAATCATATCAAATAGCTTTCTAGTAACAGTTGTACTTTCAATCAAAACACTAAAGTATGCTAGAAAGTCTAAAATATATAAAAACTTGCTAGTAATTATCATATTCATACATAATCAAATATCAATCCTTCTCAGAAAGTTAAATTTCAAGTAAAATAGTAAACTCTACCCGAAAGGTGTAAAAACTTCAAAGCCTGCTCGAAATGGATAAACATTGACCAGAATGTCTAAGTTTGCTCGATAAGGTTATAAGACATCAAAGTTTACTCGAAAATAAAGATTCAAACCTTTTGAAGGTAAAATGCAACTCTTTCTGACTTAAACCAATTATCAAACATATTTTTATTTAATGATCATTGGTTAAGAGAAAATGGTGCATTAAGAGATCAAATTTCAGTTATCTTTCCTTGCAAAACATATTCTATCTTTTTCTGAGAAGATCTCAACCATGGGATCATATTACTTCATTCTCAGCATCAGTATGACAGTATAGAAAGGTTAATAGCAGGTTTAGACTTAACATGAATTTCATTTCTTTGGTGGTATGATTTAAGGTTCAATTAAGATGCATAATACTCAATGGATAACACATATTGTTTTCTGATGCTCCATATCTATTCTCACGGCTTATTTGGCTTTCTCCAGATCACCCCTATTTGACTTTGACCCCCTGGATTTGGTTAAAATCCTTTAAATGACAGAACTTATGATT
The DNA here is from genome assembly GCF_021521415.1 of Bidens hawaiensis. Lineage (NCBI taxonomy): Eukaryota > Viridiplantae > Streptophyta > Magnoliopsida > Asterales > Asteraceae > Bidens > Bidens hawaiensis. The sequence goes on along the minus strand of NW_027491406.1, from coordinate 1,082,831 downwards.
TTTTTAACATAAGTTTGTAAGCATATAACAACATGTGTTGTTTAGTCAGCATTTTGTTCACTTTTGTTCTTTGTCATTATAATATAAATACTTCATTTTGTGGACCATATACCAACGGGCTCGTGTATGACTGGATAATCACTTTTCTGCCTATCATATGGAAAGATTTATCTTGGAACATGCATAGACAACAATGTAACTCCACATTAAGCTTAGCAGTTTCTTTATGTTTATATCACCTTAGATTTTTCACATAATGAGAAAGCAACCATGCTTGTTAATGATTGCACTAATTGTCTTTTTAGCCTATTAAATCCATATGATTTGCTAAGTAGTCAATGTACTATCATTTCCCATATTTAAAATTTTCAGTCGCCCCAATTACTCTTAACATCCAGTTGAATGGCTATCCTGTTTGTCTACAAGTAGTCAGCAGGACCAAACACATAAGTAAATATATGTCCTTTTGGCTTAAAGTCATTGGCATAATTTTAAGTGAAAGAACACATTAAAATTGTCCCAAATGCTTTCTGTCTTTAGGTTAATGGCTATCCTTTGAAACTATAGATAGATGAAAGGTCTAAACATATACAAGTATATGTCCCTCTGACTTGAGAAAACAACATAATTTTAAGACTTTTCAATGAAAATTTTCTTTTAAGCTTCTATAAAGCTTTGAACTGAATAGTATTATCATATCTCTACACCATAAACAACTTGCTCTGTTTTATCAAAAAATTGTGTTGGTCAAAAATTGTCTTAACGGTTTTCATTAGAGCATATCATTTTGACATAAAAACACATTTTGACACAAAGACAAGTAACATATTCAAATCTTAATTATAAACGATATTATCAAAACAAGAAAACTTTACACAATGTATAGTATAGTTTATCCTAATAACATCATCTGATCAGATTACTCACATAATCAAGTATTCAATTAAGGCATCAGATAAGCATACACATTTAAGTATATCAATTCAAAACACTTATCATGACATCCTAAGAGTCAACTGATAAACAAGCATAAGCATCAAAGATACCTAATTTGCACAAATAATCAATTAAGCACATATCAGTTAACATCAAAAAGTAGCATATTCAAACACACACAACAATCACTTAGACCTTCTAACAAAAATAGTCAATTACCATATAGAGGCACAAATCATCGATCAGACTTTCAAAAGAAAGATGAACCTGGTTTTGTCAAGTGGTTTTGTGAATAGGTCAGCCAAATTATCAATTGTATCAACTCTTTTCATCTCAATTAGACCTATTTCATTACAATCCCTAATGAAATGATGTCTGATTTCAATGTGCTTGGTCTTTGAATGTTGGACTAGATTCTTAACAATAAAATATGCAGCAGTATTATCAATGAAAATAGGAGTGCTCAAGAAAATCATACCATAATTTAACATTTGATTCTGAATACAAAGAACTTGAACACAGCAGGCAGATGAAGCAATGTACTCAGCTTCAGCAGTTGAGATGGAAACTGTGGTTTGCTTCTTGCAATGCCAAGACACTAGCCTGTCTCCCAAGAAATGACATCCACCAGAGGTTGACTTCCTGCTCAAGTTGCACCCATCATAGTCACTGTCTGTATAAGCAATCAGATCAAAGGATTGGTTCTTTGGGTACCAAATCCCCAAATCAGGCTTTCCCTTCAAGTATCTAAAGATCCTTTTGACTGCTGTCATGTGAGAGACCTTAGGACTTGATTGAAATCTTGCACATACACATACAACAAACATGATATTTGGTCTTGAAGCAGGTAACTACATCAGGGATCCAATTTTGGCTTTGTATTCATCTTCATCCGCAAGCTCCCCCTTTTCATCAGCTATCCTCTTCTCATGAGTGTCCATGGGTGTTGAAGTTGTTTTGAAATCTTGACACTTGAACTTGTTCAAAATGTCTTGTACATATTCGGATTGTCATATGAAAATCCCATCAGCCTTCTGTTGAACTTGCAGTCCAAGAAAGAAGTTCATTTCTCCCATTGAGCTCATGCTGTACTTAGACTTCATCACATCTTCAAATTCATGGCACATATGTTCATTAGTTGATAAAAAAGATGATCTCATCCACATAGACTTGTAATAGAAGCAAATATCTTCCTCTTTTCTTGTAAAAGAGGGTTTTGTCAATAGTCCCTCTTGAGAAACCATTTTCAAGCAAGTGGTTAGATAACTCATCATACCAAACTCTTGGAGCTTGATGTAGTCCATACGAAGCTTTGTTTAGTTTGTAAACTCTCTCTAGATAATCAGGGTCCTCAAATCCTGGTGGTTGAGTCACTTCCTCTTCTCTTTTTCCATTTAAGAAATCAGATTTGACATCTAATTGAAATACCCTTATATTCTTTGAGGCAACATATGCTAAGAAAACTCTTATTGCCTCAAGTGTTGAGTTTATTTTCATTAAAGATTACGTCAGAAGATTCAATCACACTCAAATGATATTTGACATGTACTCTATAAGCTTTTGATTGTGTTGAGTAGCCAACAAAGAAGCAATCCAAGGATTTTTCTTGAAACTTGTTGAGATAATCCTTGTTGTTCAAAAGAGAACATATGCATCCAAATAGCGTCAGAAACTTGATGTAGAGCTTTCTTTTAAACAAGATCTCATATGGAGTCTTGTCTTGACTCTTGTTGGGAAATACTCTATTCTAAAAAAGTGACAGGTAGGAAAGCATCTGCTAGCATTGTTCTTGCAGGTTCTATAAGTGTTCTGTTTCTTCTTTCTGGAACACTATTTTGTTCAGGAGTTCTAGGAGCAGAGAATTTTTGAAGTATTCCTTTCTCATTGCAGAATTCTTCCATAACTCCATTCTTGAACTATGTTCCATTATCATTTCTCATTACCATCTCCCTTGCATCCAATTGGTTCTCAATCCTTGTTACACAATTCTTAATCAAGTCAGTAGTCTCGTCTTTTGTACTTAGGAAATAAACCAAGTGTATCTTGAGAAATCATCAATGATCACAAGGCAATATCTCTTATTTCCAATACTTGGTACAGTTACATGACCAAAGAGATCCATGTGAAGCATTTCAAGTACTTGATCAATTATATTGATGAGTTTAGTCTTGTGTGAAGACTTGTGCTACTTTCCATTTTGACATGAGATATAATTTTCATCCAACTTGAACTCCCTAGTAGGTAAACCAATAACATGCTCCCCTTGACTAGTTTGTTCATATTCTTCAAATTGACATGACAAAGCTTTCTATGTCACAATTTAGATTCATTTTCAATGGCTTTTGATACAAAACAAGTACCACCCCTTGAAACAACATCTTTCATGTTTAGTTCATATAAATTGCCATTCCTTGGGGCCATCATCATCATATCTGGTGGGATTACAAATTCAGGTCTTAAGAAGAAACAATGTGAGTCATTAAAACCAACTTTATAACCTTTATCACACATTTGTGATATGCTCAAAAGGTTATACTGTAATCCTTCCATATAAACTTTATCACACATTTATGATATGCTCAAAAGGTTATATTGTAATGCTTCCGTATAAAAGACATTGTCAAATATGACCTTTCCATTGGTCAAGATCCCTTTTCCAACTATTTTCCCACCATTTTCATAACTGGACCCTCAAACTTCTCTTCATAGTTAACAAGTGACCTCTTGTCATAAGTCATGTACCTGGAAGATCCACTATCCATGTACCGTACTTCATTCAGTGGAGTGAACTGTTCCTTCACAAACAAAGAAAGTTGTTAGTTGAGTGATGAACTGCAAGGTGAATCAACATGCAAATCATTCTTTTTATTGACAATTGTTGCATTGGATGTGTTAACAGTAGGTTTAGGATCTTCATGTACAACTTCACAATCATCAGATCTATCAGTTTCATAACCACCCTCAACTGGACTTTGCACTCAAGGAATTACGTTTTGACATTCTTGAACTACATAATCCTTTGTGCTTGCGTAATCTCTCAAATCAAAATTCTTTTTCTCCTCAACTTCACCCCTTGGTTTCCAAAGAAATCCATGAGGTTCAAATCCATGCTTTAATAGGAACTTTTCATCACCAGTCAATTCTTTTGGTTTCTTTCTAGAAAAGAGACCGTTGTTCCCTTTCTTTTCATTGTTTGGTGATTTTTGAGAATCATCAGACTTAATTGATTTTGAGTCTGGATTAGGATAATTCTCAATGGTTGAAAGTTCTTCTTCACAGCTGTTTCATATTTCCTAGGAATTTCTTTTGACTTGTTCAGTCACATTTTTCTTTGGTGTTTCTTCACCTTTACCTTCCTTCTTATCACTATTATCAACTTTTGGCTCAGGTTTGCTTACAGTCCCTTTCTCACACACTTTTTGTTTTCTCAACTATTCATCATACTTCTGTTTGTAAATACCAAAGTTTTGACCGAACTTTGTTTCATTGGGAACATGAAAATGTTTGAAGGTGAACCTTTCAATACAAGAATCAGTATGGTGACCATATTAATCACACTTTTTGCATCACACCTTTCCTTTGAAACTTTTTTGAAAATTTCCCTTTTTGAATCACTTGGTCTAGGTGGTCTGATACCAAGTGTTTTCTGAGTTTTCAAACCATCAAAATCAATTGAAAAGGGTACAAACTCTTCAATTTTGATATTTTGTCTTTCAGTCTTGCTCTTCACAAAGATGATTTTCTATAAATTCATAGGCTCTTCATCCAAGTTTCCCTTGTGTCTTGACTGTCTTTTCTCATATTCTTCCATAGTTTCAACTTCTCCAACGTCAAACACTTCATGGATAGAGAAAACAGGGTATACTGGAATGAAGTTGTCACCAACAACTTTTTCATTTACCTTTTCTTGTTATTTGTTGGGTTTTATACAAGATTATCAAAGTTCAAATTAACCATATTTAACAAGAAAACGCAACGGAAGCTTAGATTTTAAAACTTGTTATGAACATACCATTATGTTAAAACTAAAACCCGGAGAACAAGGATCAATATTACAAGAACAAAATGCTCACAAAATGTAAGTTGTACCTTCTTATACCTTATAAGAAGATGTAGGTGGATGAAGAAGATGATGTCTTCAAATGGCAAGGTTGCAAAGGAGAAACCCTCAAGCTTTGTATACCCCAAGCTTTTGAGCAACAACACCAACTTGTTGCTAGGATTATAACACTTGAACAAGCTCACAAAACACCCAATTTTTCTGCCCAAAATGGCCGTGAGTTTTAGAGAGAGAGAGGAAGAGTGTTTTTGCTTGTTTTTAACACTTGAGAGTACTTTGAAGGAAAAAGTAAAGTTGCATGTTATGTGTGTGGAGGATCAAAAAGGGAACCCATCATAAAATGCAAAGAGCATCTTGGTTTTGATTGGGTAAAACCACCACCCCACATGGGTGGCCGGTTTTTGTATTTATTTATTTTTTTTTTTTTTGTTTTGTTTTAACAATTAAAACATCTCCATCTCATACTTTATAAAACTAATTTTATAAAACATACATGCTATCTTAATTATTTAACCAATTAAATAATTAATTTATATAAATAAATTATCCAGATAATTTATTTAAATCATCAAGTGTAATTATTTAGAAAACCAATTTTCTAATTGCGCAGTGTTCGGTATTCGTTTAAGTGATCAAATCACTAAAAGAATACATTTGGTGTTGTCTAGCTTGTTATTGGGTATGACCCGACTTGGATCAAACACAGTTAGCCACATTAATATAAATATGTGTCTCGGGCATATGAAATTCCAACAATCTCCCACTTGCACGAGATACATAGAAAATTAATGCAAGTGGTGAATACCGCCTAACAACAGTTCACCACCCCTAATGTGTTTGACGAAGTGCCATTCAATAACATCATCCCTTCAAGTCCCTTACTTGATATGATTTAGGTGAATCTATCATTATATCCCTTTGTTACTAGATGTCATGTTGGATCTAAGAGACATAGGCGATCATTCTCTTTACAATTCAACTTTATCAGGCCTTAGACATCTAAACTCTCAACACATAAGAGGAACAAATTCCATCTTGACTGTATACGCCTCTCATTATCACTTTATATTCCACCCGAGCTCATCCTTATGTACCATCTTTTACGAATAGCGAAGGGGAGAGTCAAAGTGTAATATTTGGTGAAAATCAAGACCCAGTATACATCTCAGGTCTAAGGATAATATGAAATTCTCCTTTACTCAAAATTACTAATGATCAGGTCCATCGACTCCATGTAGTAATATTGAGAGCGGGTCAGTCCAATATTTGTATCCCACAAATATCTATGAACCTTGGCAGCAAACCTATGCTCCATATTCATTCCTTATGAATATCCACCAATCCTAGTTCATAATAGTCTTGCTTCATATTTGTTCCCACAAATATGATCGACTACGGACTTTTAGAATAAGATAATTTATTCATGGATTAAACATGCAAAATTAGAATTTAACTCAAGATTCCATAATCATATAAAAGAGTTAAATTACAAAAGTCTTTTAAACGTAAATACAAAATAGATCAAATCCAATTACTAGAATATCGAAGTCCTAAGCCACTCGCATGACGCTCATGTTTCGGTCTTTCTAGGAGCTTCGTGAATGGATCCGCAAGATTTTGATCAGTTCCAACTTTGCGAATACATATCTTTCTTTTTTCAACTTCATCCCTTATGTAGTTGAATCTCCGCTCTATGTGCCTTGTCTTTTGGTGCGAACGAGGTTCCTTGATTTGAGCAATCGCACCCTCGTTGTCACAAAAGATTTCTAGGGGTTCTTGAATGGTAGGGACCACCCCTAGATCAGTAATGAATTTCTTCAACCATGCAGCTTCCTGAGCTGCCAATGAAGCGGCGATGTATTCTGATTCTGTAGTGGACAATGCTACCACTTCCTGTTTTGAGCTCTTCCAAGAGACAGCTCCTCCATTAAGAGTGAACACATACCCAGATTGTGATCGAGAATCATCTCGATCAGTTTGGAAGCTCGCATCCGTGTAACCTTTTATAGCGAGTTCCTCCTCACCAGATCCATATATCAGAAACATATCCTTAGTTCTCCTAAGGTATTTCAATATGTTCTTAACAGCCATCCAATGACTGTTTCCTGGATTCTGTTGGTATCTGCTTGTCATGCTCAAAGCGCATGACACATCCGGTCTAGTACATATCATCGCATACATGATGGATCCTATAGCAGAAGCATATGGGATTTGTTTCATTATCTCTTGCTCACCCTTTGAGCTTGGACATTGAGCTGAACTTAATATAGTCCCTCTTTGAATAGGTACCAAACCTTTCTTGGAGCTTTCCATCTTGAACCTTTTCAAGATTTTATCAATGTATGTACTTTGGTTCAAACCTATCAAGCGCCTTGACCTATCCCTATAGATCTTTATTCCCAAAATATAGGCAGCTTCACCAAGATCCTTGATGGAAAATCTACTTCCAAGCCAAGCCTTAACGCTTTCCATGGTTGGAATGTCATTTCCAAATAGTAGAATGTCATCGACATACAATACTAAGAAGGTAATTATACTCCCACTAGCTTTCTTATACACACAAGCCTCATCAGCGTTCTTGATGAATCCAAAATTTTTGATTTCTTCATCAAAACGATGATTCCAAGTTCTAGATGCTTGTTTCAATCCATAGATTGATTTCTTTAACTTGCATACTTTATTAGGATGTTTCGGATCGACAAAACCTTCAGGCTGAACCATATAGACATCTTCCTCAAGATATCCATTTAGGAAAGCGGTCTTGACATCCATTTGCCAAATTTCATAATCATAATGTGCAGCTATGGCAAATAATATCCTAATAGACTTTAGCATTGCCACAGGCGAAAAAGTTTCATCATAATCAACCCCTTGAGTTTGAGTGAAACCCTTAGCTACAAGTCTTGCTTTATAAGTATCCAAGTTTCCATGCATATCAGTTTTTCTTTTGAAAACCCACTTACTTCCAACAGCTTTGGAGTTGAGTGGTGGTTCAACCAATTCCCAAACTTGGTTGTCATACATGGATTGCATCTCAACGTTCATGGCTTCAAGCCATTTGTCACAATCATTCTTGGACATTGCATCACGGTATGTGGTTGGTTCATCCGAATCTACCACGTAGCAACCTTCTACAAAAAATCCATATCTTTCAGGTGGATTGCTAACTCTACCAGATCTGCGAACGTTTTGTGTGTTTTGATCAACCACTTGATCACTTTCAACAACCTCTTGTTGAGTGCTAGTATCAACCAATTCTGTATCATCTTGTGGTTCTTGATCCTCATCAAATTTCATTGTTCTATTATTAGTTCCTTCCTTAAGGAACTTAGTTTCCAAGAACTTACCCTTTCGAGCAATAATAACCTTTTGCTCACTAGGGTCGTAAAAGTAATATCCTAAATCATCTTTAGGATAACCTATAAAGATACACTTAGTGGATCGGACTTCTAATTTGTTTGGGGTGTATTGCTTTACATAAGCTTCACAACCCCAAACTTTTAAGAATGATAGCGATGGAACCCTTCCATGCCATATTTCAAAAGGTGTCTTCTCCACTTTCTTGGTTGGAGCCATATTCAATATGCGAACGGCGGAAAGTAAAGCATAGTCCCAAAATGATAGAGGTAAAGTGCTTCTAGCCATCATCGATCGAACCATATCTAATAGGGTACGATTTCTCCTTTCAGACACACCATTATGTTGTGGTGTTCCAGGTGGAGTAAGTTGTGAAATAATTCCACAACTCTTAAGATGATCTTGAAAAACACCACTTAGGTATTCACCTCCTCTATCACTACGAAGTACTTTGATTGTGGTCTTGAGTTGTCTTTCTACTTCAGTTTTGAAGTCTTTGAACATTTCAAAAGCTTCATCTTTGTGTTTCATTAAGTACATATAACCATATCGACTATAATCGTCAATAAAGGTAATGAAGTATCTTTCACCATTCCTAGTCATTGGTCTAAAAGGACCACATACATCCGAATGTATGATACCCAATAATTCTTTTGACCTTTCAAAAGTTTTATTAAAGGGTTGCTTTGTCATTTTGCCTTGTAAACAAGATTCACATACATCAAATGAATCATACTCATTTGTTTCTAGAATACCATTCTTGCGAAGAGTTTGCATGCGATTCTTGCTTATATGTCCAAGGCGACAATGCCAAAGATAGGAATCACCCAAGTCCTTCTTGAGTTTCTTGGTGTTGACATTGTACATTGAACTACTATGTGACGCACCAATTTGATCTATTTCATATATACCATTCATGGGTATAGCTTTAAAATAAAATATGCCATTCATCAAAACATGAATATCATAATCTATAAATTTAAGATCAAAGCCACATTGTTTTAAAAGGGACACGGAAATAATGTTTCTTCTTAACTTAGGAGCATACAAAACATTCTTCAAAATTACTTCCAAACCACTTGGAAGCTTTAACATGTAGTCTCCTTGGGCTTGGACTTCAACTCTTGCTCCATTGCCCATAAAGAGACTAATGTCCCCTTTGTTGAGTTGTTTACTTCTTTTGAACCCCTGCAACAAATTGCAAATGTGAGTTCCACATCCGGTATCAAGTACCCATGTATTTGAAGAAATAACATTTAGTTCAATATGTATAGTAAAGATAATACCTGAGGTATGCCCCGCATCCCTCTTATCTTTTAACGCTTTGAGATAGGTCGGACAATTCCTTTTCCAATGACCTATCTCTCCACACTCAAAGCATGGATCTTGCGCCGCAACCTTTTGCTTCTTTTCCTTCGGTTTGGTGGGCGTGATGGCTTTCCTCTTTCCCTTTCCTCGGACGTGGCCCTTGCCCTTAGCAACACTTGCTTTGGGGTTGGATTTATGTCCCCTTTTTCCTTCATCGATTGTTAGAACGGGTAAAGCCTTTTTACCCATTCCCGCTTCGGCCGTTCTTAGCATTGCGTGAAGCTCACCAATGCTTTTGTCCCACCCATTCATGTTATAATTCATGACAAAGGTTTCAAACCTTTTGGTCAAAGAGTTGAGGATCAAATCCGTAGCCAACTCATTAGACACGGGACAATTCAACCTACGAAGCTTTTCGATGTAGCTTTTCATCTTTAGGACATAAGATGAGACGGTTTGGGTTTCCTCCATACGACATGCATGAAACGCTCGAACCGTTTCGAAACGTTCCGCTCTAGCTTGTTGAAGGAACATTTCCTTCAATTGAGTTATCATGTCGTATGCCCCATGATGCTCGAAATCCTTTTGGATTTCGGGAATCATAGTCCCTAACATGAGGCAAGAGGCTTGTACCGAATCTTTGGTGTACTTGACCCAATCGTTGTAAGCCTCCTCATTTTCCACGTCAGGCTCGTCGGGAATGGGATCGTCTAAGACATATGATATCTCTTCTTGCTTGAGAACTATTCTCAAGTTGCGATACCAATCCATAAAGTTATTATGGTTTAGACGATCCTTTTCAAGGATGGTTCTTAAGGATAGGTTACGGGTGTTATGGGTAGAGGTGTTGGCATTGTTAGCGGCCATCTACAAAATTTAACAAAATTCTAATTTAGTATTATAAACAATTTAATTATTAATACCCTTTTATTCCAGATTTTAAAATAATAATTAAATTCTAGAATCCAACGATAAATCAAATTTCGGTTAGGTGACCTTTATCCCGTTATTTGATTTAACAAGGTAGTCAACCTTGACAATTGCAACCCTTTGCAACTTCTAGATGTATGGGACCATTCGAAATCCTTATTTCGTGTTGGCATGTTTATCCCATCAACACCATTGGATCCCATGCTTAGGTGACCTTTATCACATGGTTTCCAATTCAAGTCGTCCTTCTTGTATAAACATGTAAGATTAACATACAAGTGGTTAGGTGACCTTTATCCCACAAATATGTTAATATTACCCTAAGTATATTAGTTTGCTCAAAATGGTTAGGTGACCTTTATCCCATTAAAAGTTCCCTAATACGTTAAGTGTCATACAAAAGGATGGTGTTAGACTTGTTTCCTTGGTAATATGAAAAAGGGATTTTAAATTTTCAAATATTCTAGTTGAAAAACATTATGCCATATCCTAACCTGCATTTAGTAATATGGCGATTTTGAAAACCAATTTTCAAGGTTCTAGATATAATAAAACCAATTTTATTATATGTGAGTGATCGCTTAGTTTTAATAAACCCATTTAATTAAACTAATTGACGCGATATTACCAAATATATATTAGAACCCGTTTTATGCTTGTTGTCGTTCCTATGTGACGGTTTGGATATCCTAATATCTATCAACCACACATTACATTAAGTAAAACAAACAACCAAGCATACACATGCAAAATATAGTCATAACCGAAAACCGCTAAATTTGACCATACTTGTTAGCCGAAACAAGTATAGGTCATTAGTCACACCTAAGGGACAAAACATGACACAAGGATGGAATGTTGACTCCCACTTGATCTTGCATCCAAATGCTTCAAGTATCCTTTCCAAGTTGTTGTGTTCTTGTTGGGCTTGTTAATGGGCTCCAAACTTCCAAAAGTCTTCTTGGGCCCAAGAGTGAAATTTATGGGCCTAATGGGCTTGAATCCCATGATGGGCCGGTGAGGCCCAACAAGCCCAAAATTTCGGCCCAACCAATTTCACCAAATCTTGCATCTTCTAATTTTTTTTACAAAATGTATCCTAATACATATTTTTTAAAAAAAAATGCAACTAATCTACTTATTACATACCATCTTATGAATAAATAAATTACATAAGTCTAAGATTATGAATTATTACAACCATATTGAATAATAAACATAATCAACATACACAAAACAACAATCAACACATCCAAGGTCTAGGTTTCGGTTATGACACATCCAAACATACCAAATGTTCTAAGCATGCAACCTAAGCAACCAATGCCCAAACATCACCAAAAAAAACGCCCCCCCCCCCCCAAGAGGCTACGGCCACCCCCCCAAAATTTTTTTTACAATTTTGATATTTCATCATCCAAATGTTAAATGGTTTCCTAAGATCTTTCCATGCATGTCAAGATCTTACAAAACCATGAGGGGTAAAATCCACCAAATTTTCGGACCTCCCTTTTCACCCATGAAAAATCCGAAAAGTATGAACACAAAAGAAGCATAAGTCCTTGTAACCGGCTCTTGATGCCATTGTTGGGTTTTATACAAGATTATCAAAGTTCAAATTAACCATATTTAACAAGAAAACGCAACGGAAGCTTAGATTTTAAAACTTGTTATGAACATACCATTATGTTAAAACTAAAACCCGGAGAACAAGGATCAATATTACAAGAACAAAATGCTCACAAAATGTAAGTTGTACCTTCTTACACCTTATAAGAAGATGTAGGTGGATGAAGAAGATGATGTCTTCAAATGGCAAGGTTGCAAAGGAGAAACCCTCAAGCTTTGTATACCCCAAGCTTTTGAGCAACAACACCAACTTGTTGCTAGGATTATAACACTTGAACAAGCTCACAAAACACCCAATTTTTCTGCCCAAAATGGCCGTGAGTTTTAGAGAGAGAGAGGAAGAGTGTTTTTGCTTGTTTTTAACACTTGAGAGTACTTTGAAGGAAAAAGTAAAGTTGCATGTTATGTGTGTGGAGGATCAAAAAGGGAACCCATCATAAAATGCAAAGAGCATCTTGGTTTTGATTGGGTAAAACCACCACCCCACATGGGTGGCCGGTTTTTGTATTTATTTTATTTTTTTTTTTTTTTTTGTTTTGTTTTAACAATTAAAACATCTCCATCTCATACTTTATAAAACTAATTTTATAAAACATACATGCTATCTTAATTATTTAACCAATTAAATAATTAATTTATATAAATAAATTATCCAGATAATTTATTTAAATCATCAAGTGTAATTATTTAGAAAACCAATTTTCTAATTGCGCAGTGTTCGGTATTCGTTTAAGTGATCAAATCACTAAAAGAATACATTTGGTGTTGTCTAGCTTGTTATTGGGTATGACCCGACTTGGATCAAACACAGTTAGCCACATTAATATAAATATGTGTCTCGGGCATATGAAATTCCAACATTATTATCACTTATCCTTTTCAAACAGTCTTGCTTGGTGGCCTGACAACATTATAGCTCACCTTTGAACTTTAACATATATCAAAAGACACATGTTCTCTTTTCATTCTTTCGTTTTGTTTCATCAATTTTGGTATTAGAGGTGGTAACAAAGAAATTTTGTCAATTGAATCAGGTTTCTTCTGTTTTCTATTTCTTTCTGTAACTTGGATTTCCTCATCTGAGATTGGATCACTAGAGTCACTCAAATGGATACATTTAGATCATCATCATTGAAGTCATCTTCAGAAACTTGCACACCAATTGACTTATAATCCCTTACTTCTTCCTTTACAACAAACTCTCCATCTTTACTTACTTCAACCATCTTGTGAATGTCAATGAACTCTTCTTTTTCTTGAAAAACATCTATGAACTGTTGAAGATATCCATCTCTCTTTTCTTTGTCAACCTTGGATAAATAATTGTTGTTGAATGGTGGTGGAACAACTTTGTATTTATGTTCTTCTTTTACCTTGATCAAAATACCACACATGTTTCCAGTAGATACTAAGTTCTTAAGAAATTCATTCTCAACTTGTAGCTGGGTATTCTTCACATTTTTTTCAACAATCATTTTCTTTAGACCATTAATTTCAGTCACATATCTTGATTGAGTTCTATAACTACTCACACAGTCATTTTCAAGGCTTCTGATATTTTCTTCATAGATTATATCACTTTCTTGATACCTTTTAATTATGTTTTGCTTTTTAAAGCATTCACTCTCTAACTTACCTACTTTCACATTCAATGCATCATTGTTTCAAGTAAATCAAGTGTGGAGTTTGAATGTACCTGTGAAGAAGAAGATTTAGCCTCATTTTCAACTTTTGACATCAATGCAACATTGGCCTTTGTGATGTCATCTGCATGATCACTCCAATCAAGATTCCTTTCTTGTTGTGCAGCAAGTGCTACATTTCCTTGATTTCTGGACTGATTTTGATTGTTTCTGTTGGGGTTGTTGGGAGCATTTAGAGGGTTTTGGTTGTTTCTTTGGTAATTTTGGATAGGTGGCACAACTTGCTAATTGTTCATTTGTGGCTGCTGGTAGTTGTTGTAATTGGGGTGGTTTTTGTAATTTCTTGGCTGGTTCTGCTTGTATTGGTACTGATTCCTTGGCTGTTGGTTCTGGTATTTATTAACTTGGAAGTTTCTTGGCTGGTTGCATTCTCTAGCAAAGTGTTCTGGTTGCTGGTAATTGTAGCAAATTGCCTTAGATGTGTAAAACCTAATCCTCTCATTTGGACCAGACACTAATGATCTTCCAGTCCTATTAGCCTTTTGCTTCTTAGTGCTATCATTGCAGCCTGCCACTTCAAGTCCATGTCTTTAAGATCATCAGCATCAATCTGTTCCAAATAATCTTGAATGACACTTGTGTGGATCATGTTTTTTGCTACAAATGCATTGTAATACTCTGTAAACATAGAGAACAATGCTTGAGTTTCACTTCCTTGACCATTGTTTGCACCATCATAAGGTAAATGTCCACTTGCCATGTAGGCAGAATCATTGTCATCTATGTGTTGGACAATAAACCTTGATTGGTTTCCTTGGTTACTTGAACTACCACCAACAAATGCTTTAGGTGTATCAACACCATGTTTAGTAGGTTATTCTATGATAGGGATCTGTTGTTGGTTTTGGTGGACAAGTTTCCCATAGGTTCAATTAGTGCATTGGACACCTGGAAACATGGTTTCTCTTCCTTTATCATGTCGTTCTCAATCATTTCTATCTCAGTATCTTGAAGAAAGCAAATTACATCATCCAACTTGAGTTGTTCATAGTTTGGTTTCTGAAGAATGAACTTGCTAGCCTTATACCACTCCATTGGCATTGATGATAACAGTTTAGTGTTCAAATCAGAATCATTCATGACATAATCAGTGGTTCTGAGATCATTCACTATGGCTAGAAACCTATCAAGAATTGATTTCAATCTTTCCCCATCTTTATATTTGAATCTCTCAAGTTGTGGCTTGAGTCTTTGCTTCTTGATGTTTTTCAGCTCAGAATTCCCTTCAAACATCTCAAGTATTGCATCATACATAGCTTTGGCTGTTGTATGATGTGCAACTTTTGTCAATATTTCCCAACACAGGCCCAGCTTTATCATAGCTAGAGCTCTATCATCCACCTTCCTCATCCTAACACAAACGACTTGGTTACGAGTTGCACCTTCAGCCACATATGGACCATTCTTGATGGAGTTCACATGTAAACGTCATTATAACACACTGCAGCCTCAAACAATACCTTCCACTTGATGAAATTTTCTTGTCCGTACAACCTAGGAATTTTGTTAGTAGAGTCCTCTTACTCTTCAAAACCAGACATATTTTTGGTATTTTGTAAAGTGATTATAAAGAAAAACAGAGAAAAGTTTTAACAGATTTAGAAATCAAATTTGAAAATCAATCATATCTGAGAAATAACTCTTAGATATGATATTTCTGATTCGATTGGAGCAAGATCTAGTAATAAAAACAAAAACTTTAAGTAAAAACAAATGAAAGAAGACACCAAATATTGCAGATCCGGAAGAATGAAGAAAAACAGAGTTGCTGACGTCAGGATCCAATGGAACAGTACTCAGCTCATGTCATTCTTCATCTTCAATCAATCATCAATAAGCAACGATTCTTCACCCAAACAGCAACAAACAAGCTCTGATACCACTTGTCAGTCCCGTATTGATCACTCAAACTCACAATAAATGTTACAACCCACACAGTAACTGTGTCTACAAGACGGTTGATGACTTTGCTATTTAGGGTAAGAATAAATGTTTGTTAACTGTGAAATCACTAACAAACACTATCTGTTGCTTAAAGATTTAATGTAACAAACACAAACAATAACTCAAAAGATTTGCATTTATAGAAAGGTTTCATACAAATGTAATTCGATTAGTGTTTCATGTAAGGAATGTTTAACCATACTAATCTTAGGACAGCCGTCACACTCAATCAGGAATATTCATTAGGTCTGAAAAGTGTAAAGTGGCGAAATCCGTGGTAGGCGTGCCCTAAAATATTTTATTTATAGGCCTGCCACCACCTCACAGCTCTCATGCCTTCTAGAAACCCTAATTATTGGTACATAATCATATAACATATTACAAAACATTCTAACTGCAAAACAGATTTTCGGGCACACTTTGTGCCATTTGTCTTATTCGAGCAGACCTAGTAACCTTGAAGTGTGCTGGTAAACAGTCTTCCGGGTAGATTTTACTTAGAGTATTTTCCTTAGATAATACTCACCTAGAAGACTTAAATCTTCTTGACCATAGCAAACTTTGCTCGATATGGTCCTACGAGCAAACTGTTCTTCATGAATCCCTTCAACTCTTTGTTAAAGAATAACTTATTAAGCAAACCAAAGTATCCTAGAAACACTGTTTGACTTGTGTTGGTAGCACTGTAGCTTGCTTGGAGTTGAACCTTGCTAGAGAAAGTACTTAGAATATTTCTTGATCACTTTCAACGAGCATGCTCGGACTACTGTTTTTTAATTAAATCTTGCTAGATCTTCCAAATACTTGGCTTCAAAAGCTTAGTTTAGTCAAGGGTTTGCTGGTAAGAAAACTGTGCTTGACTTGAAGAACACCTTTGCTAGACCAAGTGAACCCTGCTCGGATTATCAATTAAGAAGACTTCAAGAAGATAACATTGCCCGATAGGCAAAATACCTTGCTAGGACAACTAAAACCTAGCTCAGATGTCCAAGTGTGCTCGATATCCATACTTAGCCATTTATAAGGAGTGTTGAGAAGATTCCAATCTCCCTTAAGTAATATCATGTCAAATTTGTTGACTCAACATAAACATAACTAGCCAAATTGAAAGATGGGTTAGCATTCTAGCACTAAAGTTTTGGTGATGATGGCAGAGAATTAATAGCATGTCATACTCAAGCCTTATGTTTCAGTATATCACCAAAATAAAGTGTTAATAAAAATATTTTAAGCGTCTAGTAAACAGTCCACACTTCAACGGTGTATGGTTTTATGGCCTTAAATCATGTATTGATAGGATGCACTAGATTTCCTGAACCATTGAAGTCTTTATGCGGTTTATCATCTGGGTATTCATTTCTGTGAATATTTAAAAATGTGCCTAAGAGCGAACCCTGAAAAGTCATTAAACATAATCACTTTGTACTTTGTGTGCAACTTTCACTATTGACTTGATCAAACATGTTGTTAGTCATACATTGTTCCTCCCTAGCGGCGCGGCTTAATACCAATAAGAAACGGACACCAGGAGATACAATGCTTGCAAGCCGACAGATGAAATTGTGCGTACTCATCCATGTAAAGGAAACTTAGGGTATTGCTTGATAACGGCGGTATGCCTAGTTGTGGAAAATTGTTGCTATGATTGCCAAATTAAAAGTTTTAAATGTTTTGATCCGCTGGTTCTAAGGTTTAAGTCAAGTTGGGGTGACTTGTAAAAATCAAATCAAGCCTGAGTCAAGATTAGAATCTAATATGTTCTGATATTATGTGCTTAATTGAACCTTAATCATATCACTGATGTCTCTGAATCTTTTGTTTAAAAGTTTAATTGGACAACAATACCAATAACTATGCTTAACATCAAACATAATAAAGTCGAAATATAAAACCATGATGGAAGAACGGATCGACCAATATAATTCCTTGCTCAACTCACAGAAATATTTTTCTTTTCGTTTTTAACTAGTTATAATTTTTGAAAACTTTTGTTAGATTACAACTTTTGTTTATAAACCTAAAAGATTTTACATTTCTGTATGATTTTAGATTTTGGTGAATGGTTAATCGGGTTTGGATATCCGAGGATCTGAATCGAGTGTTTGTTTTAACAAAAATATTCAAAATTGGGATTTAAAGTTCAAGTGAGTTTATCAAGGTCATTAATTTGGACTTAATTGGGATCGAAAGTGTGAAATTTGTCAGATATAAATATTGTTTGAATTACCCAGTGTATAAGTATTCTACTTATACGGCGTATAAGTGTTTTTGACTTATACGGCGTATAAGTCCAATACTTATACGGGTGCATAAGTGATTCATATATATGTATGGAAGTTATACGTTGTTTATTTATTTTCATCTTATACTTGATTTTGAGAGACATATACGGCGATAAGCTTTCTAACTCTATTGTCCGCATATCAGTTTGATTTTCAATATATACACTAAAATCTTTTATTCTTATGTTTGATTCGCATAACACTTGAATTAATCAAGGTATAAATCACTTTGAGTCGGTTTGATTGACTTGTTTTACAGCGATGAACTGTGCCGAATGGTATTGAACAAAATAAGGCTCGTAATTGGACTTAGATCATAGGGATTTTAGTCATCTAACATCATCGATGATCATACGAACCTTTATGTTCATGATTGTTTGAATATCATTGTCTGTTTTTTTCAAATCGAGTTTGACCTAGGTTTTGATACACGAACGCATAAGTGTTTTGAATACTTAGACGCGTATAAGTTTCATTGACTTATATGGCTTATAAATTCATAAAACTTATCCGTTTATTAGACTTACGCACTGTTATGGTGATATACGCTCTAACTAGGTTACACGTTGGTTATACTTGTCCTTTGTCTTTTACTTACATGTTATGAATAATACATATTCGGACATGCACACTTACACGTTATAACACTTATCCGCTGTTTCATAGTTACACGTTGTAAAATACATATATGATGAAACAATCTTATACGTGTACATGCTTATAAGACACTTAGAAATTTTTTAAATTGATAAATTTTTATAAAATTGCTAACTTGTTGTTTGTTTGTTTGTATGTGCAGATGGTGAAAAATTTTGATACTAATCATAACGTTTGTGCATTTTTGGATGGATCAGTTGAGAAGATGGAACCATTTATGCCCATATTTCCATTCTCTTTACGATCAAGGATCTCAAAGGCAATTACGGAGAACACCATGGTGCAATAAGGAGATCGTGGAGGAGTTCTGGAGAAATGCCAGGCTAGATAAGAATGTTACGGGGATACGAGATGAATCAACTGATCCTACTGCTCTTGATGAACATATTAAAGGGTATTTGTAGAGGACGGGTTATCGGAACGAGGTGAATAGAGATGCGCATTTGAAGAAGGGATTGTCTAGACCGTTCAAGTTTATGGTGCACGAAATCATTCATTGTTTGGGATATCATAAGGGTGAATAAGAGGAGATTCTTGATTACCAAATGTGCATGATGACAGCTTTATGCTTGAATCTGAAATATAAATTCTCCAAGGTTATTTTGATAGTAAGTGGCTTATGTATCCAAGGTTTATACAACTAATGGTTTACCATCATTTTCCAAATGTTGTCAAGAATGGTGAAGAGTTGAAATTGGCACACATGTCGGTTAAACGGTGTGCTTAAATAAAATCCTATAGGAAGAAATCAAAGAAGGAAATTCAAGTGTTTAGGGCTTTATTTGGGCATTTACGCGATCCTGACTATGTGGAAACCTGTTGATAACAAGTGGAGGAAAGACGGAAGTGATTCGGATCGTGAAAATGAGAATGTCCGTATGTAGAGGTTTGTGGCTATTGGTGGTAGTCGTTGGTTTGTGAAGGTTGAGGATGAAGAAGTTGAGAGGTCACAAACGGCCAAAAAGAATCGAAAGCGAACGGTTAAAGCTAAACCTAAACACCTCCTACTCAAGAACAACCTGTTGTTGAACCAACTATTGATCTATCTGGAGCGAAAACTACGTCTGACCCGGAAATTAGTAGAAAAATCTTGGCTGAATAAAAGAGAGGAGAACAAAAAAAAGTTTGATCAAGATGAGGCATATGTTCCCGAGTCAAGCAAGCCGAAAAAGAAGCGTGTAAAGCATATGCTTAAAAGATCTATAATTGATTAATGTCTGGCTGATGAACCAGAGGAGTCAACGGTTAATGTTGAAAAGACTCCATAGATTGCCAAAACAACTTAAGCTGAGAAGAAGCCTATTTGTGAAGTTAATCTAGATGATGCAATTGATAGGTTACTTAATACTCCGACGGCTCAGAAATTTTCAAATACAACTCCAATTATTGAAGAGCCTGTGCATTAAAAATCTCAAAAGGTTGATCCTAAGACATCATAACCATCATTTGGAAGCTTTTCTGATGTGTACTTACAGTTGGATGGACCGTTGAGTTTGATCTGTTGTAAGATAAAGTCGAGAATCAAGATGTGAAGATTACAAGTCTGGATGAGGAGAATGACCATCTGAGGACTGATAATGTTGTAATCAATAAAAGGTTGGACGAGAGTTAACGCAAGAGAAAAAATTCTGATGATTTGTTGGTAGAACACATGAAGTATTTTGTAATCATCGAGAAGAAGTTGGGTATTAGATTTGATTCTGAAGTTGATAGGGCTGAATCAAGTGACACAGTGTTTAAAGATGTGTATGGAGGTGACATTGGTGTTCCTGAGGCAACGTTTTGTATTGATTATGATGCTGAAAAGGCTAGTCTAGGATTGTATAGCCAATTATTGTTGATGATATTGTAGAAGCTTATGTGCTGGCTGGGGGGGATCAAATGAGGTGTAGGTTGTTGTACATGAGATTGTACAAGTTGAACAACCAAGTGAACCTGTGATTGTACCATTTGAACAACCCACTGAATCGGTTATTGTTGAAGAAAAGGTTGTAGAGGAGGAGGAAGAAGATAAAAAGGATGAAGAAAAACTGGATTTCAGTGATTCGGATGATGATTATTTTGATTTAGATGATGATGACAATAATCCTCAAGGTGGTGTAGGTGCCATTGATGAATAGTCTGATAAGAAGTTTGATATTGTTGGTGGTGATGTTCATTCTGAGGAACCACAACAGGGGTCTGAAACTAAAAGTGCACCTGCTGATCAACCATTAGAAGAGTTGGATAATTTTGATGTATTTCTGGATTCAACTAGATTCAAAGTGTCTAATATGGTGGGAGAAGTAGAGGAAGGGGAGATTCCTGTTGACATGTCTGAATTGGCCAAAATGCTGGATATTTTTGTGGAAGATTTGACTTTAGATTTTGAAAAGGATATCTTGGAGGAAAATATAAATGAAGATTTGGTTAAACCAAGATGTGGAATTTGATGATAAAGCTGAATTAGTAAAGTATGTTGGTGAAAATAAAGAATTTGATGCATTTAACGAGGTATTTGATGAAAAAATCAAGATGGAACCAAATCCGTATGAACAACCAAAGAAAGAAAACAAAGATGACATGAAAATTGGTTTCCAGATCGTGTTGTTGAGCCGAAGTAAGTATTCTTAAAGCTGGTGAAATACTACAAGAAGACACAAATATATGTTGCACTGGGTAAATGTATCAGCGTTGCTTACTTGAGCAAGATTCAGAAGATGGCAATTAGATGACTATTTCGAGTGCAATACTTCAATAGTTTGATGAAGTTGAAATCTTTGCCACGGTTTGATGTTTGTGATATATGTATGCATTATGACTTGCTCTACAAGCCAAAGAGTGGCAATGTTACGGAGGTTTGGGAATTTATGGTGAATGAGGCGAAGAGGGGTTTTAAAAAGTGGACACCTCAGGTTCCTAAAGTCAACGAAGAACCCGAAAGGTGAGTAATTAGAACATTGAGATATTCGAGGCCAGATTCTCTACGCGTGATACCGCTGTATCCAATGGAACATGATTTCAATCATTATTTCATTTGTTGGTCCTATTTAGCATTAACTGGTGAAGGTAGCATTTACTTGGATCGTGATGACAAGAAATATGATGTGATTCGAGTATATGATACAATGTGGTTGGTGAACTATTCATTGAAAGACATAGATGTGTTATATTTGAACATGATCCAATGCACAGATGATAAAGTCAAGAATCACGCCAACCAATTTCAGAAAGTGGTGGATTTGTGCTTGGATAAAAAATACATTCTGGCCGGGCTTAGAAAACGAATTGAAGAGCTGTTAGTGATGAACAACATAGAGTTGAGGGTGAATTGAATGTTCAATGTCAAGATAGAGTTACTCAGGCTGAATTGGTAACTTGATCAGAGAGAGATCATCATTTGTACTATCAATGTTAGATGAATATAATGATGATTAATAGAGTGAACATGTGGTCAATTCCTTTATTTTATGTTTCCGCCATATGATTTAGTATAGTAATCACAAAGTTATCGATCCTTATCAGGTCGTATTATGATCGGGCACGAGATCTTTCACCACCCAAGCCAGCCCTTCAATCATCTTCTCAATTGTAGACAGTTTTATGTACAGGGGAACCATAACAAAGAGTTGAAGGGCTAATTAACACTCCAACTCCAAGCCCCTGTCTCATGGCTACTTCTCTTTCACCTTCATTTAAAAATCAAAACATTACCACAAAAGAGCTAGCTCAAGTATTTGCCAAAAAGTCTCGCATCATTGAAAGCAATCCTTTCTTCACCTCGTCACCTGAAAGCACTAGCCCAAATTGTTGATGTTGAAAGTGGTAATACTAATACAAAAGTTAAATGAGGAGAATGCCCCTTATCACTACAAGTGACAGGGATATGGGATTAGGAGCAATTAATACAACTTTTTAAACAATTGTTTCACTGTTGAACAGTAGTTTAGGCACTCCATATAAAAATTGATGATATTTTACATTAACACTAGTCAGAAGTCCCCATTACCAACACAAAAGGGCATCTAAACAATTCAAAATGTAAATCCTGATCTTGTTTAAGATAAAACTGTTAATGTATGTAAAACTACTAATAGCAGGTCTGATGATGAGACTATTAAGTTAGTTGATGCAAAAATCATTGAGAAATTGATGACATGAATTTCTCCTCATTCTCACTTCTCAATTGAAATCCTACAAACTAAAGTCAACATGGATAGCCCAATGTTAAGAAGTTCCTTAAATACTCTTGCTTTTGAGTTGAGGAAACAAATGGTTGCTTAAAGGAATAACTGGCTGAACTTACATGAATTTCTCCTCATTCTCCTTAGTTTTAAAGAGCAAACTGATGCCGCTGCTGATGCCAAAAAGGGGTGAGTATTCTTAAAGTTTCTCAAAAGGCAGTAGAAAGAAAACCATATGAATTAACTAATGAAGCTGCTGAAGAAGCTGCATAGTTTAAAGAAACAATAAGAAAAGAAAATGAGGCTATAGAAAAGGATTTGGTCAGAAAGGGTAAACAAAGACCATGTCTCATGGTGGTAGTAAAGGAAGAAAGGGTAAACAAAGACCAGTTGTTACTCAAAAAACTGATGAATCAGAAAAAATGCCAGTAGTTTCCCAAAATACTAATGACAAGACAAATGTTTCACTAACAACAGATACTAGACCAGCAGTTTCACAAACTGCTAATAGTCTGTTGAATATCAGTCTTATAAGCAGTTTGTGAAACTGCTGATAAGACTGATATTCAACAAACTATTGGTGCTCCACAAGAACCGACAATTGTTTCAGATTTTGTTGATGCACCCAAGGTTCCACAAGAACCAACAACTATTCCAAAAGTCGTTGATACATTGAAGTCTTAACCTGCTCAGCAATAGGCTTCAAACAGTAGTTTGAAAAGAACGAAGTTGATCCTACCTAAAGGAAATGACTCACCACCATCTCCTCCTACCAAATAGTTCAAGCCAAAAAACATTAAAGATCGTATATATTTTCAAGAGAAAGAGGCTGCAAGAACTTTAGCAGAGGATGCAAGGATAATGTCTGATGAAGAAGCTGCCAGGATATATCAACAAGACCTTCTGAAAACACCATATCTTGAACAACAAGCTTATGAAAAGAGCTTGACTGTATCTAAAAGACGAACAACTGAAAAATAGCTATTGATGGAAGCTAAAAAAGTTGCTCTATTATGGTTTCAAGGCCATGCTAAGTATAAAGTCTATATCTATACGTTTAGAGGGTGGACCTATGAAGAACTTCAAGCAGAATGTGGAAGCATAGAGAGCCTGATTGAAAAAACCTTGATCAGAATCATCATGAACTTGATGGGATGTTCTAAAAGAAAGGGTAAGTGGGAAGAAAGAAAGAGAAATCCTCAAATGAAGATGAAATTAGCTGAGTCTAATTTCCATTCAAGAGGAGAAACTGCCAAGTTGGGATTGATAAGCTTAGGGTTGCTTATTGGGACCTTGTACAAGAAAGAAAGAAGAATTCAAGAAAATACCCTGAGCAAATAGATTTATCTGAAATCAAACTCCATGAAAGGAAAACAAGAGCTCAAAGTACTGCTCTGGTCATTTCAATAGCTATTGAAGGGGATTAAAGCAAGGAAATTGGCTTTGCAACACAAAAGAAAAACGCTAAGTAAGGAAGAAGAACTTCAAGCCAACATGGATATTCATAGGGATGCCAAGATGGGATTTGATTTTAATATTCAGTTCATGCCCATATACTGCAACACCAGCCTGTAGATCAGAGCTTGCCAATGTCACAAGTTATTAAATGTAGTAAACTCAAAAATCACTTATTTGTAGCTTTGGAATTTGATTTGGGCATATTAAAAGGGTAGTTCTGCAGGATGTACCTATGTTGAATGAGTATGCGATAAGAATTATAATAGACCTTTCACTGCTAACGAAAGAGGAAGATAGTCTGGGTGATGATTTAGTTGAGTTTATCAAGGAATCAACCAAGAGAAGACTATCAGGACAATACAATGGAGAAAAATAATAAATGGTTTCGGGGTCATCGGTTCAGAGGAGATTGTTGAACCTAGTAAAGAACTGATATCAAGAACCAAACAACTGATGATACAAACATAAGTTGTTCTCCATTATGGTTTTTGCCAAACTACTCCTCCAATCATCTAATCAAATAAACTAATGACATGAAACAACAGAAAACTAACAACTGATGGAACAAACATTAGTTGTTTAAGCAAAGATAAGTAGTTAGCACATGATTCTTTTATAGATAGTTGTTTGTGTTAGTTCATCAATAGTTTGTAACTGATTTGTTAGATGTCACTTTTATTGTTAGCTCATCAGTAGTTTTGTTAGATGTCACTTTAGTCGTTAGATCATCAGTAGTTTTGCACATGTAAATAATGAAGAAGAGAGTCTCTTCTTCATTAACACTTTACACATCACAAAATTCACCTGATCAGTGCTTGTACTAGAAAATCGGTGAATGATGAGCTAAGGTTGAGGGGGAGCAATAGATTGTAATAATAATAATTAGTTCATATGAAACCTCTAAATAGATTTATTATTTCCATAGCTTATTTGCTTTAATAATACAAATTAGTTCATAACTCAAATATGGATTCAATTATCTTAACTATGCTAATCCGTTTAAAAGATTAGACTAGTTGTTTACTGTTTCATTAGTGTAACTATGCTCATTAGATTAGCTTGAAATTTAGATCCCAACAATACATGTCTTCCCTTGGACTTGAATCTCTTTCTTAACCCCGCTCTTTTAGCTTTTTGAACCCTCTTTTTTAAACTTTGAATTTTTGAACTAGGATCTTTGTTTGGAAATTAACTCGTACTCGTCTTCTTTCAATCCAATTCTTTTATGTTCTCGACCGGCAACATGCTTAATTCCAATGTTAGCTAATTTACCGCAACTTGTTATCTTGAGACTAATATCTTACAGTCGGTTCTTGGTCCTTGTCACCTTCATCAAAAGCTTACTTGTATCATCATTAATGGATAACAAATCAGGTTTTATGTGAATCTCGCATCCACCTTTCGTTACTTGACCAAGATTTGCGATATTGCTTTGTAGGCTCAAGCATCGGTCAACAGGCACCGTTCCCCCATTTTTCCTTCAATAAAGACCGACCTGTATCCCCGAATCAATACAAGATTCATCTTCGAACTTCACCATTCCCATGACTCATCCATTCAACATATGAAAATACTCTTTATTACCCGTCATGTGATTCGATGTTCCTTTGTCATACCAAACATATTTCTCCATCACCTTGGTTTTGAAACCTTTTAGAATCACCCCGTTGTCATTCAAAAAACCAGTTTTTATTACCTTTTATCATAAATAAAGTTGGACCAAAATTATCATTTTTTTCAAATTAACGTTTTCTCCTCTTTCTTCTTATTTTCTAGACACATAAAAAAGAAGTGATTGAATTCATCATATAGGTAAAACTGAATCTGTGATATATCATTTTTACCACTTTGACCTATATGGCTTGACCCACGATATTGGCCATCTCGGTTGTCACAATGATTTTGATCATTATCCTCTCGGTCTTGATCTCCGGTGTCCCGTCTTCTTCCACATCACTGTGAACTCGACCAACCCTTTCCTCTGTTATCGGACTGATCATACCATTTTCCTTTGTTCCTACTTTCTGATTGTCTGTGAAGTAACTGACTTTGAGACTCAGAAGCACGTCCTATCCCTTGTAGACTTTCCTTGAATGCTTAAGTCTTCCAACAATCGTGATCAGAAGCACGTCCTATCTTTAAACATCATACTATTGTGATCAACACTTTTCTCCATTGAGGCTATTGGTTGGAAATATTTGTCTGGTGCTGCTTTTAGTGCACGGTTTTGCGTCTCGAGTCTTTGTATTTATCATTAACGTATTTGTCGTTTTTATTTATGTAATAAACAATTATGTTATCTTGTAGTTCATTAATGTAATAGTCTAGTTCGCTAAGGATGTTTAGAGAACTAGATTTAAGTTATTTCTGTAACGATTCCGGCAAAACCAGGTATACCCTAACCGGTATATACTATTTATGTGTTATTTAATAATGATTATGTGAATTATGATGCGTTTATACAAGTATATATGATTCATAGTATGAATTATACTCGAATATACAGTTAATCGTATTGGAAATACAATTAACCGATTAACGGTTATTGAAGCCCGAACGATCGGGGATTGCATTATAGACGAAATATATAATATTTAGTGATGTTTGCGAAGTATTAAAGCTTCGGGATAAGTGAATTAAAGCACAGAAAAAGGATTTCGATTTAATGATACGTCGGTACGTTAAACGAAACCTTTAATACCAAACCAAGCAAGAGACGATCGATCAAGCCGAAAAAGATGCACAATTATTAATACTATGATGTTTTAAGTTAATAAATGTCATGGTTTAAACTTTTAAATCGGTTTTATATAAATTTCATTTTTAAGCCGAAAAACGACCGTTTTAGCCTCGTTTTAAGCCGAATTAAACGTTTAACCGAAAAACGAACTGAACCAGATTATCCAAAACATTATCCAGATTACGAGAATCTGAATATGTGGCTTAAAATGAAGATGTGGGTCCCACCCCACCCTCCAATATGGTCCGATCGGACCACTATGCTTCATTTCATTTCATTTTTCTTTTTTTCACAACACCCTCCAACAATCCCTTTACTCTCTCAAGATCTAGAACCAAAAACCGAGCTTTTCAATAAGAGAAACCGAGGTAAAGATCGTATATAGTCGTGTTCATCTTCTTTTCTCGAGTCATTTACAAGAAAATGAGGTTTCAAATGAAAAATGGGTGAGAACCCGAGATGAAACCGATTCTTGCATGATCAAGTTATGTATACAAGTTATACAAGGGATCTTGGTCCAAGAAAGGAGTTAAAAGAGTCAAAAACGAATATTTACGGTTAAAATCTTTGTTTTGATGTCTTAACCGAAACCATGAAAGAAATGGCTTGATTGTGGGTGTAACTTGCTTGGTGTGGTGTTGTTGTGCTTGTAGGTGTTATATCTAGTTGCTAGCAAAGGCTAGAAAGCAAGATCTTTGCGATCTAAAGCTAGAAACACAAGGTAGTTCGGTTTTTCATATGATTTGTATGATTTGGACAGATTGTGATAGACTTAGAGTTGAGTCATGAAATTTCACAGAGATGATCTACACATGAAAATAAGAGATCTGTGAAAATTTGGTAATTTTTGGATAAAGGATGAATATTTGGTGAATTTAATGCTCGGTTTTGGCTAAAAATGGTGAAAAATAGCTAAACATCATGAAAAATTCTGGAAAATTCCAGATAAGCTTTTCATAACATGTAAAAGTCACACACAAAATTTCAGATCCGTTGAAGAAGTCTATGTAGGCTTTTCGGTAAAACGAGTTCTACGGTTTTCAAGCTCGTTTTGGTGAAAATGGCATGAAAAATGGGATTTTAGTTCTGGAAAACTTACAGGGAACTATGTGGATGGCAGGGGTCATCCCAGAAAAATTTGGGATTTTTCTAAGGTCGTTTGGTATTTTTGACATATTTGGTGTTTAAATGACGTTTAAAAATAGATAAATAAATGTTAAATATAAAAATTAATTCTGGAAATATTTTTATAAAATTCCTTACTGTCAAAAAGTGTTTTGTGCAAAATTTCAAGATCCGAGACTAAACGGATAATTATTTGTGCTAAAAAGAACATAAAAACAAACTTTTAAAGCTTAAAACGCGTAAACCGGCAAAGTTCGCCTAAGCGAGCTGACTGGTGTATAAAAACCTTAAAAATGAACCATTTTCATGAAACTAAGTTAATCAAGTAAAAATAAATCATCCGAAAATATTCGGATGATTTGGGTATTTTTATCCGAAATAACAGTTTCCGACACCCTAAAGACGGAAACGGGTCCCGCGGCCAAACGGGGCGTCTAACCGAGCTCTAAATTCACGGTTTTAATTAAAATATCAGTAACAACTATTTTCGGGTCGTGTGTGACCAAACTCATTTTTGAAACATAAAAACGGATAACCGTGCTAGGCACGCAAAACGGGGAAAACATATGTCACACCCCGACTAGGTAGTTGCGGAAGCGTAATACGGGAATGTAACAGATAACACTGGTATCAACAACATTGTTTATAAAGAAAATTCAACAGCTAATTTACATCATATTACATGGGTAGGTACTATGTTTACAAACTAGGTGAAAAACACATAACCGGTTTGCGAGCTTCTTAAACAGTATTATATCAGCGTCTATTCACAGCTATTCAACTTGTCTTTCTAACACCAAGCATGTAAGCAAATCATTCCACTTTTGCTTTACCTGAAAAGCATGTAAAACGGGTCAACTACGTCTAGTTGGTGAGTTTCAAGTTTCACGAGTTTCAATGAAATCAGTACACGAGTTCGTAAAGTTTACAGTGTGTATGTATATATGTCTGTGTATGATGTATTATACTAAGCCACAAGTGAAACCGAAACGAGCTAAAACACATGGCCTCCACTGCCCATGCACTCCCGTTGGCATTTAACAGCCAATTTGCCCCAAGTATGTACTATGTCTAACACCACATAGCAGTATGTAAAAATATAATGACAATGTGCAACTGGGTTTACATATATTCCGGCATACCCCACCGGCTCTGTCAGTTGGGTTTGTCAAACCGATAGTACTATCCACACGTCACCGGCACGAAGTTAATCACTTGTGTTCGTGGGGACTTGTCAAGTGTTAGTACTTAGATAATCCACATCATCACACGTTTTCAAGTATATCAGTATATGTAAACATGCTTTTCACCCCAAAAGTTCGTAAAACAGTTTAGAAAGTGGGGGTCGTGAAACTCACCTTATTGTAGTTTGCACAGAAATTACGTGTCAGATAGTCAGACGTCTCGTTTATAGCCTGATTCCTATAAACGGTATCGTATCGTTAATACTAGTACAGTGTTCAAGCTAAGTCGGGCTGTATAGTTAATCTGGGTATAGCTGTTAGGCCCAGAACATGACTATAGTCTTAGATTGTGACGTTGTATACTATGAAATGTTTAAAACTGGATTTGGCTCAGTTTCACCGTTTTCTGAGCCTAGCTCAGTTGATCGTTTATACGTTTCGGGATTAGGTAAGATCACATAAAACTTAAGTAAATATATTGATTGATAAAATAAGTTGATTTATGAAGGAATTTTAAAGTTTCGGTATCTGGTTTGATCGCAGGGTTCGTTTCCGTTTTCATACGGGTTTGATTATACAAAACGCGTACAATCCACCCGAATTGTCCGGAATTCTCGTAAAAAGTTCGTTTTTATCAATATCATTCAAAAATATGATATTAGACAACTTTTGACATTTTGACATACCAGTCAGTCCGTTAAACACAAAACTGCCGGTTTCGTTAAAACAATTATAATTTAAATCTTTAATAAATCATAACTAAATATGTAATTACATATAAATTATGTAAATTTTTGTAAAAATACATTAAGACATGGAGAATTTTATAAAAATATTTCCAGTAATTTTATGATTATTTATTTATTTATAAAAATTCATTTAATAGGTTATAATCATGTAATAAATGACCCGTTTATATCAAACGACCTCCGAAAAATCCCATAATTTTTACCAATGATCTCAATGTGACTACATAACCCCTGCAAAATTTCCAGAACCTAACTCTTTTGACCAAATGCCTTTTTGTGCGTTTTTCGGCTCTTAAAACTCGGTTCAACCATGGCTGCACAAACCATACTTAGACATTTCCAATGATTCCCAAACTTTACCAGTGATCTTACCATCCCATATCAAACTCCAAAACCAAGTTTCATAATTTTTCAATATGTTTTGCTATTTTTCCCAAATAAACGCCCATAAACAGGAATAAATTCACCAAATATTCTCCGTTTATCGAAAAATTACCAAATTTGAACAGGGACTCATTTATATGATCCCTAATGTCCCTGCAAATTTTCACAAGCTAACAACAAGTATGTCACAACCTAATACTAAACAGCCCCTAAACGAGTATTACGGGTTTACCTTGTCAGTTTTCGATGAATTTTGCTAGCTTAAACGACTTTCCGGGTCTCGGGTTGCAAACTCAGTATATCTACATATCATATAACATCAAACCAAGCATAAATCATCCATGTAACAGCCTTGATAATTAGGGTTTCGGTTTTGGGTTCAAACCGAACTTTCTAACCGTAAAAACGTTGTATTCATGGTCTAATCCGTGTTTTTGACCAAAAAAGTATATGTTCCAGGTTTGTAAACATGTTTAACATCAAAACATAATTTTACTTGATTTTTAGGGTTTTTGGATGGTTAAACATGTTTAAAACTAATTAAGGATTAATTTTTCATGGTTAAACTATGTTAATCTAGGTTAAAACTCAAAGAAAATCACTAGTTACCTTAGGTTTTTGGTGTAACTCTTGAGAGTTTCTGGAGTTCTGTCTAGCAGCTGCTTGGACTTGAAATATTTGAGAATTAAAATGAATAACTTAGCTTAGGAAGGAAGTTATATAAAACATATGTGGTGTAGGTGGGCTGTTCCGATCGGAAGTCTTGGAGGCCCCTTAATGGGCTGTTTTGGCCCATTAAACAAATCATACAAGCCCAAACATGAAAAGCCCATTTCAAATTTAGTTCGGGTCCGGTTTTTCGCAAGAAAATTAATTCGGGTGTGAGAAATAACGTAAAAACGTGTGTTTTTCAGCTTGTTTTTGTAAAATAAGAAAAACGTACTGACTCGTTGTAAAATTCCAAAATATTTTCACGGATGGCTTAGAACATGTCATATAAGTGTTTTATAAATCTTTTTCGGCTTAACGGATGCTACAATGCTTGTTTTGACATTAACGATTGCGTTTAAGCTTATAGCGTATCGATAAACGAAACCTTTTTCGTTTAGAGAGTTTTAAACGTACCGAGGCCTAAATATCAATATGTTAGCCTCTATAACATATATATAACTTGTATATGACCCCTCAGTATGTATACGGGTCATAGTTAGTATCGGTCGGTTACTCGTTTAAACACTACGAATTAACCGATTTATCGTTTACTTGATACGTAAAGAATATAGTGTACCTCGTTTTGTCATGAATGTCACATTCTCCCCCCGTTAAGAAATTTCGTCCCCGAAATTTAATGTGTCATCGGTTTTCTAGGGAACAGGTGTGGGTATTTCTTTCGGAATTCGTCCTTTCGTTCCCAAGTATATTCGGGTCCTTGTTTTGAATTCCACCGAACTTTTACCAATGAAATTTTGTTGTGTCGTAACTGTTTGGTTTTCCCGTCTACAATTTCTACCGGTTCCTCTACGAAGTTGAGCTTTTCGTTGATCTGAACATCTTCCAGTGGTACTATTGTCGTTTCATCAGTCAAACACTTTTTCAGATTCGATACATGAAACACGTCGTGAATAGTGCTCAGTTCTAAGGGTAGTTTTAATCGGTAAGCTACGGGACCAATTTTTGCGACAATCTCAAAAGGTCCGATGTATCTTGGGGCTAGTTTACCAGTCTTTCCAAATCTTATAACACCTTTCCATGGCGATACTTTTAAAAATACCTTATCACCTATTTCAAAAGATAACGGTTTTCTGCGAATATCGGCATAACTCTTTTGTCGGTCACGGGCAGCTTTCAATTTTTGTTTAACCTGGTGGATCTTATCGGTGGTTTCCTGAATTAAATCGGATCTTGAAATTTGAGTATCACCCACTTCTGTCCAACATAGTGGTGATCTACATTTTCGCCCGTATAGAGCTTCATAAGGTGCTGCTTGTATACTACTGTGATAACTGTTATTGTAAGAGAATTCAATGAGCGGGAGGTGTTGATCCCAATTCCCTTTAAAGTCCAGTACACAAGCACGAAGTAAATCTTCTAAGGTTTGGATGGTTCGTTCAGATTGACCATCGGTTTGGGGGTGGTAAGCTGTACTTAAGTCGATTCGGGTTCCTAAGGCTTCTTGTACTGCTTGCCAGAAATGTGAAGTAAAGTGACTGTCTCGATCGGAAATAATCGAAAGAGGTACTCCGTGTCGAGATACTATTTCATCGATGTAAATTTGAGCGAGTTTTTCGGTGGTGTAGTTGTTACGGATGGGAATAAAGTGTGCGGATTTGGTTAACCGGTCTACAATTACCCAAATTGCGTTGTGTCCTCTAGAGGTTTTAGGAAGGTGTGTCACAAAGTCCATGGTAATTTGTTCCCATTTCCATTGTGGGATTTCGGGTTGTTGTAACATTCCCGAAGGTTTTTGATATTCCGCCTTTACCCTTGCACATGTTGCACATTTACTTACATACACGGCTATATCCTTTTTCATACCAGGCCACCAGTAAAATTCTTTGACATCCTTATACATCTTATCAGCACCTGGATGAATAGAATACTTGGATTTGTGTGCTTCATCAAGTATCAGCTTTCGGAGTTTATGAAGTGTTGGAATCCAGACCCGGTTTTTGTAATAGTATATTTCATCGGTTTTCTTCTCAAAATTCCTTTCATTTCCATGTAGTTCTTCTTTTTCTAGCTGATCTGTCTTCAAGGCCTCATCTTGTGCAATGCGAACTTGTTCGGTTAGGCTACTTTGAACAATCATTCCGAGTGCTCGTACCCGTAATGGTCTGATTCTGTCTTTTCGGCTTAAAGCATCAGCTACTACGTTGGCCTTACCCGGGTGGTATTTAATCTCACAATCGTAATCATTTAACAGTTCTACCCATCTTCTTTGTCTCATGTTTAGCTCTTTCTGATCAAATATGTGTTGTAAGCTTTTGTGATCAGTATAGATGGTACATTTAGTGCCATACAAGTAATGTCTCCAAATCTTCAATGCAAAGATAACTGCTCCCAATTCCAAATCATGGGTCGTATAATTCTTTTCATGTACTTTTAATTGTCGGGAAGCATATGCTATTACTTTCTTTCTTTGCATCAGTACGCATCCTAAACCTTTACGAGATGCGTCACAATATACCACCAATTCATCAGTTCCATCTGGAAGGCTTAATATTGGAGCCTCACATAACTTCTGTTTTAACGTTTGAAAGGCCATTTCTTGTTCTTCTCCCCATTCATATACTCGATCTTTTTGAGTTAGGAGGGTTAGAGGTTGTGCAATACTTGAAAAGTTTTCAATAAATCTTCTATAATACCCGGCTAGTCCTAAGAATTGACGAATTTCTCTTGGTGACTTAGGCACTTGCCAATTCTTAATAGCCTCAATTTTACTTGGGTCTACTTGGATTCCTTGATGGTTCACAATGTGTCCCAAAAACTGTACTTCTTGCAGCCAAAACTCACATTTGGACAACTTTGCATATAATTTCTCTTGCCTCAATAATTTTAAGATTTCCCGCAAATGTTGTTCGTGTTCCACCTTACTTCTCGAATATATCAAAATGTCATCGATAAACACTATCACAAACTTGTCAAGGTAAGGTTTGCAAACTCGGTTCATGAGGTCCATAAACACTGCAGGTGCATTTGTCAACCCAAACGGCATAACCAAAAATTCATAGTGACCATACCGAGTTCGGAAAGCTGTTTTTGGTACGTCTTCTTCCTGAATTCTCACTTGATGATAACCAGATCTAAGATCAATTTTTGAAAAATACTTCGCACCTTGGAGCTGATCAAACAAGTCATCAATTCGAGGTAAGGGGTATCTATTCTTTACAGTCACTTTATTCAATTCCCGGTAATCAATACACATTCGAAAACTCCCATCCTTCTTCTTTACAAACAACACTGGTGCTCCCCACGGTGAGTAACTAGGGCGAATAAAACCCCTGTCCAGTAATTCTTGTAACTGGTTGGACAGTTCTTGCATTTCAGAAGGCGCAAGTCTATAAGGTGCCTTAGCAATGGGTGCTGCTCCTGGTATCAAGTCAATACGGAATTCTACTTGTCGGGTCGGTGGTAAACCAGGCAACTCATCGGGGAATACATCTGAATACTCGTGTATCACTGGGATGTCTTCTAATCGTTTTTCCTCAGGTTCCTTAACTGTTACACTCGCCAAGTATAATGTACAACCTTGGCGTAAATATCTCAATGCCTTAAGTTGAGATATGAGAGGCAGTACCGTACCAGATTTCTCACCTTGAACAATTATAGCCTCATCATTCGGAAGAGGTATTCTAACGGTCTTATCCTACAGACAATTTCAGCTTTATACTTAGATAGCCAGTCCATACCGACTATAACATCGAAACTTCCCAGTTCCACTGGAAGTAAATCAATAAGGAATGGATGGTCGTTTAGGATAAGGGAACAGTCTCGGACTATTCGGTTAACAAGTATAGATTTACCGTTAGCGAGTTCTATAGTATATGGTTTTGTTAGTTCACTAACCGGCATATTTTCTAAAGGTAAGAAATTAACAGATACGAAACTTCTATCGGCACCCGTGTCAAACAAAACTGAAGCATACTGACCCGAAACTAAGAATGTACCTGTCACCACATTCGGATCTTGACGTGCTTCACCCGGTCCTAATACAAATGCGCGTCCCTTAGCTGTGTTGGAGGTTGATGCTTGTGCTTGGTTCTGCCTTTTCACTGTGCTCGGGTTCAAATTAGGGCAGTATCTCCGAAAATGTTCCGTACTGCCACATTCATAGCAGGCACGGAGGTTCGTGGTAGGTGGGGTTTGTTGGTTGAGTTGTGGGCGGTTTGATTGAGGTCGAGGGAGTTGAGTTGATTGTGGTGGACGATTAACAGTGTTGGTAGGGGTTCTACAGTTGGGGGCATAGTGTCCCGTTCTTCCACACTTTTGACAGATGATCGGTTTACAATCACCCACATGATGAAAGTTACATCTTCTGCATTTCGGTAACGTCCCTTTATAGGTTTCTTGTTTTACGTTAGAACTGGTCATGGCATAACTTCGGGTATTCGGACGAGCCCGCTTGTTTTGAAGATTCCCTTGCATTCTTGTCCCGTAATCAGTTCGTTTTAAACTTGTTTCACCTGGCATTCTTATCACTCCACTTCTCATCAAATCAAAAGTAACGACACCCGTTTGAGATACAGCACTTTCTAATGTCGGGTGGGCAACTGAATTTACTATACTTCTCACAGCAGGGGTCAGTCCCCAGATATAACGTTCAATTCGCTTTGCTTCCGGTGTAACTAACCATGGGACTAAGCGGGGCAGTTCGTTAAAATGATTCGTGTATCCCACATGATCCGCTCCTTTCACTTCCAGATTCCATAACTCGTGTTCCAACCTCTGAATCTCACTTTTAGGACAAAAATGCTCTAACATGAGGGTTTTTAATTCAGTCCATGACATACGATTAATAGCATCTTGTCCCCTTATTTGGACTACTGTGTTCCACCACATCAGCGCTTGGTCTAGAAACATACTGGTAGCAAATTTGACTACACGGTTCGGTGGACACTCACTGATATTAATTACTGATTCGGTCTTTTCTATCCATTTGACCAGTCCGCTAGGTCCTTCAATGCCCTTAAACTCAATCGGTTTACATGATGTAAATTGTTTGTATGAGTATTCCTGACGCGGGGGTTCTCGGTTATTATTATTATTATTATTAGTTGTGTTAACAACCGGTACAGGGTTCGGGTTCGGGATATTATCAGGGTGCACAACAGGTTCCGGGTTCCCAGTGACATTCATAGTTGGGAGAGTGTTATTATTATTTATGACAGTATCAGTATTCACCGGGGTAGTAACACCCGGGGCTACATTAGTGTCCGGCGGAGGTGTATTAACAGTGGCCGTGGTGGTGCTCGTAGGTTGATTAACAGTATTGTTAGCACGTATGCCTGCAGTGACTTGTGCTACAATTGTTGGTATCACTGCTTGTAGTTGACGAGCAATCATTGCGGCCACTTCCGCCTCAGACAAAGGGTTTGTTTTCCTCGGGGGCATTCTATAGAATAATCAATTATATAATAATCAATATCGTTTCACTATGACCAACACAACTTTACAATATTACAATTTCACAACACATAACTATGCCAAAGAAAACACGTTTGTATTAATTATAATCATTACTGTACATATGCATCCAAAATTAGCGCATAGGCTTAACCTGGTATAGGCCAGCGCTTGTATATGCGTATCAAAATTTGTCACCAAGTGACATGTAGACTTAACCCGATAAGGGCCAGTGCTTGAGATAGTACTAAACCACAAACAACTCCCAAGTCAGCCCAACACGCTGTACAAAATGCTACTTGGGATATCAAAAGACTATATACATAAGA
Source organism: Bidens hawaiensis (assembly GCF_021521415.1). Taxonomy (NCBI): domain Eukaryota; kingdom Viridiplantae; phylum Streptophyta; class Magnoliopsida; order Asterales; family Asteraceae; genus Bidens; species Bidens hawaiensis. The sequence goes on along the minus strand of NW_027491406.1, from coordinate 1,045,770 downwards.
CCAGACTACTAGGTCCTATCCATTCTTTGCAACATGGAACCACAACCAAATCACAGCAGCCACTAGGGCCGCATTAACTGCTAAACACGCCCCCAGTAGTATCATCGCTCGATCCTGACGCCCGTGGCTGTCAGCACTGGATCTTTGTACAATTCTGATTTCCTGCTGCATATACCTCATGTGATCATACATATCGTGTCTATGCTGGTTTAGACTATTTATCATGTGTGAGTGTTCTAAGAGCTGATCAGTTGCTAAACCAAACCATGCTGAATCAGAATGACGGGGTGGCTCGGGTACCGGGGCGGGTAAACCCCAAGTAGGAACAGGTATCTCTGTTACCCGGACACGCGATGTTTCTCCCCTATGGTACGTAGATCGAGGTGGGGAAAAGGTGTGCTCAGGTGGACGCACTGAAATGCGAGCAGTCCGACGGTTTCTAATAGTGGGTGGAGGTACTGGTGTATGCTGTACAGGTGGAGTAGGGGATCTGGGTGCTCTAACAGGTGAACGATAAGCACTAGTAGCTCCCTGTTCTACTACATTCCTAGGGGATTCCCTAGGGGGGTAGGTGTCACAACGATAACCCGATAAGTCGGGTTGGTTTGGGGGTACCTCATAAGGAATTACCGCGTCTGCACCTTCTTGTATCTCCTCTGGTTCTTCCTCCGGATCCTCCTCTTCCTCCTCAGGCCTTGTTGGTAGAGTGTTAGGTACACGATCAGTGGATCTTGACATATTCCTGCACAATGGTTAGTGATAAGAATAATATCCTTCTATATTAATTATAATAAAATACATGTAGGTATTATATACATAAGCACAAATAATCATTTATATACACAAATATTTATTTATTATTATATTTTATACACATATGTTGCTGTTTTTACCTATTCGATTGTTTATCGACTTCTTCTCGAATTTCCTCGTACAAACAAGTCCGTTATTACGTTCCGGACCATAATAACCCACTTGTCCATTCGCGTTCATCACGAGAATCATTCGTGTATATTATTAATATTATTTTATTCCCAGAGTTAATCGAGCCTACGGTTATCTTAGGGTATCCTAAGGGACATCCTAATTCTTTATAACCAATGGCTCTGATACCAACTTCTGTCACACCCCGACTAGGTAGTTGCGGAAGCGTAATACGGGAATGTAACAGATAACACTGGTATCAACAACATTGTTTATAAAGAAAATTCAACAGCTAATTTACATCATATTACATGGGTAGGTACTATGTTTACAAACTAGGTGAAAAACACATAACCGGTTTGCGAGCTTCTTAAACAGTATTATATCAGCGTCTATTCACAGCTATTCAACTTGTCTTTCTAACACCAAGCATGTAAGCAAATCATTCCACTTTTGCTTTACCTGAAAAGCATGTAAAACGGGTCAACTACGTCTAGTTGGTGAGTTTCAAGTTTCACGAGTTTCAATGAAATCAGTACACGAGTTCGTAAAGTTTACAGTGTGTATGTATATATGTCTGTGTATGATGTATTATACTAAGCCACAAGTGAAACCGAAACGAGCTAAAACACATGGCCTCCACTGCCCATGCACTCCCGTTGGCATTTAACAGCCAATTTGCCCCAAGTATGTACTATGTCTAACACCACATAGCAGTATGTAAAAATATAATGACAATGTGCAACTGGGTTTACATATATTCCGGCATACCCCACCGGCTCTGTCAGTTGGGTTTGTCAAACCGATAGTACTATCCACACGTCACCGGCACGAAGTTAATCACTTGTGTTCGTGGGGACTTGTCAAGTGTTAGTACTTAGATAATCCACATCATCACACGTTTTCAAGTATATCAGTATATGTAAACATGCTTTTCACCCCAAAAGTTCGTAAAACAGTTTAGAAAGTGGGGGTCGTGAAACTCACCTTATTGTAGTTTGCACAGAAATTACGTGTCAGATAGTCAGACGTCTCGTTTATAGCCTGATTCCTATAAACGGTATCGTATCGTTAATACTAGTACAGTGTTCAAGCTAAGTCGGGCTGTATAGTTAATCTGGGTATAGCTGTTAGGCCCAGAACATGACTATAGTCTTAGATTGTGACGTTGTATACTATGAAATGTTTAAAACTGGATTTGGCTCAGTTTCACCGTTTTCTGAGCCTAGCTCAGTTGATCGTTTATACGTTTCGGGATTAGGTAAGATCACATAAAACTTAAGTAAATATATTGATTGATAAAATAAGTTGATTTATGAAGGAATTTTAAAGTTTCGGTATCTGGTTTGATCGCAGGGTTCGTTTCCGTTTTCATACGGGTTTGATTATACAAAACGCGTACAATCCACCCGAATTGTCCGGAATTCTCGTAAAAAGTTCGTTTTTATCAATATCATTCAAAAATATGATATTTGACCACTTTTGACATTTTGACATACCAGTCAGTCCGTTAAACACAAAACTGCCGGTTTCGTTAAAACAATTATAATTTAAATCTTTAATAAATCATAACTAAATATGTAATTACATATAAATTATGTAAATTTTTGTAAAAATACATTAAGACATGGAGAATTTTATAAAAATATTTCCAGTAATTTTATGATTATTTATTTATTTATAAAAATTCATTTAATAGGTTATAATCATGTAATAAATGGCCCGTTTATATCAAACGACCTCCGAAAAATCCCATAATTTTTACCAATGATCTCAATGTGACTACATAACCCCTGCAAAATTTCCAGAACCTAACTCTTTTGACCAAATGCCTTTTTGTGCGTTTTTCGGCTCTTAAAACTCGGTTCAACCATGGCTGCACAAACCATACTTAGACATTTCCAATGATTCCCAAACTTTACCAGTGATCTTACCATCCCATATCAAACTCCAAAACCAAGTTTCATAATTTTTCAATATGTTTTGCTATTTTTCCCAAATAAACGCCCATAAACGGGAATAAATTCACCAAATATTCTCCGTTTATCGAAAAATTACCAAATTTGAACAGGGACTCATTTATATGATCCCTAATGTCCCTGCAAATTTTCACAAGCTAAAAACAAGTACGTCACAACCTAATACTAAACAGCCCCTAAACGAGTATTACGGGTTTACCTTGTCAGTTTTCGATGAATTTTGCTAGCTTAAACGACTTTCCGGGTCTCGGGTTGCAAACTCAGTATATCTACATATCATATAACATCAAACCAAGCATAAATCATCCATGTAACAGCCTTGATAATTAGGGTTTCGGTTTTGGGTTCAAACCGAACTTTCTAACCGTAAAAACGTTGTATTCATGTTCTAATCCGTGTTTTTGACCAAAAAAGTATATGTTCCAGGTTTGTAAACATGTTTAACATCAAAACATAATTTTACTTGATTTTTAGGGTTTTTGGATGGTTAAACATGTTTAAAACTAACTAAGGATTAATTTTTCATGGTTAAACTATGTTAATCTAGGTTAAAACTCAAAGAAAATCACTAGTTACCTTAGGTTTTTGGTGTAACTCTTGAGAGTTTCTGGAGTTCTGTCTAGCAGCTGCTTGGACTTGAAATATTTGAGAATTAAAATGAATAACTTAGCTTAGGAAGGAAGTTATATAAAACATATGTGGTGTAGGTGGGCTGTTCCGATCGGAAGTCTTGGAGGCCCCTTAATGGGCTGTTTTGGCCCATTAAACAAATCATACAAGCCCAAACATGAAAAGCCCATTTCAAATTTAGTTCGGGTCCGGTTTTTCGCAAGAAAATTAATTCGGGTGTGAGAAATAACGTAAAAACGTGTGTTTTTCAGCTTGTTTTTGTAAAATAAGAAAAACGTACTGACTCGTTGTAAAATTCCAAAATATTTTCACGGATGGCTTAGAACATGTCATATAAGTGTTTTATAAATCTTTTTCGGCTTAACGGATGCTACAATGCTTGTTTTGACATTAACGATTGCGTTTAAGCTTATAGCGTATCGATAAACGAAACCTTTTTCGTTTAGAGAGTTTTAAACGTACCGAGGCCTAAATATCAATATGTTAGCCTCTATAACATATATATAACTTGTATATGACCCCTCAGTATGTATACGGGTCATAGTTAGTATCGGTCGGTTACTCGTTTAAACACTACGAATTAACCGATTTATCGTTTACTTGATACGAAAAGAATATAGTGTACCTCGTTTTGTCATGAATGTCACAACATAATAATAATAATAATAAATTTTGCCGGATAAACTCTAAGAGATATCACAATCTAAGTCCTGAGAAGTGTTTCGGGGTTAACATTGTCCCCGGATCGTGTACGGTACTGGGTTAACAGTGTCCCCAGACGTACCGGTTAACACGAATTTAAGTTATATTAATAGAAATTGTATAGTAACGACTTAGGGATCGTATTACAGATCCGGACCGGTAGCCGTGCACAGTGTTACCTATTTGCTCACGAAAAGGTGAGTTTCACAAGCCCCTTCTTACTGAACTGTTTTAAATATTTTCCCGGGGCGGAAAGCATGTTTATATCAAAATGTTTAAGTACATGCTGATCGCATGGAAATGAATGTATTTATATAATGTTTATTGTACGGGAATCGTACGGTAATGTATTAAGATGGTAATTGTCTGAGTTGTTAACATTGTAAGGCCCGAAACAGTGTTCTGGGTTAACAGTGTCCCCAGAGGTTATTAAAAAGGGTTTCTGGGTTAACAGTGTCCCCAAAGGGTATTAAATGTGTTTCTGGGTTAACAGTGTCCCCAGAGGTTATTAAATGTGTTTCTGGGTTAACAGTGTCCCCAGAGGTTATTGGATGTGTCTCTGGGTTAACAGAGGTTTTACTTGTAGGCTCAGCATAATTTCATCGCTAATATATGATTACAATAATGATGTGTCATGGTTTATTTAAATTAGTGAAACTCACCAACTATTCGTAGTTGACCCGTTTTCTTTACATGCTTTCTAGGTACACCCAAATTGGAATGAGTGATACGTGCTTGATGATGTGTGCTATTTTGTGGAAGCTTAGTGATCTTTATTTTGTGTTGAATATGTTAACGTATTATCGGTAAAACTTATGTGTTAACGCCTAGATGATAACGAAACTCGGAACAATGTATTGCGATATAAATTAATGTAGTGGTGTTTTCTTTATAAGCAATGCTGTTGATATCAGATTCGTCTGTTGCATCCCGTTTACGTTTCCGCTGCGGTTACGGGGTGTTACAATTTCCCTCCTGATTCGTTAAGGATGTTTAACGAATCAGGGGTGATTCGTTAAGATTATTTATTTAGTGTATGTAACGAAGTAGACCCTAGTTCGTTAGGGGATGTTAACGAACTAGGTCTATCTTCTATATATAGTGACCTCTGTCACTGTTTAATATAAGTTTTGAGAGTTAATTAACGAAACTCTGCCTGATTCTCTCTCTCAATCTTCATTAACGTATTCAAGCTTAGTATTATACATACACACATATACAACTAATACGAATAATAACATATAACATATAATCAATTGCATTATGAAGTAGATCCGTATAATCGATTAAAGTAAACTTAGATCTGAGATCGAAATAGCCGTTCACAAGTGGTATAAGAGCTTTCGGTGCTCTTTTGCTCTTGAATTTGATAGTTAATTCGTTATTATAGACATTTAAATTGTTATTTTGTGTTAAGTTTATGCTCGGGTTGATTTTGAATCAAATTAAAGTTGATTTGATTTGATTATGGAAGGATTGGATTAGATTTGGGTTTGGTAAGGTTATCGTGAGCTGTGGTTGACTGGAATTGAGGTTTAGATTGTGTTTGGATTGTTTTAGTTTGGATATGGAATTGACCGAGAACAGGGGATCGGTTTGTGGTTAGTTTGGATATGGTTATTGGTGAATTGGATTACGAGATTGATATGATGAAACTCGTGATCGATTTCCGAGTATTTTGGTAATTGATTTGTGCGATTTGGTTTAGTATTGAGTGTGTATTACAAATTGGATTTATGGGTTTGGTGTTCATAAGTTTCCAGATTTCTGGAAAATTATGTTTGAAGGTTTGAAGATTTGAAGATTCAAGTAGTTTGTTATTCTTTTAGTCTGATTTGTTATAATTCAACCTAATTTGTTATCATCTTTTGGCTATTTCGTTAACGTATTTAGCTGATTCGTCATGAGTTTTGGTTGATTCGTTAACCAATTCGTTATACTCTCTGATTCGTGTCAACTGATTCGTGTAACACGTGTCATACCTTGGAAACTGTGTTATAACAACCTTTGCCACGTGGCATTTGTTGTCAGAGTTTGTTACAAACAGTGTAAACAACCTGATTCGCTATCAACTGTAGCTGATTCGTCATCATATTCGCTAATTCTCTCTTAGTGATTCGTTACATAAAACTTTCTAATTCGCTAAGCTCATACATAGTGATTCGTTTAGCCAATACGTTAGTTGACTTATTCGTTGACTATCTGATTCGTTGATCAATTCGTTAATTTCAATTCTGATTCGCTACCTGATCAATCTTAACTTCGTTAAAGATTTGATTCGTTAATTACTGTTCACAGTTCCCTACAACTGTTCATAGTTCATTACCTCTACTGTTTACCATTCGTTAATCTTATTTTTCAAAATTAACCCTTAAAATTCAAAACTTGTCAAAAATGGCTGGTAATTATGCATTAACTTCTCAAAACATGTTAATGCAACAAATGTTACAACTGGATACCAAGTAGGAAGTATTAAGATTTGTACTTCTTTATTTTAACATATACGTATGAGAAGTATGGGAAACAACACTGAAAGCAAAAAGGTTACGCATAAGTTTCAATATAGAAACTTTAACCTATTAAAGGGTTAGACTGTTGAAGAGATGACTACACGAGTTAATCATTTGATAGCCGAGATAGACAAGATGAGATTGGAGATATATGAATTTGACAAGATTGATACTATTAAAAGTGCTTTGCCAAGTTCTTATTCAACTTTCCTTATGGTGTTGAAGGAGAATAATTATTTTAGTAATGAAGATATGACCGCATCTGAGTTTCTGCAAAAGATCGAGGCTCGAGAATATGATCTTAAATGTCAGAAGTCTTCGAAAGATAATCAAGATCCTGCATTCTATGGTGGAAGCATGCCATTAAGTTCAACCATTTCACCTATCACAGCTTTTCTCACACAAACTGTAAGTGAAAATGCAACAACTATCTATAGTGATCCACGTGTGTGTTTCTACACAGCTGGAAATACTGGTTTATCTGGAGGATCTAGGAGTTCTTCATCATCAAATCAATTCTCATCCCAACCAAATGTATACATGAGAGAGGCTGAACAAAATTTTGCCTTCTTATCTGCTTTCATGACTTCATATGAGAATCTGGTTAGTAGTAAAATTGCCGTAAGTGATTTAACAGATGAAGATTACGATCAGATTGATCCTGATGATTTGAAACTAATGGATTCAAAGTGGAACATGGCTATGATAGTCAGGAAAGTGAAAAGTTCATGCAGAGAACGGGTAAAGATCTTCCTTCGTTGAACAAGAAATTAGGGTTTGATAAATTAAAGGTTAAGTGATACAATTGTCAAGAGTTTGGTCATTTTGCCAAAGAATGTGACAAGCCTAAAAAGGAGTATACTGGTCCCAGAAAACAAGATCAAAACTCATTGGGAAAGAGTGGTAGTGATGCTGGAAAGTCTTCTGGAATTAAACCTTCGTCTTTTGGATCTCAAGCAATGTTATCCAACGTAGATGGAGATGACTAGTCACAAAGATTATTATGTGGTAACAATCAAGCAAATCTTGCGATGCTTGGATTTCCTGAGTACCTTCAAGATGTAAGTGGAAGTGAAATTTCTTCTGATGCTGATACTGAGTCTGAGTGTGATAATTCAAGTGAAAAGCTTCCAACTACTTTCGCTTGCATGGCAAAGATCAGCGATTCAACCACTTCTGCTTGCATGACTAAGCAAAATGAGGTTAGTAATTCTACTTCTAACTTATCATGTGTTGATTGTGAGACCAATAAGTCTAAGATAGATGCCTTGAAACTTCAATATGATAATTTGCTAAAAGATATTGTTTCGTTAAAAGATAATTATAGGCAATCCTTGAACTCTCAAATGAATTCAAGAGAAAAAATTGTGGCATTAACTATAAGTAATCATGATCTTAAGGCTGAGTTGCCGGTAAAATTGATCATCAATGATCAAAAATTTCAAGAAATCTTGAAACATAGATCAAAGATAACCGAGCTTGAAAATGAGGTTCTTGATTTAAAGAACAAATTGGGTAAATTCAAAAACTCTTCTTTTTTGCTAAATGAAATAATTGAAGTATCTGGTAAGCAAAAATATTCAAAGAAAGGAATTGGTTTTGTTGAGATTCCACCACCTTTTCATAATGATTACAAACCAAATCCTTTTGCTAGAGAAGAAGAGGATATGATTGTTAAAGAATCTGTGATTCCTGAAAAGCCAAAACAAGTTAAACCTGAAAGTGTTAAAGCCCAACCTTCAATTCAGAAACCTCATGTTCAAAGAAATAAAGTTTTTGTTGAAAATGTTGACAAAGTTATCATTGAGGATGTGTTCGAACCTGAAATCATACACAAGAACAAGAACATTCCAAGTTCAAATCACATACTTTGTGAACCTCATGAATTTGAGGAGGCTGTGTATGGTTCGCACACAACCAAGGTGAAATAAGATACTCATGTCAATATTAAACCAGTAAGGGCCAAGAAACCAGAAAAACCCAAAATTTCTGATGAGGATTTGTTGCGTTTTATAAATCCAATTATTTCCTAGCCATCTACTGGTAGAGTATTTAAGTTAAAGGGGATAGACACGATGTTCACTAAGAAATACATTCCAATAAGTATCATTAAACCAGAACTTATTGAAAGTGTATTTCAGAATGAAACTTCCAAGATTCAAGATCTTGAACGTCGATATGCTCAAGCGAAAACATCAACTCCATCTAATCCATTGACTAAAGCAAAGCAAGTTTTAAAACAAGCTAAGAAAGTTAAATTTATGAAGTCAACTGGAACAAATACGTTGAAAAGTTTTTCAAATTGTTCTAATTTAGATTTCTACTTGAAAAAGAAATCTGAATTATCTGATGATTTTGCTAAGAGCATGACTGTTAGTGCACGGTTTTGCGTCTGGAATCTTTGTATTTATCGTTAAAATTTTTGTTTATTAAATAAAGTAATATTTAATGTTTATATTTAACTAGTTCGTTAAGACTATGTTTAGTTCGCTAGAGATGTTAGCGAACTAAGACTAGTTCGTTAAGATTAAGTCTAGTTCGCAAGGGATGTTAGCGAACTAAGACATTATAATGTATTCCCTCCTGATTCGTTAGGGGATGTTAACGAATCAGGGGATGGTTCGTTATGTTAAATTATGTAACGAAGGGGAAGCTGGTTCGCTAGGGGATGTTAGCGAACCAGGTCGCCTTCTATATATAGTGAACTACTGTTCACTTTAATGTAAGTTTTGAAAAAGTTTTGAGCTAATTAATGAACTGCTGTTCAATCTCTCTCTCAAGCTTCACCTAATATTATACAAACATTATGTCACACCCCGATCGCGATGGCGGAAAAATCGAGGCGCGGCGACGAAGTCGTGATTGTTGAGCACAATAGTATAAAAGTCTAAATGCATAAACATAACCAAAATGTCAAATATTACATCAACCAGGTAACATGAAACAAATTGTTTTAAAACAAAATATCAAGTTCCAAACAACTTCTAGCCTAGCCTTCATCTCTCTAAGGCCTCTAAACTTGCTAGGGATTTCCTGCTGCTTTATTTCCTGAAAACATGTAACAAACTGTCAACTACATAAAGTAGATGAGTGAATTCATAGGTTTAAAGAAAAAGAGTTTATACACAAACATACTAGTATAGGTTGTAGGGGTTTATATATAGGGTGTACCTGCGGCTAACCCACCACTCCTACAATTTATACTACTATGTTTGGGTATAATACCCGGTTTTAAAAAAAAAGGCTTGTAAGAAAAGATCTCTTGGTTTTCCCAAAGAGGTTTTTGTAGTAAGTAAAACATGAAATGTTCTCCTGGACTCTCAGCGAGGTTATTACTCTCCCACTAGAGTCGTATGTGATAAGATTACTCAAAGATTTGTGGTCTCCCAACGGTACATGTAGCACATAACAGTTAAGCATAAACAAGGACATATGAATTAGAGCATACTAAGTTTACTAGATAATCCAACGCCAAGATAACAAGTGTTACTAGTATCCAAGATGATGGTGAATGAATGATGATGAATGATGATGAATGATGACGAAGCCCAATGATCACACAAGACTTGATTTGAACCCACGCAAGACTTAAACCAAGACTACCTCGCTCTTGCCATCCAGGACTCAGCTAGGTTCTACCGAGAGTAGGATAGACTCCCCAAAGAATCCTGGGTTCTCTTGGTCCCTACCGAGACTAGTATAGGTCCTCAAGAGTTATGGATTCCACCGAGACTAGTATAGAATCCCATGAGTTACGAGTGCCACCGAGAATAGAATTGCCACTCATGGTCGTGAGTTCTACCGAGAGTAGAATAGACTCTCACGTCCAATTCAACTCATGATGCTTTGATCTCTAGATTTCCATACTGACACGATGACTATGATGACATGAATATGATTCCCATTCCCATGATGTCAATGTTCATAGAATTTCCCATACTCATTGATTTCCAATGTTCTTAGATCTCCATAAGTTGATGGGTTTCCCCATGTTCATAGATTTCCAAAGTTTATAGACTACCAAAAAGCTTGTGGATTTCCGCACGTGTGTAGAAATCCAAAGGTTTATAGTTTAAAGAGTGTTTGCATAAATGATTTTGTCCAACCGTGTAAAGTTACCATGTTTCCACCCCCATAGTTTTGAAAAGCTTAAATAGGGGCTATGAACTCACCTTGTTGGTTTAGTAAGGCTGCTAGAGGCGACGAGTGCTATCCAATTTGTTGATCCTCTAAGTCTAGAATAGGGCATAATAGGTTAACAACGTGTTATAAGTCTAAGAGTACAAGCCTACGCGACCTCGAGCAAAAACTGGGTTTTAAAGCTGAAAAAAAAAAAAAAACAGGAGGCTGGATCTGATTCAACTGAATAGGATCTGATTCAACTGAATAGGATCTGATTCAACGGAATAGGATCTGATTCGACTGAATAGGATCTGATTCGACCGAATAGGATCTGATTCGACCGAATAGGATCTGATTCGACCGAATAGGATCTGATTCGACCGAATAGGATCTGATTCGACCGAATAGGATCTGATTCGACCGAATAGGATCTGATTCGACCGAATAGGATCTGATTCGACCGAATAGGATCTGATTCGACTCCTTCAAGCCGGGTGACGGAGAAACCTACGGGAAATCGCGATTTTTTGTGATTTTTCGACCAAAATTGATGTTTTATACATGGAAATGCTCGGAATTCAAAGACCTAATGATTCCTAGTATTTATAACAACAAAAACTTGCATTTTGACACCAAAAATGACGGTTTTTGACCAAGAACACACTTGACATAAAAGTTGGGGTTTTTGCTCGATTCGGGGCCGGATTTGATGATAAAAACGTATGATTTTCAAGAAGATCTTACCAAAAACAACAACAAACAGATTTGTGGACTCGGATTTGAAGTTTGAAGACTTCTCTCTCTAGTTTCTCTCTCTAGAATGAGAGTGTTTGGGTGGGTTTTGTGAAAGTGTTGGTGAAAATGAAAGAGGTGGTGCAAGAACACTTGATTTCCCGCTTAAATACTCGGGTGACTCGGGTTCGGGTTTAGGCAACCTACGGGTCAAGACTAGTCGAGTTCATAAGTTTTTAAACAAACTAAAACTTTTTCAGCAAAACTTTTATAAAATCATTTTTCGAATAATTATTTGAAATCTTTTTAAATAAAAACATTTTATTTTTCGAAAGCATAAAAATTAATATTTTTCAGGCGTAAATGTCGTTTTATGAAATAAACATTTTAAATGATAAAAACAGATTTTTCCAATGATATGGGTTCCGAACTTATCGTCCAGAACCCAAAGTCTATAGTTTCCGATGATTTCACGATCTTAGTTTACTAATCGAATTTCAGGGCGTTACACATTACTGATAACTTATTGATAATAGATATACATATATACAACACTGAATTGATGTTAATTATGAGCTAGATCTAGTACTAATCGGATATTCACAAATCTGAGTTCTGTTATTGTTATTGATTGGTAATTCCGGGATCAAACAAGTGGTATCAGAGCTGTTGGTGCTCGTTTTACACTTGATTTGGTGTTTTAATTATTTTGTTTTTGTTAGTTTTCGGTTTTTGTTTTGTTTTGAATCAATTTGTATTTGGGTTGGTTGAACTATGGACGAATTAGATTGAATTCGTGTTGTTTAAGGTATTGCAAAGGTTTGGTTAAGAGGAATTGAGGTTTGGATTGGATTTGTGTGTTTTGGATTTGGATTCGGTTTAAGTCCGAAACAGGGGTGTGTTTTTGGTCAAATTGGATTAGTTATTAAGGTTAATCGATTACGAGATAATGTGTATTGGATTCGGAATTTTATTACGAGGATTTTGATTGGTTATTTGTGCGCTTTGGTTGAGAAACGAAGTAGTATTACAGATTTGGTATTGTTGGGTTTCTGGGTTTGATCTTCAAAATTTCTGGAAAACTTGTTTGAAGATTTGAAGATGAACTTGATTCGTTATGTTCTTCCTGGTGATTCGCTATATGTTTCTTGGTGATTTGTTATCAACAGTGTCACTTCGCTACCTTGTTCGTTAGCTAGTTCGTGTGAGTTTTTGATTCGTGTTATCTAGTTCGTTAACTAGATTAACCGATTCGTGTGACACGTGTTCTTCTTGGGATTTGTGTCATAACAACTTTTGCCACGTGGCATAAGGTGTCAGAGTTTGTTACAAACGGTTGTAACAACCTGATTCGCTATAGTGTGATTCGCTAATCCACTGTAGCTGATTCGCTAAGCATTCCTTAGTGATTCGCTAAGTTTTTGTTGGCAATTCGTTACTGATTATCATCTGATTCGCTAAACTAATTCTTGTAATTCGTTTGATCAATTCGTTAAGTTGACTTGGTCAATTCGTTTGGTCAATTCGTTAAGTTGACTTGGTCAATTCGTTTGGTCAATTCGTTAAGTTGACTTGTGATTCGTTAAACCTTCATCTCATTCGTTATCTGTTTCGCATTTGGGTGATTCGTTAACCTTATTTGTGATTCGTTAAGTTGACTCGCTAAGTTGACTTTTGATTCGTTAAAACACTCACCTCGTTCGTTAAGGTACTTCGTTGTTGATCAGTCTTAACTTTGTTAAGGATTGATTCGCTATAACTGTTAACAGTTCGCTACAACTGTTTGCAGTTCGCTACAGTTACAGTCCGTTAAATCTTAATTCTTATTAGTTAAACCTTAATTTTTGAAACTTTTCAAAGATGGCCATCATGTATGCATTAGCGTCTCAAAATATGTTGATGCAACAGATGTTGCAACTTGATACCGAGATAGGTTCACATTCTAAATGTCCAAGATTGATGAAGTTCAGTGACTTTGCCAAGTGGGAACCTCGGTTTCGTGCACATTTGGGATCGGTTCATCCTGACTTCTCATATCGTCTTGATGAAGTTTATGTTGCACCAATGATTGGTGATGATACTATTGGATATACTCATAAAGCTGTTTCTCAATACTCACAAGAAGAGAAGAAAGCTTTAGAAATCGAGATAAAAGCATATTCTACTTTGACTATGGCATTACCAGAAAATATCTTTCATTAAGTTGGAAGTATCAAGAGATGTGCGTCTCTATTTCAACATCTGCGTACGAGAAGCATGGGAAACACAGCTGAGAGTAAGAAAGTGATGCTCAAGTTTCAGTTTCGAAACTTTAATTTATTGAATGGAGAAACAGTTGAAGAGATGACAACAAGATTTAGTCATTTAATTGCTGAAATGGACAAGATGAAAATGGAAATTTCTGAAAGAGACAAAATTGACACTATTAAAAGTGTGCTTCCAAGTTTCTACTCAACATTTCTAATGGTTTTGAAAGAGAATGATTATTTTCTGAATGAAGACTTTTCGGCACTTGAATTTCTACAAAAGATCGAAACTAGAGAATATGATCTTAAGTGTCAAAAATCCTCCAAAGAAAATCAAGATCCAGCTTTCTATGGTAGAAGTATACCTCTTAGTTCAACGATCTCTCCAATCACTGCCTTTCTTACTCATGCTGCAAGTGAAAAAGAATCAGCTATGTTTAATGATCCAAAAGTTTGTTTCTACTCTGCTGGTAAATCGGGTGGTTCTGGAAGTTCAACTAATACCAATCCATTTGCTAAACCACCTAGTGTTAATATGAAGGAAGCTGAGCAAAAATTTGCTTTCCTGACGGCTTTTATGTCTTCATATGAAAACTTAGTAAGTAGTAAAATTGCCACAAGTGATTTAACAGATGAGGATTATGATCAGATAGATCCAGATGATCTAGAAATTATGGATTTAAAATGGAACATGGCTATGATTGTCCGTAAAGTTAAAAGATTCATGCAGAGAACTGGAAAAGATCTTCCAGCTTTAAACAAGAAGTTGGGTTTTGACAAATTAAAAGTAAAATGTTATAATTGTCAAGAATTTGGGCCTTTCGCAAAGAAATGTGACAAACCAAGGAAAGAATACACTGGACCTCGTGGTCAAAGTCAAAATGCTTCTACACCACGAGGAAGTGATGCTGAAAAGAATCCATCTTCTTCTACAACACAAGCAATGTTAGCAGATGGAACTGATTGGTCACAACGGTTACTATGCAATGATGTTCAAGCAAATTTGGCTATGTTATATAAAGATTGTCAAGATGCTACTGGTAGTGAGATGTCTTCCGATAATGATTCTGGAACTGATTCTGACGACTCTTGCGACAAGCCTTCTGAATCAATGTTTGTTTGCATGGCCAAGATCAATGAGGTTAGTAATTCTACTTCTACTACTTCATTTGTTAAAGCATCATGTGTTGACTGTGAATCTAACAAATCTAAGTTAGAAGTATTGAAAAATCAAAATGATAATCTTATAAGAGAAATTGCTTCTCTTAAGGATACTTATCGACAATCTCTTGAATCTCAAAGGAGATCTCGAGAAAAGATTGAAGCATTGTCAACAAGTAACCAGGATCTCAAAGCCGATTTATCTGTGAAAATGACCGTTAATGACCAAAAGTTTCAGGAAATCTTGAAACATCGTTCTAAGATAACTAAGCTTGAGAATGAGGTTCTTGAATTGAAGAACAAATTAGGAAAATTTAGGAATTCATATTTTCTGTTGAATGAAATTATTGAAGTATCTGGAAAACAAAAAGATTCTAAGAAAGGTATTGGATTTGTTGAAATTCCACCACCTTTTCATAATGATTATAAAATTAATCCTTTTGCAAGAAAAGAAGAGGATTTGATTCAAAAAGAATCTGTGATTTCGGAAAAACCTAAATTGGTTAAACCTGAAATTGTTAAATCCCAAGTTGCTCCTCAAAAACCTCATGTGGAAAGTAAAAAGGTCTTTGTTGAAAATGTTGATAAAGTAATTATTGAAGATGTGTTTGAACCTGAGATAATACACAAGAATAAGAACATTCCTAGTTCTAATCATATTCTTTGCGAACCTCAAGAGTTTGAGGACGCTGTGTATGGTTCATTCAAATCCCAAATGAACAAGGAAGAAACTGTGAAAATCAAACCAGTGAGGACAAAAAAGTCAGTTAAACCAAAGATTTCTGACGAGGACTTAATGCGTTTCATTAATACCCTGAGTTCTAAGTCTTCATCGGCTAGATTTTTTAAGTTAAATGGAATGGATACGATGTTCACTGAAAAAGATATTCCAATAAGTATTATCAAACCTGAAATTATTGAGAGTGTTTTTGTCAATGAAACTTCAAAAATTCAAGAACTTGAACATGTGTATGCTCAAACACAAACATCAGTTCAATCTGATCTATTGACTAAGGCAAAACAATTTTTAAAACAGGCTAAGAAGATTAACTTTGTGAAGTCAACTGGGACAGATACACTAAAAAGCTTTTCGAACTGTTCTAATTTAGATTTTTATTTAAAGAAGAAATCTGACTTATCTGATGAGTTTGCTAAGAGCATGACTAAAAATGTGAGTCATCGTCAATCATCTGCATCAGTTATTCCAATTTCTTCTAAACATCATCTTGTAGACATGCGAATTTGTTTTTTATGCGGTCAACAAGGTCATGTTGTGAGGAATTGTAGTCAGCAAAACTTTCAGAATCTTCATCCTTTTATCAAGGACAAATCTAAGCCAATTCCAGTGGTCAAGGAGATCCTGAAACGACCTGTATCGTATGCTGATGATACTCGTATTTTGTTCTATGATGTGAATCCTCGGAAGGTTTTTCATATCAATGAGACACACGGTCAAGTGAAACAAAAATTCATTCCAACTGAACCTATATGTCAAAAAAAGAATTCAAATATTGTTCAAGCAGCGTACTTAAGACGAAAGTCGAAGAAGCCGGTAACTTATTCACAAGTGGCTGAACAACAATTGAAATCTGTTAAGGTTAATATTCAAAGAGAAAACCAAAAGGTGCCCAAGACCGAGGCCTGGGCTGCCTTTTTGAACTAATCACTTTTGTTTGTGTGTAGGGTTCATCCAAGATCATTTCTGGTGAAAACTGGATCATGGATAGCGGATGTTCTCGTCATATCACTGGGAATCTCAACCTATTAACCAACGTAAGAAATATTCAAGGGGGTTATGTAGCGTTTGCTGGGAATTATGGGGGCATGATCACACAAGAGGGTGAAGTTTCAAATGGTCACATTACGTTTGAGAAAGTGAATTATTGCGATAAGGTTGATCATAACTTATTGAGTGTATCGCAAATTTGTGATAAAAAGTACACTACGATATTTACTGACAAAGAGTGTCTTATCTTGAAACCGGGTTATGTTATTCCCGAGGACATGGTTTTCATGCGATCACCACTATCAAATGATATTTATGTCTTAAATATGAGTTCTAAGGTATCCACATCGATCGAAACATGTTTTGTCTCGAAAGCAACCGAGAAAGACTCGATTCTATGGCATCGTAGAATGGGTCACATACATGTTAGAAAGATGAATTATTTAATGGCAAATGGGCAAGCGGAAGAAGAAGACACATCCCTCTAAGTTATTGAATTCCATTGATACTCCTCTTGAACGACTTCATATGGATTTGTTTGGTCCAGTGAATCGTGCGAGTATTTTAAGTTAACTGATCACTGCGTTGCATGCAAAAAGGGCAAGCAGAAGAACAAGACACATCCCTCTAAGTTATTGAATTTCATTGATACTCCTCTTGAACGACTTCATATGGATTTGTTTGGTCCAGTGAATAGTGCGAGTATTTCTGGAGACTGATCACTGCGTTGCATGCAAAAAGGGCAAGCAGAAGAAGAAGACACATCCCTCTAAGTTATTGAATTCCATTGATAATCCTCTTGAATGACTTCATATGGATTTGTTTGGTCCAGTGAATCGTTCGAGTATTTCTTGAGACTGGTATTGTCTTGTAGTGACAGATGATTATTCAAGATATTCATGGGTGTTATTTATGAGTTCAAAAGATCAAACACCAGTTTTGGTACAAAACCTTATTACGAAGATCGAATCATTGTGTAAACAAAAGGTGAGGAGAATCCGAAGTGATAATGGTACTTATTTCAAAAACACTATATTGGATTTCTTTTGTATTCAAAAGGGAATTCACCGAGAATATAGTGCACCTTATGTACCTCAACAAAATGGTGTTGCTGAAAGGAAAAATAGAACTCTGATTGAAGCTGCACGTACAATGCTCGCTGATTCAAAGCTTCCTGTTCAATTTTGGACTGAGGCAGTGAATACAAATTGTTATACGCTTAATCGAGTTCTAACAGTGAAACGACTCAAGAAAACAAGCTACGAGATCTTAAATAATAGAAAACCTAATTTAAAGTGACTTGAACCATTTGGGTGTCCGTGTACAATGTTGTAGAAGGATTCGGGTAAATTTAAAGAAAAAGCTATCGAAGGGTATTTCTTGGGATATGCATCTCCAAAGAAAAGGGTTTTTAATTTCACATCTGGCTGTGTTGAAGAATGGTACCACGTGGACTGTCAAAAGTACACAATTCCTCCTCAAGGTAAAGGTCCAGACTGGATGTTTGACTACGATAGTTTATTTAATTCTTTTACTCCTTCGACTGAACACATCGATGAAGATCTGGTTAGAGCATACTTTGAAGAACATTTGGACATTCCAAGATTTTCAATTTCTAATGCAGGTGAAGTTCAACCAGATGCTCCAACTGAAGAATCTCAAGTTGTCTCTCCAGTTGCTATTGATAATGTTACTACTTCTTCTGATGATGATCAAGCTGAAATTCAAGTTATTGATCTTGACAGTGATAATGCTTCATCTCCCGAGTTGGGTGAACATTACACTAACTTATTTGATAATGTTGTTGTTCCTGAAAACCCCACTCTTCCGATTCATGGATATCATCCACAAGAAAACATCATTGGAGAACTTGATGTGGGCGTTCGTACACATCATCAAGTTGCTTCGTCAAGTGACAATAACACATTGTGTGCTTACACTAACTTACATTCTTCGAGAACTGTGAATATTGCTAAATTCAATTATTCTATCTCAAGTTGAGCCAACGACAGCTCGTAAGGCACTTGAAGATCCTTCTTGGATAGAAGCTAAGCAAGAGGAATTACAGCAATTTGCACGTTTGGGTGTTTGGGATTTAATAGACAAACCTGCTAGAGTCAAGAAAGCCATTCCGACTAAGTGGGTATTTAAGTGTAAGAAGGACGATCGAGGGGTGATTGTCAGAAACAAACCACGTCTAGTGGTGCAGGGTTTTCATCAGCAAGAGGGTATTGATTACACAGAGGTATATTCTCCAGTTGCAAGATTAGAGTCGATTCGAATCTTCCTGGCTTATGCAGCTTATAAGAATATCAAGGTCTATCAAATGGATGTTAAAAGTGCTTTTCTCAATGGTGAATTACACGAGGAAGTGTTTGTCCAACAACCACCTGGTTTTGAAAATCCTGATTATCCAGACCGTGTTTACCAATTAAACAAGGCTCTGGATGGTCTACATCAAGCCCCGAGAGCTTGGTATGGCACGCTCGCCGACCATCTGACTGATAATGGCTTCAAACGAGGAACTGTTGACTGCACTTTATTTCATAAAACTATTGGTGATGATCTTCTTCTAGTCCTGATTTATGTTGACGATTTTATTTTTGGGTCTACAAACGACACATTGTGTAAGGAGTTCGAGAAGTCCATGCAAACAAAGTTCGAAATGAGCTCGATGGGAGAGATGAATTTCTTTTTAGGGCTGCAGGTTCACCAGTCTGATAAGGGAATCTTCATTCATCAGACAAAATATGTGAATGATGTCTTGGAACGGTTCAAGATTACTGTCGGAAAAATCCCTTCAACTCCTCTTCTAGTAGGGCACAATTTATCACCAGATGAATTGGAGGATTCCGTTGATCCTACCCTCTATCATGCCATGATTGGTTCTTTAATGTATTTAACGGCTTCTCGCCCTGATATTATGTTTGCTGTTTGTCTTTGTGCTAGGTATCAAGCAAGTCCACGAGTGACTCACCTAGCTGCAGTCAAGAGAATTCTTCAGTATTTGAGGGGAAATCCAGACATCGGGTTATGGTACCCCAAGGATGATACTTTCGTTCTTACTGCCTACTCAGACTCAGATTATGGAGGATGCAAGATCAACTTCAAATCAACGATTGCAGGATGTCAATTTTTAGGAAACCGGCTTATTTCCTGGCAGTGTAAGAAGCAGACAACGGTCTCCACTTCAACCGCCGAAGCTGAGTATGTTGCAGCCTCGAGTTGCTGTTCCCAGGTTTTGTGGATACAACAACATCTTCGCGACTACGGTTTGAAGTTTCTTACTACTCCCATCTTGATTGATAATTCTGCTGCTATTAGTATCACCAAGAATCCCGAACAACATTCTAAAACGAAACATATCGAAATTCGATATCATTTTATACGGGATTGCTATGAAAAGAAATTAATCGATCTTGAGAAAGTACATACTGATTTTTCAGAAAGCCAGTCTGTTTACTAAAGCTTTTGACAAAACGCGTTTTAAATTTTTGCTTGATTTAAACGGATTGAAGACCCTCGCTGATATCATTAAACAAGGATGACTATCTTTATTTTCTGTCATATCTTTCTTTTAAAATTTATTTTGGTTTTAGGGGGTAAAAATCTAGAAAATACAAAAAGAATGTGTTTTCGTTTGTTTAGATAAAATCCAAAAACATTAAAAAATTTCAAAATTCAAAAATATTGTGATTTCTATTCTTTAATGTTTTTCTTTTAAATATTTAGAAAAACCAAAAACATTTTAAAATTTTGAAAAACAAAAAAAAAAATTGTGATTTATGTTTTTGTACAGAAAAATCTGAAAATCCAAAAAGATTGTGAAAGTTATTTTGTTTATAAGAAATTTGAAAAAGACAAAAATATTGTGTTTTTTAAAGTTTTGTATAGAGAAAATCCAAAAAGATTTTTAGAATATTTTCTCGCTGAAAATTATGTCGGTTATTTAAGTTTGTGAAGCATGTTTGCTTGTCTTGGTCCTATTATTCACTTATGAATTGATGGTTAGCAATTTATTTATAAAATTAAGTTAATTGGGGCGATTAAATTTATCTTTTCTTTATTTTATGCTCCTCAAAATTTTGAGTTTTTGAAGCAAAAAGAGAACATGATAGTACATTGATTATCTTGACTCCAAATTCAGCAAAAAGTAAGCTTAAAAGACTGTGTGCTTAATTGCATTGGTGCATTGGTAGGTCTTAAAACAACCCGGTAGAGTAAAGTATGTGATATAAACATAAAGAAACGCCAAATTGAAAGGGGTGTTAGTCTCTAGCAAAAGTTTCGGTGAGGATGGAAGAAATGTAATAACCAGTCATACTCAAGCCTTATATTTGTTGATCACCCAAAAACCAAATAAAGCAAATAACAAGCGTTAAGATTCTGGACACTGTGAGTCTTTATGCGGTTTAACCATCTGGGTATTCATAAGCATGAATATTTCACTCGCCTTTTAGAGCAAACCCAAAGTCATTAAACTTGATCACCGCTGTACTTCGTACAATTTAAATTACTGACTTGATCAAAATCCGCTGTTAGTCATACAATTGTTCCTCCATTGCGTGCGTCTTAATACCATTAAGAAACTGACCCCATTGGATACAACGTATGTAAGCCGACAGATGGACTCGTGCATACTCACTCACAGTAAAGGAAACTTGATGCATTGTTCAAAATTTCTACATTTGGTATCAAAATTTTGATCAACAATATAATGGTTTAAGTCAAGTTGGGATGATTTGGCGAAAATCAAATTAAGCTTGAACCGAGATTAGAGGCTGATGGTTTCTGATATTCTGTGCTTTAATTGAACTATTTAATCATATCACGAAAATACTAGAATGTGTGTTATTAAGATTTATGTGGACAACAATACCAATGACCGACTTATCGCCAGTCATAATATCGCTGAAATATAAAACTGTGATGGAAGGGCAATTTGGTCAATATGATTCTCTGCTCAAACTCAACAAAAATACAAAAATGTGTACTGTTTTTTGATAAAATCATTGAAAAACACAAAAAGATTGTATATTTTAGTTGTTCGGATATTCTTTTGTAAATACATTCTTTAAATTCTTACAAAATACCAAAAATATTTTCGTCTTCTTTGTACAAAATACTTAAATAAGTTTAAGTTATGTTTCGGAAATCTGAAACATTCTTAACGTATTTGGTTGTCGGGATAAAAGGGTTTCTCGATAACCTAATTTATTTAGTTTATTTAATTCTTTAATTAATTCATTTATTTATTTATTTTAAAATTAAATAAATGAGTTTATTTAGCTAAAATCCAATTCGTTATTTATGGATAACGAACTAGGTGATTCTTTAGCTAACTAGCTTCTGGTTCGCTAACCTATTTCGCTTCCGCACTCTGTAACGAATCATCCCTTCGTTATGTATATTTAACGAATCGCCTCACGAATCATGTCTTGATTCGCTACCTTTAATTTAACGAATCAAATAGTAATTCGCCAACATAAGGTAACGAATTGAGTTAGCGAATGGGCTAATTCGTTAACTTTAAGTTAAACGAATCGTCTGATTCGTATAAGTTGTACCTAGGGTTGCGTGCAACGTTATATAAGACAAGAAAACGAACAGTCTTCCACTGTTCGCCTTCTTTCTTCATTTTTAAGAAACATGTTCAAATTCTCTCTGAAATTTCGACTTTCTTGTTTGAATAATTCAAGGACATATTTGAGTTTCTAAGGTATAGCCGATCCTTGCGATATAATTTTCGTCAAAAATGTCTAATAGTTAATAGTTAAATTATAAACCATTAAGAGTTTAAGGGTTTCCGAAGTTTTGAAACCTATTTTTGTGTAATTTATGTTAATAACTGTATGTTTTTGATGTCATTGTGATCGGAATCATATTCTGATACCCTTGGTGGGCTTCAATCATGAATTGATTGTTGTTTGCAGGGTTAATTATCGTTTTGTGACATTGGTGTTTACTGTGGGTTCGTTGTAACGATTCCGGCAAATCCAGGTATACCCTAGCCGGTATATACTAATTACGTGTCATTTAATATTGATTATATGAGTTATAGTACGTATATACGAGTATATATGATTCATAGTACGAATCATACTCGATTATATAGTGAATCGTATTGGAATTACAATTAACCAATGAACGATTATTGAAACCCGAACGAATCGGGAATTACATTATAGACGAAGTATATAATGTTTAGTGATATTTACGAAGTATTAATGCTTCGGGATAAGTGAATTATAGCACAGAGAAAGGATTTCGATTTACTAGTACGTCGGTACGGTAAACGAAACCTTTAACATCAAACCAAGTAAGAGACGATCAATCAAGCCGAAAAAGATGCACAATTACCGACAATACAATGTTTTAAGTCATTTAATGTCATGGGTTAAGTTTTTTAAAGTTTTTAAATCAGTTTTATGTAAATTTTATTTTAACCCGAAAAACGACCATTTTAGGCTCGTTTTAAGCCGAATTACGAGTTTAAACGAGAAACGAACTGAACCAGACTATCCACAACATTATCCGGATTGTGTAATCCAAATGTGTGGCCATGGTTTGAGATGTGGGCCCCCCCCACATCACCAATGGAGCCGGCCATATACACACACATTACACATTTCATTTCTTTTTTTTCTAACACCAACCTCTCTCAAATCTTCAAGTCTTCAAACATTCAACCCAAAAAAAACCCTTGATCCAAACCAAGAACACAAGGTATAACACATGTTTTAATGCTTAAATCTTGTTTCCAACTTCATGATCTTGAGAAAAGGAGGTTTCAAATGTAAAAATGGGTGAAAACCCGAGTTGAAACCGATTCTCGCATGATCAAGTGATGTATACGAGTTATACAAAGGATCTTGATCCAAGTGATGAGTTAAAAGAGTTTATAACGAATTTTTACGGTTAGAATCTTTGTAAATGAATTTCCAAGTGAAAGACGGGTGAAAACCCGAGATGAAACCGACTCTTGCAT
The DNA here is from genome assembly GCF_021521415.1 of Bidens hawaiensis. Lineage (NCBI taxonomy): Eukaryota > Viridiplantae > Streptophyta > Magnoliopsida > Asterales > Asteraceae > Bidens > Bidens hawaiensis. The sequence goes on along the minus strand of NW_027491406.1, from coordinate 1,022,050 downwards.
GATCAAGAGATGTATACAAGTATACAAGGGATCTTGGTCCGAGAAATGAGTAAAAAGAGTCGAGAACGGATTTTTACGGTTAAAACCTTTGTTTTTATATCAAAACCGACACTATGAAAGAAATGGTTTGATTGTTGGTGTAACTTGCTTGGTATAGTGTTATTGTGCTTGTAAGTGTTGTATCTAGTGGCTAGCAAAGGCTAGAAACCAAAATCTTTGCGATCTAACGCTAGAAAACACAAGATAGTTCGGTTTTCGTGTGAGTTAGTGATTTTGGACAGATTGTAGAGTGCTTAGAGTCGGGTCATGAAATTTCACAATGATGATCTATACATGAAAATATGAGATCTGTGAAGTTTTGGTAATTTTTGGATAAAAGATGAATATTTGGTGAATTTAATGCTCGGTTTTGGCCAAAAATGGTGAAAAATAGCTAAACTTGATGAAAAATTCTGAAATATTTAGGATAAGCTTTTTATAACATATAAAAGTCACACACAAAATTTGAGCTTAGTTGGAGAAGTCTAAGGGGGCTTTTCGGTAAAACGAGTTCTAGGGCTTTCTAGCTCGGTTTTGTGAAAATGGCTTGAAAAATGAGTTTTGGGTTCTAGAAAAATTCCAGGGAGTTATGAGGATGGCAGGGATCATCCCGGAAAAATTTGGGATTTTTCTAAAGTCTTTTGGTATTTTTGACATATTTAGTGTTTTAATAAGGTTTATAAATAGATAAATAAATGTAAATATAAGAAAATAAATCTGGAAAATTTTTATAAAATTTCTTACTGTCAAAATAAGTTTTGTGCAAAATTTCAAGACCCGAGACTAAACGGGTAATTATTTGTGCTAAAAAGAACATAAAAACAAATTTTTAAAGCTTAAAACGTGTAAACCGGCAAAACTCGCATAAGCGAGCTGACTGGTATATGAAAACCCTAAAAATGGACCATTTCCATAAAACTAAGTAAATTAAGTAAAAATAAATCATCCAAAAATAATTCGGATGATTTGGGTAATTTTACCCGATTTTACTGTTTCCGGCACCTAAATGACGGAAACGGGCCCCGCGGCCAAACGGGGTGTCCAAACCGAGCCCTAATTTCATCACTTTAACTAAATTAACAGTCAAACACCATTTTTGGGTTGAGTGTGAATAAACTCATTTTTGAAACTAAAAACGGATGACCGTGCTAGGCACGCAAATCAAGGAAAACATAAAAATGATAATTTTGACCGTCCGACTCTAAGTAATGGCACAATCTGAGTGTTGGACCGGTTCGGGACTCGGTTTCCCAACGATTCACGGGGCAACGTGTTAGAGTGCGGAATCCTCTAACACGGCGATTCGATGGTGATCAACGGACACGAAGGTACGATTCCTAAAGGGGTTTGACGCCTAGGGTTGGAGGAAACGACCAAGAACACGAAGAACGCTCGAGAGTGTTTCGGGGGGGCTGCTGCTTCTCTGATTTACGTGAATGTGAGTTGTGTTGAAAAGCCTGTATGAAATTTCCTAAGTAACGTTTATATATCGAAAACTGGTTCGATCGAATGAGATACCCATTCGATCGAATGAGATCTGGTTCGATCGAATCAGTGACTGATTCGATCGAATCAGCTTCGTTTGACATTTTCAGTACGTTAACTTGGTTTCACGATCGTTGGTTTCTTGTTGAACCAACCTGATAAAACTGGGGACATACATGTGACATTTCATGTCCTAACAAACTCCCCCTTGGAGCCAGTTCTATTTGCTTGTAACCAATCGAGTTCTCTTGCTCGACCGTAACTCCCCCTTGGAGTTATCTCTCTCTCTCTTTTCTCAAAACTAGTGGTGCATACGTTGCATCCACAAACTCCTTTCTTCATGGAGTTCTCTCTTTACCAAATGGTACAGTCAGTCAGACTTACCATAGGTTCCGCATATCCTGAGACGCTGTCAATTGGAATTTTGGATTAACATTTAAGCACAATTGTATTAGATTTGCAAAATTGACATTAAAGCATAATCTATCACAATATTCCAAATCATATTTCATTCAATTCAAAACAAATACAACCAGAAGATTAACTTTGAATTACAACAAGAAACAAGATAAATGATAGACATGACAATTAATCTTCAGTTTCTTGGGCATACTTCTTCTGTTGTTCTTTCCAATTTGATCCTGCATGTATGTCATAGGCAAAGCAAATCCTAATGACATTTCTGTACGTTAACGCTTGCTCTATGTCTTCGGGAGCGTAAAGAATCTCTGTCTTGTACAACGTATAGACATCCTCCCTTGACAAATTTGTGAGCCACATTGGATCAAGAATACGAATTGTGCTCCAATTTCCATTGTCATTGAGCACAATAACTGCCTCATGCAGTTTTCCATCATAGTACCAATGCCTGAATGATTTGTAGAAGTCCTGCTTCATCTTTCTAAGAGGAATCTTCTTCATTGTGAGTGGTGGCATGTACTTCAAAATAACTTTTGGCCTGTTGGTGATCGGATCGATCTCCTTTTTGCTTAGATATCTCTTCGGCCTTTGTGGTGTGATCATCTTCCATTTTGTGTTGTACTCTTTTCGCAACACATTCTGATAATACGTGGCAAATGGAGATGAGTTGGCGTATAGCAGATCAAGATAATTCAGACGGTTCAGATCATGAGTAGGAAGGGTCTTCAAATCAGTAATACGTTGAAAGTATTCAACCCCCCTTTCTCTCTTGACAGCTACGCAGTTAAGATCCTTCAGACATGCCCAAGCGATAATTTCTCCTGAAGTTCTGCGACCCTTCATTTTATATGACGTTGTATGAGGAATGGTCGGCTTCGCTTGTTGTCTGGATCTTATCTTCTCAAGAATAGCATTGAATGCTTTCTTGCATTCCTCTGTTTTCTCTAAAAATTCGGCTTGATCCGCTTCAGAAGGCTGTTCCATATTGTTTGACCTTTCTTCAGCCTTTTTCTGTATTTCCTCCTCTGTTACATTTTGGAAGAAACTTGCAAAGTTAGGAAGATCGTCATTTTGAGACATATAGTATTCAGGATACTCTTCCTTTGACAAGTCTTCCATTTCAACGTCATCAAATTGAGAGGGATCGACGTGTGAGGGATCAGTGGCCGTAGATGATGATGATTCAGGTGTAGCAGCAGAAGAAGACGTTTGTTCTGTTGGAGGCAAAGCCAGATACTTGCCTGTTTCTATGTTGGATAACTCAAACATTTGTTCCAATTCTTCTTCTGTGAAATTATGAGAAATTTCACCTTCTTCCAAGTCTCCACTTGCGAAGTTTCGCTGCTCATTTGGATTGTCCAGTAGAAACGTGAAAAATTCTGCTGCTGTTTTTGATTGCAGCGGTTGGACATTAAACGGATTATCATCACCTGTTTGATTAAACAAACACAATGTAACAACAATTTTAAGTAAACATATGTAATATCATAAACATGAAATACAATATCATTACATATGAAACTGAGTTTATACAAAAATCATCATTTACCAAGATTTAACATTTAAATCCTCACTACATTCACTCAACTCACTCTTTAGTACCTTCACCACCATCATCTGAAGAGTCAAGTTCGTCTGTGTCCACATCAACATTTGTTGGACCTTCCAAACGAAGAACATCTCCTTTCAGTTCTGTTACTTTCGCCTCAAGGCTTAGATTCGACTCTCGTAGTTCCTTGATAGAAGAGCCCTGTTCGGCGACAGTCGCATTCAGCTGAGTGTTTTCAATTCTGAGCATGTTGTTTTCGGCTTGAAGTTTGGCAATCTGCTCATCTTTCAGTCGATTTTGCTCTTCTTGCCGTCTATTCAGCTCTTCTTGCTCAGTCTTGAACATGAACATCTTCATCATTGCCTTGTGAAGATCAGCTAGTTCTGTTGCAACCTGAGGAGGTATAGACATTTCTGGTTGAGGTTAAGTAGTCGGTTGTGGTGCTGATTGTGGTGCTGGTTGCTGTGGTGGTGGCGGTGCTTGTTGAACGGGAGGAGCAGCAGACGAAGTCCCAACTGATTGTAACGGTGGAGGACGTGGGAGATCAGAAAATAGACTACGATACTTCCTTGTAACCTTCTTCTTTTGCCTCTTTGCAGGCCTTTCTTCTCCCGCAATTATATCGGCCAGTTGTTCCTCGGCCCTAACCTCACCAGCAAAGTGCACATCCGATGCACTTGCTTCATCACCAGCATCCAGATCCTCAACGTTTAAGAATGAATCAACCTCTTTTTCGGCATCTGTTCTGGTGTCTGCCGGTACCCGCCTCCTCCTCAGTGTCAGACTCGTCGCTGGTTTTCTGATAAGTGAAGTTCTCGACGTCTGAATCACTGGCGGCTTTCCTCCACTTCCTCTTCGGAGGAGCCTTGTAAGACTGATTTGCCACGTGCCCAAAACATCTTTTGTGTGGTGGCCTTGTGGGGCGGTCCTTGTATGATTTTAATCGGTTGAGGGTTTCGTTCTTCATGTGGTCCAGTTTCACCACATCACCCTCATTTTCTTTCAGTAAACCCGGAGCTTGACTATCGACGATCATTTGCACAAATCGCGGGTACTGTAGAAACTTCTCACCCGCCCCTTGTTTTATTTTAAGATTCTCCACCATATGGTTGAAGGTCATCTGCGAGAAGTTGTAGGGGCGGTTCATCACTAATGCATCCATTGTAAACTGCATGCTTTCCCTCAATTTATCAAAACTTGTTCTTTGAGGCCCTAAGCAGTGCATCACCACGTGTGCCAGATATTTGAACTCTGGACACAGATTGGCTTTATGGAGTAGACCGGCATTTAGGTCACCGTCGTACTTCATTCTGGCAAAACAACCTCTGGTTCCAGCAGGATGTAACCTAATAGGATCTGAATCAGAATCTACAAACCCACAGACTTCCCTAAGGATTTGGGCAGATATAACAATTTCGTGCCCTCTAACAGTGGAGCGAATTACCGACGGCACAACTGTTTGGTCGCGCGTGGCATTCCTCCAGAATTCCTATTGAACTGACATGACGGGTTCGACTACCCTAGAGATAGGTCCGTGAATCCTGGACCGTTTCAGAAATTTGATCATGGTTGCAAATTCTTTCCCATGGCTTGCCTTTTCGTCAAGAAAGGCTACAATGTTGTGCTTGATTGATGTTTTGAAAGGCACAAAAACTTCTGCAACTTCAGCAATTTTATCTGCAAACATAAACGTGTTAGAACGAACAGATATCGAAAAGACTGAATGCGTTTAACATTTTCAAACTTTCTGGACTGGTTCAATCGAATGAGTAATGATTCGATCGAATGAGCTACTCATTCGATCGAGTGAGATCTAGTTCGATCACAGACAGTCGAATGAGATAGATTTCACCTTTGACCTCTGATTCGATCGAACTACTGACCGAATAAGTCTCATTCGATCGACAAGAGACTCGTTCGACCGAATAGACTGATTCGACTCATTCAAACGGCAGCCCAGATTTTGAAGAATCCCGATCGAAATTTTCGATCGTTTAAACGATACACAACACACAGATAGCATCGATTGAAGTTTGTGAACATTTATCAACATTAAATTACAAGTTTTAAACGGTTAAAAACAGTTTATTGAGTGTTTCTTTCTAATGTCCGAGTCCGAGAACAAATCGACCAAAAACTTGATCAAAACACGGTTATAATTCAAAAATTCTTACATATTTGTGATGTACGTGAAAAACCGAGTAAGATGTATGGATCAAAACGAGGGATTCGCGAAAACGATTTTGAGAGCAATTTTTCAGGAATTTTTTTTTTTCCTCGAACTTTTCTGACCGATCGAATGAGTCTGAGTATTTATACTGTTTCTGGATTCATTCGATCGAATGAGATGTCATTCGATCGAATATGATCTCATTCGATCGAATAACATTCCTATTCGTGCGAATGGCAATTCAGTCGTACGAATGAGATTTCATTCGATTCACAGGACTTGTTCGATTGGACCAATCGATCGAATGTGAGTCTATTCGATCGAATAAGTCTCTCGCAACAACTCTCATTCTCGCAACAACTGACTCGATCGAATCGGCTCATTCGATCGATTTACTCGATCGAATAGCCACATATTCGATCGAATGAGGGAAAAACTTTGAAAAGATAAACTTTTAAACTTTTTATTCCCCGCCATCGATAGTGGTGCCTTTGAACCTGCAAGAAAACATAAACTTTTGACACTTGGTTAGTTTTCTTAGACATTTTCCGATAATGAGAGCTTAGTTCCTACAGAACATATAGACCATAAAACATTAGTAAACAAACGGAAAAATATCAGGCACAACCATCTTTGGGTTTTCTTGCCACTTCTTCTTTCTTTCATGCACAACCGGTTGCGCAGATAAACATTTAGCAACCTGCATGAAGTTTTCTTTCATTCCTACACACTGGATAAACATTTAGTAGGAAAAGACAGGGATCAGACTACCTGTCACGATGATTTCTCATCGATTTTCAAACAAACAGAACTAAATAAAATGAAAAATAAATAGAAATAAAATCTTTTTGGTTTTTTCAAAGTATTTACAGGAAGGGACAGGGATCAGACTACCTGTCACTGGATGATTATTCATCAACATTAAAGCAGAATAAAAATAAAAAATAAAAATAATTCAGAATAAAAATCTTTTTGAATTTTTTTTTTTTATAATATTCAAACTGAAATAAGCAACTGTACAAAATTCAAAGTACAATATTTTTGGTTGAGTAGGATCTATAATAAGAAATCATACAGACTTATTTGACTATCTACTGAGACTTTTCGTGATTCAAGACTTTTCGTGATTTTTCACATGTTTTTGATTTTTCTGAATAAAAGAATATACAATATTAAACTAGACATAATGAACATTCTTTTTGTGAGAAAGATCCGAACATGGGATCAGTACTGACATTGTAGCACTCAGTAAGTTCAATTCTTATAATTTCTTTTGGTCGATACATATTACCGATGCGATTATGGGTATATTTGTCCATTTAAACTTAAACAAACATCCTCTCGTCTGTCAATGACCATTTGATAATTGCTTTAATCATATTTCTATGATAATTGCTTGGGATCACAGCTATGTGTCCCACCATATTTTTGATTGACTCATGTATAACCTCACAACATATTGAACAGTCAAATCGGCGCATCTTATTTTTGACAAACGACCATAAGCTTATAGGATCCCCTTTGTTTGCTTTTCATCAAATTTTGTTGCTTTTCACATTCTTGCGAATTTAATTAGCAACTTGATGATTTTATCATGTTTTCATGTAGATTAGACATGTTTTTCACATACGTGTTCGGTATTCATCTACTTGTCCCAAAATCATTTATTTTATTTTTTACAGGAGATATCCAAGTTATCAGCGCTGTCCAGGTCGATACTTACGTATCACAGAGGGAGATAATAACTTTAGATATACCAGCATGGAAGAGCGCTGTCCAGGTCGATACTTACGTATCACAGAGGGAGATCATTCCAAAGCCGGTGGAGTATAAGATATTTAATACAGATATCCAAGTTATCAGCGCTGTCCAGGTCGATACTTACGTATCACAGAGGGAGATAATAACTTTAGATATACCAGCATGGAAGAGCGCTGTCCAGGTCGATACTTACGTATCACAGAGGGAGATCATTCCAAAGCCGGTGGAGTATAAGATATTTAATACTCCTCCTTAATCAACGCATAAAGCATATGATTTAGAAGGGACTTTCGATGAAAGCAGACCTGCAACACGAAGATCTAACATTCTTTAAGAATTTAGGTTTTGGAGGAACCAATTTGGGCCGATGGTAATTCGTGTACGCGTGATAAGACATATCCTCAATTGATATTGGTCTTTAGACAGTGACGTCTCGTCAATTTATCTTAGATGTACACCCATAGCTGACAATCTAAATGATTTAGATAGGTCAAATCCAGACTCAATTCAGTAAGAAAAGCCTACCAATATATCACATTAGTACTATGCATGACCAATTTTTCACTTTATATCTTTTTAACATCATGCTACTGTCAGTGTGCCATCACTTCCCAAAGGTTGGATACAATTTCTCATTTTCTGATTATTTGAATGTTTTTGGATTTTTTCAATATAAGGAAAATGAAAATAAGCTATACAGAAATAAAAATCTTTTTGATGTCTCAGTATGATAGCGTCTGTGTACTATCATCTTTCTTGTAACAAGATCAACTTCTCAAAATTTTAAAATTTTTGATGTTTTTGGGTTTTTGTATTTTATATTGTTTTTGGTTTTTCTTGAAACCTTTCTCCCCCTAAAAATTATAAAAACAAAATCTTTTTGGATTTTTCAAATTTTTAAGAAAAGAAAAAATGAAAAACAATTTAAATGATATCTTCAGGAACATCATCTGATTGACGTTTAACGCCGTTGATCTCTAGCAAATATAAAAACCGTGGTTTGTCAAATGCTTTAGTGAAGAGATCAGCGCGTTGTTCCTGAGTGGGGATTTTTACCACATCGATTAACTTCTTTTCGTAACAGTCACGAAGGAAGTGATATCGAATTTCGATGTGCTTCGTTTTGCTAAATTGGACAGGATTTTTGGTAATTGAAATTGCAGCAGAATTATCAAGATATATGGGAGTAGTAGAACATTCAATACCGTAGTCACGCATCTGTTGCTGAATCCAAATAACTTGAGAACAGCAACTGGCAGCCGCTATATATTCCGCCACAGCTGTTGAAGTGGAAACTGACGTCTGCTTTTTGCATTGCCACGTTACTAAACGACTTCCAAAGAACTGACATCCTGCTGTTGTTGATTTGTAATCGAGTTTACAACCACCATAGTCCGAATCACTATACGCATGTAGATCAAAGTTATCATCATGAGGATACCAAAGACCCCAATCTGGAGTACCCTTCAGATAACGCAAAATTCTTTTGACTGCAATAAGATGGGAGACCTTCGGCTTTGACTGGTAACGTGCACAGAGACACGTAACAAACATTATGTCCGGCCGAGAAGCAGTCAGGTACATTAGAGATCCGATGATCCCTCTATAGTGAGTTGGATTGATCAATTCACCCTTCTCGTCAGGATTAATCCCGTGATTAACCGCTAACGGAGTTCCCTGTGAAGAGGAACTCAACATCTCGAACCGTTTCAAGATGTCATTGACGTATTTTGTCTGGTGAATGAAGACACCGGAGTCTGCTTGATCAACCTGAAGTCCTAAGAAGAACTTCATCTCACCCATGGAGCTCATTTCAAATTTTTCTTGCATCACTTGTTCAAACTCCTTGCATAGTGTTTTATTCGTGGACCCGAAGATGATGTCGTCCACGTACACTTGTACCATAATGAGATCTCCTTCTTTCTCCTTTGTAAATAACGTGCAGTCGATCGTTCCTCTTCTGAACCCGTTGTTCAAAAGGTGTTTGGATAGTTCCTTGTACCAAGCTCTCGGGGCTTGGTGAAGACCGTACAAAGCCTTGTTGAGCAGGTAGGCTTTGTCCTTGTGATTTGGGTCTTTAAAACCTGGAGGTTGTGCCACATATACGGTCTCTTCGATGTGACCGTACAAAAAGGCACTCTTGACGTCCATCTGATATACTTTGAATCTCTTGAAAGACGCATACGCCAAGAACATCCGGATTGCCTCCAAACGCGCAACCGGAGCATACACCTCATTGTAGTCTAGGCCTTCGATTTGCCTAAACCCTTGGACCACCAGGCGGGCTTTGTTGCGAACAATCACTCCACGATCGTCGCGTTTACATTTGAGTACCCACTTAGTGCCAATTTTCTTCTGTCCTCTGGGGAGATCCGCCAGCTTCCACACACCAAGTCTCTTGAACTGCAATAATTCTTCTTGCATGGCTGAGACCCAGTTAGCGTCTTTCAACGCATCAGTGATGCTGCTTGGTTCTTCTTGTGCTAAGAAGCATTCATGGGCATTTAGCGCAACTGATCCTGACTCCATCATTTTAGTGTAGAGGCCAAAATTCAGCTGTCGACGTGTTTTGACACCCTGTTGAATGTCCCCTATAATGTTGTCTTGTGGATGATCACGTTCAGTCCTAACCACCGGATTGTCAGGAACGACAACATTTTGTTCCAAGTTAGTTAAGTTCGGCTTAGGAACTGGAGCGGTTGGTGCCTCTGAAGTAGACGTTAGAGGCTGTTCTGCATTTGGCGCTTCTTGATTTGACGATGAAGGTTGTGGAGTAACCTGTGTCGGCGCCGATTGTACATCATCTGCTGGTGATTCATCTTCAGAGTCAGATTCGGATGACTCTTGAACTTGCTCGCTAGACTCTGTGGAGGAAGACGATGATGGACCAGGATGAGGTGAAGATTGCTGTGATTCATCAGGAGGTGCATTTTGCGCCTCATACATCATCTGAATAGCAACCTCATCCAGATTGAATGACTTGAACAATTTGTCAAAATCAAACAACCAGTCTTCTCCTGACCCCTTGGCTGGTTCTGTGTAGCGTTGAACGTTGACATGGTACCATTCTTCAACTAATTTTGTTGATCTGTTGAAGACCCTTTTGAGAGGTACACTGTAACCCAGAAAATAGCCGTTGATGATCTTCTCCTCGAACTTATTATCGACTTGCCTTTTAAGTAACGTGCAAAGAGCTCCAAATGGTTCCAGGTGCTCTAAGTTAGGCCTCCGTCGTTGAAGAAGCTCGAAGCTTGTCTTGCCGTGGCGCTTGACAATGCCTACCCGATTCAATGTGAAACAGGCGTTGGCAATTGCCTCACTCCAAAACGTAACAGGCAACACTGAGTCTGCTAACATTGTTCTAGCTGTCTCGATTAACGTTAGATTTTTCCTTTCAGCAACCCCGTTCATTTGTGGAACGTACGGGGCACTGAACTCCTGGACAATGCCTCTTTCTTTGCAAAAGTTTTCCACATTCGCATTCTTAAACTCTGTCCCGTTATCTGAACGCATTATCCGAACCTTCAGATTGTACTGTGACTCAAGAGTTGTAACCAGCAGATTTATACACCCAAATGTCTCGGACTTTGCTTTCAAGAAAAACACCCAAGAGAATCTCGAATATTCATCAGTAACCACTAGGCAGTATGAGTGCCCAGAGATACTCTTGACGCTTATTGGGCCAAAAAGATCCATATGAAGGAGTTCCAATGGTATATCAATCGAGTGGAAACTCTTAGACTTGTGGGACCTTTTTACTTGCTTTCCCGCTTTGCACTGCACACACGAGTCAGGGAGACTGAAACTTCTCAGATTAACTCCCTCAACTAGCCTGTTGTGAACAAGCTTATTCATGTTCCTGACATTAATGTGTCCCATCCGTTTATGCCATATGACAGTATCACGTTCGGATGCCTTGGACACAAAACATGTCACCGTTGGAGACGATGACTCTGCCTTAGCCATATCCAGAATGTAGAGATCACTCTGGCGTGCGGCTGACATTAAAACCTTGTCTTCAGGAATGGTGAATTCCTTAGCCAAGATGTGGCAGTCTCGTCATCAAACATAACTTTGAAACCCTTGTCGCAGATTTGACTTATCGACAACAGGTTGTTCTCCAACTCCTTGATGAAATTAACCTTATCAAACGAAATTCGCCCATTTGAAACAATTCCTTGGGCCGTGATGTAACCACCTTGAGCTCCTGCAAAGGAAACTGCACATCCTTTTATCTGTCTGACACTGGATAGGAGATTCATGTTTCCAGTCATGTGCCTGGAAGCTCCTGAGTCGATGATCCACATGTTGAATCTTGGATCATAAAGAGCAGCCTGCACATAAAAAGCAAAAGGTTTAAACATCATTGGAAACCCAAGCCTTTATGGTCTTGGGTTTTCCATTTTCGTCACGAATTAACAGTTCAATCCATTTACCCTCATTAACACTGTTTTCTGGTTTGACATTGTTATCAACAGTGTTGTTTTTCTTTTGTTTCCAACTGTCAGTCTTCTTCTTAGCCTGTTTGACATAGCTGGTTGAAGACTGACTTTCACTTGTTGAAGTGGAAACACTTGGGTTTGAGGGATCAACAACTTTTGTTTTAACATTTTGATGTTGTTGTTTCTTCGGTGATCTGTGTGGTGAGGTTGGCTGAGGTTTCCTAGGAGAAACCGACCGCGGTGTGTGAGACCGTGTTTGACTTTGAATGTCAACGGTCGGTCGCCTCATAGGAGTTGACTTGACATATCTAGGATCCGGAGTTGATATGTATTGCTTAGGATCCGTGTACTTGTAGCAGAATCTTGCTACATGGCCAACCTCTCCACATGAGAAACAGTAGTTTCTCTCCCTTTGATGTGGTGGAGAGTAATGACTTTGTTGTTGTTTATTACCATAGTACCCCTTGGATTTGACATTTTGGGGTGAAGTTTGTCTGGGAGGGGGTTTTGTAAAATTATGTTTTTCATTAAAGTTACCCTCCTTGACAAACTGGGTAACATGTTCCACATGCACTTTCTCAGATTTATGATTAAACTTGTTCTTCTGAGAATTACTTGTTGTTGCCTTTGATTTAGATGTGGATGGGCCTGACTTAGTTGTGGAACCTAAGTCTGTGGCAACAACATTTGGTTTTGGCTTGGTCTCAGGAGCCGGGTCAATGACTTCTTTACCCTTGGACTTTGAAATTTGTTTTGTGTCCTCGGGTGTTTTAACATTTGAGTCATCTTCTGGCACAGCTCCTGGTGTGTTCACAAATTGGTTCAGCACTGGGGGTGGGACATTGTGAAATCCCACACCGCTTTCCTGATTGCACCGGAACTTGGGGATAATGTGTTCTAGCAAATAAGAGGAATTGGAGTAACTCTTTAACTTGAAAGTCAATGATTCAAGATCAGCTTTTGTGTTCTCCATTTCCTTTTTCAAGACATTATTTTTATTGATATGAAAGTTTATAGAGTCTTGTTGATTTAGAACACATATCTCCAATTCCTTGTTCTGACGCTTAAGGCTATCAACTTTTTCTTTATAAGCAGACTCTTTCTGCTTCCAAGCCTTGTTTTGAGCAAGAGCGTCAGTCAGTTCAATTAAGGATCTTGAGGCTGCTTGTTTATAAGCCTCGAGATCTTCAATTCTCTCTTTCAGAGAATGAATTTCTTGTGCAGACATTTCACATTTTAAACATTTGGTATTTTCTGGTTTGGGAGTAGTCGGGTTTGAACTTACCTTGGCATCATTTGACGTCTCTGCCATGAACGCAAAGTAAAGATTCCCTGCTCTTTCCAGAAAAGATACAGAAGTTGCTTTTGACAGTACTTCGTTGACTTCTTCAACAGTAGCAGCTTCTGCAGGAATTGTTGAACTTGGAGATGATTGAGGAACATTTGACTCTTTTGCTTGATCCTCCTTAATCTCCACTGATGACACTTCAGCTTCATGCTCTCCTTCATTTACTTCAGTAGCTGGCTCCTCGACAATGTATTCTTCATCAGTTGAGGAATCATCAGACCCAGATTCTGAGTCTCCATCCACAATGGTGATGTCAGCCATGTTAATGCTGAAGTTCCAGGACTCGCCTTCATCACCTTGAACAGCAAGAGCAGTTTCATTGTTGATGTTGGCGTTGTTTGCTGCTGTTTGATTCTGAGGGACCAGTTGTCTCTCATTGTTGACATTTGCAGCGGCTGCAGCAGGAGTAGATGAAGTTGAAGTAGTTCGGAAGGGATATTGGTGACCTTCCCTCTTTGGTTTAGAGCACTCCTTGGCAAAGTGACCAAGTTCGCCACAGTTGTAGCATTTAACTTTGGTTTTATCAAAACCAAACTTGGATTTATTATTGATTGAAAGGGCTTGGCCTGTTTTCTTAGCCCACTTTCTAGCCCTACGGAACGCGCTGCCAAGTGCCCACATTATGTCGATGCGTTCCATATCGTCTTCATCTAGCTGTTCATAGTCATCGCTGTCCAGATGACTGTTGCCAAGTTTACCAGCCACCATTAAGCTGTATGATTCAATTATTGTGCCTAACGTTGCCATATGTTCTTTGGCAACTTCCACCGTTACCTTTCCCAAGCCTTCGGTGTTTAACGTTGCCTTTTCAGTTGACTTGGGTCCGGAGTTAGAACTTGAATTTCCAGAATTTGATGTTGGTGGTGCAGAAGATCTCGTTTCGGTCCCCTTAGATTGATTTGACATTGAGGAGACAAACGCAGTCTTCATTTGAGCATGGTCATTTGAATCTGACATTGGTGATTTTGACATGTACAGCGACTTGTCAGATGTTGCTCTGGGTTTCCTGGAGGATGCTCTTAATTCATCATCTTCCTGTCTGATTTCTTTTATAAAGTCAGAAAGAAGAATCGTCTCCAGTTGATGACTTCTTCTCATCACAGTCAGGAAGGTGTTCCAGCTTGTTGGGAGTCCTTGAGCGAGACATCTAACCTTTTCAGTCCCAGTTGTTTTGACATTATAGGACTTTAGCTCTGACATAAGATGATAGAATCTTGACAGCAACGATTCAATGTCTTCGCCGGATTCTGGACCAAACAAATCAAATTCACGCTTTAGCTCCCGTGCGTGAATTTCTCTAAGCGACTCAGATCCTTCGCATCGTTCTACCAGTGCGTTCCAAAGAGTTGACGCTGTTGTGAACTGGTTAAATTGATGGAAGAGATCGCTGGAGAGAGCTTGAGACAGTAAAGAGAAGGCTTTCTTCTCAGCATCAAAGGCTATCTTTTGTTCTTCTGACAGCCTAAGGTAGCTCAGGCTTTCACCATCATCGTTTGTAGGATGCACCCACGTTGTTTGAGCCGCTTCCCATAGTCCAGGATTCACACCTGTGATATGGATCTGGAATCTTGTCTTCCAGGTAGTAAACTCATTGAGTGCCATCAACTTTGGAGGCTTGTTGAAGCTTCCAGATTCTGAATCACTCTCAAGGATCGATTGGATCCTTTTGTTTGCACTTGAACTGGCAGACATGTTTGCTTCTTTGTTTCTAACTTTGATCTTTTAATCGAAGGTGACTTGATTCGATCGAATGTGTTCTTTATTCGATCGAATGTGTCCTGATTCAATCGAGTGTCTGACTGATTCACAGTTCTGGTCTTCTGAAGCTTATCCTATCAAATACGATCTTGTTCGATCGAATGAGGTGACAAGTTCGATCGAATGAGTGTCCGGTTTCGATCGAAAGAGTTCTGGCAGTCGAATAAGTAGGAGAACGAATGGGTGGATCGAATATGAGACTTGTTCGATCGACTGGAAGCAGGTTCGATCGAATGGATGAATTGATTCGATCGAATGGACTTGGCGTAAATCACGGCGCGAAAAACTGATTCGGTCAAAATTCAAACTGGTTCGATCGAATAGAAGGCTTATTCGATCGAATGAGTTCCAAAAATACGACTTGTTCGATCGGGATTTTCGGAATTTCCAAACTTAGAAGATTTGACCAGATTTTCGGTTTTAAAAACACTAACACGAATCCTAATCGATTTAGAAGCAAAATAAGACTCTTTTAAGTGTTTTAACACTTAAACAAACAAGCAAACACACAAAAATGGATCAAACGTTTAAAAAACGAAGAACACTTTGAATGTTCTTGATAAAATCCGAAATTTTAAGAGCAAACATTGATGATTTAGACGTGTAAAACGAACACAGATGATTAGAATTGATTGAAAATCAATAAACCAACACTTTTAACACCAAATTTTGAGATCAAAAACCAAAATATTTGACTTTTTATGAGTTTTTTATAAGAACACTAAGAACACCAAGAACAAAAACACTTGTTTTCGAAAATTTTTCAAGCAAAATATATGTTTTTGACAAGAAAAACACGAATATCACCACGAATCTTTCGTGAATCAAGAACCTGAAGCTCTGATACCACTTTGTTGGACCGGTTCGGGACTTGGTTTCCCAACGATTCACGGGGCAACGTGTTAGAGTGCGGAATCCTCTAACACGGCGATTCGGTGGTGATCAACGGACACGAAGGTACGATTCCTAAAGGGGTTTGACGCCTAGGATTGGAGGAAACGACCAAGAACACGAAGAACGCTCGAGAGTGTTTCGGGGGGGCTGCTGCTTCTCTGATTTACGTGAATGTGAGTTGTGTTGAAAAGCCTGTATGAAATTTCCTAAGTAACGTTTATATATCGAAAACTGGTTCGATCGAATGAGATACCCATTCGATCGAATGAGATCTGGTTCGATCGAATCAGTGACTGATTCGATCGAATCAGCTTCGTTTGACATTTTCAGTACGTTAACTTGGTTTCACGATCGTTGGTTTCTTGTTGAACCAACCTGATAGAACTGGGGACATACATGTGACATTTCATGTCCTAACACTGAGTCCTTAGGAGTGTCACGGGGTTAACATTGTCCCCGGATCGAGTACAGTACTGGGTTAACAATGTCCCCAGATGTACCGATTAACACGAATTTAACTTATGGGAATTATATAGTAACGATTAGATATTATATTACAGATCCAGGCTTATAGCAGTTCATTGTATCACGTCCCGACTCACAGAAAGGTGAGTTTTCACGAGCCCCTTTTTACTGAACTGTTTTAAGTATTTTCCCGGGGCGGAAAACATGTCTTTATTAAAGTATTTAAGTACATACCGATCGTATGGAAACACTTGTATATTTATATATATATGTTTGATGCACAGAATATATAAATTGTTTATCGTGTGTAATTGTTCTGGGGTAACATAGTTCCCAGAGGTTATTATTGTTCTGGGGTAACATAGTTCCCAGGGGTTATTATTGTTCTGGGGTAACGTAGTTCCCAGAGGTTATTATTGTTCTGGGGTAACATAGTTCCCAGGGGTTATTATTGTTCTGGGGTAACATAGTTCCCAGAGGTTATTATTGTTCTGGGGTAACATAGTTCCCAGAGGTTATTATTGTTCTGGGGTAACATAGTTCCCAGGGGTTATTATTGTTCTGGGGTAACGTAGTTCCTAGATGTTATTATTGTTCTGGGGTAACATAGTTCCCAGGGGTTATTATTGTTCTGGGGTAACGTAGTTCCCAGAGGTTATTATTGTTCTGGGGTAACATAGTTCCCAGCATAATTTCATTGCTAATAAATGGTTATTAAAATGATCTGTCACTGTTTATTTAAATTAGTGAAACTCACCAACTATTCGTAGTTGACCCGTTTTCTTACATGTTTTCTAGGTATGCCCAAGATGGAATGATTGAAATGTGCTTAATTATCTGTGCTACCTGTTGGAAGCTTGCTGCTCTATATTTTGTAATGAATATATATATTAATGTCTTATCGGTAAAATATATGTGTAACACCTAGACAGTAACGAAACTCGTAACAATGTAATATGTTATAAATTAATGTAGTGGTATTTTCTTTACAAGCAATGCTGTTGATATCAGATGTGTCTGTTGCATCCCGTGTACGTTTCCGCTGCGGTTACGGGGTGTTACAGAACTTGGTATCAGAGCCATTGGTTATAAAGAATTAGGATGTCTGAAAGAGATACCTAAAATATAACCAGTAGCTCAAGTATTATAGGATCTGAATATCAACTAATAATTTATTGTGACGGGATCTGGATGAACTTGGATGGACAAGTAAGTTATTATGGTCCGGAACATAATAACAGACTTGTCTGCATGGGAGAATTCAGGGGAAGTCACGAGGAACTTTAAATAGGTAAAATTGGCAACATATGTGTAAATATATGATAATATTATTATGTGGTAAAGTTGTATAAATAAGTATGTATTAATTTGATTATGAATTACACTATGGAAAGAACTATATGCTTGTTAACTTGTGTGCAGGTAAAAATGTCAAGCCCGCATAGCTTATCAGTAGAGGAGGATCCGGAGGAGGTTAGCCCCGGAAACTCCGGGAGCCTACACGTGTCATCCGACTCCGAGCCTAGCGAGGCGAGTCACAGGAGCTCGAGCCAGTCCTCCCCGGCCCGGATCGTCAGATCCCCTACTCCACTCGCACCGCAGGCCACCTCTGTCCCTCCGGGATTTGGTCCCCGCCTTACGGCGCGGATCAGCATTCCGCGTGTCCCACCGACCTCTCCCCCACCCCGACCTGCTACTCGTCGGGGAGAGTCCTCATCTCAGCCCGAGCCGATGGCTCTACCTGTCTGGGGCCTTCCGAGACAGGAGCGGGATGCGGCAGCCTGGCTACGAGTCCTCACAAAGCAAGTAAATGAGCACTCAGCCGCCCTGACCGTGGGGGTACAGAGACGGGTGTACCTTGGTGACCGCATACTGGATTGCCAGTATGCAATCGACCGGTTGACAAGGGAGTGCTCGTACTCCCTATTGATGGTTCAGCGGTTAGAGGCGTGGCTCCGGGGAGTGATGGCAGTAGTGGTGGCGTTGGTGGCAGTGATGATGTGGTGGGCATACCACCGTGTTTAGTAGTTATGTTTGGATGGGGATAGTCAGGGACCATTTTTTTTTGATACTCTGTGTAAGTAGTTAGTGGTGATACTAACATGGAGTGAATCTGGTTTAGTTATGATACAACCACTGGCCCCTAGGGTGGGTCTCTTTTGGGGCATATCTTTATAGATACTTTTGGGTATCATTCAAGCACTGACCCTTTTACGGGTTATGTCGAGATGATACCGACATAGGGCCCTTGTATTAAAACTTAGTTGTGTAATGTTGACTGGAAAGTATGTAAACTGATGTTTGTGTAATATGTATCAATGTTTACTAATGAATGAAATATGTATTGTGTTTTATAATTTGAAATGGTATTGATTATATGTATTTCTTGATGTTGTGTAGAATGGCACCGAAACGATCAACAAAAATATCGGAAGTAGATGTGAGCCGTTTGATTGCTCAACAGTTGGAGGCGGCGATACCGGATATAGTATCGCGCATCGCCGCCAGTATTAATAACTCGACCAATCCAACCCCTCCGAGCAATCAAACGCCCATAAATAATGACGGGGAACAAAATGTTAATCCTCCAAGGAATGATAACACTATTCCGAGTAATGACGCACCGCCTAGGGTGGTCGTTACTGACAGCAATGGCCCTATACCTACGGTAGAGACAAACCGTACTGAACCAATTCGTGCATCCAGGGGATGATCGATCAAGGATTTTATGTTGTGCAAGCCATTAGAGTTTAGCAGGTCTGAAGGACCGAATGGGTTAGTTAAATGGATAGAGAAAATAGAATCAGTGGTGAATATCAGCAACTGTCCCGAGGATTGTGTCGTTAAGTACGCCACCTGTACATTCACCGACCATGCCTTGACATGGTGGAACACCATAGTACAGACTCGAGGTCAGGCGGCGACAAACCACATGACCTGGACGGAGTTTAAGGCTCTTGTGTTGGAACATTTCTGCCCAAAGAATGAATTGCAGAAACTGGAAAATGAGTTGTGGAATCTGGAGATGAAGGGGGCGGACCACTTGGGTTATACCAATCGGTTTAATGAACTGTCACGATTAGTACCGTGGTTGGTCACCCCGGAGACGAAGAGGGTGGAACGTTATATTTGGGGACTTACTCCAGTAGTGAGGAGTATAGTCAACGCGGGGGGACACCAGACGTATGAAAGGGCAGTGACACAGGCTGGCATTGTCACGTATGATTTCTTACGGAGCGGATCACTAAAGGTGACAAGAGAATCCGCTGGGGGAAAACGGGGTACACATGATCATAGAATCCAGGAAAAGCAGCAAGGCAAACGAGCTAGGCCCGCTGCCCAGAGCTATGCCATGACTAGTTAGGGCGGAAGGCAAGAACCGCAGAAGGGAACGTTTCCTAAGTGCGGGAAATGTGGTTACCACCATAGTGGCGTGTGCAAAGAGGTGGTGTGCCACCGGTGTGGCAGGATTGGACACTACGCACCAAATTGTAAGACAAATCTGAACAACCTGAACCGGCAACCGCAACCTATTCGTGCGCAACCATTTAGAACTCAACCAGCCCGACAGCAGAACCCGCAAGGAAACCAGATGGTGACCACTAGCCGTACTTGCTACGAATGCGGCAGCACGGATCACTTCAAAAGGAACTGCCCGAAACTGAACCAGGGAGGAAGCGGGAGACAACTCACGGGTCAGGCATCGTCGTCCAATCCGGCGCGAGGCCGAGCATTCGTGATGGGGGCGAACGAGGCACGCCAGGACCCTAGCGTAGTGACAGGTACCTTCCTCGTCTCTGATCATTACGCTTCTGTATTATTTGATACAGGCGCCGATAGAAGTTTTGTCTCCGTTAGATTCCTTTCGATAGCAAACCTTCCTATTGGTGAAACCATAGAACCTTACACCGTAGAAGTCGCTAACGGTAAAACCATGATAGTTAATCGGATAGTTCGGAATTGCCCTTTTATTCTGAACGAACAATCCTTTCTGATTGACTTATTACCGGTAGAATTGGGTAGTTTTGACGTGATAGTGGGAATGGATTGGTTGGCACGTAACAGGGTAGAAATAAACTGTGAAAAGAAAACCGTCAAGATCCGGGTGTCGGATGACGAGGAGGTATTAGTGCAGGGAGAAAAATCCGGCACCATGATACCATTTATATCCCACCTCAAGGTGCTGAAATATATACGTCAGGGATGTGTGGCGTATCTAGCGAGCCTGACGGCCGCTGATTCTGAGGAAAAACGGGTGGACGATATTCCCGTGGTACGCGAATTTCCACAAGTTTTTCCAGAGGAACTTCCTGGATTACCGCCAACCCGACAAGTCGAATTCAGAATCGATCTGTTACCACAAGCTGGCCCTGTTGCTAAGGCGCCCTACCAACTTGCACCATCCGAGATGCAAGAATTATCCAACCAGTTGCAGGAATTGTTGGATAAAGGATTTATACGTCCCAGTTATTCCCCGTGGGGTGCACCTGTTTTATTCGTGAAAAAGAAGGAAGGGAGCCTTAGAATGTGCATTGATTACAGGGAATTGAACAAGTTGACAATCAAAAATAGGTATCCTCTCCCCCGAATCGATGATCTGTTCGACCAACTACAAGGTGCGAGCTACTTTTCAAAAATAGATCTTAGATCGGGATACCATCAGGTTAGAATTCAGGAGGAGGATATCCCAAAAACTGCATTCCGGACTCGCTACGGCCATTACGAGTTCTTAGTTATGCCTTTTGGGCTAACAAATGCGCCAGCAGTATTCATGGATCTCATGAATCGAGTCTGTAAACCCTATCTTGACAAATTCGTCATTGTATTTATTGACGATATTTTGATATACTCGAAGAGTAAAGAAGAGCACGAGCAACACTTAAAGTTAGTTCTAGAGCTCCTGGATCAGGAGAAGCTATATGCAAAATTCTCCAAGTGTAACTTCTGGTTACAAGAGGTGCAATTCCTCGGTCACGTTATAAACCACCAAGGAATACACGTTGATCCGAGTAAGGTTGAAGCAATTAAGAATTGGCAAGCGCCTAAATCTCCAAAGGAAATCCGCCAATTCTTAGGCTTAGCTGGATACTATCGTCGATTTATAGAGAACTTTTCCAGCATCGCCCAACCTTTAACCCTCCTGACTCAAAAGGATCGGAAGTATGAATGGGGTGAAGACCAGGAAACGGCGTTTCAAACGCTAAAACAAAGATTGTGCCAAGCGCCAATCTTAAGTCTCCCCGACGGAGACGATGGATTTGTTGTATATTGTGACGCATCCCGTAAAGGGTTAGGATGCGTGTTGATGCAAAATAAAAAGGTCATAGCCTATGCGTCTCGACAGTTAAAAGTTCATGAGAAAAACTACACTACTCATGACTTGGAACTGGGAGCAGCCATCTTTGCACTTAAAATCTGGAGACACTATCTCTACGGTACAAAGTGCACCATCTTCACTGATCATAAAAGTTTGCAACACATATTCGATCAGAAAGAACTGAATATGAGGCAACGAAGATGGGTCGAGTTGCTGAGTGACTATGACTGTGACATTCGATATCACCCCTGCAAGGCTAACGTCGTAGCCGATGCCTTGAGTTGGAAGGATCGGGTTAAACCATTGTGAGTGCGGGCGTTGGGGATGATAGTCCGGTCAAACCTTTCGGATTTGATTCGAGTCGCTCAACGCGAGGAGTTGAAAGAGGAACAATTGGATAAAGAAGGACTTTACGGGAATGAAAAGAATTTCGAACAGCGTGTGGACGAAATTCTCTATTTCAAAAATCGGATTTGGATTCCGACCCTCCATGACCTTCGTGAATTAATCATGGACGAAGCGCATAAATCGAAATATTCCATACATCCGGGATCGGATAAGATGTATAAGGATGTGAAGGAGTTCTACTGGTGGCCGGGTATGAAAAAGGATATAGCCACTTACGTCGGCAAGTGTACGACGTGTGCGAGGGTTAAGGCGAAGCACCAGAAACCCTCGGGGATGTTACAACAACCGGAAATTCCTGAATGGAAGTGGGAGCAAATCACAATGGATTTCGTGACACACCTCCCAAAGACATCCCGGGGACATGATGCAATTTGGGTAGTCGTGGATCGATTAACCAAATCGGCACATTTTATCCCGATTATAAATAATTATAACACTGAGAGACTTGCGCAGATTTATATAAGTGAAATAGTGTCTCGTCATGGCATCCCCATCTCAATCATCTCCGATAGGGATAGCCATTTCACCTCCAAACTTTGGCAAGCTGTCCAAGAAGCATTGGGAACACGTATTGACCTAAGCATAGCTTACCACCCTCAGACCGATGGTCAGTCTGAGAGGACCATTCAAACTTTGGAAGATTTGCTTCGTGCCTGCGTACTGGACTTTAAGGGAAATTGGGATCAACATCTCCCACTCGTTGAATTTTCCTATAATAACAGCTACCATAGCAGTATAAAGGCAGCACCTTATGAAGCATTGTATGGACGGAAGTTCCGATCACCACTTTGCTGGTCTGAAGTGGGTGACTCTCAGGTCATTAGATCGGATCTGGTCCAGGAGACGACCAGCAAGATTCTTGAAATTAAGAACAACCTGAAAGCCGCGCGGGATCGGCAGAAGAGTTATGCCGATACCCGTCGAAAACCGTTGTCATTTGAGAAGGGGGAAAAGGTATATTTGAAAGTATCACCCTGGAAAGGAGTGGTCAGATTTGGAAAGGCGGGGAAGTTGGCCCCTAGATATTATTGGACCATTCATTATTACTGCGAAAATCGGTCCTGTAGCATACCGATTAGAACTGCCTGATGAACTGAGTGCAGTTCACAACGTGTTTCACGTGTCGAACCTGAAACGGTGTCTGTCGGATGAGACATAGGTATTACCCTTAGAGGGTGTTCAAATAAATGATAAGCTCAACATTGTGGAGGAGCCCATAGAAATAGTAGACGGGAAAATCAAACAACTTAGACACAATAAGATCTCGTTGGTCAAAGTTAGATGGAATTCGCAACGAGGCCCAGAATTTACTTGGGAACGAAAAGATGAATTTCGGAAGAAATACCCCCACCTATTTCCTCAAAAGGAAGTAGTTGACGTGTAAAATTTCGAGGACGAAATTTTTATAACGGGGGGAGAATGTAACAATTCCGGCAAATCCAGGTATACCCTAGCCGGTATATACTAATTACGTGTCATTTAATATTGATTATATGAGTTATAGTACGTATATACGAGTATATATGATTCATAGTACGAATCATACTCGATTATATAGTGAATCGTATTGGAATTACAATTAACCAATGAACGATTATTGAAACCCGAACGAATCGGGAATTACATTATAGACGAAGTATATAATGTTTAGTGATATTTACGAAGTATTAATGCTTCGGGATAAGTGAATTATAGCACAGAGAAAGGATTTCGATTTACTAGTACGTCGGTACGGTAAACGAAACCTTTAACATCAAACCAAGCAAGAGACGATCAATCAAGCCGAAAAAGATGCACAATTACCGACAATACAATGTTTTAAGTCATTTAATGTCATGGGTTAAGTTTTTTAAAGTTTTTAAATCAGTTTTATGTAAATTTTATTTTAACCCGAAAAACGACCATTTTAGGCTCGTTTTAAGCCGAATTACGAGTTTAAACGAGAAACGAACTGAACCAGACTATCCACAACATTATCCGGATTGTGTAATCCAAATGTGTGGCCATGGTTTGAGATGTGGCCCCCCCCCCACATCACCAATGGAGCCGGCCATATACACACACATTACACATTTCATTTCTTTTTTTTCTAACACCAAACTCTCTCAAATCTTCAAGTCTTCAAACATTCAACCCAAAAAAAACCCTTGATCCAAACCAAGAACACAAGGTATAACACATGTTTTAATGCTTAAATCTTGTTTCCAACTTCATGATCTTGAAAAAAGGAGGTTTCAAATGTAAAAATGGGTGAAAACCCGAGTTGAAACCGATTCTCGCATGATCAAGTGATGTATACGAGTTATACAAAGGATCTTGATCCAAGTGATGAGTTAAAAGAGTTTACAACGAATTTTTACGGTTAGAATCTTTGTAAATGAATTTCCAAGTGAAAGACGGGTGAAAACCCGAGATGAAACCGACTCTTGCATGATCAAGAGATGTATACAAGTATACAAGGGATCTTGGTCCGAGAAATGAGTAAAAAGAGTCGAGAACGGATTTTTACGGTTAAAACCTTTGTTTTTATATCAAAACCGACACTATGAAAGAAATGGTTTGATTGTTGGTGTAACTTGCTTGGTATAGTGTTATTGTGCTTGTAAGTGTTGTATCTAGTGGCTAGCAAAGGCTAGAAACCAAAATCTTTGCGATCTAACGCTAGAAAACACAAGATAGTTCGGTTTTCGTGTGAGTTAGTGATTTTGGACAGATTGTAGAGTGCTTAGAGTCGGGTCATTAAATTTCACAGAGATGATCTATACATGAAAATATGAGATCTGTGAATTTTTGGTAATTTTTGGATAAAAGATGAATATTTGGTGAATTTAATGCTCGGTTTTGGCCAAAAATGGTGAAAAATAGCTAAACTTGATGAAAAATTATGAAAAATTTAGGATAAGCTTTTTATAACATATAAAAGTCACACACAAAATTTGAGCTCAGTTGGAGAAGTCTAAGGGGGCTTTTCGGTAAAACGAGTTCTAGGGCTTTCTAGCTCGGTTTTTGTGAAAATGGCTTGAAAAATGAGTTTTGGGTTCTGGAAAAATTCTAGGGAGTTATGAGGATGGCAGGGATCATCCCGGAAAAATTTGGGATTTTTCTAAAGTCTTTTGGTATTTTTGACATATTTAGTGTTTTAATAAGGTTTAAAAATAGATAAATAAATGTAAATATAAGAAAATAAATCTGGAAAATTTTTATAAAATTTCTTACTGTCAAAATAAGTTTTGTACAAAATTTCAAGACCCGAGACTAAACGGGTAATTATTTGTGCTAAAAAGAACATAAAAACAAATTTTTAAAGCTTAAAACGTGTAAACCGGCAAAACTCGCATAAGCGAGCTGACTGGTATATGAAAACCCTATAAATGGACCATTTCCATAAAACTAAGTAAATTAAGTAAAAATAAATCATCCAAAAATAATTCGGATGATTTGGGTAATTTTACCCGATTTTACTGTTTCCGGCACCTAAATGACGGAAACGGGCCCCGCGGCCAAACGGGGTGTCCAAACCGAGCCCTAATTTCATCACTTAAACTAAATTAACAGTCAAACACCATTTTTGGGTCGAGTGTGAATAAACTCATTTTTGAAACTAAAAACGGATGACCGTGCTAGGCACGCAAATCAAGGAAAACATAAAAATGATAATTTTGACCGTCCGACTCTAAGTAATGGCATAATCTGAGTCCTTAGGAGTGTCACGGGGTTAACATTGTCCCCGGATCGAGTACAGTACTGGGTTAACAATGTCCCCAGATGTACCGATTAACACGGATTTAACTTATGGGAATTATATAGTAACGATTAGATATTATATTACAGATCCAGGCTTATAGCAGTTCATTGTATCACGTCCCGACTCACAGAAAGGTGAGTTTTCACGAGCCCCTTTTTACTGAACTGTTTTAAGTATTTTCCCGGGGCGGAAAACATGTCTTTATTAAAGTATTTAAGTACATACCGATCGTATGGAAACACTTGTATATTTATATATATATGTTTGATGCACAGAATATATAAATTGTTTATCGTGTGTAATTGTTCTGGGGTAACATAGTTCCCAGAGATTATTATTGTTCTGGGGTAACATAGTTCCCAGAGGTTATTATTGTTCTGGGGTAACGTAGTTCCCAGAGGTTATTATTGTTCTGGGGTAACATAGTTCCCAGGGGTTATTATTGTTATGGGATAACATAGTTCCCAGAGGTTATTATTGTTCTGGGGTAACATAGTTCCCAGAGGTTATTATTGTTCTGGGGTAACATAGTTCCCAGGGGTTATTATTGTTCTGGGGTAACGTAGTTCCCAGAGGTTATTATTGTTCTGGGGTAACATAGTTCCCAGGGGTTATTATTGTTCTGAGGTAACGTAGTTCCCAGAGGTTATTATTGTTCTGGGGTAACATAGTTCCCAGCATAATTTCATTGCTAATAAATGGTTATTAAAATGATCTGTCACTGTTTATTTAAATTAGTGAAACTCACCAACTATTCGTAGTTGACCCGTTTTCTTACATGTTTTCTAGGTATGCCCAAGTTGGAATGATTGAAATGTGCTTAATTATCTGTGCTACCTGTTGGAAGCTTGCTGCTCTATATTTTGTAATGAATATATATATTAATGTCTTATCGGTAAAATATATGTGTAACACCTAGACAGTAACGAAACTCGTAACAATGTAATATGTTATAAATTAATGTAGTGGTATTTTCTTTATAAGCAATGTTGTTGATATCAGATGTGTCTGTTGCATCCCGTGTACGTTTCCGCTGCGGTTACGGGGTGTTACATTCGTCTAACCTATGTACTTAGAGGTTTTTGAGTCTTAATCTCATTCATCTTCGATTACGATTGTAATTCCGAGTACAACGAGCTCATTAGCGTGATGTTTCGACGATAGTTATGGCCTAATTGTTCTTGGGTTCATTTTGTTGACTATCTGTGTTCATCCTAATTTTAACTTTGACTTTGTGAAGTCAAAGAACAAGTCTTAATTATGACCATTCGTTAGTCTTAGCGAATTGGAACTGTTTCGTGTCCAATTAGTTAAGATGTTACACGTATCAGATTTTGATTCGCTTAAAATATAACGAACTAGTGTGTAGTTCGTTAAAATTAAATAGTGATTCGCTATGTTTAGTTCGTTATGGTATTTACTTGATAGTGAATCGCCTGATTCGGTATCTCATTGTAACGAATCAGTGTGATTCTCAACGAATGACATTTATTAAATATATTAAGTTTAATATTAAATAAATTAATTTTTAATATTCATTTAATTTAATTAAAGGATTTAAATCGTCTAATACGCGTAACTAAATTAATTACACATATCTTTTGATTATATATTGTGATATCTATTCTCATAGTCGGTTTTATTTATACAGTAAAACATGGCTGATCAAGAACAACAAAATCAACCGCCACAGGAACAACCTCCACAAGGACAACCACAACAACAAGATCAACAAGCTGCAATGATCTTATTGCCATTCGATAAGAAGCACAACATATGTGCTTATGTTGATCAAGATGTGACTGATTTGACAACGTTTGGAGCTATGTTGACTTTCTTACGACGTTCAAAGATTCACTATGCAATCACTGCTAAACCTAAAGTGTATCTTAGTATCATCAGCCAGTTTTGGAACACGGCGGTATATGTTGAGGAAAATAATTGGGTTCGAGCTACAATTAATCAGACTCCAATTACGATTGATGTTGTGGTCATTCGTCGGGTGCTTCAATTTGACGATAATGATGATTACCCGAGTGAATTTGACAGGGCATTGGTTAGGGGTTTATTCACACGCTTGAATTATGGAGGTGATATTCGTAGATCTATGTTGAACAAGAATGGGTTGTGTCCACCATACAAGTATCTGCTGCATGTTTTACTTCACTGTATGAGTGGACGTCGCGGTGGTTTTGATGAGTTTAGACTAAGCTTGCAATCGGCATTTGTTGCTCTAATCCTGAACAAGCCCTTCAACTACTCAGAACTCATCTTTGATCATCTGAAAGAGCAAGTTCAGCAAACTCTACCGTCAAAGAAGTTCTTGATGTATCCTCGCTTTTTACAGCTAATTATTCAGGATTTGATTCCGAACTTGGTGATTGATCGATCGTTGGTGAACGATGTTCTTGAGATGGAACATATGAAAGCTGAAACGGTGCATCGTATGTTAATCTATAGAAAAGACAAGCCACAGGATAAACGGATGATTGGTCATATAGTCAATCCTGATTACGTATGTCCTCATAATGAGCGCTGGATCCACGATGATTCGAATTCCGAGCGTGAAGGGGGAGAAGGTGGGAACAATAATGGTGGAGATGATGATGTTGACAATGATGATGGTGATGGTGGAGCTGGTGAACGAGCTCTTAAAGAACAACAAGATGCAGTCGATGCTGCTCTAGCTGCCACCATGAAAGCTCAGCTAGAAAGAAAACGAAAGGGGAAAGCTGTAGCTACTGGTGAACCATCAAAGAAGCCCCGTGTGTCTGCTGGGGCTGGGATAATTATTGGAACTCCACCACCATGACAATCAACTACTCAAAGCTCGTGCCGCTAACTACTAGCACTCCGATGCTTACCTTGACAATGACGTTGGTGTCACATGAGAGGCTCGGTTTAATTCCTCAAATGGCGTTATCCGAAATACCGAGGCCTCCTGTTGCATTGTCTACAGTATCTTCTGCTACATCGATGCGACCTCCTCCTCCGCCACAACTACTCTTCCTCCACCTCCGCCTAGTGATGTCTCTTTTATGAGGATTACTCGACCTCAAGGACCTGTTCAACCTGTTCATCCATCTGTATACAACTTGCCACCAGGTCGTCAAACTGAAATGCTGCTAAATCTGCTACATCTATATGAAAATCAAATGGTAGCTGACCTTCAAACTCAAGAACGACTCATGGAGAATCAACGACGAATGATGAGTTATATTTCTTTCTGTCAAAAGGAGACTAAGTCGTTACGTACGATTGTTGAGTCTCAGGGGGTGAAATTAAAGGAGCAAGAAGAGTTAATTTTACAATTAACTTGTAAAGAAGATGCCCTCAAGAAACTTAAAAATGACGATGATGATCCTGACGAATCTGATGCAGGAGGTGAGCCTAAACAATCGCAAGGTTCATCCTCTGGTGCAGATTTTAGTGGCGGTGATGATTCGAGCAAGCAGATAATTATTTATCAAGATCCAACAGCTACCAAGCCAATTGAGATGATAGCAGCTAACACGGTGATATTTATGGATGGATCGGGGGTGATTAGAAGTGTGGTGAACAGAGATGAGATAGAGGTCGGTGAGTTTATTGTTAGATCTTTGACACGGGAGCAGATTTCGATTCTGCTTGGGCTGAATGACGATCAGTTGACTGCTTTAGAAACTGAGCCCGATGTCGAAGTGATCAATGAAGAAGAAATGGAAGTTGATCCGTTATTTATGGATACGGATTTTATTTATGAGAACGAGGAGATTGAGATGGAGAATGTAACAGCTGAAGAGTACCCGGACTTGTATCAACACGCAAACATTGATCAATGTGCTCCGGTATTTCACGAAGATGTAATTAAAGAGACTGAGGATGAACTTGAAAAGATTGTGCAGCGAACAGTTCCTTCACTCAAAGAAGTGACTGATGATGACATTAAAAGATGGTTCAAACGTTAGAAAGTGTGTAAGATTATCAGTGCTTATCGGTATGTAGATCAAGAAAGAAAAGATACCGCTACTGCTTGGATTGAGGCAAATCAAGTGACTACCTTCAAGACTATTTCTAAGGTACATGGTGATATCGTCTCCTGGCTCTATGATTCAGACCTTAAAGTATGTATAGTCAAGTGGGAAAAGGGTGTCCAGTATTACGAGAGGATAATGGATGTTTTAACTCTACCGCGTTGGGATGTACGTACCCTCGCGAGACGTCCATTTATCAATCGTGGGAGTCACCGAATGGCTGAGTGGTTTCATCAACACTTACTGTTCGAGGTCAATCATGGCTTCAAATTCTTCAAACCCCAGGTCCCAAGACGTAAGCGCATTGATGAGATTGATCCAAGGACCGGCTGGAAGAAACTTGTCTTGAGAGTGAAGCTGCCAAAGACAATGAAAAAGGTTCTTGTGAAGACAATGCCTCAAGATATTTATCTGTCTTTCAACCGTTGGTACTATGACAATCGTACTGGCGAGTCCGTTATTGTTCGTGGTCGAGGACTGCAGACAGAGCTCATCTAGATAATCGACCTTATGTGGTTGGTTAATTTATCAGAGACAGACAACGACGTACTATACAGGAAGCAGATTTTGTTTGAACGCCAAGAAGATTACGATCTGGCTATGCAATTCCAACGAGTCGTTCGTGTGTGTCACGAACATGGAATTCATAGTTGCAGAGACTGGCAGTCCAAGTGCTTCAAATAAGTTAAAGACAAAGAGCGTAAGACGAGGGGGTGTCTGTTAGTGCAAGGTTTTGCATCTGGAGTCTTTGTATTTATCGTTAACATTTTTGTTTATTAAATAAAGTAATATTTAATGTTTATATTTAACTAGTTCGTTAAGACTCTGTTTAGTTCGCTAGGGATGTTAGCGAACTAAGACTAGTTCGTTAAGATTAAGTCTAGTTCGCTAGGGATGTTAGCGAACTAAGACATTATAATGTATTCCCTCCTGATTCGTTAGGGGATGTTAACGAATCAGGGGATGGTTCGTTATGTTAAATTATGTAACGAAGGGGAAGCTAGTTCGCTAGGGGATGCTAGCGAACCAGGTCGCCTTCTATATATAGTGAACTACTGTTCACTTTAATGTAAGTTTTGAAAAAGTTTTGAGCTAATTAACGAACTGCTGTTCAATCTCTCTCTCAAGCTTCACCTAATATTATACAAACATTACTGATAACTTATTGATAATAGATATACATATATACAACACTGAATCGATGTTAATTATGAGCTAGATCTAGTACTAATCGGATATTCACAGATCTGAGATCTGTTATTGTTATTGATTGGTAATTCCGGGATCAAACAATGACCAAAAATGTGAGTCATCATTCATCCTCTGTGTCACATCATCCGACTAATTCTCAACATCATCATGTTGACATGCGAAGCTGTTTCCTTTGCGGTCAACAAGGTCATGTAGTAAGAAATTGTGGCCAGAAGAAATATCAGAATCTTCATCCTTTTATCAAGGACCATTCCAAACCGGTTCCTTTGGTAAAGGAGATTCTGAAATGACCTGTGTCATATGCTGATGATACTCATATTATGTTCTCTAATGTGCATCCTCGAAAAGTTGTTCATATGAATGAAACTCATGGTTCTGTTAAACCAAAGTTTATTCCAACCGAACCGTTATGCAAAAATGTTAATTCAAATGTAGTTCAAGGTGAGTATCTAAGACGAAAGTCTAAGAAACCTGTAATTTATTCTCAAGCTACTGAACAACAATTGAATGCAACTAAGTTTAACTTTTATCAAGAAAACCAAAAGGTGCCCAAGACTGAGGCCAGGGCTGCCTTTTTGAACTAATCATTTTCGTTTGTGTTGTAGGGTACATCCAAGACCATTTCTGGTGAAAACTGGATTATGGATAGTGGATGTTCTCGTCATACTACTGGAAATCTCGACCTCT
Organism: Bidens hawaiensis; assembly: GCF_021521415.1. Lineage (NCBI taxonomy): Eukaryota > Viridiplantae > Streptophyta > Magnoliopsida > Asterales > Asteraceae > Bidens > Bidens hawaiensis. The sequence continues at coordinate 990,337 of NW_027491406.1, read as the reverse complement.
TAACAAATGTAAGAAATATTCAAGGGGGGTATGTAGCGTTCGCTGGGAATTCTGGGGGTATGATTACATAGGAAGGTGATGTTTCGAATGGGCATATTACATTTGAGAAGGTCAATTATTGTGATAAAGTGGACCATAATTTATTGAGTGTGTCGCAAATCTGTAACAAGCAATACACTACAGTATTTACAGATAAAAGTGTTTGATTTTAAAACCGGGTTATGTGATTCCCGAGGACATGGTTGTCATGCGAACACCTCGATCAAATGATATTTATGTCTTAAATATGAGTTCTAAAGTATCAACATTGATCGAAACATGTTTTGTCTCGAAAGCAACCGAGAAAGATTCTATTCTATGGCATCGTAGAATGGGTCACATTCATGTTCGTAAGATGAACTATCTAATGGCAAATGACTTAGTTGATGGTGTGTCTTTGAAAAATTTTAAGTTATCCGATCACTGTGTTGCTTGCAAAAAGGGCAAACAGAAGAAAAAGTCACATCCCTCTAAGTTATTAAATTCCATTGATCCTCCTCTTGAACTACTTCATATCGATTTATTCGGTCCAGTGAATCGTGCGAGTATTTCTGGAGATTGGTATTACCTGGTAGTTACTGATGATTATTCATGATACTCATGGGTCTTGTTTATGATTTCAAAAGATCAGACACCGGTTCTCGTTCAAAACTTAATCACTAAGATCGAATCACTATACAAACAGAAAGTGAGGAGAATTCGAAGTGACAATGGTACTAAATTTAAAAATATTGTATTGGATTTCTTTTGTTTACAAAAGGGAATTCATCGAGGATACAGTGCCCCATATGTACCATAACAAAACGGTATTGCTGAACGAAAGAATAGAACGTTGATTGAAGCTGCTAGAACTATGCTTGCTAATTCAAAGCATCCTATCCATTTTAGGAATGAGGCGGTGAATAGTGCTTGTTATACACTCAATCGAGTTTTAACCGTTAAAAGACTCAAGAAGACCAGCTATGAGTTGTTGAATAATCGTAAACCTAATTTAAAGTACTTGGAACCGTTTGGGTGTCCTTATACTATATTGAAAAAGGATGTGGGAAAGTTCGATGAAAAAGCCATTGAAGGTTATTTCTTGGGTTATGCGTCACCTAAGAAACGAGTTTTTAACTTTACGTCTGGTTGTGTTGAAGAATGGTATCATGTGGACTGCCAAAAGTACTCTACTCCTTCTCAAGGGAAAGGTCCCGACTGGATGTTTGACTATGATGGCTTATTTAATTCATTTACTCCAACAACCGATCATCCAGATGAAGATTTAGTTCGTGCTTATTTTGAAGAACACTTGGAAATTCCAAGGTTTGCAAGTTCTAATGATGTTGAAGTTCAAATCGATGCTCCAACAGAAGAACCTGATAATGAGTCTCATGTTCTTTTTGATAATGCTTCTACTTCATCTGATGATAATACAGTTGTGGATCAAGTTATTGAACTTGATAATGACGTTTCATCTAATGAATTGGGTGAACATTACAGTAATTTATTTGAAAATGTTGTTGTTTCCGAGAATCCTACTCTTAGGATTCATAATTACCATCCACAAGAAAACATTATTGGAGAACTTGATGTGGGAGTTCAAACACGTCATCAAGTTGCTTCATCTGGTGAAAATAATGTCTTATGTGCTTATGCTGACTTACACTCGTCTGGGATTGTGAATCTTGCTAAATTCACTTGTTTTCTATCCCAAGTTGAGCCAACGACTCCTCGTATGGCACTTCAAGATCCTTCCTGGGTAGAAGCCATGCAAGAAGAATTACAGCAATTTGCACGTTTGGGTGTTTGGGATCTTATTGATAAACCTGCTCGAGTTAAGAAAGCAATTCCTACTAAGTGGGTATATAAGTGTAAGAAAGACGATCGTGGGGTAATTGTGAGAAACAAGGCACGTTTAGTGGTGCAAGGTTTTCATCAGCAATAGGGTATTGATTACACTGAAGTATATGCTCCAGTTGCAAGATTAGAGTCGATTCGAATCTTTTTGGCGTATGCAGTTTACAAGAACATTAAAGTATATCAAATGGATGTCAAAAGTGCTTTTCTCAATGGTGAACTTCATGAGGAAGTGTATGTTTTACAGCCTCCAAGTTTTGAAGACCCTGATTATCCTGACCGTGTTTACCGATTAAACAAGGCATTATATGGTCTACATCAAGCCCCGAGAGCTTGGTATGGCACGCTCGCCGACCATCTGACGGATAATGGTTTCAAACGTGGAACTGTTGACTGCACTTTGTTTTATAAGAATATTCATGATGATCTTCTCCTCGTTCAAATTTATGTCGATGACATAATCTTTGGCTCAACCAACGACAAGTTGTGTAAGGAGTTCGAGAAATCAATGCAAACCAAGTTCGAGATGAGTTCGATGGGAGAGATGAATTTCTTTTTAGAGTTGCAGGTTCATCAGTCTGGCAAATGAATTTTCATTCATCAGACAAAGTATGTGAACGATGTCTTGAGCCGATTCAAGATTACTACCGAAAAAATCCCTTCTACTCCTCTTCCCGTGGGTCACAATTTATCACCGGATGAATTGGAGGATACCGTTGATCTGACCCTCTATCGAGCTATGATTGGTTCTTTAATGTATATAACTGCTTCTCGACCCGACATAATGTTTGTGTTTGTTTATGTGCTAGGTACCAATCTAGTCCCCGAGTGACTCACCTGGCAGCGATCAAGCTATTCTGCAATATCTAAAGGGAAATCCTAACATAGGATTATGGTACCCCAAAGATGATACTTTTGATCTTACCGCTTATTCTGACTCAAACTATGGATGATGCAAGATTAATTTCAAGTCTATCACAGCGGGATATCAATTCTTAGGAAGCCGACTTGTTTCCTGGCAATGTAAGAAGCAGACAACGGTCTCCACTTCAACCGCCGAAGCTGAGTATGTTGCAGCCTCGAGCTGCTGTGCCCAGGTTTTGTGGATACAACAACATCTTCGTGACTACGGTTTGAAGTTTCTTACTACTCCGATCTTAATTGATAATTCTACTGCCATTAGTATCATTAAAAATCCCGTACAACATTCTAAAATAAAACATATTGAAATTCGATATCATTTTATACGAGATTGTTATGAAAAGAAATTGATTGACCTTGAGAAAGTACATACTGATTTTTTCAGAAAGCCGATATATTTACCAAAGCATTTGACAAAACGCGTTTTCAATTTTTGCTTGGTTTAAATGGATTGAAGACCCTTGCTAATATCCTGAAACTAGGATGATTATCTGCTTTTTCTGTTAATTTTAGTTTATCATTTTAAAATATTTTTAGGTTTTAGGGGGTGAAACTTAGAAAATACAAAAATATTGTGCATTTCGTTTGTATAGATAAAACCCAAAAACATTAGAAAATTTTGAAAAATTCAAAAATACTGTGTTTTTTCTTGAATTTATTTAAAAAACCAAAAAACATCTTAAAATTTGAAAAATCAAAAAGATTGTGTTTATAGTTTGTACAGTAAATTTTGAAAAAGTCAAAAAGATTGTGAATTTCCTTTTTATTAAGAAAAGTCCGAAAAGACAAAAAGATTGTGCTTTAGTTTGTAAAGAGAAAAACCAACAATATTTTTGCTTACGTTCGCTGAAAATTATGTCATTTACTTCTATTTGAAAGACATATACTCGTGTATGTTTGGCCCTGATAATTTCTTGTAAATCTTCGGGATAGCCATTTACCTGATAATGGAAAGTATTTGGGGTGTTCGTTAAGCTTTCTACTTCATTTTTAGCTGAAAATTATGTTAGTTATTTAAGTTTGTTAAACATGCTTGCATGTATTGGTCCTGTTATCTACTTGTAGATGCACAGGATAGCCATTAATTTATGAACTTAAATTAACGGGGGCAATTAAATTTGGTTATGCTCCTCAAATTTTGTGTTTTTGAAGAAAAAAGAGAAAATGATAGTACATTGATTATTTGACCCCAAATCCAGAAAGAATTACGCTTAAAAGACCGAGTGCTTAATCATTGGTGCATTGATAGGTCTTAAACAAGCTGTTAGAGTAAAGTAAGTGATATAAACCTAAAGAAAAGCCAAAAATATAGTTGTTGATCTCCCAAAAATATAATAAAGCAAATAACAAGCGTTAGGATTCTGGACACTGTGAGTCTTTATGCGGCTTAATCATCTGGGTATTCATAAACATGAATATTTCATTCGCTTATAGAGCAAACCCAAACTCATTAAACTTGATCACTGCTGTACTTCGTACAATCCAAATTACTGACTTGATCAAAATCCGCTGTTAGTCATACAATTGTTCCTCCCTTGCGCGCGTCTCGATACCATAAGAAACGGACCCTATGGGATACAATGTATGTAAACCGACAGATGGACTCGTGCATACTCATTCACAGTAAAGGAAACTTGATGCATTGCTCAAATATTCTAAAAGTTTCAAATTTTGATCAACACTATAACGGTTTAAGTCAAGTTGGGGTGATTTGGTAAAAATCAAAATAAGCTTGAACCAAGATTAGAGGCTGATAGTTTCTGATATTCTGTGCGCTAATTGAACCTTAAATTTATATCACAAAAATGCTCGAAGGCTTGTTATAAGATTTAAGTGGACAACAATATCAATGACCGACTTAACGCCAGTCACAATATCGCTGAAATATAAAACTTTGATGGAAGGGCATTTTGGTCAATATGATTCTCTGCTCAAACTCAACAAAAATACAAATATATGTAATGCTTTTGAAAATTATAAAATTCTCAAAAAGATTGTCTATTTCTTAGTTCGGATATATTTTGTAAATACATTCTTTAATTTTTACAAAATACCAAAAATATTTTATCTTTTTATTTTACATACTAGATAAATACTTTAATTTATGTTTCAAAAACACGAATCAGGTAAAGTATTTGATTATCGAGATAACGGTCCTTGGTAACTTTTTTAAATTTAATTGGATAATTATTTATTTAATTCATTTATTTATTTATTTTAATTAAAGTTAAAAATTAAATTAATCATAATTCGTTATTTATGAATAACGAATAAGGTTGTTTTAACGAACTACATCCTAGTTCGTTCCCTAGTTCGCTTCCGCTCCCTATAACGAAACACACCTACTTCGTTATGCATATTTAACAAATCAAGTCACAAATCAAACCTACTTCGCTATACCACGTGTTCAGTTTGAGTAACGAATCAGCTGATTCGTTATTTCAAATTTCAAATGAATTTGCTTGATTCGTACATTGGGAAGCGTGTATGGACAGTGTATAAAGGACGGCGTGAAACGAATAGTCTTATACTATTCATCTTTCTTTCTTACACTTAACGTTACCCTGCTCAAATTTTTCATAATTTTTCGATCATCGAAATTTGGACTTTTGAGTAGATGTTCACTTCTTTGTGATTTTCGTCAAAAATGATACAGCTTTGATATGCTAATTATGCGATTTTGTTATCAGGGTTTTTAAGGTTTTTGAAACCTTGTATAACCAGATTTATACTTTGTTAATGTATTTTATTTTGATATCATTGTGATCGGAATGTCACTTCGAGACCCTTGGTGGTCTTTAATCAGAGTTTGATTCTAGAATGTCGGGTCAATTGATTGTTTGTTGATTCGGGTGTTTATGCTCTCTTAAAACCCTTAATAACCTAACTTATTTCATGTTGTTGAACCTCTAATCAACACCATTTGCTTCGTATTGTGTTTCCGAGATCGTTACGCATGTCGATTCAGTTATTCAACGATGATTATGGAATAATCGATACTGGATTCATACTGTTGACTTTCAGTGTTCTTATTTAATTTTGACTTTGACTATGAGAGTTAAAGATTAAGTCTAATGTTTGACCATTCGTCAACCTTAGTGAATTGGAACTCTTCCATGTCCAATTCGTTAAGGATTTACACGAACTAGAACAGCGACTAATTCACTTAGCGAGTCAGATATGGATTCGTCAATTTGAAACGAACTAGAAGTTAGTTCATTATTATTAATAGTTAATTCGTTGTTTCTTTTTCGTTAATTTATTTACTTGATAACGACTCAGTCAATTCGTTATACTTTTGTAACAAATCTGACTGTTTTGATAACGAATGACATTTCAAAATTGATTATTTAATTAATTTAACTAAGTAATGTAAATTAATAAAATATTCAAAAGGACTAAACGCGTCGATACATCGATTACACACGACATCTAAAACTTAAATACACTGCCTATTGGTAGATATATATAAATCCCTAAAGTATATTAAACCTTCACATTACTTATATTAGTCTATATTTATTCAGTGTAAATGCCGATCAAATGGATCAAGACCCACCCGCTACTCCCCAAGAACAAAAACAACCTCAAGAACAAGCTGGCATACAGTTGCTACCATATGATAAGAAGGACAACATATGTGCTTATGTTGATCCAGATGTTGCTGACATAGCTATGTTTGGGGATGTATTGGCATTTTTACGACGTTCGGTGATACATTATGGTATAACTGCTCGACCTACTGCTTATCTGAGCATTATTTGGCAGTTCTGGAATACTGCTGAGTTTGTTGAAGTCAAGAATCACATTCAAGCCACTATCAACCAAACTCCTATAACAGTGGATGTTGAAGTGATTAGAAGGGTGCTTCGGTTTGGGGACAATGATGATAACCCAAGTGAGTTTGATAAGGAGTTAATCAAGGGTTTGTTCAGACGTGTATATTATAATGGAAATATTGAGGATTCTATGTTTAACAAGAATGGTTTATGCCCTCCCTACAAGTATCTTTTACACGTATTGATTCATTGTATGGGTGGTCGTAAAGGTGGATTTGATGAATTCCGAATTAGTCTACAATCGGCATTTGTAGCACTTATTCTCAATAAACCATTCAACTTCTCAGAAATGGTCTTCGATCATCTGAAAGAGCAAGTTCAGCACACGGTTCAGAAGAAGAAGTTCTTAGTGTATCCCCAATTTCTGCAGTTGATAATTTAAGATTTGATACCAAACTTGGTTATTGATCAAACATTGGTGGACGATGTGCTTCCTTTCGAAAACATGAAGGCCAAAACTATACGTAGAATGAAGATCTACCATAAGGAGAGGCCACAGGACAAACGTATGATTGGCCACATTATTAATCCTGATTATGTATGTCCTCCCGAGGATCGCTGGATCCATGATGACTTGGATTCCGAGCGTGAGGGAGGAGAAGGTGGGAACGATGATGGATATGATGGTGGTGATGGTGGACATGGTGGTGCTGGTGATGCAGCTCTTCAAGAACAACAAGTTGCAGTCGATGCCGCATTAGCTGCCACAATTGCAGCTCAACGTGAACGGAAACGAAAAGGTAAAGCACCAGCTTCTGAAGTTCCAGCCAAGGGACGAGTATCAGCTGGAGCTGGTGTTATCATTGGTGTTCCACCGCCTCGAACAACCATGTCTCAACGCCCAGTAGTGCCGCTTACTACTATCACTCCGGCCCTTACCTTGACGACAACGATGGTCCCTCATGAGAGACTTGGTATGATTCCACAGATGGCATTAGCTGAAATACCAATGCCTTCTGCTACACCTTCCATTGTTCCTCCATCACAGTCTATTAGGCCTCCTCCACCTAGTGATGTCTCATTTATGAGAATTACAAGGCCTTAGGGACCAATCCAGCCTGTCCATCCATCCTTGTATAATATGCCACAGAACCGTCAGACAGACATGCTATTGAACCTCCTTCATTTGTATGAAAACCAAATGTCTGCTAACCGTCAAAATCAAGAACATCTCCTGGAGAACCAACGAAAGCTTATGAGTTATGTCTTATTTTGTCAAAAAGAGACTAAGGAGCTTCGTGCAATTGTTGAATCTCAGGGGGTGAAACTCAAAGAAAAGGAGGATCTGATTTTGCAGTTAACGTGCAAAGATGATGCATTGAAGAAACTTAAGAATGATGACCAAGATCCTGATGGGTCCGGTGCAGGAGGTGAGCCTAAACAAACGCACGGATCAACTTCCGGTGCAGGTACAAGTGGTGGTGATGACTCGGATAAGCAGGTTGTTGTTTATCATGAATCAACTGCTGTTAAACCCGATCGAAATTATTGAAGCCAATACCGTCATATTTGTGGATGGATCAGGGATGGTTAGGAGTGTGGTGGTGAACAGGGATGAGATTGAGGTTGGTGAGTTCGTTGAAAGGTCTCTAACACGAGAGCAGATTTCCATACTGCTTGGCTTGAACGGCGAACATTTGACCGCTTTAGAATCTGAACCGGATGTTGAGGTGTTAAACGATGAAGAAGTCCTAAATGATCCAACTTTTGAGATAAACACAGATTATATTTATGAAGACGAGGAAGTTGAGGTTGAAGACGTCACTGCTGAGGACTATCCTGACTTGTTTCAACACACAAATGTTGATCAAGATGCTCCAGCTTTCAATGAGCCAACGTTTAAAGCTGCTGAGGATGATTTAGAAAATACGTCCAAGGGTAAGAAGGTGGTTGACACGATATTCAACTCAATTGAGAATCCAACCGATGCTGATATTGAAAAGTGGTTCAGCTACAAGAAGGTGAGTAAGATTATAAAGGCTTATAGAGATGTTGATCAAGAACAGAAGGATGAAGGTGCTGCTCGTGCAAAGGCAAATCAAATGACTTCATTTAAGACTGTATCTAAAGTTCAAGGTGACATTGCTTCTTGGCTTTTCGATTCTGAATTAAAAGTTTGTATTGCTAAGTGGGAAAAAGGCATCCAATATTATGAAAAAATGATAGATGTTCTTTCTTTGCCAAGATGGGATGTGAGGACGTTAGCTTGTCGTCCTTTCATTAATCGTGGGGGAAATCGACATGCAGAGTGGTTTCATCAACACCTGCTGTTCGAAGTCAATCATGGTTTCATGTTTTCAAGCCCCAGGTTCCTACACGTAAGTGTATTGATGAAAATGATCCAAGGACGGGCTGGAGGAAGCTTGTACTTAAGGTAAAGCCACCAAAAACCTTGAAGCGTGAGCTAGTAAAGACGCTGAATCAACGCATGGCCAGTTCTTTCAACTGTTGGTATTACGATTATCGAACCAGCGAGGCCGTCATTGTCTTGGGAAAGGGTCTGAAGACTGAGCTGATTAAGATTATCGACCCGATGTGGTTGGTGAATTTAACCGAGACTGATAATGACGTGCTGCACAAGAACAAGATTTTGATTGAACGTAATGAAGACTATGATCTGGCTACGCAATTCCAACGCGTTGTGCGTTTTTGTTATGAGAACGGGATTCATAGCTGCAGAGATTAGCAGTCCAAGCGTTTCAAGTGAAGATCAAAGACAACGAGCTTAAGAAGAGGGGGTGTCTGTTAGTGCACGGTTTTGCGTATCGAGTCTTTGTATTTATCATTAACGTATTTGTCATTTTGATTTATGTAATAAACAATTATGTTATCTTGTAGTTCGTTAATGTAATAGTCTAGTTCGCTAAGGATGTTTAGCGAACTAGATTTAAGTTATTTCCCTCCTGATTCATTAAGGATGTTTAACGAACCAAAGGGTGATTTGTTAAGATTATTTTATTAAGTGTATGTAACGAAGTAGACCCTAGTTCGTTAGGGGATGTTAACGAACTAGGTCTATCTTCTATATATAGTGACCTCTGTCACTGTTTAATATAAGTTTTGAGAGTTAATTAACGAAACTCTGCCCGATTCTCTCTCTCAATCTTCATTAACGTATTCAAGCTTAATATTATACATACACATATATACAACTAATACGAATAATAACATATAACATATAATCAATAGCATTATGAACTAGATCCGTATAATCGATTAAAGTAAACTTAGATCTGAGATCGAATTAGGCGTTCACAACTGCGTTGAGTAACTTCTTCACCAAGACATATTTCTCGAATATGTTATCTAGACTCGTTACCTTTGAAACCATACTTGTTATTTTTCCCACAAACTGATGAATAGTCTCATCTTCCATCATATAGATTTTCTCAAATTCACGTTTCGGAGTTAGCAGTCGAGCCTTTTGTAATCGCTCGGCCCAACATGCAGTGCTTTTAAAGAGGTCAATATATTCCGGATATTTTTATATTGAGCAATCCGAAGAAGAACACAACTTTCCACCACTTGAATCAAAAACGATCTTGATGCTTTATTCTTCTTCGTATGAATAGTGCACCCGCCTACGATTGAATGACTCCCGTAGCTCTTGATCATCCAAAATCTCTTCAACCACAATTATCCATGCGATGTAATTTGTTCCGATCAAATTTGGAACTTATAGTGATATCCACCCGGTTGCTTTAGGTTGGGTTATCAGATCTTCTTTGTCACTTGCCATTGAAGGTGTTTTTTTCTCGTCAGTAAACACTTAACGGTGTTGAATCCCTTGCTCCACTCCGACTCTTTTTGCTTGGAAAAACTTGTTAACAAAAAATTCTAAAAGAAAACGGAATCATGTGTAAAACTAACTTGATCTTTGGCATTATAAATATAAGAAAAAAATCAAACCCCTAATGATGTGTACCTTCTTTAGTAAAAAACACAAACCAAGTTTGTCTTTCCTTGATTTTTGATATATCCCAACAAGAAAGTCAAACCACCTTATATTGTTTTTTCTTGAATCCAAGCACTTGTATTTTTATTCTTTTAGTATGACTCTTGCACCAAATATATTATTAATATTAATAAAAAACAAGAATCTCGTTATTTAATAGCAAATATCGAACCCACCTTTCTTGTTTCATTGAAAAACAATAAACCGACGAAAGCAGGAAACGAACTCCTCTTGCTCTCCGATCGTTGCAGCAGAACAACAAAAAATGCCAAGAAGGTTTGACTAATATGATTTAAAAAATAGGCCCACATTCGGAAGCCCAACTCAGTTCGGCTCCTACTCAAGCCACCGCTCCCCGCCAATCATAGTTAACTTGATTATCAATTTCTTGAACTTGGCTCTGATCTCAATTCAAGTCCCGATCAATGAAAACATAAACTAAACGACTAATCTCGTTTATATTAATCATAAAATCTAACTCAAAAAACTGACTACGATCTATAAAACCCTAACTCGGTTTGACTCATAAGTCTTGACAAACCCTAACTTGGTTGCCCTATTTATAATGTTAACTCCAAATTAGCTAATGATGTATATAAAGTTACACAAATATTTTTATCACTAAAGTATCTCCAAACATGCATAATATCAGCATTAATATTAGAATAAATAACCACTAATGTTTACAATATATATTTTCTAGGTAATTATAGCCTTCAAGAATAACACCAGCTGATATACGAAGACAAACGGAGAAAAATATGAAAACCAACTCAAGACATCCCGTGTTGAAGCAAGGCATGGCCCTTGTTGCAAGAATACGAGGAAAATACAAAATTCAGAAGTCCCAACATGTCTCATGTTGACGCCACCCCATCCCATGGTGAAAGTACAAGAAGAATGGATAAAAAGTGACTAAAACACGGGCCATGTTGATACCAACACACCCCATGGTGATTTGTTAAGAGAAAATACAAGATATCAGATAAGCATGTAGATCAACAATTCAAAGCAGATATTGACACACCTATCTAGACATCATGATCAATCACTGAATTCATACTTAAGCATCATAGATACCTAAATGAAACATAATCAATTAAAGCACATGTTAGTTAAACAAATTCACATAATGAATCATAGAATAACAACTTACTCACTCAAGACCACTTAAAAGGTAATTAGTTAGCACTTAGAGCACTAATCATCAATCAGACTTCATCAGATTTGATCATGCCTAAATCTTTGAGTAGAAAGTGAAATCTTGTTTTATCTAGTGGCTTGGTGAATAAATCTGCCAAGTTGTCACTATTGCAAACTCTTTTCATTTCTATTAGACATTTCTCAAACAATCACTAATGAAATGGTGTCTGATTTCAATGTGCTTGGTCTTTGAGTGTTGGAATAAGTTCATAACTATGAACAGAGTAGCATTATTATCAATAAAAATAGGAGTGTTCAAGAAATTCAAACCATAGTCCAACAGTTGATTCCGAATCCAAAAGACTTGGGCACAGCAAGCAGATGCAGCAATGTATTCAGCTTCAGCAGTTGAGATAGAAACAGTTGTTTACTTCTTACATTGCCATGGCACTGGTCTGTCTCCCAAGAATTGGCAACAACCTGATGTAGACTTTCTACTCATGTTGCAGACTTGCAGCCATCATAATCACTATATGTGTAAGCAATTAGATTAAAAGCATGGTTCTTAGGATACCAACTGCCCAAATCAAGTTTTCCTTTAAAATATCTAAAGATTCTCTTGACAGCCGTCATGTGAGAAACTTTTGGACTTGATTGGAATCTTGCAGACACAAATACAACAAACATAATGTCAGGTCTTGAAGCAGCTAGGTACATTAGTGAACCAATCTTAGCTCTATACTCATGTTCATTCACAAACTCCCCCTTTCATCAGCTATCTACTTTTCATGAATGTCCATTAGAGTAGAAGCAGTCTTCAAGTCTTGACATTTGAAGTTGTTCAATATGTCATGCATATATTTTGATTGACAAATGAATATATAATTTTTCTTCTATTGAACTTTCAAACTAAGAAAGAAATTCATTTCTACCATTGAGCTCATGCAATACTTGGACTTCATAACTTCCTCAAACTCCAAACACATGTTTTCATTTGTAGAACCAAAGATGATATCATAAACATGCACTTGAATCAGAAGCAAATCTCTTCCTCTTTTCTTGTAGAAGAGTGTCTTATCAATGGCTCCCCTATGAAAACCATTCACAAGTAGGTGGTTTGACAACTCATCATACCAAGCTCTTGGAGCTTGCTGTAGTCCATATAAAGCTTTGTTCAGTTTATAGATTCTATTTTGAAACTCAAGAAATTTCAAAACCTGAAGGTTGAGTAACATGCACCTCCTTTTCAATCTCTCCATTTAAGAAAGCAGATTTGATATCCAATTGAAACTCTCTAATGTTCTTAGAAGCAACATAGGCTAAGAAGATTCTTATAGCTTCTAGTCTTGCCACTGGAGCAAATACTTCCTCAAAAATTATCTTCCCTTCCTCTTGTAATCATCATAGTGCAACTAGTCTTGCTTTGTTCTTCATTAATATTCCTCTTTCATCCTTCTTATTTCTGAAAACCCATTTGGTGCCTATTGCAAACTTTCCTCTTGGCTTATCCACAAGTTCCCAAACTTGTAAATTTCTGAATTGAGCCAACTCGTCTTGCATTGCTTCCACCCAACTATTGTCTTTCAAGGCTTGAACAATGTTCTTGGGTTTGATTTTGGATAGAAAGCAGGAGTACAAACAAATGTTTGCAGATTCAGATGCACTTCTTATTACACTTTCATGTAGATCACCAATTATGTTTTTAGTATGATGATTTATTTCTACAAAACAAGTTTGAATGATTTGATTTGAAGAAATCGTTGTGTCAGAATTTGTATCATTGAGATCAGGTTCTTTAATGACAAATTCTGATGCTGCTGGTTCATCTCAACTTTTTCTTCAACATTCTGTTGTGATGTTGAAGCAAGATCACATCCCATGTTCAAATTTTAAAACAGGGTTTCAAAGGTTGACTGTCTATCAGCTTGGTCTTGATCTTGCTGATTATCAGGTTGTTCATTATTCATGACAAGAATTTCTTGATCTTGTGGTTGCTCAAGATTATCATTCTGCTCATCATCTGATTCAACGTCATAAGAATTCTTATCAAAAGAAAATTCAGTGTTCTTGTCAGCAACTTTGAACCACTACTTGTCCAAATCAACCTTATTCTCTGAATTTTCTTCATAGACATTTGTTCTATACAAAGTTTCATCATAATCTTCAGGATATATTTTGAAAGACTTTATTAGCTTTTCAAGATCAAAAAACCATGAAGCACCAATTACAGTGTTAAATTGATTTTCATTAAATATCACATCGAAAGATTCAATCACACTAAAATGATCTTTCACGTAGACCTTGTAAGCTTTTGAGTGCGTGGAATATCCAACAAAGAAACAATCTAAGGATTTTGATTAAAACTTGTTCAAATAGTCTTTTGTATTCAATAAGAAGCAATTTCATCCAAATGGGTTGAGGAACTTGATGTAGGGTTTTATTTTAAACAAATTCTCATAAGGAGTTTTGTCATGATTTTTGTTGAGAATGACTCGGTTTTGAACATAGCAAGCAATGTTAATAGCTTATGTCCAAAAAGTAACAGTCAAATAAGCATCTGCAATCATGGTTCTAGCAGCTTCTATCAATGTTCTATTTCTTCTTTCTACTACTCCATTATGTTTAGGAGTTCTAGGGACACTGAATTATTGGAAAATTCCTTTAGCTTGAAAAAGTTCAATCATCACTCCATTCTTAAACTTAGTTCCATTATCACTTCTCATCACCTTCACCCTCACATCAAGTTGATTCTCAATCCTTGTTACACAACTTTTAATTAATTCATAACCTTATCCTTGGAGTTCAGAAATAAATCCAAGAATATCTTGAAAAATCATCAATGATCACAAAACAATATCTCTTCTTTCCAATACTAGGAACACTCACAGGACCAAAAAGATCCATATGAAGCAATTCCAGCACTTGTTCAATGGAGTTTATAAGCTTTGTTTTGTGTGATGATTTATGTTGCTTCTCTTTTGACAAGAAATGCACTTGTCATCCAGTTTGAACTCCCTTGTGGGTAAACTAATGACATGTTCACCTTTAACAACTTTGTTCATGTTCTTCAGATTGATATGACAAAGATTTTTGTGCCACAATTTTGTTTCATTTTTAGTGGCTTTTGACACAAAACAGGTACCACCTCTAGAATTGGCATCTTTCATTCTCAATTCATATAAGTTTACATTTCTAGGTGCCATCATCATTATCATATCAGGATGAATTACAAATTCAGGTTTGAGGATGAAACAGTGAGAATCATCAAATCCAACCTTATAACCTTTATCACATATCGGAGATATGCTCAAAAGATTATATTGTAATCCTTCCTCATAAAACATATTATCAAATGACACTTTGCCATTGGTAAGAATGCATTTCCCCGCAATTTTCCCTCCATTATCATCACTCCCAAATTCAACTGGTCCTTTAATTTTTTCTTCGTAATTGACTGATGACCTCTTGTCACAGGTCATGTGCCTGGAACATCCACTATCCATATACCAAACATCATTCTTTTGTGTGGATTGTTCCTACACATATCAAAGAAAAAGTATCAGTCAAGTGATAAATCACAAGCTGATTCAGCTTACAAATCATCAATTAATACATCAACAGTTTCATCTGGTATGGGATCCTTATACACCAGGTCACAAGACTGATAAGTCTCATAGCCAGATTCACATAACTGTTCAATATAGGGAACTATACTTCTGCATTCATCAATGACAAATTCCCTTTTCATAGTTGTCACTTGTTCTACACATTTAGGTTTTCACAAAAATCCATGTGGTTCAAAACCAATTTTCAAAAGAAATTTCTCATCACCATTGAGTTCTTTTGATTTCTTTCTTTTGAAAACATCCTTCTTAATTTTGATCTCACCTTCCCAACTGGTTGATTTCTCTAAATCAACAAATTATACAGATTGTAGAGACATATCAAATTTATTTTGATTGGTTTCTTGTACATTGGAATCTGCTTCTTGTCCTTCAAATCCTTTTTCTTACCCTTGTCAGTTGTATTATTCCTTTTCTCACTTCCTTCTTCAACACACATAACTGGATCATCATCATCATTTTTATTCCCTTTACTCAAGTATTCATTATACTTTATCTTGAAGAATGTAAAATCCAGTCCAAAGATTGTATGGTCAGGAACATGAAAAGGCTCTAGTGAAAACCTCCATTGACATGAGTCAGTGTGGTGACCATAGACATCACATATTTTGCACCAAACTTGCCCTTCAAACCTCTCACTTGAGCTACCTCTCTTAAATCTTTCACTTGGTCTTGGGGGATCAACTCCAATGGTCTTTTGATGAGTAATAAGACTATCAAATGTAATTGAAAAAGGTACAAATTCTTCAATTGTTATTTCTTGTCAATTAACTAAACTCTTGACAAAGGTTATCTTCTCCATCTTGATTGGTCTTAAATCTTTGTCATCTCTTGGTCTTGACCATCTTCTTTCATAGTCTTCCATGCTTTCCACCTCTTCAACATCAAACAGTTCTTGATTAGAGAAAACGAGATAGACAAGAATAAATAGATCCTTGGTTTTGAGAATTTCTTCTTTCTTCTTCTTATTCTTGACACTTGCCCTTTTTGGTGATTCATTGCTTGAAGGTCTTTCATTGTTATTCTTTGCCTTGGATCCATCAAATAGATCAAATGATTTATGTTCCCGCCTCATTTTCATGTTGTTTCTACATTTTGGGAGTAATCTTAGGCAACAAAGGGATCTTGTCCTTTGACTTCAGTTTACTCCTCTTTTCTTCTTTTAATCTTTCACAACTTGAACTCTTGTCACTTTAATCACTCAAATCATCTTTATTCAGCAAGTCACACATTTTTTCTTCCAATGAGACTTGTACAACCACAAATTTTTCAACCAACTTGTATTTTTCAACAAACTTACCCTTATCACAAATTTACCCTTATCATCAACCTCAACCAACTTTTAGTTTTCAAAAAACTCCTTTCTATCTTCAAGCACTTCTCTGAATTGATCAGGATGAGCATTTCTCTTTTCCTTGTCCACTTTCAATGAGTAGTTATCGTTAAAAGGTGGAGGAACAACTTTGTACTTATCCTCCTCCTTGATCTTCTTAAAATTTTCACAAATATTACCAGTGGATACCAAATTCTTTAGAAAATCATTCTAAACTTGAAGTTGAGTATTCTTTAACTTCTCATCAAGATACATTTTCTTCAACTCTTCAACTTCAGTGATGTACCTTGATCGATTGTTATAACTATCCATACAATCTTGTTCCAAACTTATAATTGGGTTCTCATATGTCAAGTCACTCAATTCATATACATTTATCATGCTTTGTTTCTTAAAGCATTCACTTTGCATTTACCAACTGTCTTTCTTAAAGACTCATTCGTTTCAAGTATTTCAAAGTTTGTAAGATTTGAATGTACCTGAGATGAAGAGGACTCAATTTCATTCTTTATCTTTGTCATGAATGCCACATTAGCCTTTTTAATATCTTCAGCATGGTTACTCCAATCAAACACACCATCTTGCCATGATTGAGCTAAAGCAACATTCCCTTGATTCCTTGGCTGATTGGCATTGTTTCTATTCTGATTTGTCGGAGCTTGTGGAGGGATTTGTTGGTTTCTCTGAAATGGTTGCTGTTTTGGGATCACTTGTTGATTATTTGGTTGTTGAAAGTTGTTGTTTTTGTTAAACTGCCTTTGTTGACCTTTATTCTGGTTTTGAAATTGAAACTGATTTCTTTGTTGGTTGTTGTTTTGGAACTGTCACACCCCGGTCGTAATGGCGGAAAACCGAGGCGTGGCGACTAGGTCGTGATTGATTGAGCACAATAGTATAAAAGTCTAAATGCATAAACATAACCAAACTGTCAAATATTACATCATCCAGGTAACATGAAACAAATTGTTTTAATACAAAATATCAAGTTTCCAAACAACTCCTAGCCTAGCCTTCATCTCTCTAAGGCCTCTATCAGCTATTAGCTACTTCCTGCTTCATTTCCTGAAAACATGTAATAAAACGTCAACTACAAAAAGTAGATGAGTGAATTCATAGGTTAACTAATACTGTAGTGATAAGCCCTACACAAGCATACTAGGCTAAGTTGTAGGGGTTTATATATAGGGTGTACCATCGGCTAACCCACCACTCCTACAACTTATCCTACTATGCTTGGTATGCTTATCATCTCAACTGAATCTGCAAGAGTTTCGTATAAAGATTCCAATTATTGTTTCCATGCATGCAGGAGGAACGGTATCAAGGATATATGTATAAGATACCCAAGAATCATATGTAACCATGCCATGATGAAAAATGATAATGATGCATAATGATCACACAAGACCTGACATCGACCCCACACAAGACCACACTATGCTACTTGATTTCCTTGATGGTAACCCAAATCGATCACTTTGGGTACCATGAGAGAATTCTAAAGCGTACTTTAGTATCTCTTGGATTCCTAATCGATCACTTAGGAGATCCTTCGGATCCTTAATCGAACACTTAAGAGATCCTTCGGATTCTTAATCGAACACTTAAGAACCCCATAGGTCACGTGTATTCTAAATCGATCACTTTAGAATCCCACATCTAGTGACGGCCTGTCTACCAATCGACCACTTGGAGATCAAACCTATGCACTATTGTGACCTATATTGCCACTGTTCACACGATCACAAGACTGACCAATGAATAATGTGTTTTCATGATAAAGTATAACGGGTACATGACTTTGATTTCCAAACGTCCAATGTTCCCTAAACGCTGAGTGATTCCCATATTTACTCCTGAATATTTGATTATGCATACACAACTTCCGAGAAAGTTAAGGTACGCGTAACCTGCCATGATTACTTGTTTTCCCAATGTTCATTGTTTGCAAAAGATTTGTCAAGTGTTTATGATAAGTAATGTTTGAATAAATGTGTTTTGTCAAAACGTGTACATTTACCATGTTTTCACCCCCAATGATTTGAAAGGCTTTAAAAGAAAAATGGGGGCTATGAACTCACCTTGTTGACTAGGTGTGGTTGCTAGGGCGGTCGGGTGCTGTCAAACGTCGATCCTCTAAGTCTAGACAAGGACATAATAAGTTAACAACGCAGTTTAAGTCTAAGAGTGTAAGCCTTACACGATCTCGAGCAAAAACTAGGTTTTAAAGACGAAACAGCTTGGTTCTGACCTGATTCGATCGAATAGGAACACATTCGATCGAATAGACACACATTCGATCGAATAGGAACACATTCGATCGAATAGACACACATTCGATCGAATAGAAACACATTCGATCGAATAGACAGACGTTCGATCGAATACGAAGCTCATTCGGTCGAATGAGTTGGAGACCATTCGGTTGCTTTCCTATTCGGTCGACTGGACTGGTTCGATCGACACATTCGATCGAATGAACTGATTCGATCGACTGGTTCGATCGAATGAACTGATTCGATCGACTGAAAGCTGGGCGACGGAGATACCCACGGGTTTTCCAGATTTTCCAGATTTTTGACCCAAAATCGAAGTTTTTGACATGGAAATGCTCGGGATTGAAAGGGGTATCGATTCCTAGTACTTTTAAACACAAAAGCTTGCATTTTGACACCAAAAATGACGGTTTTTGACCAAGAACACACTTGACACAAAAGTCGGAGTTTTTGCTCGATTCGGGGCGGGTTTTGGTTGTAAAAACGTATGATTTTCAAGAAGATCTTACCGACAACAACGATAAACAGATTGGTGGACTCGAATCTTAGATTGGATGACTTTCTCTCACTACTCTCTCTCTAGAAGTGGGAGTGTTTGGGTGGGAAGTGTTGGTGGAAATGAAAGAGATGGTGTAAGAATACTTGATTTTCCGCTTAAATACTCGGGTGACTCGGGTTCGGGTTTAGGCTACCGACGGGTCAAGACTAGTCGAGTTCATAAGTTTTTAAACAAACTAAAACTTTTTCAGCAAAACTTTTATAAACCATTTTCCGAATAATTATTTAAAATCTTTTTTTTTTTTTTTTTTTTAAATAAGAACATTTTATTTTTCAAAAGCATAAAAATTAATATTTTCCAGGCGTAAATGTCGTTTTATAAAATAAACATTTCAAATGATAAAAGCAGATTTCTCCAATGATATGGGTTCCGAACTTATCGTCCAGAACCCCAAAGTGTATAGTTTCCGATGATTCCTTGATTTTTTGTCTACCAGTCAAATTCCAGGGCGTTACATCCTCCCCAACTTAGGGGAATTTCGTCCCGAAATTTAGCTTTTTAGTATACTTGATGCATCGATGATTAAGATTACATGATCCCATGATGACCACTATGCGCCACCACTTCTAATATTCGTCTCAGGCACCACCCAAATCAAGCCGAAGGGGCTTATATATAGGGTGTACCAGCGGCTAACCCACCACTCCTTCAACCTTACTTGGGTGTTTCCTTCGACTCCTATTAGATCAATGACACACAGGACGACACACTATTTTCCACTACGAGGCATCATCCTCAAGCTTTACATCAGACATATTCATTTCGGATTGAAGGGGTTTATATATAGGGTGTACCAGCGGCTAACCCACCACTCCTTCAATCTTCCGCGAATATTACCCTCGGTAATTCTTGAATTCAATGTCTCACAGCTGCCACGCTAACTATAAGTCCCTAATTCCAGGTTTCGCTTCAGACATATTCAACTCGTGCCGAAGAGGTTTATATATAGGGTGTACCAGCGGCTAACCCACCACTTCTTCAACCTTTGTCGAATATTTCTCTACACGAACCTTGAGTTCACGACTTCTAGTTACACAATAGCATATTGCTTATACACGTATACACCTGTGACCTTGATGTAATTATATTCCGGACTATAATTACGAGCTCACCTTGTATCAATGTATAAGCTCTATTGTGTGCGGCTAGAAAATTTGACACGACACCACACACATACACACAACCATGCTCCATGAATGCAAGAATGAATGACAAATTTTTGGCTTAAATAATGTATAAATTTCCCCAAAATTCATATGATTGAGTAGATATGACTTGTGCTCCCAGCATGAGCCCTGAGTAGCCAAATTTGTGGATGCAAATAAAAGAATACTTATAAGCATAATAAGGCAACACGATATTCATTGAATAACACAATTATTTGATACATGCTGCAAATGTTATATTGACTTCTAGACAATAGATTACAAGAATAGAGACTAAGAGAACAGATGAGGGTATTTCTCCTTCATTTGATCTTCGCGTTCCCAGATTTCGACGGGTTCTTCAACAAAAAGCAGATTGTCGTTAATTCGAACCTCGTCGACGGGAATGAGAAGGGCCTCGTCAACAAGACACTTCTTTAACTGCGAAACATGAAAAACATTGTGAACTCTACCGAGTTCCGGCGGCAGCTCAAGACGATAGGCAACTGGTCCGATCCTTTCAAGGATTTTGAATGGTCCAACATACCTAGGAGCGAACTTTCCCTTCTTCCCGAAACGGACTACGCCCTTCCAGGGGGAAACTTTCAGCAGAACACGGTCACCAACTTGAAACTCGAGTGGCTTGCGTCGTTTGTCTGCGTAGTACTTATGCCGACAACGGGCGTCTTTGAGTCGCTGTTGAATGATAGCGATTTGATCGGTTGTTTCCTGTATTAGTTCCGGGCCGATGATCTGTGAATCCCCGGTCTCGGACCAACACAAGGGTGAGCGACACTTGCGACCGTAAAGAGCTTCAAACGGCGCGCATTTAATAGAAGAGTGGTAACTATTGTTGTAAGAAAATTCTGCCAGCGGCAGATGAGCTTCCCAACTATTACCGAATTCAAGGATACAAGCTCTCAACATGTCCTCTAGGGTTTGTATGGTCCTCTCGCTCTGCCCATCAGTTTCTGGATGATAGGAAGAGCTAAGCTTCACACTTGTCCCAAAGGCCTTTTGCAAAGATTTCCAGAACCTGGAAGAAAAACTGCTGTCGCGATCAGACGTAATGCCCTTAGGCACACCATGACGGGAAACGATCTCACGAATGTATATCCGCGCCAACTTTTCCGTAGTGTAGTCCTCACGAACCGGGATAAAGTGAGCGGATTTAGTTAGAATGTCCACAATAACCCAAATTGAGTCATGACCGCTAGGCGTCCGCGGTAGCTTGGTGATGAAATCCATAGCTAACTCTTCCCACTTCCACTGAGGAATAATAGGTTGCTGAAGCAGCCCAGACGGCCTTCGATGCTCTGTCTTGACTCGCGAACAAGTCAAACATCTCATCACGTATAAAGCGATGTCTTTCTTCATCCCGGGCCACCAATAATGAGGTTTAAGATCTTGATACATTTTGCTGCTGCCGGGATGAATCGAGTATCTGGACTTGTGGGCTTCACTTAGAATAAGCGTTCGAAGAGGCTCAGAGTTTGGGATCCATGCTCGATCAAGAAAATAGAGGATGCCGTCCAACTTGGTTTCGAATTTCTGTTCGGCTCCACACGACAAAACGCCCTTGAGATCTCCATTCACAAGCGCCTGATTCTGAGCTTCGCGAATTAAGGAGGGAAGATTGGATTGAATTCTAATAGAGTGCAGCTGGGTCCTTTCTTTACGACTCAATGCGTCAGCCACCACATTAGCCTTTCCCGGGTGGTAGCGGATTTCACAATCGTAATCGCTGAGAAGTTCGACCCAGCGTCGCTGCCTCATGTTCAACTCTTTCTGATGGAGGATGTGCTGCAAGCTCTTGTGGTCGGTATAGATGACACACTTCGTGCCGTACAGGTAGTGTCTCCAGATTTTTAAGGCAAACACCACAGCACCCAACTCGAGGTCATGCGTGGCGTAGTTCTTTTCGTGCACCTTGAGTTGTCGAGAAGCGTAAGCGATGACCTTCCCTCGTTGTATTAAAACGCAACCGAGGCCTTGATTTGAAGCATCGCAATAAACGGTAAAGTCATCGTCACCTTCCGGAAGCGATAGAATCGGTGCACGGCAAAGTTTATTCTTCAGAGTTTGGAAGGCTTCCTCTTGATCTCGTCCCCACACGAAGGGTTCTCCCTTCTGAGTCAGAGTGGTCAAAGGCAAGGCAATCCTGGAGAAGTTTGAGATAAATCGGCGGTAGTAACCAGCCAATCCAAGAAATGAACGGATTTCGGTAGGTGTTTTAGGCGCTACCCAATTTCTGATGGCTTCTACCTTGGCAGGGTCGACGTGTATGCCGTCGACATTGATAACATGTCCCAAGAATTGAACTTCCTTTAGCCAAAATTCGCACTTGGAGAACTTGGCATATAGTTGTTCCTTCCTGAGAAGCTCCAAAATAAGCCTGAGATGAAGCTCATGATCGGTCCTCGAACGAGAATAAATGAGAATATCGTCTATGAAAACAATGACAAACTGGTCGAGATATGGACGGCAAACGCGATTCATCAGATCCATGAAAATGGCGGGGGCATTGGTCATTCCAAAAGGCATAACCATGAACTCGTAATGACCGTAACGAGTTCGGAACGCAGTTTTCGGGATATCCTCTTCCAGAACACGCAATTGATGGTAACCAGAACGCAGATCGATCTTAGAGAAAAACGTAGCACCCTGAAGCTGATCAAAGAGATCATCAATTCTCGGTAACGGGTACCGGTTTTTGATGGTCAGTTTATTAAGCTCCCGATAGTCAATGCACATACGGAAAGTCCCATCCTTCTTTTTGACGAAGAGTACTGGGGCTCCCCATGGAGACGAGCTAGGGCGAATGAATCCCTTGCCAAGAAGTTCTTGAAGCTGATTCGATAATTCTTGAAGTTCCAGCGGAGCTAGACGATAAGGAGACTTAGCAACAGGGAGAGCACCAGGAATAAGATCGATACGAAATTCCACCTGCCTGCTAGGAGGAAGTCCAGGCAGCTCATCGGGAAAAACATCAGAAAATTCACGCACGACAGGGAAGTCCTGCAGTCTCTTGACTTTGGATTCCTTGAGAGTAACACGGGCTAGAAATGCGGGATACTTCTTTTGAAGGTACCGACTGGCTTTTAAGCAAGAAACGATTCTTAGGCATCCACCCGACCTATCCCCTTGAATGGTTAGAATTTCACCAGAAGACAGAGGGATACGAATAAGTTTCTCGGCGCAGATTACTTCCGCGCGATTGCTAGACAGCCAGTCCATTCCCACAACTAGATCGAAGCTTCCAAGACGAAAAGGTATAAGGTCAATACTGAACGATGTGGTGACAAGAGTAAGGGTGCAATATCGAATGACAGACCTCACTTGTGTGGACTCTCCACTAGCAAGTTCAACAACCAAGGCAGGTTCCAACTCGGAAATTTTTAATTTCAGCAAAGGAACCAATTCGCAAGAGACAAAACTCCTATCAGCTCCTGTATCAAATAGGACAGACACCCAATTGTTGTTAAGAGTAAACGTACCAGTAATAACATCGGGGTTTTGGCGTGCTTCGGCAGCTCCAATGGTGAAGGCCCTCCCGCGAGCCGGAGGAACGTTGGTGACGCGAGGGCATCGATTTCTGTAATGGTCCATCGCGCCACACTCGAAGCAGCCTCGAGCAGGGTTAGGCTGAGGGTTAGCATTCCCCACAGCCAATTGGTTGCCAGGACTCCTGCAGCGCTCCACCAGGTGTCCGAATCGTCCACAATTTGTGCACTTGCGGCACAACTCACTTGTTGGGTGATGATAAGAACATAAGTTGCACTTGGGATGCGGCCCAGTATATTCCTTTCTCGGTCTTCCCTGGACTGTTGCGGCTGAAACGGGGGCCATGGAGTTGATAGGCGTAGCACCAGTGATCGCAGTTAAGTAGGTCGCTTTCCGCTTCCTATTGTTCCCCTTTTTCGCTTTCCCATCGGAAGATTTGCCCTTATCCTGATGCAAAACACCGGACCTGAGCTGTTCCCTGGTCAAACGGGCAGTGAGATCGATCACTGCCTTAAGTGTAGTGGGGTCAACTGCAACCGCAATGCCCCTCATAGAGTCCGGAAGACCGCTGATGTATTGCTCGACAGCGCGAGAAGCTGGGGTAACCATGTGGGGCACCAATAGGGAGAGTTCATGAAATCTCTCCGTGTACTTCATGTGATCGGCGCCCTTCATCGTGTGCGCCCTAAACTCAGCCTCCAATTTCTGGAGTTCGGTTCTCGGAACGAACTCCTGCGTGACTAGCTCAACAAACTCGGCCCAGGGCAAGGCTAAGACCGCGTCTCGCCCCCTGGTTCTAATCTCGATATTCCACCACGTGAGAGCCCGTTTGTGGAACATACTCGCCGCGAATTTGACCCTGAGTTCATCCGGGCAAGAGCACATGTTGAATGAAGCTTCGACTTTCTCGAACCACTGGAGAAGACCAGCAGCTCCCTCGGATCCATTAAAGCTCGTAGGCCCAGTGTTAGTAAAAGCCTTATAGAGCCTGTCGGCCTGAAGAGTAGGATTCGGTTCTGGGGCTTGTGGCGCGCCCGAGGTTCCTTCTTGCCTTAGGTTGTTAACCAGACCCGGAAGAACTGCTGCAATTTGCTGCGCTATGATGGCAGCGAGGTCAGCAGGGTCAGCATTAACGGACGAGCGACGAGGAGGCATTCTGAAAAAGAAAAAGAACGCGCAAGAATGATACCGGGAATAAGAATAATAGGATAAGGAATAGCCAAAGAATACATCGCTACGATAGACACGATTAAAGATGCAGCACATAAGCACATAGCAAGCACATAAGTGTGGGCGTGTGATAGTGATGCATGAATTATCTAGAGTTAAGGGTCCTAGGTTATAGTCTAGGTCGGTTTCCTAATTCCCTATAACCATTGGCTCTGATACCAATCTGTCACACCCCGGTCGTAATGGCGGAAAACCGAGGCGTGGCGACTAGGTCGTGATTGATTGAGCACAATAGTATAAAAGTCTAAATGCATAAACATAACCAAACTGTCAAATATTACATCATCCAGGTAACATGAAACAAATTGTTTTAATACAAAATATCAAGTTTCCAAACAACTCCTAGCCTAGCCTTCATCTCTCTAAGGCCTCTATCAGCTATTAGCTACTTCCTGCTTCATTTCCTGAAAACATGTAATAAAACGTCAACTACAAAAAGTAGATGAGTGAATTCATAGGTTAACTAATACTGTAGTGATAAGCCCTACACAAGCATACTAGGCTAAGTTGTAGGGGTTTATATATAGGGTGTACCATCGGCTAACCCACCACTCCTACAACTTATCCTACTATGCTTGGTATGCTTATCATCTCAACTGAATCTGCAAGAGTTTCGTATAAAGATTCCAATTATTGTTTCCATGCATGCAGGAGGAACGGTATCAAGGATATATGTATAAGATACCCAAGAATCATATGTAACCATGCCATGATGAAAAATGATAATGATGCATAATGATCACACAAGACCTGACATCGACCCCACACAAGACCACACTATGCTACTTGATTTCCTTGATGGTAACCCAAATCGATCACTTTGGGTACCATGAGAGAATTCTAAAGCGTACTTTAGTATCTCTTGGATTCCTAATCGATCACTTAGGAGATCCTTCGGATCCTTAATCGAACACTTAAGAGATCCTTCGGATTCTTAATCGAACACTTAAGAACCCCATAGGTCACGTGTATTCTAAATCGATCACTTTAGAATCCCACATCTAGTGACGGCCTGTCTACCAATCGACCACTTGGAGATCAAACCTATGCACTATTGTGACCTATATTGCCACTGTTCACACGATCACAAGACTGACCAATGAATAATGTGTTTTCATGATAAAGTATAACGGGTACATGACTTTGATTTCCAAACGTCCAATGTTCCCTAAACGCTGAGTGATTCCCATATTTACTCCTGAATATTTGATTATGCATACACAACTTCCGAGAAAGTTAAGGTACGCGTAACCTGCCATGATTACTTGTTTTCCCAATGTTCATTGTTTGCAAAAGATTTGTCAAGTGTTTATGATAAGTAATGTTTGAATAAATGTGTTTTGTCAAAACGTGTACATTTACCATGTTTTCACCCCCAATGATTTGAAAGGCTTTAAAAGAAAAATGGGGGCTATGAACTCACCTTGTTGACTAGGTGTGGTTGCTAGGGCGGTCGGGTGCTGTCAAACGTCGATCCTCTAAGTCTAGACAAGGACATAATAAGTTAACAACGCAGTTTAAGTCTAAGAGTGTAAGCCTTACACGATCTCGAGCAAAAACTAGGTTTTAAAGACGAAACAGCTTGGTTCTGACCTGATTCGATCGAATAGGAACACATTCGATCGAATAGACACACATTCGATCGAATAGGAACACATTCGATCGAATAGACACACATTCGATCGAATAGAAACACATTCGATCGAATAGACAGACGTTCGATCGAATACGAAGCTCATTCGGTCGAATGAGTTGGAGACCATTCGGTTGCTTTCCTATTCGGTCGACTGGACTGGTTCGATCGACACATTCGATCGAATGAACTGATTCGATCGACTGGTTCGATCGAATGAACTGATTCGATCGACTGAAAGCTGGGCGACGGAGATACCCACGGGTTTTCCAGATTTTCCAGATTTTTGACCCAAAATCGAAGTTTTTGACATGGAAATGCTCGGGATTGAAAGGGGTATCGATTCCTAGTACTTTTAAACACAAAAGCTTGCATTTTGACACCAAAAATGACGGTTTTTGACCAAGAACACACTTGACACAAAAGTCGGAGTTTTTGCTCGATTCGGGGCGGGTTTTGGTTGTAAAAACGTATGATTTTCAAGAAGATCTTACCGACAACAACGATAAACAGATTGGTGGACTCGAATCTTAGATTGGATGACTTTCTCTCACTACTCTCTCTCTAGAAGTGGGAGTGTTTGGGTGGGAAGTGTTGGTGGAAATGAAAGAGATGGTGTAAGAATACTTGATTTTCCGCTTAAATACTCGGGTGACTCGGGTTCGGGTTTAGGCTACCGACGGGTCAAGACTAGTCGAGTTCATAAGTTTTTAAACAAACTAAAACTTTTTCAGCAAAACTTTTATAAACCATTTTCCGAATAATTATTTAAAATCTTTTTTTTTTTTTTTTTTTTAAATAAGAACATTTTATTTTTCAAAAGCATAAAAATTAATATTTTCCAGGCGTAAATGTCGTTTTATAAAATAAACATTTCAAATGATAAAAGCAGATTTCTCCAATGATATGGGTTCCGAACTTATCGTCCAGAACCCCAAAGTGTATAGTTTCCGATGATTCCTTGATTTTTTGTCTACCAGTCAAATTCCAGGGCGTTACAGGAACTGTCTTTGCTGGTGGCATTCTCTTGAAAAATGTCCTGGTAATTGACAGTTGTAGCAAATTGTTTTGGACTTGTCAAACCCAATTCTGTCATTTTGTCCAGAGACCAAAGATCTTCATGTTATGCTGTACAATCATTTGCTTCTCACAGCCAGCATGGTATCTTGCCACTTAAGATTCATATCTTCCATATCATGTACATCAATCTGCTCAAGGTCTTCTTGCACTACACTTGTGAGAATCAAATTCTTGGCCACAAATGCATTGTAAGACTCAGTGAACATAGAGAAAAGAGCTTGATAATCATTTCCATGATTCACATTTCTAGCAACATAAGGTGCTTGTCCACTAGCCATTGATGATGTATCACTATCGTCTATCAATTGAACATTGAATCTTGACAATCTACCTTAATTGCTTGACTGATCAGCAACAAACACTCTTGGGGTTTCACCACCATACTCATTTGGTTCTTCAATTATAGGGATTTGTTGGTGATTCTTTGTTGACAGATTCCCTATAGGTGCAATAAGAGCATCAACAACTTGGAAACTGGCTTATTTCCCTTGAGCATATTATTTTCAATCATTTCATGCTCAACAACTTGCAATAAGCAAATAACATCATCAAGCTTGAATGTTGGAAAATTTGCCTTTTGCTTGATGAATTTGTTTGCAGTGTACCACTCTCCAGACAAAGATGATAATAGCTTCTTGTTTAGATCAAAATTTGTTATTGCGAGGTCAGTGGTTCTGATTTCATTGAAAATAGCAACAAACCTCTTCAAAACAGATTTCAATCTTTCCCCTTTCTTGAACTTGAACTTTTAAGTTGTTGCTTCAATTTGTCTGTATTGATGTCCTTGAGCTCAATGTTTCCTTCAAACATTTTGACAATGGCATCAAACATATCCTTTGTTGTAGTGTGATGAGCCACACTAGTCAAAATCTCCCATGACAGACCAAGTTTCATCATAGGCAGTGCTCTATCATCTATCTTCTTCATTTGTCTTTCCATAGTTTAATTGTTTCCTGTGCCATCATGAACATATGGGCCATTTTTGATTAAATTTCACATGTCAACATCGTTATAGCACACAGCTGCTTCAAACAACACATTCCACTTAATGTAGTTTTCCTGTCCTTACAATCTCGGAATATTGTTAGTTGAGACTTCTTGTTCATCGATTACTCCAGACATATTTTTGGTATTTTTGAAAATCTTTCAGAAATGAAAAATTACTTACACTTTAACAAAATTTTGAAAAATGACCAGGTCTGTGGATTAAATCCTCAGATATGATCAATCTGGATGGATAATATATAACAAGATCTAGACTCAAAAAGAAAGAAATTTATATAAATCTGAGTAAAGAACACTTTTGAACCTCAATAAAACAGTAGATCTGAAAAAATGAAAAAGAGAGCAGTTGACGTCACAAATCAATGAAACAGATGTCAGCTGACGCCATTCTTCATCTTTAAAAATCAGTAGAATATCCAATAAAATTAACAATCAGCAACAAATCTTCACAAATGCAGAGGCAAAACTCTGATACCACTTGTCAGGACCGATCTATTCACTACAACAATCAGCCTCGTAACCAACAACAATCGTGTTGACAAGATGGTTACGAGCTCTGCTTTTGTAAAGATACAATGAATATTAAAGACGGAATCAATAATACTCAAATTGTTGCTAATACAAACAGAAAAGTAACAAACACACAAAGTAACTCAAAAGATTTCCATTAATAGTGTGA
Organism: Bidens hawaiensis; assembly: GCF_021521415.1. Lineage (NCBI taxonomy): Eukaryota > Viridiplantae > Streptophyta > Magnoliopsida > Asterales > Asteraceae > Bidens > Bidens hawaiensis. The sequence continues at coordinate 960,534 of NW_027491406.1, read as the reverse complement.
AGGACACAATGAAAATCGATTAGGGTTACAAGGTGGAATGTTTGTATTTATGGCAGCTTTTCCATACAAAGATATTGTTTACAGGAAAGAGACAGCCGTCAAATCACAATATTCGCTCTATGCCCGTCGTCATAAGTATGCCATAAAGTTTCCTTAAATAGGCACACCAGACTCCTTCTAGAAACCCTAATGATTGATACTAAACATATTCAAACATATTACAAAATATTACAAGTATAAAAGGTCTTCAAGTAAGCTTGTAAGCTTTTGTCTTTGTCGATCAGACCTATGTAGCCTTAAGTGTGCTTGGAACAGTTCTCCGAGTAACTTAGGATATTTTCCTTAGAGAATATCCTTTAAATAGACTTTAATCTTCTGATTATGTCAAAATTTTCTAGATATAAATCCTACGAGCAAACTTGTTCTTCTTGAATCCCTTCAACCTTTTGTTACTTAACTTATTTGAAAAAGTTAAGTGTGCCGGTGACACTGTAGCTTGCTCGAGATTGAACCTTGCTCGTTGGACGTCCTGAGTAATTTCTTCAATAAACTTCCTTCAAGTATGATGGGACCATTGTTTATTAAACCTTGCTCGATTCACCAATATACTTGGTTTTAGCTTGGTTAAGTTAAGAGTTTGCTCTGAAACAAACCTTGATCGACTTGAAGAACAACCTTGCTTGATGAAGTGTAGTTTGCTCGAACTATCACTTAGAAGACTTCTAAAAGATAACTTTGCATGTAAAGCAAAATACCTTGCCTGAATAAGTTTAGGCTTGCTTGAAGGCCTAACTTTGCTCGGTTTCCATTGTTAGCCATTTTCTGAGGAGGTTGAGAAAATTCCAATCTTCATATGTCATAATCTTATCCCAACAATGTCCCCCTAGATTGGAACAATCTCAGCTACACCAAAACACTTGTGGGTTCCTTACACTTTTTCAAATACACATCAAATTTCTAAAAGCAAAATTACATTACCTAAAGAAAAATTACATAGTTAAAAATGTTGTCACATGGACATTACAAATCAAATTAAAATACAAAGCCTTCATCTCCTAGAGCTTCCATCTTCTGATTTTCTATCAAACCTGACTGTTGTAGCCTTTTGCTAAAATAAGGAGATCTTCCTGTGGTGTGCATATTGAGACGGTAGATTCCATCTGATTACGTCATCAAGATCCTCCACAAGTAAATACTTCAGGTTAGTATCGTGCTGAATAATGCCTAAGGCCAGTCCATCTGAGTTTCTTAAGATAAATGATTGATCTTTTGGTTCAAAGACTATCTTAGAAACTCTACCATTTTTCTGAACTTCGTAGTTTGGCCTTGACATTTGCTGCCTCATGCTGATGCATTCTCTCGTGTTGGCCAGAGGGTGTTTGAGTATTTTCTTAATTTCTTGTAGGATTACTCAATTATTATAATGTCACTTATCCTCCTCTGACTCTTTGATCATTCAAATTGAGAGAGCTTCAGCTTCCTTTTCTTGTTGAGCAAAGGAAATCCCTTTGTAGATTTTTCTTTTAAGTATTTTGAAAGTTCATTCCTTTGTTGACTGGCAAATCTATGTCTATCTTGATAATCATACAAGTTGTGTCTTGCCAATTCTTCCAGTTGTTCTTTGTTGAAATCTTGAAAGTCATCTTTAAATATAATATTCATCAATGCACCACTAGACATGATAACCTTGATGGTCTTAGTTCTTGAGTTAAATTACAAATTATTTTGTAGGTCCATCTGTGAAGGTGGCCTATGTTGCCTTTGAAGTGTTGACCTTGTTGTTGGAATGGGGAATCTTAAGGTGGAGACCTTTGGAGTATATTGTATTTTGGGTTTAGGTCTTCTCGCATGCCATGTTTGTTCAAATAATCCCACAATTTGATCCTTTTTCATCATGAATAGCTTTAGATAATCTCCCCCTTCTTTAGATAAGGTTTTGATCATTTCCATTGTTTCTCTGTCAAGTTGCTCGGTTGGGGTAGATCTTTCTGTTTGTATTGGTTCCCCTCTAGGTCCACATTGGAAGGATAATAATCTTCTTTGTTCTTTTTCCAACCTATCCCAATGCACCTTTTTAGTATAAAAGAGTACTTTGAGTTATGCCTTTCCAAGGTTATCAAGTACGTTTTTAGCCATTCCATTACTTAGCATGAGCCCTTCCAGAGTTTTGTTCCTATTTTAATCTTCCCACGGCAATAAATTTACTTTCGCACTTGTTTCAGTCGGTTCCTCTTTCACTATGATCAATTTAGGAGGAGCCTGAGTTGGTTTAGATTGAGCTTTCAATTCCTCATCATGTTTTCCCAACTCAGACTCATACTAGCTTATATTTTTAGCAGAGCTCAAGGTTTTAACTTTATCCCCTTCACCTGTAGCCACAATCTATTTCTCCAACAAAATTTCTCTCTCATCAGCCCATTTCTTTTTCTCTTCTGCTCATTTTCTTCTTTGTTTTAATTGTTCAGCAGCATCAACTTCATTTTTTTTTATCTTTGGGTTATCTGCTTGAACACTACTTTTACATCTTTCTTTGACAAAAACTCTGCATGCTTATAATCAACTCCAAGATTTACCAGGAATTCAACATTTCCTCCGAATTTTCTCAACGCACTGGTTTTTCTTTCAAGTTCATCCTCGGTTATTTTATTTTCTTCTTCTTTGATTCTTTCTTTTGTTGAATTGTAAACACCCTCGAGTTCATTATAGCTCATATCGCTTAACTGTTTTTCTGAGAAGTTGTGGAAACTTAGATAAGCAAGATACCTTTGGGGTTTTAGGTTGTTGGAATTGATTTAGCCTTAGGGGATTTAGGTTGGAATGATTAATTCAGGTTCAGGTTATATAGATTTAGCCTTAGGGGTTTTAGGTTGTTGGAATTGATAAATTACAATGGCAAGAGAGTTGTCAGCATACTCTACTTGCTGCAACCTCAACAACCCATCAATGATTTCCAGTTCAAGTTCCCCTTTATCTTCCTCCAGTTTCATCCTTAGCTCAAACTCCTCCAACATAATCCTCTGATCCTCCAATTCTTTATCAGTCACAAATCTGTTGATCATCTCCCTCTGCATCCACTCTCCCACAATTTTTTCATGCCTTTTAATTGATTCTTAAACCAAATCATCAATAAAAAACACCTCATCAGTAGACTAAATGTTTTTATGTTTCAAGGGTTGCAGTTGGCCTTCATGCTCAGCGACTACCTTCCTCTTGATTTTCTACCTTTAATCTTCAATAAACTCTTGTCTGGATGGGCCTAATTCCCTCACCACTGTGGGTGGGAAGTCTTGCCAGGAATTGAACCTTTCCTCCAAATTTTCTCAACACACTAGTTTTTCTTTCAAGTTTATCTTCGGTTATTTTATATTCTTCTTCTTTGATTCTCTCTTTTGTTGAATTGTAAACACCCTCGAGTTCATCATAGCTCATATCGCTTAACTGTTTTTCTGAGAAGTTGTGTAAACTTAGATAAGCAAGATACCTTTGAGTGTTCTTATTCTTATTCTCCCTCAGCTTTCTGATCTCGTTTACCTTTTCTTTAAGGAAAGAATCCAGCACCTCATCAGTAATTATTGCCAATTTCTCATACTCAAAACCATGATTCATCAAGCTGATTATTCTGGGATCCTTTCTCTTGACTTCATATAGCCTGGCTTGAATATTTTCTCTATGAGTTTCTGTCAGATCCACATAAGTAAAGTCATGCATTTCTTCTTTATTCTCAACAGCCACATCTTCATCAACATCAGTTAGATCATTCAGTGCATCAATTTATGGCTCTCCTTCAAAATGATCGTCATGTTTCAAAATGTGCATAGGAATAGCATGAGTAGCCCCTTTCTTCTTCTTAGGTAAGGATTCTTCCAAAATATTTCCTACACCAAATCTCTTCCTTTTTCATGTATATCTCAGCAAGTCAGCAAGCCGACTCTTTTCGTCCTTTCTAATTTCATCCAACAGGCTCTAATTCATCATTTCACTAGCCTTTTTCAACATTTCAACTTGGGTTGTCTTTGCATCATAATCAACAACCAGCTGCCTATCAACATTATCTTTTTCAGGTTCACCAGTAGCAGTTGGAATGATTAATTCAGGCTCAGGTTATATAGATTTAGCCTTAGGGGTTTTAGGTTGTTGGATTTGATAAATTACAATGGCAAGAGAGTTGTCAGCATACTCTGCTTGCTGCAACCTCAACAACCCATCAGTGATTTCCAGTTCAAGTTCCCCTTTATCTTCCTCCAGTTTCATCCTTAGCTCAAACTCCTCCAACATAATCCTCTGATCCTCCAATTCTTTATCAGTCACAAATCTGTTGATCATCTCCCTTTGCATCCACTCTCCCACAATTTTTTCATGCCTTTTAATTGATTCTTAAACCAAATCATCAATAAAAAACACCTCATCAGTAGACTAAATGTTTTTATGTTTCAAGGGTTGCAGTTGGCCTTCATGCTCAGCGACTACCTTCCTCTTGATTTTCTACCTTTAATCTTCAATAAACTCTTGTCTGGATGGGCCTAATTCCCTCACCACTGTGGGTGGGAAGTCTTACCACGAATTGAACCTTTCCTCCAAATTTTCTCAACACACTAGTTTTTCTTTCAAGTTTATCTTCGGTTATTTTATATTCTTCTTCTTTGATTCTCTCTTTTGTTGAATTGTAAACACCCTCGAGTTCATCATAGCTCATATCGCTTAACTGTTTTTCTAAGAAGTTGTGGAAACTTAGATAAGCAGGATACCTTTGAGTGTTCTTATTCTTATTCTCCCTCAGCTTTCTGATCTCCTTCACCTTTTCTTTAAGGAAAGAATCCAGCACCTCATCAGTAATTATTGCCAATTTCTCGTACTCAAAACCATGATTCATCAAGCTAATTATTCTGGGATCCTTTCTGTTGATTTCATATAGCCTGGCTTGAATATTTTCTCTATGAGTTTCTGTCAGATCCACATAAGTAAAGTCATGCATTTCTTCTTTATTCTCACCAGCCACATCTTCATCAACATCAGTTAGATCATTCAGTGCATCAATTTGTGGCTCTCCTTCAAAATGATCATCATGTTTCAAAACGTGCATAGGAATAGCGTGAATATCCCTTTTCATCTTCTTGGGTAAGGATTCTTCAGGAATATTTCCTACACCAAATATCTTCCTTTTTCATGTATATCTCAACAAGTCAGCAGGCCGGCTCTTTTCGTCCTTTCTAATTTCATCCAACAGGCTCTGATTCATCATTTCACTAGCCTTTTTTGCCATTTCAGCTTGGATTGTCTTTGCATCATAATCAACAACCACCTGCCTATCAACATTATCTTTTTCAGGTTCACCAGTAGCAGTTGGAATGATTAATTCAGGCTCAGTTATATAGATTTAGCCTTAGGGGTTTTAGGTTGTTGGAACTGACAAATGACAATGGCAAGAGAGTTGTCAGCATCCTCTGCTTGCTGCACCGTCAACAACCCTACTTCCAGTTCAAGTTCCCCTTTATCTTCCTCCAGTGTCTTCCTTAGCTCGAACTCCTCCAACATAATCTTCTGATCCTCCAATTCTTTATCAGTTACAAATCTGTAGATCATCTCCCTCTGCATCCACTCTCCCACAATTTTATCATGCCTTTTAATTGATTCTTAAGCCAATTCATCAACAAAAAGCACCTCATCAGTAGACTAAATGTTTTTATGTTTCAAGGGTTGCAGTTGGCCTTCATGCTCAGCGACTAACTTCCTCTTGATTTTCTTCCTTTATCTTAAATAAACTCTTGTCTGGATCCTCACCACTGTGGGTGGGAATTCTTACCAGGAATTGAACCTTTCCTCCAAATTTTCTCAACACACTGGTTTTTCTTTCAAGTTTATCATCGGTTATTTTATATTCTTCTTCTTTGATTCTCTCTTTTGTTGAATTGTAAACACCCTCGAGTTCATCATAGCTCATATCGCTTAACTGTTTTTCTGAGAAGTTGTGGAAACTTATATAAGCAAGATACCTTTGAGTGTTCTTATTCTTATTCTCCCTCAGCTTTCTGATCTCCTTTACCTTTTCTTTAAGGAAAGAATCCAGCACCTCATCAGTAATTATTGCCAATTTCTCATACTCAAAACCATGATTCATCAAGCTGATTATTCTGGGATCTTTTCTATTGATTTCACATAGCCTGGCTTGAATATTTTCTCTATGAGTTTCTGTCAGATCCACATAAGTAAAGTCATGCATTTCTTCTTTATTCTCAACAGCCACATCTTCATCAACATCAGTTAGATCATTCAGTGCATCAATTTGTGGCTCTCCTTCAAAATGATCGTCATGTTTCAAAACGTCATAGGAATAGCATGAGTAGCCCCTTTCTTCTTCTTAGGTAATGATTCTTCCAAAATATTTCCTACACCTTCATGTATATCTCAGCAAGTTAGCAAGCCGGCTCTTTTCGTCCTTTCTAATTTCATCCAACAGGCTCTAATTCGTCATTTCACTAGCCTTTTTCAACATTTCAACTTGGATTGTCTTTGCATCATAATCAACAACCAGCTGCCTATCAACATTATCTTTTTCAGGTTCACCAGTAGCAGTTGGAATGACTAATTCAGGCTCAGGTTATATAGATTTAGCCTTAGGGGTTTTAGGTTGTTGGAATTGATAAATTACAATGGCAAGAGAGTTGCCAGCATACTCTGATTGCTGCAACCTCAACAACCCATCAATGATTTCCAATTCAAGTTCCCCTTTATCTTCCTCCAGTTTCATCCTTAGCTCAAACTCCTCCAACATGATCCTCCAATTCTTTATCAGTCACAAATCTGTTGATCATCTCCCTCTGCATCCACTCTCCCACAATTTTTTCATGCCTTTTAATTGATTCTTAAACCAAATCATCAATAAAAAACACCTCATCAGTAGACTAAATGTTTTTATGTTTCAAGGGTTGCAGTTGGCCTTCATGTTCAGCGACTACCTTCCTCTTGATTTTCTACCTTTTATCTTCAATAAACTCTTGTCTGGATGGGCCTAATTCCCTCACCACTGTGGTTGGGAATTCTTACCAGGAATTGAACCTTTCCTCCAAATTTTATCAACACACTAGTTTTTCTTTCAAGTCTATCTTTGGTTATTTTATATTCTTCTTCTTTGATTCTCTCTTTGGTTGAATTGTAAACACCCTCGAGTTCATCATAGCTCATATCGCTTAACTGTTTTTCTGAGAAGTTGTGGAAACTTAGATAAGCAAGATACCTTTGAGTGTTCCTATTCTAATTCTCCCTCAGCTTTCTGATCTCCTTTACCTTTTCTTTAAGGAAAGAATCCAGCACCTCATCAGTAATTATTGCCAATTTCTCATACTCAAAACCATGATTCATCAAGCTGATTATTCTGGGATCCTTTCTATTGATTTCATATAGCCAGGCTTGAATATTTTCTCTATGAGTTTCTTTCAGATCCACATAAGTAAAGTCATGCATTTCTTCTTTATTCTCACCAGCCACATCTTCATCAACATCAATTAGATCATTAAGTGCATCAATTTGTGGCTCTCCTTCAAAATGATCTTCATGTTTCAAAACGTGCATAGGAATAGCATGAATATCCCTTTTCATCTTCTTGGGTAAGGATTCTTCAGGAATATTTCCTACACCAAATATCTTCCTTATTCATGTATATCTCAACAAGTCAGCAGGCCGGCTCTTTTCGTCCTTTCTAATTTCATCCAACAGGCTCTGATTAATCATTTCACTAGCCTATTTTGCCATTTCAGCTTGGATTGTCTTTGCATCATAATCAACAACTACCTGCCTATCAACATTATCTTTTTCAGGTTCGCCAGTAGCAGTTGGAATGATTAATTCAGGCTCAGGTTATATAGATTTAGCCTTAGGGGTTTTAGGTTGTTGGAATTGATAAATTACAATGGCAAGAGAGTTGTCAGCATACTCTGCTTGCTGCAACCTCAACAACCCATCAATGATTTCCAGTTCAAGTTCCCCTTTATCTTCCTCCTGTTTCATCCTTAGCTCAAACACCTCCAACATAATCCTCTGATCCACCAATTCTTTATCAGTCACAAATCTGTTGATCATCTCCCACTGCATCCACTCTCCCACAATTTTTTCATGCCTTTTAATTGATTCTTAAACCAAATCATCAATAAAAAACACCTCATCAGTAGACTAAATGTTTTTATGTTTCAAGGGTTGCAGTTGGCCTTCATGTTCAGCGACTACCTTCCTCTTGATTATCTACCTTTTATCTTCAATAAACTCTTGTCTGGATGGGCCTAATTCCCTGACCACTGTGGGTGGGAAGTCTTACCAGGATTTGAACCTTTCCTCCAAATTTTCTCAACACACTAGTTTTTCTTTCAAGTTTATCTTCGGTTATTTTATATTCTTCTTCTTTGATTCTCTCTTTTGTTGAATTGTAAACACCCTCGAGTTCATCATAGCTCATATCGCTTAACTGTTTTTCTGAGAAGTTGTGGAAACTTAGATAAGCAAGATACCTTTGAGTGTTTTATTCTTATTCTCCCTCAGCTTTCTGATCTCCTTCACCTTTTCTTTAAGGAAAGAATCCAGCACCTCATCAGTAATTATTGCCAATTTCAGATACTCAAAACCATGATTCATCAAGCTGATTATTCTGGGATCCTTTCTATTGATTTCATATAGCCAGGCTTGAATATTTTCTCTATGAGTTTCTGTCAGATCCACATAAGTAAAGTCATGCATTTCTTCTTTATTCTAACCAGCCACATCTTCATGAACAACAGTTAGATCATTCAGTGCATCAATTTGTGGCTCTCCTACAAAATGATCTTCAGGTTTCAAAACGTGCATAGGAATAGCATGAATATCCTTTTTCATCTTCTTGGGTAAGGATTCTTCAGGAATATTTCCTACACCAAATATCTTCCTTTTTCATGTATATCTCAACAAGTCAGCAGGCCGGCTCTTTTCGTCCTTTCTAATTTCATCCAACAGGCTCTGATTCATCATTTCACTAGCCTTTTTGGCAATTTCAGCTTGGATTGTCTTTGCATCATAATCAACAACCACCTGCCTATCAACATTATCTTTTTCAGGTTCACCAGTAGCAGTTGGAATGATTAATTCAGGCTCAGGTTATTTAGGTTTAGCCTTAGGGGTTTTAGGATGTTCGAACTGACAAATGACAATGGCAAGAGAGTTGTCAGCATCCTCTGCTTGCTGCAACGTCAACAACCCTACTTCCAGTTCAAGTTCCCCTTTATCTTCCTCCAGTGTCTTCCTTAGCTCGAACTCCTCCAACATAATCTTCTAATCCTCCAATTCTTTATAAGTTACAAATCTGTTGATCATCTCCCTCTGCATCCACTCTCCCACAATTTTATCATGCCTTTTAATTGATTCTTAAGCCAATTCATCAACAAAAAGCACCTCATCAGTAGACTAAATGTTTTTATGTTTCAAGGGTTGCAGTTGGCCTTCATGCTCAGCGACTAACTTCCTCTTGATTTTCTTCCTTTATCTTAAATAAAATCTTGTCTGGATCCTCACCACTGTGGGTGGGAAGTCTTACCAGGAATTCAACATTTCCTCCGAATTTTCTCAACGCACTGGTTTTTCTTTCAAGTTCATACTCGGTTATTTTATTTTCTTCTTCTTTGATTCTTTCTTTTGTTGAATTGTAAACACCCTCGAGTTCATTATAGCTCATATCGCTTAACTGTTTTTCTGAGAAGTTGTGGAAACTTAGATAAGCAAGATACCTTTGACTGTTCTTATTCTTATTCTCCCTTAGCTTTCTGATCTCCTTTACCTTTTCTTCAAGGAAAGAATCCAGCTCCTCATCAGTCATTATTGCCAATTTCTCATACTCAAACCATGATTCATCAAGCTGATTATTCTGGGATCTTTTCTATTGATTTCATATAGCCTGGCTTGAATATTTTCTCTATGAGTTTCTGTCAGATCCACATAAGTAAAGTCATGCATTTCTTCTTTATTCTCAACAGCCACATCTTCATCAACATCAGTTAGATCATTCAGTGCATCAATTTGTGGCTCTCCTTCAAAATGATCGTCATGTTTCAAAACGTGCATAGGAATAGCATGAGTAGCCCCTTTCTTCTTCTTAGGTAAGGATTCTTCCAGAATATTTCCTACACCAAATCTCTTCCTTTTTCATGTATATCTCAACAAGTCAGCAAGCCGGCTCTTTTCGTCCTTTCTAATTTCATCCAACAGGCTCTAATTCATCATTTCACTAGCCTTTTTCAACATTTCAACTTGGACTGTCTTTGCATCATAATCAACAACCAGCTGCCTATCAACATTATCTTTTTCAGGTTCACCAGTAGCAGTTGGAATGATTAATTCAGGCTCAGGTTATATAGATTTAGCCTTAGGGGTTTTAGGTTGTTGGAATTGATAAATTACAATGGCAAGAGAGTTGTCAGCATACTCTGCTTGCTGCAACCTCAACAACCCATCAATGATTTCCAGTTAAAGTTCCCCTTTATCTTCCTCCAGTTTCATCCTTAGCTCAAACTCCTCCAACATAATCCTCTAATCCTCCAATTCTTTATCAGTCACAAATCTGTTGATCATCTACCTCTGCATCCACTCTCCCACAATTTTTTCATGCCTTTTAATGGATTCTTAAACCAAATCATCAATAAAAAACACCTCATCAGTAGACTAAATGTTTTTATGTTTCAAGGGTTTCAGTTGGCCTTCATGTTCAGCGACTACCTTCCTCTTGATTTTCTACCTTTTATCTTCAATAAACTCTTGTCTGGATGGGCCTAATTCCCTCACCACTGTGGGTGGGAAGTCTTACCAGGAATTGAACCTTTCCTCCAAATTTTCTCAACACACTAGTTTTTCTTTCAAGTTTATCTTCGGTTATTTTATATTCTTCTTCTTTGATTCTCTCTTTTGTTGAATTGTAAACACCCTCGAGTTCATCATAGCTCATATCGCTTAACTGTTTTTCTGAGAAGTTGTGGAAACTTAGATAAGCAAGATACCTTTGAGTGTTCTTATTCTTATTCTCCCTCAACTCTCTGATCTCCTTTACCTTTTCTTTAAGGAAAGAATCCAGCACCTCATCAGTAATTATTGCCAATTTCTCATACTCAAAACCATGATTCATCAAGCTGATTATTCTGGGATTCTTTCTATTTATTTCATATAGCCTGGCTTGAATATTTTCTCTATGAGTTTCTGTCAGATCCACATAAGTAAAGTCATGCATTTCTTCTTTATTATCACCAGCCACATCTTCATCAACATCAGTTAGATCATTCAGTGCATCAATTTGTGGCTCTCCTTCAAAATGATCATCAGGTTTCAAAACGTGCATAGGAATAGCATGAATATCCCTTTTCATCTTCTTGGGTAAGGATTCTTCAGGAATATTTCCTACACCAAATATCTTCCTTTTTCATGTATATCTCAACAAGTCAGTAGTCCGGCTCTTTTCGTCCTTTCTAATTTCATCCAACAGGCTCTGATTCATCATTTCACCAGCCTTTTTGGCAATTTCAGCTTGGATTGTCTTTGCATCATAATCAACAACCACCTGCCTATCAACATTATCTTTTTCAGGTTCACCAGTAGCAGTTGGAATGATTAATTCAGGCTCAGGTTATTTAGGTTTAGCCTTAGGGGTTTTAGGATGTTCGAACTGACAAATGACAATGGCAAGAGAGTTGTCAGCATCCTCTGCTTGCTGCAACGTCAACAACCCTACTTCCAGTTCAAGTTCCCCTTTATCTTCCTCCAGTGTCTTCCTTAGCTCGAACTCCTCCAAAATAATCTTCTGATCCTCCAATTCTTTATCAGTTACAAATCTGTTGATCATCTCCCTATGCATCCACTCTCCCACAATTTTATCATGCCTTTTAATTGATTCTTAAGCCAATTCATCAACAAAAAGCACCTCATCAGTAGACTAAATGTTTTTATGTTTCAAGGGTTGCAGTTGGCCTTCATGCTCAGCGACTACCTTCCTCTTGATTTTCTTCCTTTTATCTTCAATAAACTCTTGTCTGGATCCTCACCACTGTGGGTGGGAAGTCTTACCAGGAATTCAACATTTCCTCCGAATTCTCTCAACGCACTGGTTTTTCTTTCAAGTTCATCCCCGGTTATTTTATTTTCTTCTTCTTTGATTCTTTCTTTTGTTGAATTGTAAACACCCTCGAGTTCATTATAGCTCATATCGCTTAACTTTTTTTCTGAGAAGTTGTGGAAACTTAGATATGCAAGATACCTTTGAGTGTTCTTATTCTTCTTCTCCCTTAGCTTTCTGATCTCCTTTACCTTTTCTTCAAGGAGAGAATCTAGCTCCTCATCAGTCATTATTGCCAATTTCTCATACTCAAAACCATGATTCATCAAGCTGATTATTCTGGGATCTTTTCTATTGATTTCATATAGGCGGGCTTGAATATTTTCTCTATGAATATATGTCAGATCCACATAAGTAAAGTCATGCATTTCATCTTTATTCTCACTAACCACATCTACATCAACATTTGTTAGATCATTCAGTGCAACAATTTGAGGCTCTCCTTCAAAGTGATCATTAGGTTTCAAAACGTGCATAGGAATAGCATGAATAGCCCTTTTATTCTTCTTGGGTAAGGATTCTTCAGGAATATTTCCTACACCAAATCTCTTCCTTTTTCATGTAACAAGTTAGTAGGCCGGCTCTTTTCTTCCTTTCAAATTTCATCCAACAGGCTCTGATTCATCATTTCACTAACCTTTTCACCATTTCAGCTTGGATTGTCTTTGCATCATAATCAACAACCAGCTGCTTATCAACATTATCTTTTTTAGGTTCACCAATAGCAGTTGGAATGATTAATTCATGCTCAGGTTATTTAGGTTTAGCCTTAGGGGTGTTAGGTTGTTGGAATTGATAAATGACAATGGCAAGAGAGTTGTCAGCATCCTCTGCTTGCTGCAACCTCAACAACCCTTCAATGACTTCTTATGCCAATTCATCAACAAAAAGAACCTCATCAGTAGACTGAATGTTTTTATGTTTCAAGGGTTGCAGTTGGCCTTCATGCTCAGCCACTGCCTTCTGCTTGATTTTCCTCCTTTTATCTTCTATAAACTCTATTCTGGGTGGGCCTACTTCCCTCACCACTGTGGGTGGGAAGTCTTATGGGAATTCATCAATTTCTTTGAGTAACTCATTCAAATCATCACCAATATCTTCAAACTCTCCATGTAGTATATCAAGATCCAATCTTCTTGATTTTGATCAAATTTATCTCCTCCATCATTCACAATCTCATCAGTTATAACATTTTCAGCATTTTTCTCCTTAGTCATCTCCTCCAAGTTCTCCATATTCACATAACCTTCAGTTAAATTAATATCAACCTCCTTCTCATCCTCATTCACCATAATTTTCTCATTCACATTCACCTCAATGTTTTCAACATCATTCAAAATGTAACCCTTGAAAACATCCTCAGATACATCTGCCTCATACCCTCCATTATCATTTACATCATCTCTCTCCTCCTCATCACTGCCATACAACTATCTCAAAGATTTTAAGATATCATCATTATCAGCATTAGAAATAGATAAATTATGCCCTGTTTTGGTGCAGGTGAGGTCTTCTCAACCTCACTGACTAGGGTTTGAATTCTTAACATAGACTGTTTCAGTTGGGATTCCAAATCAGATTTTTTCCTTTACAATGCCTCATTCTCCCTTTTTAAGTCATAGTTTTCAATTAGCAAATTTTGTTGGGCTAACATTAGTTGGTTTGTACTTTAGTTTGGGCTTGTTTATATCTTCTTTTGGGCTTCTATGTAAACTAAAATCCAAGTGATCTTGGTGGGATTTCGGTTTATGTTGGGCTAAGCTGTAGTACCTACCTATATATACATTGTATCTAGGTTTTTGTGGGTTGGCCGTTCATAACGTTGGGTGAACGAGATCATGTGTAACGTAGTGCTAAAGCACCAGACGTAATAATACGTGTGTTTTGAAGCATTCCTCGTGTGTTCCTTGTGTGTCAAACCATTTTACTTTGAATCATCTTTTGTTAATTTCCGCTTAACATCGAGACCATTTGATATCCCATTGAAATATCCGTTCTAAGGACTTACAATTGGTATCAGAGCCCATAGACATATTCTAGGCTCAGTTGTGATATCATAGATACAAGTATAGTGTTATTGTGATTATTTTTGTGGTCACAACTTTTGATTTTCCGGTGATCGTTTCGTCGGAGAAGGAAAGAGGTTTTATTAGGTTGAAGATTGACTAAATCTTGGTTAAAATTCAAATCCCAGAGATTTCGGGATTTGATTTGTTACCAAAGTTATCTGGTCAAAGCATCTTTGGTTTCTTGGGAGTTCTCGGGCAAATTTGATCGTTGTTGGTTAATATTCAGTGTTCTTGGGAAGGTTCTGGTCAAAGCATCTTTGTTTTCTTAATAGTTCTCAGGCAATTTTGATCGTTTTTGGTCAATATTCGGTGTTCTCGGGAAGGTTCAGGTCAAAGAATCTTTGGTTTCTTGATAGCTCTCGGGCAATTTTGATCGTTCACGTTCAATATTCAACGTTCTCGGGAAGATTTGGGCGTTCTCAGTTGATCTTTAAGGTTCTTGGTTATTGTTCGCGTGTTCTCGGTCAACTAATTGTATTTTTGGTTGATTTTCTTGGTTCTCGGTCAACTATAGTTTTCAGCCTGGATTACGCACTTGGGGCTGAATATATTGTGCCTTAAGAAAACTAATTAACTATTTGGACTTATTTTTTGGACCAAACCATTATCCTTTATCCAAAAATGGACCAATTAACAAATGGGTCAACTAATGCTACATTGCATCAAGAACTGGACTCTATAATGGGAACTGCCACAGTTGTACCCCGTCGGCTGTCTCATGTGGGGTTCAGCGAGTGGAAGTTCAGGTTTGAGAAGTACGCTAAAATGAAAGATGCGAAGATTTGGAGAAGTATTGTAAGAGGTCCTCAATATATCACGTATCAACGCGAAAACTCTCAAGAAGTTGCTGTGAAACTTGAGAATTTTATGATGATGCTGATTTTGAAAAGATTGAAAAGGATGACAACTCACTTTCTACTTTAACCATGGCACTTTCACTCGAGATTGCCTTGGGATTTAGAGAATTACAGTCTACTAAGGCACTATGGGAAGCCCTGATTGAAGTATATGAAGGAAATGAGGATATGAGGAGAAGTCTTCAAGATCTCTTGTGATAGAAGTTCAACATGCTCAATCACGTTCTGGTATAGTCATTGGAAACTCAGCTACAAAGATTCATATCTCTTGTGACTGAGATGAGATCGGCTAATATCAGTCTGGTTGCTGCTGAAACAAATAATAAACTGGTAAATTTTTCTGCCTCAAAGTTGGGATATGAATGTTGCGGTGATTTCAACTGGCTAACTTTGTCAGAAGTGATGGCAATCATCAAGGCTTGTGACATGGATGACAAGCAGCGTGCCATAAACCATTCAAACTCTTACAATGCAGTTGGCTACAGTATTGCTTCTAATAATGCACTTATCTCACAAGACAGCTTCTCAATGTTTAAGGCTTCTCAAGGACAGTATACTCAGCAATATCAACCTCAGAATAATTTCTCAATGTTTAAATCTTCTTAAAGTCAATTCTCACAAGCACCACCACAACCATTTTCGGTGTTCTTTCCTAAGTCTGTTCAACCAACTGTTTTAGATGCTATGTCCCAGCCCTCGGCTGCATCTTCAAGTCAGTCACCTAGTCAGATTCCCTCCATTCCAAAGGAAACTCAGGAAAACATCGCCTTAATGGCAGGGTTCATAAATTGCTACAACGCTTTTCTTGCTGGAGATCTGGTTCAACCAGTGGTAGCTGCTGAGCTGGATCAAATTCATCCTGATGATGTAAGGGAAATAGACATCTCTTGGCAAATCGCCATGGCAGTGCTTTGTGCAAAGGATTTTACTAAAAGAACAGCCAGAAACAACTGGAACGTGCCAGCAAATAAGAATGTGGGATTTAACAAGGACACTCTAAGGTGCTATAACTGTCACAATCCAGGTCACTTTGCTCGTGAATGCACTAACCCAGCGAAGGAAGGAAACATAGAAATACCGTTGGTTCCATTGGGAAATGCTAGAGGAGAAAAACGGGCAGATACGGCTAAGGGTGAGCGAGGTTTGGTAACTCAACAATTCTCCTGGAATAATCAGATGGCAGCCCTCAGCATAAACAATCAGACTGCAAACTTTGCTCGTGTTGAAATTGCTGAAGAAGAAAATGTTGTTGAGGAACAAATTAAGGAGCTCCAATTTGCCTTCATGGCCACCATTCCTTCCAACTCATCCGAAGTAAGTTCCCAATTATGTTCTCAAGCTTGTGTTGATAAAGTAGATCTATACAAATCCCATAATAGTAACTTGCTTAGAGAAATGGAAGGAATAAAATCTAAAAATTTCAATCTTAAGAAAAATGAGAAAGCTTTCAAAGATAAAATTGAAGCACTAAAAAGGGATTTTTCTAAACTTCAATCTGATTTACTATAAAATTTTGTCACCACCTTGATGCAAAACAAAAAATTACTGAGTTAACTGCTGAACAGGAAGCCTCTAAGCTAGAAATTGTAAATTTAACTATTAAATTTGAAAGATCTGAACTGGATTTTAAGAAATTCGAATGCTCTAGTGCTGTTGTTAACTCAATGATTGAAAATAAATTATAGTGGAAAGAAAATGTCGGTGAAGGTGTAGGATACAGTATCGTACCTCCTCCATATAATAACAACTATACTGCACTTCCTGTTACCAAAGAGTAAGAAGAAAAGTTTCAAAACATGCAGTATGATAAACCAGCTGAAAATAGCAAAAGTGATCTTGACTCGGTGAAATCCACTGAATCAACCTCCAGGGTGAATGATACTAATATGTTTACTTCACATGAAAATGAAGTAATTGTTGAGGATTGGACCAATGAGGATGATGATTTGCTTGGTTTTAATAATGAAGACTTTAATTCTCATATTCCTTTAAATTTACCTGCTTTGAATTCCGTGACTTCAAATGTTTGTGTGTGCTCTGTTTTTAAGAGAAAAGATAATTGTGTGGTTGATTCCTTTAAAACTTTGAAATTTGGTGGTCTTTCATTGAATAAATTTGATAAAAATAAGAATTCTCATAAATATATATCACCTAAGTTTGTTAAATAGGGAAGTTCAAATGATCAAAATAAAAAAAGAAATAAGTCAGGTGGTAAACACCAAGTGAAGGAAGCTAGCTCATACAACAGGTCCAGACAAGGAGTTGATCAAAATGAATTCCACATAAAACGTCAAACATGTATTAATTGTGGAACTACTGGTCATATTGCTAGAAATTGTCCACGCCGTCCATATGTCTCATATTATGGATACTTTCAGCGGAATGTGCCTCGTAATACCTCTCAAAGAAAACCAAGGTATTATAAGGCAAATACCTCTGACGATGACTGGAAAAGAAAAAAGTTGGTAGGTTTAGTCCTCGTCAGACTAAGCCTAACACGTTTCGAAAAGGTGATAGAAACTGTGCTTCGGTCTCAAGAGCCAACTCGGTTTTTGGACCAAATCAAGTTAGGAAGACATAGTCATCTGTGTCTCCCGCTCGTAAACCAGAGTTTAAGTCATCCATTCATTCAAACAACGGTAAATCTTCCAAAACTATATATGAGTGGTTGGCTAAATCTCTGGAGATCAAGCTATCGAGTTCTATATTAGATAACCGGGAAGACATGTCATGGCAACCCGTGATAAGTTTAGATGAATCAGGTTCACATAGTGTTACTATGGACTGGGTACCAAAAACAACTGATCTCGCACATCGTTCAGGAACAACTATGGAGGAATATGATCAGACCTTGGTATGTTGTTAGTGGTTGTTCCAGGCACATGACAGGAGACATCTCCTAACTACACGACGTTCAAATCTTTAATGGTAGGTATATTTCCCTTGTGGGAGGAGAGAAAGGGAAGATTACACAGAAGGGTAATGTAAGTAATGGTGTTCTAAAGTTTGAAAATGTTAATTTGTTCCTGAGTTGAAACACAGTCTGCTGAGCGTATCGCATATATATGATAAAAATTTTCAACCCATTTTACCAACAAAGACTTTTGATTTTAAAACCTGGTATACATCATACCAGGAGATTGGGTTCTTGTTAGATCACAGAGAAAAGATAATGCTTATGTGATCGATATCAACAAAAATATTCCTGATGAAATAACCTGCTAGTTTTCAAAAGTGTTAGAACATAATGCCATGCTTTGGCATCGTCGTCTTGGTCATGTCTACATTAAATCTAAATCGTCTTGCTAAAAATGACTTGGTGCGTGGTTTACCTGTCAAAGATTTTGTTACTATTGAAAAATGTGTGGCTTGTGCCATGGGTAAACACAATCGTAAGTCTCACAAGCCAAAACTTGTTAACACCATTTCATCAGTTTTTCAGTTGCTGCATATGGATCTGTTCGGTCCCGTTCATGTTTTGAGTCTTTCTCGTACCACCTATTGTCATGTTACTACTGATGATTACTCACATTTCACTTGGGTGTTTTTCTTGTCAAATAAGAGTGAAACTGCAGAATTGATTAAACACTTCGTGGTGCTTATGGAGATACAGTTCAACTTAGAGCTGAAGGGTATTTGATGTGACAATGGCATGCAAGAATTCAACATTGAACTACTTTAATGCCGAAAAGAGGGTGCTTCGATAGAACAGCTTAGCACAAACACCGCAACAAAATGGTGTTGCTGAAAGGAGAAACAGAACTATGATTAAGGCAACAAGAACTATGTTGTGTGATTCAAAGCTGACATTGTTTTTCTGGGCAGAGGCTGTTAACAAGGCATCCTATGTTCAAAATCAAGTGTGGGTCAACAAATATCAAATGAAGACTCCATATGAGATTGTCTATGGTCACAAGCCCAGATTTGTGTATTTTTGGGCTTTTGGTTGTCCATGTACTCTACTGATTCTTGAATTGACTCCAATGATTGGAGTAAAGGCTGATGATTTCTACTTTGTTGGATATGTTGGTCGTACTGCTTACAGGGTTTACACCAAGTCAACTAAGCAGATAGTGGAATCGTATGACGTGCGTTGGCTGTAAGAAAACGAGACTGATGCTCGTGTTGGTCCTGATCGGTTATTCGATTACAATGAACTCTTTAAGCCTTTTAATGTATTTCCAGCTATTGACACAAAATCTTCGGGTGCTGATGTTTCAAACTCTGTTGATGAGGAAGAAGTCTGAACTGCTGATTCTCATATGTCTCCAGTGCTGGATATCGATCCTTTAGAATCACTGGATACCACACAGCCATTTTCAGACAATCAACAAGAAGAAGTTACCGAAACTGTGTCTTCACCAGCACCTGATGTCGATGCTTCATCAGTTGAGGGGGAGAGTCCGATTCGGCAAATCTTCGGAAGCACTCGATTCCTAGATGTCATACGAAATGAATATATTGCCAGTAACTCGTACTCGCATAGTACAGCGACATCTGGATGGAAAAACCCTCTCACTGATTTTGAAGATCCATCAAATTTACCTTCTACAAGTTCTATTCCAGAAAATCCAATGCGAACAAGAATCCAACGAGATCATCCAATTGACAATGTTATAGGTCCTTTAGAAATAGGCGTGTACACCAGAAGTCAGACCGGACACATCAACAATTGTTTGTTTTCTTCTTTCATCTCTCAGATTGAGCCTAAGTAAGTGGAAATGGCACTACAAGAGCCAAGCTGGGTAGGTGCCATGCATGAGGAATTAAATCATTTTGATAAGCTCGAAGTTTGGAGATTGGTCGAGCTGCCAGTTAGAAAGAAAGCAGGTGAAATGGTAGACACGCGAGACTCAAAATCTCGTGCTAAAGAGCGTGGAGGTTCGAGTCTAATTTGCTTGTTCCTGAAAAAATTTTATCGTCTAGACGTCGTAGAGAATTGAGAATTCGCCCCAATCAAAAAAATATTCTTGTCATAGGCCCTGTTCCTGGTCAGAAATATAGTGAAATGACATCTTTCTACATGAAGGATTTGAAAGGATATGGATGAGATATTTTTTTCTTCATTTTTTGCTATATCGATCAATTCCGATTCTTTCTTTTTCTCTTGATTCTTTTCCGATCGAGATGTATAGATCATGTTCATGGATTAACAAAAATGTGCAAAAGCTCTATTTGCCAGCCACGTGCTCTAATCCTCTGAGCTACAGGCCCCACTGCGTCTCCGCTGGATCTGTTCCCGGAAGTACCCACAAAAAAAGGAACATTAGATACAATATGGGTTTTTCGCAACAAGCAGGATGATACGGGGGGTCATTGTTCGAAATAGAGCACAGCTCGTTGTTCGGGGTTTTCGTCGGGTTAAAAGCTTAGACTACACTGAAGTGTATGCTCCCGCTCGACTTGAGGCCATTTAGATTTTTCTGTCATATGCTTCCTACATGGGATTCACGGTTTATCAGATGGATGTCAAGACAGCGTTTCTGTACGGAGAAGTCAAGGAAGAGATTTATGTGGATCAGCCACCGGGGTTTGTAGACTCAAAAAATCCAACTCATGTTTACAAGTTAGATAAAGCACTGTATGGTCTTCATCAAGCACCTCGGGCGTGGTATGCAACTTTAACGGCTCATCTTCTAGGGCATGGTTACAAGAGAGGAACCATTGATGAGAATTTGTTCCTTAAAACTGTCGGGAAAGTGTTGATTCTGGTTCAGATATATGTAGATGACATCATCTCCGGGTCTACTAGTGATGTACTATGTTATGAATTCGAAGAGATGATAAAGAAGAGATTTGAAATTAGTTAGTTGGGGAAGTTCACGACTTTCTGGGTTTACAAGTTCGTCAGAGTTTAACAGGAATTTTGCTACATCAAGGAAAATATGTCGAAGACATGCTTGCAAAGTTCGACTTTCAAGACTCCAAGAGCGCTGCAACTCCCATGGCGGAGAGACCTCTTCTTTCCTCTGATCCTGAAGGGAATCCCATAGATCAACCTTACTATCGATCAATGACCGGATCCCTGATGTATCTAACCAGTCGCCCAGACATCATTTTTTGTTGTTTGTCAATGCGCCCGTTTCCAGGCTAATCCTAAATTATCTCATTTAATTGTTGTTAAACGCATTTTTAGATATCTGAAAGGGCAACCAAATCTTGGTGGAGATGATATTGATAGGAACTCTACATCGGCTGGATGCCAGTTCTTGGGTGATCGACTCATTTCATGGCAGTGCAAGAAACAACAAACGGTGTCCTCGCCCACTAACGAGGCTAAATATGTTGCTGCATCAGCTTGCTGCTCACAGGTTATCGGGATGCAACATCAATTTTTGGATTACAGTTTTGAATTTCTTGACACTCCAATCTTTTGTGATAATGATGCTAGCATTGCTATTGTTTAATATCATGTTCAGCATTCAAAAACCAAGCACATTGACATTAAAATTCATTTTATTCGTGACTGTTACGACTGTAAATTTATTCTTCTTGATCAAGTTTCAATTGATAATAATGTGGGAGACTTATTCACAAAACCAGTCGGAACATCCAGATTTAATGTACTTGTGGGGTTTCTTAAAATTCTACGTTTCGATGATTGAGTCTTTTGAGGTAAATTTGAACAAATTTTTTTCCATTATAATGTTTGCACAAATTTAAGGGGAGAAATTAAAAAAAAATGTGTGTGTGTTTTATTAAAAAAATTAAATAAATAAAAATATAATTTTTTTCTATTTTTACACTCTCGCTTAAAATTATGCCAGTTGCTCATGTTTGAAGGACATATACTTGTATATGTTTGGTCCTATCATCTACTTGTAGACATACAGGATAGCCATTCACCTAAAGACTGAAAGCGACTGGGCGATTGTGGTGTGTCTGATTTTAAATCTTTGGCTTAAAATTATGTCGGTTACCCAAAGTTTGAGGGACATATATGTCTATGTATGTTTGGTCCTGTTATCCACTTGTGGACATACGGGATAGCCATTTACCTAAAAACTTAAAGTGACTAGGGCGATTGAATTTAAAAACTTGTCTTCTATAACTCAACTGGGAAGTGATATGATTATTCAGTTAAGAGCCCTTTAGAAGCTTTTAATATTTTAAAATGAAAATTGATCCAACTTTTAGAAAATGATACACAAATTGATTCTGTGTGCCTAACGTGTTAAGTTACTAGGCTTAAAAAGCTTTAGAACAGTCACTGATTTGTATGGTAGCTTTCCATGATGCGTAAAAGTTGAAGTGATATAAACTTGTTGGATCGTTCTGCCCAAGACACATATATGAGTTGATGTGCCTGGTACGTTATGATTCAAGTCGGGTCATACCCAATAACCAGCTAGATAAACACCATGATATTTATTTAAGAATGATCTAACAAATAAATATCAACACTTAAAATATTTAGAAATGGGTTTTTAGATATTTGTGTTTGTGTAATATATAAATTAAATGGATACTTTATATTTTGAGAGAAAAACATTTCATGTTGTTGTTTAAGTTGGTTAAATAACAAGTATGAAAGATATGTCACATAATGCATGTTCCTTGCTATGTTATGTTGCATTATAACATACATAAGTAACAATATAATAAGAGTTTGAAAATTGGGTGGGAACCCAAAAGGGGGCCGGCCCCTTTTCCCCCTCTCTCTCATCTCTTTATTACTCCTTGTTAATATCAAGGACATGCAATATATCTAGTTGTTTCAAGAATTATTGTTGAATCTCACTTTGTCTCTCACACACATAAGAACACTCTCTCTTTCTCTTCTCTCTTGAATTCGGCCAAGAATAAGATTACACAAGAAGGAGTCTTCCAAGTGCAAGTGTTATCATATCCTAGCAAGCAAGGTGTTTGTTGAAGGTTTGGAGGGTATACAAGCTTGAGGCTCTTCTCCATTGAAGGCTAGCCGTTCAAACCACCATCTCCTTCATCTTCCTTGCATCTTGAAAGGTTGTATTACATAAACCCTCTATGGTTATTGATTTTGGTAAGCATGTGACTTCGTATATGGATCTGGGGCTTGGGTTTTACATATAAAATGGATTTTATATTAATCTAAATAACAAGATTTAAAACTAATAAATCCGCTGTGTTTTTTCATATAAATGGGTTAATATGACTTTGATAATCTTATTAAAACCCAACAAAACTAAATATGCTAAACTTACTGTGGAGAGTCATTATGAAGAAATGTCAATGTCTCCAGATATATCTCTCCGAATGATAGGCAAAAAAGTAATTACCCAGTCATACACGAGCTCGTTAGTGTCTTGTTCTCCAAAATATTATGTCTTTGATTGTGCTATTAAAATTCATTTTTTAAAGCTTAAATGGTCAAACTAGAACTACAAGGGTGGTGCATTCAAATTAGTTTTAAACACCCTGAATGAAAGGCCTGTAAGTCTGGATGGCTTGTAAGTCCAACGTTCAACCTTGAAGCTTAAAATTTTTATCTCTTTAGAGAAAATCTTTTGATCAAGCACTAGAGCATTGGAGTCATATTGGGGTGATTTGGGGAAAACCAAATACGCTTTGAGAAAAGATAGGAAGCATCACAGGTCCATGAGTGATGTCCATCTAAGATTTATGCCAAATTGAACCTAATTTGTATCACGAAGGCAATGAAAATCATGCTAAGTTTATTATACATGTTGTCAACCTGTCTCTTTATATAATAATAATGTTGCACTCGAATCATTGTGAAAGTATCTTAATAAATATGATTCCATGTTCGGATCTTTTCTTTAGAGGCTGCATTTTTATATAAACTGAAATCTGATCCCAAAATTCTATTAAATTACTAGAAGAACGAGTGATCAAGTTATATTTTATTTTTATTTCAGTTTTGTTTTTAATTCTTTTTTATTTCACTTATTTTAGTTGTACCTCTTAATAACTCCTGTAAAAACGCATGCTATCAGTTTTTTAAACTCTTGGATCAATCCCATGTTGTGTATAAAAGTGTTTTCTCAGCCCATGTGGCCCACCAAGGGTGTGGTTTGGACTTGATGAACTGACCATTGGATCATCAGCCGTTTTCGGCCCATCAGGGGGTTTTCGGCCCATATTCTGAATGTTTTGGAATATAAAAGGAATAAGTTTGCATTATTGGTTTCATAATTTTTAATAAACTTTTATCTGGTAAAACCCTCTCCAGCCGAAAAACGTTGGTGTTCTTGCTCTTCAAGCCATTCAGTTCTCATCGTTCACGAAAATATTGTGGTCATTGCTAAGTGTCTAGTAAATGAATGAAAAGGGGAGCCTTTCCGGTCTATTGTGAATGGTGTATGGACAGAATTGACGGTTGATTATCACTCATGTTGTGTGTTTTGATTTGTAAAGAGATTATGATGCTTGTTAGTGTTGATTGCAGGTTTCACCATTAATGGTGGTTTTTAGCATTGTGGAGAAGATGACCCGAACTTCGAGGAGAAAGACAAAGGGTTTTCCTAGCCAAAATCTAGGCTTCTTGGGTTCTTGGGACGTTTGACCGAGAACCTATTCAGAGATTTCAAACAGAGAACTCCAAGGCTCACTTGATATTTCAAGGGTTCTCGGTTGACTTGTTAACCAAGAACCTATTCTGAGTAACCGAGAACTCCTGTTCTCGGTGAATTGAACTTATTTAGACAGAAAACACAACTAGGGACCGAAAACTCTTTATTTGGACAGAGAACTCAGTGTTTGGACCGAAAACCAATCATTTGAACAGAAATCACCACTTTGGACCGAAAACTAATTTAAATTGACATTAATTTACATTGAGTAACCAGTATTACTTTAAATTAACATTCTTGGTCCCTGCTCCTTTGTAAATTAAATATTTATCCTTATAATATTGAGTGATTGTTAAGTTAAGTGAATGGTTTATTAATTTGACTCGTTTGTTGCAGTCATGGATGATCAAGCACCATTGAAGTTTGTAGATACTCACAATATAGCTGGATGCTTATATGAGCCATCCCTTTATAATTGTGGGGCTCAACACATGCAGGATTTCTCACGCTATTCAAGAAACTCCTGTGATTTTCAAGAATATGGTGACGGAGTTCTGGAACAACGCCTCCATTAATCAACGGGGTGTCGGGGGAGTCGTAACAATTGACTCTAAGATTCAAAAGAAGTCAGTCGTCATTTCAGAGGCCGTCATTCGTAAAGTTTTACTATTCGGCTATCAACCAGACTATCCAACTAAATACCCCACAGATATCGTTGCTGAAATCAACTATCAACGAACTCCAGCTATCAAAAAACTCTTTCATCCTAAATGGAGGTTCTTGATTCACACATTCTTCACGTGTGTCTCAACACGAAATGGGGGCTCAGACAAGAATAGCCACATTCAGATGCCGGACGTGGTTGCTCTGATCAAGGACTGGAACTATAATTACTCTAAGTTCGTGTTCGATAAAATGATGAGCAATCTCAATGGGTGGAAGAAGGACATGTTTTTGATATATCCGAGGTTTCTACAGAGGATTTTTGACTCACACTACTCTGATCTCATCAAATCTGTAGAGACGCTCGATTTGAAAGCCATGGGTCCCAACACCTTTGGGTTAATGAAGGAATCAAGAAAAGGATCGAAAGTTGTAAACAAAGGCCTTTACGAACTGGTCAAGTTTGGACGGTTTGCTGAGACTGAGGCTACTCCTGCCAGTACCTCAGTTGCTGATGAGCATGTGACACCTTTTTGTAGGTTCACTTCTTCGTATGAAACCATTTCTGATGATGATGAACCAAAAAGTTCTCCATTACAACACATGGAAATAAAGCACCAAGAACAAGAAACTGTACATTCTGTTGATCAACTAAAAGATTTTGAGAAATATAAAGATCATCTCTAGTCTACTGCATTGAAACCTCCTCAATCAGTCACTACGACACCACACGAAGATATTCCTGAAGAACCAGCCACCGATCTTGTTCCACAAAAGTGAAGAAAGAAAGATCCACGATCGGGTGTGCTGGTTACTGAATTACACCGACTAGCCAAAAACAAGAGCATGAGTCGGAACCAACTAAGACTTATGTTGATACAAGTCCACCTTTTGTTGAACCTCAAACTCAAAAACATATATTTGATGACATTTCTCATGTGTTAGAGTTTGGGAGTGATAATCCGTCTGCTGACGAGCCATCGGGATAGTCTAAACCGATTGGTCAATAAAGCTCCAACAGTGCTAACAAGATTGCTCACATTCTTGCAATGCAAGATAAATTTTTGCAGGTTAAAGGCGAATGGATTGCTTTGGATGATGAACCCGTTGATGTACAGTCCTTGTAACGACGAGTCTTTGAGCTTGAGCAAGACTCGGTTGTGAAGGATGTACGCATCCAAGAGCTTGAAGCTAGCAACGCTGACAAAATTTTGAAGATCAGCGAACTTCAAGCTAACATTGGTGGTCTCAACGCTATGTACTTGGATCTCCAACAAAAGCTTATTCATAAGTTTGGAGATGAATTTAAAAGCGGTGAGGACATTGCTACAAAGACACCTGCTGGAAATCAAGGTGGCGGCTCTAGTGTGTGTCCTGCTTCAAATAGATGTTTCTGAGACACTAGAACAATACCTTGCTGCTCCTAAAAGAACCGCTGAACAATCTGAAAGACAGCAAAAGAAGATTCTCATCATGAAGAACTCGAACCAGAACGTGGAATCTTCTGATCACCCTGATAAGTTAATTCTTAAACTTCAAAAAGGTTTTTCAAACAAATACGGTGATCGATCAGTGGTTGTGTCTTGTGGCTTTGATGTTGACAAATCCATGTGGTGGGTGATAAGAAGGTCTGGGAATACTGAATATTACAAGAAAATGAAGGATTTTGGATCCTGGACGAAGGTTGATTTTAGTGAGCTGATTAATGCTCCCTTCCACAATCTGAACAATGACAAGAAAGCTCCTGAAGAGTCAAGTTGACAGAGGATTCTCTAATATGACTATCACTGAGTCATTCTTGAAGAAAGTGAAAGGGGTCCGAGATATGAAGACAGGTAAGACGATGGTAAACGTCATGTGGCCAACAACAAAGAAAGCAAGTCATATTCCGCTATCTACCAGAATTCCCGATGGTGCATTGGATGAGATGAAATTCTGGACATATAATGGGGAAACTGCTACAATCATTGTTCGTCTAACACGAGGGCAAATCAGATTGTCGATCCACGTGATTTATTATATTTTGGAGAGAAGGACATCAAGACTTTAAGCAACTTTCAAATCATAGCTGATCCATTGTTTGAGCCAGCTGCTAAAGAATATACAAGTATGGTGGGATCAATCATCAGAGTAGGTCTATGGGCTGGTGCATATAAGGAGGCAGATGCGGACATTCTTGAGCATGATTGAAGATGAAGATACAAACCAAGGGGGAGATTGTTGGGCTTACATTAGTTGGTTTGTACTTTAGTTTGGGCTTGTTTATATCTTGTTTTGGGCTTGTATGTAAACCGAGATCCAAGTAATCTCGGTAGGCTTTTGGTTTATGTTGGTCTAGGGTGTAGTACCTATATACACATTGTATCTAGGTTTTTGTGGGTTAGCCGTTCATAACGTTGGGTGAACGAGATCGTGTGTAACGTAGTGCTTAAGAACTAGACGTAATAATACGTGTGTTTTGAAGCATTCCTCGTTTGTCAAACCATTTTACTTTGAATCATCTTTTGTTAATTTCCGCTTAACATCGAGATCTTTTGATATCACATTGAAAGATCCGTTTTAAGGACTTACACATTCGTGTGCTTACCAAGGAGTCTCATTCTGGCATCAGGGGATGGTGAGTTTATAGGTGAAAAAGGAAAAGGATCAGGAATTTGAGTTTGTAGAGTGTCATGGGATGGGCTTTCAATAATATTTTCACTAGTGCTTAGTAAGGGGTATGTGTATGTATGACTTGGAAAGTTGGTGTGTGTTGTCGGGCAAAGGTTTAGGAATGTGTTGGTGATTAGTAAGGTGTGTTGGGTTGATTTATAAGGTTCATTGTAAGGCCCCGTTACCGGTACCTCACATTTTGACGTTGGATATACTCATTAACATAGCTCAAATCATCAGAGTTAATAAAACATTCACGGAATATAAAAACTTTCATAAAACATTTCATAACTAGTCTTAAACAAACATCTTTGTCTTTCAAAAACTAAGTAGCTTAAACATAAACTGATAAACGTCTCGGGTCTTCCGATGCCAGCCTCTTATTCAATGCCACGTGTTCCTCTCAAGCGATCTGCCTCATCCTACTCACCTGCGTGCATACTACAACAAAAAGGGCTTTTTAAGACCTTTTGTGTGGGACGCTTATAAAATAGGGTCCTAAAATCTATTTAATATGAGAAATGAACATTTGGGGTCCTTTTACAATGTACGTCACAGAACCGGTGTCCTAAAAAATTATTTAATAGGATGGATGATTCTTTGGGGTCGTATTATTATATAACTTAATAAGACACTTAAAATCTAAATCCTAATAAAGTAACCTATAAGACATGTAGTTGTTGGTGTCTCATTATGTAGTAATGTAACAGGACACTTGATCACATAAGGTCTTATTATAACATAAGTTAATAGGACATTCATAGTTAAGTCATAAACGTTCGGTGTTATATGACCTTTTCTAGTCGACGTCATATAAGAACATAACTTAATAGGACATTTTACACTATGGTCTTATCACTTTAACCTTTATAAGACGTTTAATCAATGTGGTGCTATTATAATACAACTTAATAGGACATTTGATATTTTAGTCATAAAACATCTGTTTTATAGGACGCTTATTCGCTAGAATTTTTTTATTACATAACTTGACACGACACTTGACACTTGAGTCTTATAACTTTAACATTTCTCTACAAATAAAATGTCATTTAGTGACATACGTTTTTAATGCCATTTAGATTTTGTGTCACTATTTTAGGTTTAATGGCTCTTTGAGCATGCTACATTTGCACGAGAAACACTTTTAGTAGCATTTAACATTTGTGCCCTGAAATTTAGGTTTTAATGGCACTTTATGTATGACATAATTGTTTGACACACACTTTTAGTGACATTTAGTATTTGTATTGCTAAAATTTAAGTATTTACTTGCAACATCCTATTTTTTATAATATTTGTAAAATATATATATATCTATCTGCGCCAAAGTGAAATACTTTTAACAGGTTACTATAGTATAACTTTTAGAAGATGTTTTGAGAAATGAGAAAATGTATTTGATAATTTCGTTTATTTTTAATTTGATGTAAATTTCAAGGGTATTTGTAACTAGTTTAGTAACTTAGAGGATTGGTTTTGTTTAACGGTTGAAAATGATAAAGTAACGAGTGGTTTTGAAAAGTTAGAAAATAAAACACGGAGATTTGATCTGGAAAGAGGTCGACACCTCCTGATGTTCACGGGAAGAAAGAGAGAAGCCATGAGGGCTGAATCTCACCACTAAAATCTTGAAATTGTAAGATTAAAACATCATTTTTGCTATGCTTGCTTAATCACTAAGGCTCTGGTAAGTAATTCTTATGTTATGGCTATGAAATTCGTGAGTTAGGTTACATATGAGTATTCGATCCAAACCTGCAATATCGGGTTTATGATGCACGAATTCCGTATCATAAACCTTAAACTACAAGCTAGAATAATTAATTGTAGTTATTGAGTTTAAGATTCAATTGCATGTTGAAGTTTAATTACTAAAATGGCAAAGTAGTAAGGTGGGGATGAAAATCATGTGTGGTTGTTGAGTAGAATCTGAATAGAACTCGGGAATCTAAATAATGGTGATTTTATGCGAGAAAACATAAAGTATGGTATTGTTGGGGATTTTAAAGAAAGTAGATTTATTTTATGATAAATTGGGGGTATGGGATTTTTATGGATACGTAAAAAGGTGAATCATAGTTCATGCCCACAAGGTGTTTGATGAAATTCCTAAACTACTAAAATAGTGTAAAATGTGTATGGGTTGAATCTATTGCTTGTGTCATAACTTGTTTTATTATTTAAGCTTGGTGGGCATGACTTATGATAAACCTAGTTGGATCCAATGATGACATGTGTTTTAATTAAATGAGAAATCAACTTGTTTCCGAGATAGGCATAAGCATGGCATAACTTGGAAGGCAACGAGTTAATGAGCAACACGACCAACAAACAAAGTCAACGATGTACATGTAAGTCATCTATACCTTGGTATAGGAGTAAAACATTTAATATTGTTATGATACAACATAGTGGCTCCATGTTTATATTTTGCAAGATTTGTTAAAGTTAGTTTGGTTAAATTTTATGGTGCTGTCAAAATAGCACAGTTACGGGTCGAGGGCTGTTTCAGGTACTAAAAATTATTGGTTTTATATGGAATTTACTGTCAACATTACCGGCACATATATGTAGGTCATATAAAAGGTTTCAAGTCATATGGATTCAGTAAAGAGGTCAAAACAAGTTTGTATAACCGAATTATAGTTGTTGTCCGAACCAGGTCAGCCTACATGCTGGCGTTATTTCGGGGATTTAACCATCTTATTTTCGCATGATTTCTAGAAATAAGTTACACAACATCATAAACGATTTTATGTAATTTTTATATATTTTTCTTAAATAGTTTGATGAGGTTTTGTGAATTTGTTCTGAATAAAATAGCGACTTTCTGCAAACAGGCCAGTCCATTGCAAATGTTGTCTCAAATTCTTAAACATTTTATTTTGACATGATTTATGGTAAGAAGCTACTTAACATCAAAGTTGATTTTCTGTAATTTTTATAGATTTTTCTGAAATCGTTTTATGAGGTTTTTGAATTATTTGTGAATAAAATAGTGATTTTCAGCAAGATGCGTACTAATCTCATAACAGGTTAAAAGTGTATACATGACTTACCAAATGACAACGGGTGGGATATACAATCATTTTACTATTATTTAGCATGCTATGTTGGATATGTTTGATCGATTTGTTGATCATGACCCGTTAGTTTGTTGTTATCTAATAGTATAATTAATTTACATTTTTTGACGTGTTAGTGGATGTTTGTATAAATGGTATAGAAAAGGGTGATGATCTTGAATCTTTTTATGCGTTCGATTAAGAAGGATTTAACTTTGAAGCGTATGAACTTGAAGACATGAACCTCGTTCGATTAAGAGACATTGTTGTTGCTTTTGTTATGCGGATGTAATTATGCCAAATTGTATTGCAAAGCTCATTATTTCTATTCGCAAGGCTAGTATGATACAACCTATATTCACGTTTTATATGTGATTACCTTATATGGTAGATTAACGAATAGTTAAAGACTTGTTGGTTAACGAGAATATTTGAGATCAGTTTATTTGTTTGTTTAAAGTTGGAGGGCTTAATGTAACATATGGTATATAAGTAAACACCTGGTTAATTTGGGGTTAGCTATATAATCGATCAAAACAAGAAAAAGGTGGGAAGCTTCTTAGGGTTGGGGTGTTCGACGAGCACGGAGGAGGAACCGAAGTCATTTTCTTGATAGTAAGTATTATATTTTGAAGCTTTCACATGGGTAATGATGTTTCATAGTTAAATTGGGTTGTATGATATGTTATTCGGTTTAGAAACTTTACCTTTGATATTAATAAATCAATATAAATTATCAGTTTTGTTGTTAAGAATGATTTCAGTAATTTGGGCAAGAATTCTAGGGTTCTTGAACTAATTTGGGGATTTTTAACATAGATTGAGCTTTATTGTTCTTGAATAGTGTAGTTTAATCAATTGCTTTAGTTAGTTATGGTCTCCATCAATCAAGAGTCACCATATATAATATTCCTAATATTTTAAAGTTGTTTACTTTGGGTTTAAGATCAAGAAAAGGGGATGATTATGAATGTTAGGTCGAATTGTCAAAAGAACATCAAAGCTGAAAAGCGCAGCTTTCTCTCAGAATTTAGGCTGGTTTGTTAAAATCATATAAAATCAACCGAACATCTATTTGGGGAGTATTTAATATGGCTGGAAACCTCGATGAATCTAGTTTCCATAGAATTTTAGAACATGGGAAAATAAGATCAGTAAGTTGGTCAAAAATGTAAATTGCAGCAAGCTATACATGCTGTATGAAACTTTAAAATCATGAAAACTATTTTATTTGGATTTCTATGTATTGATAATTAATTAATTATACAGAGTTTAAAAATGTTGAGCCTTGTACTTGTACAAATTTGATGTGATAAATATGTTGAAAGTATTATGAGTTCATGTGTGGTATATTATACATTTTAACGTTGTGTATTGACTTGCAAGTTGTATGTTGAAGATTGGAGGTCAATATATGCCAAGGATTCTCAAAATAAGGTAAGTGATTCTTACACTTTATCTGAAATATAAAGTTATTATTGGCTTTTATCTTAAGTAATTTTCTAGATATAGTAATCGCTGTTAAAATGGTTAGTCGTGAGAATGAAATCCAAGTTATTGATAGGCATGTGTGTATTTATGAAATTTGACATGTTAGTGGTAAACCAAGTGGTACATCAGTCATGATAGGTCTTTGATTCGCTTGAGTTAAATGAAAAGTTGTTATTGGTGATAGAAATGCGCTCTTGATACCACATGAGTAAGTAGTATTACTTTAGGGACTTGTAATGAGGTTGGAGATGTAGTATAATTATGTGCTAATCATGTTTTTGTTAATTATGGTGATTTAAAAGAATATTTATGTGACGTGTAGGATTAAAATGGTATAACTCGGGTTTAAATAGAACTTGGGCGCATTTTGTAGTAAATATAATTAAATGATGTTTGACCCGCTTGTAGATAGTATGACTAAATATTATTTTAATCCGTTTGTTATGGCTGAATTAAATTTTTATTCGTAATATGGAGATGATACTAAATTTTATATTAAATGTCTTCATCCATGATGGTGATTACATTGATTAGAAGCAGGTTCGAGATGCCCGATATTTGAATGGGCCAGTTGGAAACTCAGAAAAACGGAACTTGGGTACACCGGGTTGTAAAGAGATTGTTCAACGATTAGGATTTTCACATTTTAGTTTGGAATTTGATATATTATAATTGCATGCAAACCTGTATACTAATTGGTGTTGTTGTAATACCTTAGGTGACGCTTTCAAGTAGATTGGGAAGGTTGAAGATCAAGCGCTCGGGATGTCAACACACTTCTTGAAATTTGATTTTATTCTTTTCAATTTTGTAAAAGCTCTTTTTGGTCAAGTGTTGTTTTTTTATTGAAATGTAATGCATGTAAGGATAAAGTGTTGAATTCAGAATAATTAAATCTAGTATGTTGAGGATGTCAACAAGAATTTTTGGGACCTACTTTTTCGTTTATAAAATGCAGTACCGAATTATTTAAATTTTTGGGTGTTACAACAATGAAGTTTTATTTCTTTTAATATTTAGACGTCCATAACCGTATAGTAAAATTGTGTGTGGACGTTTAAAAAATGGTTGTATAATATGATTTGTTAAGACTTCTAGTTTTGTCCTAAACGTTAGAGCATTGTAAAAGTGTCATAATATGTTTTTTAGGACGTTTAAGTTGTTCATTGTTATATTATGCGACCCTAAAATTTAGTTTCATAATCTTGTTTTGGATATTAGGACCCATCATCAGGGTCCTATAAATTAATTTTTAAGGACGCTTGTATGTGTATTAAAAGTTTACAATTAGGTAAGCACATGTCAAAACATAGTAAAAGTGTCCTAATATGTTTTTATTGGGACGCTTTTTGGGTTGTTAATGGATATATTATGCGACCATAAAATTAGTTTCATAATCTTATTTGGGATATCAGGACGTTTTTTGAGTTCCGAGACTTATTACGACCCCTTTACATGAAACGCTTTTCTCGTTGGTCCTATTAAATGAAAGGTCCTATAAAATAGCAATTTAGGACGCTTTTGTGCGTACTAAAAAGCTCTTTTTGTTGTAGAGCTAAAAGTCAGCTACGCTGAGTGAGTTCTAGTTAATCACGTAACATACAATACATACATACATACATACTTTCATTCATACTTTCCTACTTTTATCTTATTCTTACTTACCTTCATTTCTTACATTATAAAGAGCATTACGCCCTACCTTCCTCGAGTATTATTAGGGCTCAGTCCCTCTTTCCTCGAGTATTATTAGGGCTCGGTCCCTCTTTCCTCGAATATTAGTAGGGTTCGATTCCCTCTTCGTTACCATACAACCATACATCATTTACATTCATTCATTTTTCATACATATCATATCATCATTAAACATAACATAACAACTTGACAGTACTTGCAATATCCAAAGATCGTTCACGTATTGACAAGCAATCATTCATACCAATAACATAATCACATAGGACATACACTTATCACTTAGGATAAATGTATTAACGAACACATCGAGTATGCACACAGCCCCGAAAACATAACAAGGAAGTGGGGGTAGAAACTCACCTGGATCCTGTTGCGTTCACCGTTAATCGTTATCCCCTTCTTTAATTGTGCATTGCTAACTGTCAAATAATATATGTTTGTTAATTAACTATATAATTAATTAAGTCTTTATTTTAATTTACCAACGCACTTTCAAAGTTGAGCTTGTCTCAATTAGTTGTTACAGATGGGCCAAGTTAGTTAGTTCAGACCCATTGCTCATCACAGCACATGGGCCCAACCGGCCAGGCCCAAAGTCAACAGAGAACTAAGCAGCCGAGGACTTCATGCAGAGATCTCGTATTAGCCAAGAACTCGTGTGTGACCGAGAACATGTGCTGGACCGAGAACCCATGAGACCGAGAACTCATGTTTGACCGAAAAATCACTGTTTTCGAGAACTCATGGTGACCGAGATCTCAAGTTGGCCGAGAACTCAGGTCTGGTGCTGCTAGTTTATATTTTTATATCTTATTTTCTTTTCTAGGCTCAGATAACTATTTAACAGCCCATATCACAATTTTAACCATCATTTCTACTCTCTTGAACCGTTTAATCGGAATATACATGTAAATAACACTTCCCATGAACATTTTACAAATAAAACAACAAATCTCATTTACACTTTACATGTAAAACATGTTTCATTATAATTTGAATGCAGATTCAATAATTATATGTGTGTGTGTGTATATATATATATATATATATATATATATATATATATAGGATGAGTATCATTACAGAACTATTAAATTATTTAAAAACTTGAAGGAACCCTTGAAAACTAATGTTTTTTATAAAAAAAATTTTATGTCAATGTTAATTGAGTGTAGTTTTATCATTTTTCTATATCTACATTTACAATTACAATTTTGAAAATTAGTTTTTATACATATCTATGCTTTTTTTACACCAATGTAAATTTGTTAGTTATAAATTTTACACATATGTAAACTTATGATTAACATATGTAATCAAAACTTTTTATATAAAATATGATAAAACTACTATTAAATAATGTTAATACATAAAAAAAAATTAAAAAAACGTTTGGTTGTTTAGAGTTCCTAAGAGTTCTTAATTTTTTTAGAGTTCTTAAATAATACCAACCCTATATATATATATATATACACATATATATATATATATACTAGTGGGAGTGCCCGCAAGTTGTGGCGGGGACGCAACGGGTCGTATGAGGGTTTTAGCGATGACGTATTTGTTGTTGAATCAGTCAAAGGCAGATTCAAGATCCAGATAAGTTATGAATATTTATATAGTATTTAGTTTACAAATAAATATTGATGAACCATTAACTTACTTAATACCATAAACTTTATAAATAGTAAATCTAATTGAAAGTGTTATAGACTCAAAATGAAAATCCCCTTGACAAAATCTACTCACAACAAAAGTAGATATTCAGTAAAAATAATCTAACCGGGTTTAAATGAAATTGGAAAATACGCATTACTTGAAGTTCGTTACAGACACCTTCACATGAACCGCCATTAAGTTGCCGGCACAGGCAATTATCAATCTCAGGTCGTCTTCTCCGACAATAATCTATTAAAAATTATAATCATTAACAGAAGCTCAGATCGCCTTTGTCTTCTTGTTTCCTCTAGTTATTCTTCATCAAGTTCCTTGTACTCGCCAGCATGCACTCCTTAATACACAAAACGCACTTATCATGCATTAAGCATGTGAAGGTAAAAAAAATATATTATTGAAATGATTTGTAAAATACCTCACACCTCCTTCACTAACACGGGGTTATTCATGTTGCGAATGTTGCATTTTAACCGCTTGGCACAATTGATGTTACCACACCTGGGGATATAGTTTAAACGTTTATGTAGTTGTAAAATACTTGAAAAGCAATGTTTTAACTACTTATGTACTTACATCAGGCAAGACCAATCATTAGGGCCATAAAGACCGGTAGGCCCGCCAACTCCACCTTGGAACCCACCTGAATCAGAACCACCACCACAACCTGTACCGCGACCACCATCACCCGCCCGCGCCTTCACCACCTACACCAGCAGGTCTTGCACTTCCACAACAGTTTCATACCCCATGAAATGCAAAGTTTGTGTTTTAGAACAAGCATAATGAACATACTAATCAACAAACATAAGTGGTTCCAATATAAGTAGATTATATTTTAAAAAAATGGAGCTGCTAGCCAATGCCATATCACAAACCTTGTATCTGGGAGCTGCTAGCCAATGTCATAAAACTTGGTTGTGAGCATCACAAGCAAATGGTTCAAGAGCATCTAGAGTGACAATCCATGGCGATATGTTAGTCCCTGCAAAACATCAACAAAAAGTCGAATACTCAGGTAGTTGAACTTGCAGCACTGATGATGTATTCAAATAAAACTAACTGTTTACCAATGACCAGGATATAGTAGTAAACCTTCCAGTTAACGGTATCCTCTGTTGTCTATGTGAGCCATACGTAAAGAGGACGTCAAGATCTAATTATCACATACAATTACCAATAGGAATATAAATCAACATGAATCAAACCCCAGCTCATTTATATACGTGGAGTTCACTTCGCTTCGCGGGTTTCTAATTATGGTGGTATCATGGTAACGAAATATAAACTTATCACAAACATCGAAAGTATTTTAAATTTCTTACCTTTGTAACACAATAGTAGTTTTGCCCCAACTCCCATATTATATGACCGATTATACTCCCGATCGCTAGAAAAAAGGAGACCAGCAACACCATATAAGCTAATTAGCAAACGCACTAAAACTATATTAAAATAAAAATGAATCTATGCACATACCTTACGAATTCACTTGGCCACCATCGTCCCATTATTTGGGCGCTCTTCAATAGTTTCAGCTTCTAATAATATGAAAACCCATTTCAGTCTGAATTCATCATCCCAAAAGATATCCGTCATCATATAAGGACTCATATATTCATAAACGGTTCGAGTTGTTTAATTCGTTAAGGTAATATGCGAATGACAAAATCTTTAATCGTAATTACATAAATACACAGTTAAAACAAGTAACACCCTTAGAATTATCCTTTAAGATGGTAACTTCAGTATTTACAATTACTTGTACAGAGTTGAGGAGTTTATTTGCACAAACAGCTTCGCCCTTAAGAGACAGTGCCACATCTTGTACTTCAACTTCCACTTTTGCTTGTGACTCGTTTTCGACCGCTTCTTTGACCCCTGCAGCCTGGATTGCAGCACGAAAACGTGAGTCCAAACAAAAAATGAAAAAGAATCGTGAAACGGATGCCTCATACTAAAACCAATCCGCACCAAAATTTACTGCCATATGCAATATTTGAAAAAAGTTTTTTAGTAGGATACTGTATGCTAAAGCATATGTGAGGTTTAGTTCCATGGTATATCCATAAGGTGGATGGGCTCAAAAGTTTTTTAGTATGATATTGTATTCTAAAGCATATGTGAGCTTTATGGTACCTTCAGTTCTCACTTTGATCATGCTCAGCGTGACGATGGGTTTGATAAATTTATGCAGTTATAATCACTAACGGGTAAAAAGACTTATTTAACCTTGTGCCCGTTTATTTCCTCTTACACATTCAAAAGATATATTTATATAAACCAATGAACTTACTATTAAATTTCAATAGAACATTATTACCTCTTATATTTAGATTTCATGAAAAAACCGCAAAGGGAAAAATCTTACTGTAATAAATCCATTAAAAGTTAAACCAAAACCCAAAAATTGGAAAAAAATTAAAAATCAAAGTGATAACAAAAATCAAGAAAACTAAAACAAAACCAAAACTAAACCAAATGGATACAAATAGGAACTGAAAATAAAATGTATTTAATTAAGGACCTCGTTTAGGCTCGCCAACCAGCTCGAGCTAACATATGCATTTTGTCAACTACACAAAGAGCACAAACACCTGAACCCGTACCGAGTCAAACAAAAATAACACTTGTTTGAGTGGACCCGTTATGACGCAAATGTTTTATGACCCGAACCCGACCATGGTTATAATACGATCCTTGAAGTTAAATTATCAGGAAGTTAATTACCCGTTTTTAGTGTTATGATGCAAAAAGAGGGTTATAATATTGTGTTATGTTCCGGCGAGACGCCCACAACTTCATATCAAAATATTATATATGATGCAAAAAGTATATATATATTTGCATAACATGCTCTATCAACCTGATAGGGGTGTCTCACTTGTTTAAAACCAACATCATTCTATTTATAATACATTTATTTAAATTAGAATTACTTACCTAAGTAATTGAGAACACAGTAAATGAACTTCTTGGCAACCTCGTTCGATCTAGCCAGCCTGCATAAGGAAAAAAATTCAAAATGTAAACCCTAAATCGTGAATGCGTAAAGTAAAAAAATAAAATTCAAACCCCTAAATTCAATTCCTTTACCTAGGATTATACATCCCCTTTTCTTCTTCTTCCATTCAGGATGTTGAAGGTGATACATGTACCGGATTCTAGCAAATTCAATGGACAATCCATTCTAGAAAAAGAAGAACATTGCAAAATCAATGCGGGTCATAAACTGTTATAAAAACTGCAAGTGAAGTAGAGTACTCACATTGGTGGTTGATAAGACAAATGCTTGGAAGAATATAAAATGATTATTAAGCAAGCCCTAAACTCAGACAAAGCCTGTACTTGGTTCACCTATCCAACCAATAATAAAATTATTAAATATTATGGCAAAATCAACAATGAACTAATCAATTAAAGTTAGACAACAAAACCTTCAAAATTCTTCGATCAATCCTGGAATCCAAATTCTAAGAAATTAAGTTATCCCAAACTCAAAGATAAGAAGGCAGTTAGATAATATCATCCACACCACCATATCAGGAAAGCCTGGACCGATTGGAGGCTTGGAGTTGAGGATAGTTTTGATTATAATCGAACATGAGTCGACTGAATAATCCAAAGGGTGGTCGCCAGTGAGAGAGACGGTGATTGAATAATGAATAGAACGATGATTTTTAGAGAGTTCAATTGAAACCGATTAGATCATTGATTGAAACATAAAGGATGTTAAAAGAGACAATTTAAGGAACAATTAACACTTGCCGGAATATAATTGTAACAGAACGATTGGAGGGATGAGGTTGTCGGCCGATGAGAAGATAATAAATTTTCAGGCGTCTCATGAGAGAGAGAGAGAAACAAGGAAGTTGAAAGGACATTAATATGTATTATAATGTATATATATATTAACAACCAACCTATGTTTATCTCATAAAATTTAGTGTTCATAAATATTAACAAGTTATGTTTTTACCCGTATAAATAACAATGCGGGTTTTAATGTGTCGGTTATAATATATTATGCATTTTTATTTTCTTGTTTTCTTTCCACCGTTACGTGTACAAGAAAAGCCCCCCCCCTCCCACCTAAAAAAACTTAACCCCCAACGCGAAAAAACGAAACCCCCAAAAAACCTATCTCTAAAAGATAAACTAAACCCGAAGGTTAAACAAAGAATTTTTTTTATTTTTTTTAGAACGGGGATGCTACATACATTTTGGTTTTTTTTACTTTTTTGGATAGTTTCGGTTTTTTTTTCTTTTTTAATTATTGTTTTGGAGGGGTTTTTTGTCACACCCAGCCTCGGCAGAATCACGAGCGTGCGACGAATCATGGATAATCACAGCTATTGATTAAAGCAAACATCACATTCATAGATCACCAAACTGT
Source organism: Bidens hawaiensis (assembly GCF_021521415.1). Taxonomy (NCBI): domain Eukaryota; kingdom Viridiplantae; phylum Streptophyta; class Magnoliopsida; order Asterales; family Asteraceae; genus Bidens; species Bidens hawaiensis. The sequence continues at coordinate 920,348 of NW_027491406.1, read as the reverse complement.
AACATCCTAATTTTGATAATAATAAATAAAAGTAAATGATCTTCATTTATTTAAATATGTGTTAATATTTATAAAAGATTAAATATAACAAAAGATGGATTAAAGGGTGGTGATGGGCCTTAGGTCTATTGGCTTAAGAGGGCATAAATGCTCCTTTAAACCTCCCTAAAACCCTAAAACCCTCATTTCTTATCTTTCAAGTTTCCTACACAATCTACTACACACACACCTCCTACCATTCGGCCGTGACCAAGAAGGAAGATCCAAGTCCCAAAACCAAGCTAGATCTTGGGTATACAAACATGATACGAGATTATTGTTGCATACAAAAGCTAACCGTGGCCTAAAACGCATAAAGGTATGTTCTTTATTCTTAAAGGTTATGTTTTTATGAATGCTTTGCCCTGATACTTAGGCCTAGAGTAGATTGGGTATAGATGAACCATAAAAATGTGAACTTAATGTTTAAAATGGAGTTAATGAACTCATTGACACACATGTTTCACTTAGAAACCCTAAATCTAGCCAAAACGGGTTTTAAACACATACAGGTTCTAGCTTTATGGATAAACGAGCTAGGTCTTAGCCGGACATGGAAATGGAAATGTCTAAGGACGTTATGGAGCCATGATAAGAGAATGGACGTTAACTTATGGCGAGAAATGAATAATAAAGGGTGTGTTACCCAACAGTGGGACTCGAATACATTGTAGGTTCGAATACAATGGTATATGTTCCATCCAGTTATTCGAATACATTTAGGATGTTCGAATACAATGGTACAAGTCCCATCTAGCTAATCGAATACTAGTTGGCCTATTTGAGAAAATTAAGGATGTTCGGATACGTGAAGGAAAATAAAGAGCATACATTCAAATACATTAAGCCATTCTCATACAAAGGGATTTCGAATACATGGATCTATTCGCATACAATCTTAATCCCTTGAATACAAGTCTATTCGATTAGGATGGAATTCGGATACACTGAAATTCGAATACACTAAGCCATTCGCATACAAATTATACTCGAATACACTAAGTATTCGAATACAAAATGTATTTAAAATACAATAATGTATTCGAATACAATAATGTATTCGCATACATTATGTGTTGGCATACTTAGGTTCCTTTGAATACCATATGTTTCGGATACAATTGTATTCTAGTAAACCCATTCGAATACAACAAGGAAAGACAGGAAAATGTTACAAGTATATCCTATTCGAATATATGTTGTATTCTTATATAAAATGTCTATTCAAACAGAAGAAGTATTAGAATACAAGGCCATGCTTAGGAATACAATACCTTATAAAGCCATTAGAATAGACCAGACTTAGCCATTTTGGGCTGAAACATGAATAATGTGATTGGGACAAGTATTGATATACGTAATTAATGTAAAGTTAGTCGAGCCCAGTTAAAGAAAGGAATAACCGTTAACGGCGAGCGAAACAGGATCCAGGTGAGTTTTTAGCCCCATTCCTTGTTATGTTTTCGGGGCTGTATGCACACTCGATGTGCTTAGTTAATACACTTACTATAAGTGGTAAGTGTATGCCTTATATGATTTATGTATGAATGAATGCTTGAGTGTGCATGAACGATCTTCGGATATTGCATGTACCATCAGGTGATAGTTGATGATATGATTGTTATATATGATGTATGAATGATGTATGTATGTATGAAAGTTATGAGTATGAATATATAGAAAGGTATGGTATGATTGTAGGAAAGAAAGGAAACCAAGCCCTAATAATTCTCGAGGCAGAAATGGAACCGAGCCCTAATAATTCTCGAGGCAGAAAGGGAACCGAGCCCTACTAATACTCGAGGCAGAAAGGGGCTGCCACAAAATGTTCGCGTCTTGGTCTAGGCTAGTAGACCTTCTACCTTTGATTCTCCTGTAGGACTCGCAGAAATGGTTGACGATGACCTGGCAGCGAACGATGGGATGGCGGAAAAGAAGATGGATAAGAAATGAGTCGCTCTTGTCAAACGCCCAAGTACTCGGTTATGGAACCCTATGGATAAGAAGCCGAGATTGTGGGAGAGGAAGTCGTGTAAGACTTGTGGCAAGATGCACGGTGGTGAATGCCGACGGAGTAAGGGTTTAGACGTTTGCTATAAGGGTGGAAAGAGTCATGCTGGTGAGTGCAAGCTTGGTTCTAATGCTTGCTATAAATGTGGAAATGTGGGGCATTATGTCAATGAATGTGACGCAAGGCCCGCGTTTTAAAAGTGTGGTAAGCTGGGTCATATGGCAAGAGAGTGTACCGAGGGTGAAGCTAGAGGAAGTGAAAAGAAGGATGGAGATCAAGCTAGGCCAAGGGCTAGATCCTACATGCTGATTCAGGAACAGGCCAAACGAATCCCAGATGTTGTGACATGTACGTTTATAGTAAATGGTATTTCTACTTCAGTATTGTTTGATTCAGGTGCGAATAGAAGTTTCGTAGCTACACCATTTAGTAAATTAGCTAATATGAAATGTTACCGAGTGCTGGAAACCATTATAATAGAAACTGCTAGTGACATATCGGTTAAAATAATGAAAATGGTTAAGGAATGTAAGATAGAGTTAAAGGGACATGAGTTCCCTGTTACCCTTTTTGTGATGTCCTTAGGAGGGTTCGATGTAGCTTTGGGAATGGATTGGTTATTGAGTTTGAAGCTCAGATAGTGTGTAAGAATAGGATAATAAGGTTAAAGTCATTGGATGGTAGTGTGGTGACGGTTTATGGTGATAAGGAAAGTTCTGGGGTTAATGTCATTTCGATGTTAAAATCCGAGGGTTTGTTAAGGCGAGGGTGCGGTGCCTACCTAGAGTATTTTGTTAAAGCTACGGCAGAGACAAAGGAAGTGAAATATGTTCCTGTTGTGTGCGACTACCCAGAAGTATTCCCTGAGGATCTTCCGGGGTTGCCACCGGAGCGAGCGATAGAATTTCAGATAGATTTAATACCAGGAGCCCAGCCCGTCACGAAAGCTCTTTACCGTCTGGCACCATCCGAGATGAAGGAATTGATGTCTCAGCTGCATGAACTCCTCGACAAAGGTTTTATCAAACCAAGTGTTTCCTCGTGGGGCGCACTGGTGTTATTTGTTAAGAAGAAGGATGGAAGTATGAGAATGTGCACTGGTGTTATTTGTTAAGAAGAAGGTGAAGAACAGATATCCTTTGCCAAGGATTGATGATTTGTTTAACCAAATACGAGGTTCAAGTTGGTTCTCACGAATAGATCTCAGATCAGGCTACCACCAGCTAAAAGTGAAAGAGGCAGACATCCATAAAACAGCGTTCCGGATGCGGTATGGACACTACAAGTTCCTCGGGATGTCATTCGGTCTAACGAATGCTCCCACAACGTACATGGACATGATGAATAGGGTGTGTCGGCCGATGTTGGATAAGTCAGTTATTGTTTTCATTGATGATATATTGATTTATTCAAAGAGCGAGCCAGATCATGCTAAGCATCTGACGAAAGTATTGGAGGTTTTTAAGGAAGAGAAGTTGTATGCTAAGTTTTCAAAATGCACGTTCTGGTTGCGAGAAGTGTAGTTTCTAGGTCACGTGATCAATCCTGAAGGGATTACCATGGATCCAGCTAAATGGAGGCGATAACGAATAAGAAGATTCCGCAGAACCCGAGTGATATACGAAGCTTATTAGGGTTGGCTGGCTATTATAGAAGATTCATCGAAGGCTTCTCCAACATAGCAGCACCGTTGACCGGTATGACCCGAAAGTCTGTAGTATTCTATTGGGTAAGTTCCAAGAAGAAGCTTTTGAGGAATTAAAGAGAAGACTCACGCAAGCTCCAATCCTTTCTATAACCGATGGTGAAGAAGATTTAGTTGTTTGTACTGATGCTTCACATAGTGGGTTTGGTTGCGTGTTGATGCAACGAGGAAAGGTTATAGCTTATGCGTCCAGGCAGTTGAAGGCTCATGAAAGTACCTTCCCAACGCATGATTTAGATCTAGCAGCAGTAGTGCATGCCCTCAAGTATGGTGATATTATCTGTATAGTACTAAGTGTACTATTTACACAGATCATAAAAGTTTAAAGTACTTCTTCGAGCAGAATGAGATGAACATGAGACAGAGAAGATGGTTAGAGTTGATAAAGGACTACGACTGCGATATTATGTACTATCCTTGTAAAGCTAACGTGGTCGCTGATGCGCTAAGCCGTAAGAATGAAGAAGTCATTGCAACAGTGAAGTCATACCAATTGATTATGAACTCTAGTCTTTTTGAAGAAATCATCAAGGTGCACACGGAAGTGATGGTAGATGGAGGACTAGTGATGAAGGAAAGGATATTCAATCAACAAGATGATTTGATGGAAAAAAACAAATGGTGTTAAGACTAGGTTTGACCGTATGTGGATTACACGCCATGGCAATCTTAGAGGTAGAATCTTAGATGAAGCTCATAAGTCAAGATATTCAATCCATCCGGGATCTACTAAGATGTATCAAGACTTAAAGAGAGACTATTGGTGGCCGGGAATGAAGAACGATGTAGTAGATTATGTCAGTAAGTGCTTAACTTGTTTGCAAGTCAAAGCTGAACACCAAAAGCCATATGGGAAGATGCAGCCTTCGGAGATACCTGAATGGAAATCGGAACACGTCACCATGGATAACTAAGCTACCTCGTACAGGTGAATACCATGATACCATTTGGGTGGTTGTGGACAGTTTAACAAATAGTGCTCACTTTCTGCCTATACAAAAGGCTATCTCGTCCGAAACATTAGAAAGTTTGTTCATAAAAGAGTTTGTGACTAAGCATGAAGTGCCACTGTCGATTGTTCTGATAGAGATACCCGGTTTACTTCGAGATTCTGGAAGACGTTCCATGAAGCCATAGGGACAAGATTGAACATCAGTATGGTGTATCATCTTCAAACAGATTGACAGTCTGAAAGGACGATCCGAACCCTTGAGAATATGCTACGTGCTTGTGTCCAAGACTTTGGAACAAGTTGGGATGATCACCAGCATCTGGTAGAGTTCTCCTATAACAACAACTACCATTCAAGTATTGGTGCCACCGTTTGAGATGCTTTATAGTAGACGTTGTAGAACCCCCTATATGTTGGGGAGAGATTGGGCAGAAAGAGATTGGAAGCCTGGAAGTTGTGCAAGAAACCTCATCAAGTTTCGATCATATCAAGGCAAAGATGAAAGCAGCTCAAGACCGACAGAAGTCATATGCCTATAAACAACGACGACCGATTGAGTTTAACGTTGGTGACAATGTGATGCTCAAGATCTCGCCTTGGAAAGGAATTATTCATTTTATGAAGAGGGGAAAGTTGAGTCCGAGGTACATTGGCCCGTTTAAGATTATAAATTGTGGGGGTGAAGTGGCTTATAAGCTAGATTTACCCGAAGAGTTAGAAGGAATTCATCCAACCTTCCATATTTCTCATCTGAGGAAATATCTGGCTGATGACATGTCTCATGTGCCATTGGTAGATATTGAGGTTGATGAACGGTTGAACTACATTAAGCAACCAGTAGAGATAGTTGGCCGCAAGGAAAAGCAACTCCGTCATAAGGTTATTCCGTTAGTGAAAGTGATATGGAAGCACTGCAAGGGATTGAATGCCACATGGGAAGTTGAAGAGGAAATGCGTAAGTTTCACCCTGTTTTGTTTAGATGATAGTAAGGTTTCGGGGACGAAACCTCTTTAAGGAGGGAAGACTTGTAACATCCTAATTTTGATAATAATAAATAAAAGGAAATGATGTTCGTTTATTTAAATGTGTGTTAATATTTAATTAAGATCAAATAAAACAAAAGAGTATGAACTTGGATTATTAAAAGATAGATTAAAGGGTGGTGATAGGCCTTAGGTCCATGACCTTAAGAAGGTATAAATACTCCCTTAAACCTCCCTAAAACCCTCATTTCTTATCTTTCAAGTTTCCTACACACTATAAAATACACACACACACCTCCTACCATTCGGTCGTGACAAACAAAGAAGATCCAAGACCCAAAACCAAGCTAGATCTTGATAGATCTTGGGTATACAAACAAGATACGAGATTATTGTTGCATATCAAAGCTAGTAGTAGCCTAAAAACGCATAAAGGTATGTTCTTTATCCTTAAATGTTATGTTTTTATAAACGGTTTACCCTAAAACTTAGCGATCAGGTATAGATGAACCATAAAAATGTGAACTTGATATTCAAAATGGACTTAATGAACTCATTGACATACATGTTTCACTTAAAAACCCTAAAAATAGCCAAAACGGGTTTTAAACCCATAAAGGTTCAAGCTTTATGGATAAACGGGCTAGGTCTTAGCCGAACATGGAAATGGAATGTCTAAGGACGTTATGGAGCCATGATAAGAGAACGGACGTTAACTTATGGCAAGAAAATGAATAATAAAGGGTGTGTTACCCAATAGTGGGACTCAAATACATTGTAGGTTCCATCCAGTTATTCGAATACAATGGTACAAGTCCCATCCAGCTAATCGAATACAAGTTGGCCTATTCGAATACAATAAGGATGTTTGGATACGTGAAGGAAAAGAAAGAGCATAACATTCGAATACAATAAGCCATTCGTATACAAAGGGAGTTCGAATACATGGATCTATTCGCATACAGTCTTAATCCCTTGAATGCAAGTCTATTCGATTAGGATGGAATTTGAATACACTGAAATTCGAATACACTATGCCACTCACATACAGCTTATAATCGAATACACTAAGTATTCGAATACAAAATGTATTCGAAATACAATAATGAATTCGAATACAATAATGTATTCGAATACAATAACGTATTCGAATACACCATGTATTCGCATACATGGTGTGTTGGCATACTTACATGTCCTTTGAATACCATATGTTTCGGATACAATTGTATTTTAGTAAACTCCATTCGAATACAACAAAGAAAGACAGGAAAATGTTACAAGTATATCCTATTCGAATATATGTTGTATTCTAATATAAAATGTCTATTCAAACACAAGAAGTATTAGAATACAAGGCCTTGCTTAGGAATACAATACCTTAAAAAGCCATTAAAATAGACCAGACTTAGCCATTTTGGGCTGAAACATGAATAATGTGATTGGGATAAGTATTGATATATGTAATTAATGTACAGTTAGTCGAGCCTAGTTAAAGAAAGGAATACCCGTTAACGGCGATCAAAACAGGATCCAAGTGAGTTTCTAGCCCCATTCCTTGTTATGTTTTCAGGGCTGTGTGCATACTCGATGTGATTAGTTAATACACTTACCATAACTGGTAAGTGTATGCCTTATATGATTTATGTATCTCGAATGCTTGACGGTGCGTGAACGATCTTCGGATATTGCATGTACCGTCAGGTGATAGTTGAAGATTTGATTGTTACATATGATGTATGAATGATGTATGTGTGCATGAAAGTTATGATTATGAATATATAGAAAGGTATGGTATTATTGTATGAAAGAAAGGGAACCGAGCCCCAATAATTCTTGAGGTAGAAAGGGAACCGAGCCCTAATAATTCTTGAGGTAGAAAGGGAACCGAGCCCTAATAATTCCCGAGGTAGAAAGGGAACCGAGCCCTATTAATACTCGAGGCAGAAAGGGAACTGAGCCCTACTAATACTCGAGGTAGAAAGGGAACCGGGCCCTAATAATACTCGAGGCAGTACGGCGTATTGCTCTTTAAATCTTAGAAGTATGTAAGGTAAGATTAAATATGAAAGTATGAAAGAAAGGAAAGAATGAAAGAAATAAGTATATAATTATGTATGTATGTATGTATGAAAGACAAGGTAAGTAGATTATATAATATGTATCTTTGGATGTGTATGTATAATTATGTGAATGTATTGTATGTTACCTGATTAACTAGAACTCACTCAGCGTAGTTGACTTTTAGTATGCATGCAGGTAAAAAGATTGAAGCAACTGGCTTGAGGAGGAGACACATGGCACGATTTGAAGGGACTGGCATCCAAAGAAAATTTGTCATGATGTTTTAATAAGTTTCTTATGTTATGTTTTAAGACGAGTATTGAACGTTTGTAATGAATGGAACTTTTATTATTTCCACGAAAGTTTTAATTAACTCTGATGTTTAGAACAGTGATTATGAGTAAATCCAATACCAAAGTAGGGCACCGGGAATGGGGCCTTACACAAACAGTTTAGTTATTTTACAAGATAAAAAGGTTTGAAAGTATTACAAAACATAACACCATTATAGGATTCCCAAATTTATGACTCAAAATAATTTAAGTTATAGACAAAAATCCTCCAAATAGGTGATCCGACATGCAATTCTTGGTGAATATAATAATTCTTACTTGTTCAGCGACCTGAAAAACACACTTCAAAATGTCAACATAATGTTAGTGAGCTCACGGTTTTAATGGCACAATATACATCATTTTTTTCCAAAAGTAAAAATGTTTATGTTGAATAAGGAATTTAAAAGTGCATATTAAAAGTATTGTAATCCATGATCCTCGTAAACTTGCAAGGAGTTAGAATTAATATATAACACATGAGCCTATAATCAAACCAAAATATATTGTTATTTGCCTGGCACCGTAACCCCACGGTATGAGGTTAGAATATATACAACCATTATCACGTTGATTAGAGCTACTAACCATGAGCAGGGGATCAATCCCGATAGTACTACCCACATACTCGTCGGCTAAACCCATAGTTAATGATTATAGAATGTATTGATCAGAAGATCTAAGGGCCTCGAGTTACCCATAATTATAAAAAGGGGTCGTGAAACTCACCTTAATGTCGGTGAGTAGTGATGACAAGGTTCTTGATGGTATCCGACCTAAGTGTGTCCTATGACAAGTACGGGCTATTGTTAGGGTCGACACGACATATTAGTTATGTCGGTTTATGCTACGTGTTCATCCAATAACCTAGACCTAGGCATGGTACGACTCGTTGGTGATACATTAAGTTTAATTATTATGTTTCATAAATCAATATTCATATACTTATGTTATAAGTAATAGTAAATAAAATATTTATTACACTATAACTTTATTTTAAAGAAAATTGTATTTGTATATTTTTATATTAATAAACCTCATATGAAAATAAACATATTTTGAGATACTCTTAACTATAAGTGTTTATACAGCCATGAAAATATTGTAAAAATGATTTTAATAAATTATCACACTTGTATTTTTACGAAATTAAATAGATTAGAAGCTACTAGATACATATATATGTGCGTTATTATAAGTATAAATATGTCTATGTTTTTACACAAAACATCTAACTTGTTTAAATAATATATAATATTAAATAAAGATATAATTTGTAAAGTAACACTCAAGTGTCTTATTTTAAATAAATCTCCTCATAACTAGTCTTGATATTTAAAAAAACACACACATATATATATACACACATTATTTTCAAGACACATGAAATAAATTTATAACATTTTATTCTATTATTTGACGTGTCCATAAATAATTCTTTTTTCAAACATATCTCATTTTATGTGTTTTTAGTCCACTATGTTCAATTAGCGTTTGATCATCTTAAGGTTTATGTCTTATATTTACTAGCTGCACATTACTTGGTCCATAACTTACAACTATATTTTTAAGTAACAACATATTAGATTTTATTGTCGTTATGTTCATATTTACCTAATGCTAGTTTAACAAATTTAGTCACATTGCTACATTATTAGTTTTGTTTTGGTGTTTTTATCTGGATTAATTGAGCATAGCCTAAACTAGATTTGTAGTGTAAACGGAGTGTTAGAATGGTATTCATACCACTAGACAAGCTAGATGAATATTTCTAGTGAGGAAATAAAATAATCCTGAGCACTCCAAACCAACTTTTAGCGTTTGTAAATCCTCCTACTCATTGGTTCCTCCTGGAGTTTGAGCACCCTTTCTTGGTCTTAACTAGGCCATGGAGAAGCTTGTTTAATGGTTAGGTTGGTGATGTTGGATGAGGATCGAACAAGTGGTTGGGGATGTTTTTTGTTCGGCTATGGGAAAAAACTAAATAAATAAAGGAGTGTGGGATATAAAGGTGGCGGCTTCAATTTGTAATATATCAATGTTTTGGTTTGCAAGTGTTGTGACTTGGTGCCAAGACTAAGGGTTCTTATAAAGACTTCTACTCATGCATTATAATATTATTAATATAAACTATGTGAGTATGGATGTGTGCATCCGTGAGTGAATGTATGGAAGAGAGAGTGAGGAATTGACTTAAACTACTTTTAGTACTTGATTTTTTCCTGTAGGGGTAGGGTACTAAACCCGGTTTTATGACCCTAAATTTATTATGTTTGGCTTATTTTATTATATGGACTAATACAATGTTATTGGGCTGAGGGGTTTTTGTGGAGGTAATCCTAACTGGGCTAGGCCCATTATGGTACCATGATGGTGGCCATGAGGCTCTCTATATAAGGAGGTCTCCACCTCCTTGTTAGAGGGTCATGCTCAATAAGAGCCACCACCCTATTTTTGTGTCTGTAAACAAGAGATCCTCAGGATTTCTTAGCAGTCACCTCCACACCCCCGAAAAGCCATTGCAGGTCTCAAGCAATCGAAGAAGAAGATCAAGTCGTGGTTCGTTCATCTCGAAAATCCGTGGGAACATCGTCATGGATCAGGTCAGATTCATTTCATGCTTCGACATTGGCGCCATCCGTGGGACGACAACGAACTACCCTTCGAATTTCGTCTCGGCTGTCAGATCTCTCCCAGGAAAAACCCAGATCTGGAAGTTTACAGAAAAAGGCTTCAAGGCTTGTTCTATTAAAGCTCAAAAAGATCCATAGATCTAAAAGAGGCTTCCAGATCTGTGCAAAAAAGAAACTACATGATTCGGATGATCAAGCCTCCGGATCTGTGATGGTTTTAAATTCTCTCCGCTACGAGCTTCAGATCTATCTAGATCTGATTTACAGATCTAGATCTAGATTACAGACCTGGATTTTAGGTTTAAAATTACAGATCTAACTCTCAAATTGTAGATCCAAAAATTACCAGACTTCCGCCGCCATGCACGCGCGCTCGCGGATTCTCACTCCGCAGCCATGCATGTACCACCGCGGGAATCACCATGTGGGTTTCGCGCAAAAGACCTCCACCATGTGGGTTTTGCGCAGAAGACTGCCACCACGCATGCTCGCTAGCGGGTCACCATTCCGCCGACATGCGTGAGCGCAACTCTCCGCCATGCACGCGCGCCCGCGAGTCACCACTCCGTCGCCGTGCATGCGCACATAAGGCCACGCGCCAAACTTAAAGGTTGGGAATCCTCATAAACCCATAAGGCCAAGCGCCAAACTTAAAGGTTGGGAATCCTCATAAACCCATAAGGCCACGCGCCAAACTTAAAGGTTGGGAATCCTCATAAACCCATAAGGCCACGCGCCAAACTTAAATGTTGGGAATCCTCATAAACCCATAAGGCCAAGCGGCAAACTTAAAGGTTGGGAATCCTCATAAACCCATAAGGCCACGCGCCAAACTTAAAGGTTGGGAATCCTCATAAACCCATAAGGCCACGCGCCAAACTTAAAGGTTGGGAATCCTCATAAACCCATAAGGCCACGCGCCAAACTTAAAGGTTGGGAATCCTCATAAACCCATAAGGCCACGCGCCAAACTTAAAGGTTGGGAATCCTCATAAACCCATAAGGCCACGCGCCAAACTTAAAGGTTGGGAATCCTCATAAACCCATAAGGCCACGCGCCAAACTTAAAGGTTGGGAATCCTCATAAACCCATAAGGCCACGCGCCAAACTTAAAGGTTGGGAATCCTCATAAACCCATAAGGCCATGCGCCAAACTTAAAGGTTGGGAATCCTCATAAACCCATACGGCTTCGCGCCGAATACAAGACCGAACGTGGCTCCGCTCCGCTCAACATGCCGTCATAATTAAACCTATTAACACAAGCCACGTCACATGCGCGCCACCGCGGGTCAACCATTCCGCCATTCTACATGCGCACCGCCATGATGCTTGAGCGCAGTCGCATATCACATGTTCATGCACCACATATGCTCACGCATATCACATCAGCGCATGAAACATCTGCGCATGACACAAAGTCTACGCGCACGCACATGCAACATCTGCGCGTGGCGCATGACACACAGTCTACGCGCACGCGCATGCAACATCTGCGCGTGGCGCATGACACAAAGCCAAAGCCTATGCGCAAGCGCATGAAACATCTGCGCATGACACAAAGCCAAAACCTATGCGTAAGCGACACAACGAATGAGAATAGTCTAATCCCAAATCAGGATAAGGACAACTTTATTTAGCAGCAATGAACTAGGGGACTATCGTGGTATACCACCACTACATTATCGCGATGGAAGACATCCGAATCTTAGGGTGGGAGCCTAACAATATCCCAAACGGCCACGCGCTAATTTGATATGTTTTTGCAGGTTCGGCTATGAGTCGCACAAGCACATATGACATTATTATTATCTAGCCGATTGCGCCTCCATTATTATTTTGAAAACAAGCTGGGATAGTCATCCTGCGTAGAAGAGGCCCTTGTGGGCCAGTCATTATCGTCATATTATAGCTCATAAGCCGTAACGTGCGCAAGCTTCATTATTTTTATAGCTCGTAAGTCGCCTCGCGCGCAGGCTTCATTATTCTTATAACTCATAAGCTACCCCGCGCGCAAACTATTGAGCGTCATTATCGAGATGCGCGCTCTATCTTTTATCAGGCCTCGCGCCATTATCGTAAGTCGACATTGCGCGCAAGCTTCATTATTTTATAGCTCGTAAGTCGCCTCGCGCGCAAGCTTCATTATTTTATAGCTCGTAAGTCGCCTCGCGCGCAAGCTTCACTATTTTTATAGTTCGTAAGTCGCCTCGCGCGCAAGCTTCATTATTCTTATAGCTCGTAAGCTACCTCGCGCGCAAACTATTAAGCATCATTATCGAGATGCGCGCTCTATCTTTTATCAGGCCTCGCGCCACTATTGTTATGATGCGTGCTATATCTTATTCATGCCAGTGCACCATCATTATCATAAAGATCACAACATGTCACCATCATGGAGAAAACCTCCCAAAACTCAAAGACAATAAAGACAAGGCCGAAGAAAAGGGAAAAAAACCGCCTCATGTCCTAACACACCTTATAAAGTCCAGCGCTCCACCTAAACGCTTGCACGCCTAGGAGCAACACTGGACTTGGGGGGCTTGTAGGGGTATGGTACTAAACCCGGTTTTACGACCCTAAATTTATTATGTTTGGCTTATTTTATTATATGGACTAATACAATGTTATTGGGCTGAGGGGGTTTTGTGGAGGTAATCCTAACTGGGCTAGGCCCATTAGGGTACCATGATGGTGGCCATGAGGCTCTCTATATAAGGAGGTCTCCACCTCCTTGTTAGAGGGTCATGCTCAATAAGAGCCACCACCCTATTTTTGTGTCTGTAAACAAGAGATCCTCAGGATTTCTTAGCAGTCACCTCCACACCCCCGAAAAGCCATTGCAGGTCTCAAGCAATCGAAGAAGAAGATCAAGTCGTGGTTCGTTCATCTCGAAAATCCTTAGGAACATCGTCATGGATCAGGTCAGATTCATTTCATGCTTCGACATTTCCTAAGACACTTATATGCGAAATATCAATAAAGCCATTATTTTTTTTGTCTATACTCTATAGTGGTTTCTATTTTATTTGTTTCCTTTCATCTTTACTTTTCATCGTTAGTGTAAGTTTGAAAAGGGTGTATACATGTGTGGCTGATTTAGTTTTTATATCATTATTTAATATCTAATTTGTAGGTAACAACAAAATATAAAAGATACGGTCATAAGTGGGATTTGGAGAAAGGAAGTGACATGGATTGAAAATCATTTTTCTCTTGTTTGCTTGTCATGCATTTAGATTTATACAAATTCTATTCTTGCCTTGCCTTTGACTTAAGACATATGAGCAAGACCTTACTTTTTAAATTCCTTCACCAAAATAATGGAATTTTTACATATTTCCCCTTGCTAAAGCAATCAATTACATATATCCTCAATGCCTTAAACGAAATTACATATTTCCCCTTTTAATAACCAATTACCCATTTACCCTATTCTATTCACAATTCCAAGCTAACCAAACGACCTTGTGAACTTAGGTGGCTTCTTTCTTTGTAATCGATTTCACGATGATTCGGTGTAAGCAATGCAACGTTAAGCAGTGAAGAACACAATCAAGAAACTAAGACGACTCTGTTTCACCGAGTTTGTTCTCTTCAGATAATCAGATTCGTTTGAATCCGTTCGAAGAAAAACAGATAGAAAAGAAGCGGCGCCGACAGTGGATGTATAGATTGGAAAGCAACGGATGCAGTGGCGGAAGATTCGAGCGATCTGGAGTGGAAGAACATGAAAATTTGATGTAGTGTTTTTTTAATTGAACTCTGTAGAACTAGAACATCATAAGGTGATTTTGAGCTTTTTGCCAAGATCTGGAAGACTTGGATTACAGAGAGAATGAGGGTGGGAATCATAATACTTGTTCCTTCGTTGTAAATTTTATTGTAACGATCAACTTGTAACAATTAACACGTAAGAATTGTTTGATAAAAATTATATTTAAGAGATGATATTATTGAGTGTGCAGGTAAGGTGTTTTATGATATAAAATTCAACTATATTTGTAATACATTTTTTTACATAATATAAAGAGACTTAATTTTTTTTATTTTTATTAAATTATTCATTGTAATTTATACATTAATTTAACCCGTGTAATACACGGGTTTCTAAAGCTAGTATTTAATAAATGATATTTAGAAGGGGAGATATGTAAATGCCCTAATAATATAAATATGTGGAAGTGTGCATATTATGTTGCACTTGTATTCGATGGGTTAGGTTAGTTGACTAGTTTCTTTTGTCTAAAGTAGGTTAGTGTAGGTCTTGACATTTTTAAGTATTTATGTTATAATTAGTTTAGCTTATATATTCTATTAATTGAAACTTTTGTATATTTAAGGCTAAGTATGATGTTCACTATGATTATATAGGCGTGAACAAAAATTATCAGAATTCTATTATCTTCAAGTTTAGATTTTTTTTTCATATCTAGTCGTAAATTATGTTCTCTTACGTGATTTGGTTCACCGTATTTTAAGTATTGTCACATTCCGTACACGGTTTGAAATCGTTATTTAAATACATATAAGATATATATAAATATAATATAATGTATTGTTCTTTCTATAAGTTATATATGTATTACTTTAGTACTCCAAAATATAGTATCACAAACTTTCGTGTGTGACGGGCACTTGTACATGTGACGTGATAATTCGTATAATTACCTAGTGTACGTAATGAACATGTTTGGAATTTATGACCTCTAAGTGATGAATGATCATACATGTGTGTTAAAATGTCCTATGATAAGTAATAATGATTTATTTTTGTTAATAAGTTGTACGGATATTAACTTGAAAATGCCGGTTGTCACATTCTCCCCCTGCTAAGAAAATTTCGTCCCGAAATTTTAGTCGAGTTACACGGGACTGGTTCTATTGGGAATAGGTGAGGATATTTGCGTTTCATTTGGTCTTCACGTTCCCATGTGTACTCAGGTGCGCGTTGCGAATTCCAACGCACCTTAACCAATTTGATCTGGCTTCTACGGAGCTTTTGAATCTTCCAATCAGAAACATCCACGGGTTCTTCAATAAAGTTAAGTTTGTCATCAATTTAAATCTCGTCAGGTGGATTATAAGTGTCTCATCGGCTAAAAACTTCTTCAGATTTGACGTGTGGAAAGTGTCGTGAATGCTACTACGTTCTAATGGCAACTTGAGTGTATAAGCAACGAGACTAATTCTTGCAAAAATTTCGAATGGTCCAATAAACCTAGGATTGACTTTTCCTCGCTTACCAAACCTAGCAACACCATTCCAAGGTGAAAATTTAAGAAGAACTTTATCACCAACATTGAACTCTAACGGCTTACGTCTATTATCGGCATAACTTTTCTGTCTATCTTTTACCGCGTTTATGCGATCACTGATTTGGAATATCCTATTAGTCGTCTCTTGGATGATCTCGGGACCTATGATCTGCTTGTCACCAACTTCTGCCCAACAGACAAGCGAATGACACTTCCTGCCATAAAGCGCTTCAAACGGTGCCGCTTTAATGTTGGTGTGATAACTGTTGTTATAAGAAAACTCAATAAACTGAGGTGAGTATCCCAATTATCACCAATGTTCATTACACAAGCACGTAGAATGTCTTACAATGTTTAGATGATTCTTTCGCTCTGGCCATCATTTTGTCGGTGATAAGCCGTACTCATATCTAGTCGTCAACCCAAGGCAGTCTATAATGACCACCAAAAATTTGATGTGAAACTACTATCCCTATCGGAGATTATAGAGATGGGGATCCCATGTTTTGAAACAATTTCTTTTAGGTAGATTCTAGTTAATGCTTCCATGTGATCTTTCTCTCTAATTGGAATAAATTGAGTAGACTTAGTCAAATGATCGATAGTTACCCAAATGGCATCCACATTATTTCTTGTCTTGGGTAATTTCATGATGAAGTCCATGGAAATTTGTTCCCATTTCCAATGTGGTTTCTCATGTTGTAGAAGTTCTGATGGTTTTGATACTCAGCCTTGACCTTGGAACAAGTCAAACATTTACCCATGTATGTAGTAATATCTCCCTTTATATTGGGCCACCAATAAAGCTCTTTGAGATCCTTGTACATTTTGTCGGCTAATGGGTGGATCGAATTTCTAGACTTGTGAGCTTCGTCCAAAACTAACTCACGTGGACCTCCAAAATATGGTAACCACATCCTATATGTAAAATAAAGGGTTTCATCAGCCTTTGGTTCCAATTGTTTAACCATTCCTTGTAGGGCTTCACCTTTCAAAATTTCAGCTTCAAGGGCTTCATGTTGCGAGTTCGAATTTGAGTTGTGAGGCTCGTATGTAAGGTCAGTTCCAATGCACATAATCGAAGTGTCTTAACTCTTTCCTTATGACTCAAAGCATCAACTACAACGTTTGCTTTACCTTGATGATAACGGATCTCACAGTCGTAGTCATTAAGCAGTTCAACCCATCGACGTTGCCTCATATTTAATTATTTTTTATCGTATATGTGCTGAAGGCTTTTGTGATCGGTGAATACACTACACTTTCTACCATAAAGATAGTGACACCAAATTTTGAGTGCAAACACTACGACTCCTAATTCCGTGTAATGGGTCGTGTAGTGTTTTTCGTGCCCCTTTAATTGTCGAGAAGCATAGACGATCACTTTGTCTTTTTTGCATCAAGACACACCTTAAACCTTGATGTGATGCATCACAATATACCAAAATTTTCAGTACCTTCGAGAAGGGACAATATCGGCGCACTACACAATTTCTGCTTCAAAAGTTGAAAAGCTGACTCCTACTCTTCGCCCCATTCAAATTTCTTATATTTTTGCACCAGAACAGTCATTTATTGAGCTATCGTAGAGAAATTTTCAATCAAGCGGCAGTAGTATCCGGCCAATCCTAAAACTTGATGCACTTCGGTTGGAGTCTTTGGTGCCTCTCAATCCTTGATTGCTTCAATCTTAGCAGGATCCACGTGTATACCATTCTCGTTGAACACATTCCCAAGGAATTGGACTTCTCGAATCCAAACTTCGCATTTTGAGAATCTGGCATACAATTTCTCATTTTTAAGCAATTCAAGAATTAGTGTCAAGTGTTGTTCATATTCCTCTTGAGTTCGTTATAATATATGTATGTCATCGATGAACACAATCACAGACTTGTCCAACTAAGGTTTGCAGACCCTATTCATGAGGTCCACAAAAACCGCAGGCGCATTTGTCAAACCAAAGGGCATGTCTAAAAACTCAAAGTGGCCGTAACGAGTTCTGAATGCGGTTTTAGGAATATCCTCCTCTTGAATCTTCAACTGGTGATAACCCGATCACAAATCAATCTTCGAGTAGAAACTAGATCCTTGAGGTTGGTCAAACAAGTCGTCAATCCTCGGGAGTGGATAATGGTTCTTGATGTTGAGTTTGATGAGTTATAGATAATCGATGCACATTTTAAAAGTTCCGTCTTTCTTCTTGATGAATAAGATTGGAGTGCCCCAAGGCGAGTAGCTTGGTCTTATAAAGCCTTTATCTAATAACTCTTGTAGTTGATTTGCCAAACCCTACATCTCTGATGGTGCTAAACGATATGGCGAACGTGCCAAAGGTGCAGCTCCTGGCACTAAGTCGATTTGAAATTTGATTTGTCGTGGTGGCGGTATTCTGGGCAAGTCTTCGGGAAAGACCTCAGGAAAGTCCCAAATGATTGGTATGTCCTCGAGTTGACGCTCTTCTGGATTCTTCTCAACAACATGAGTTAAAAAGGCATAACATCCTTTCCTAAAGTATTTGCGAGCTCTCATACATGTTATGATTCCTATTGCAACACCTTTCTTTTCTCCTATCGCAGCAAGATGTGGTGAAGAAAGAAGTTATCAAACTCCTTGATGCCGGATTAATCTACCCAATCTTATATTCATATTGGGTTATCCAGTTCAAGTAGTACCCAAGAAGGGAGGGATGAAAGTTGTAATGAACGAGAAAGACGAACTAATACCAATGAGGACCATCACAGGCTGGAGAGTTTGAATTGACTACCAGAAGCTTAATGACGCCACAACAAAAGATCATTTTCCACTTCCTATTATCGATCAAATGCTTGAACAGTTATCCAAAAAATGTTCTATTGTTTTCCCGATGGATGCTATGGACACTTTCAAATTCCCATTGCTCCTGAAGATTAGGAGAAAACCACCTTTACATGTCCGTATGGCACCTTTTCCTACCGAAGAATGCTGTTTGGAATACATAATGCTCTGGCCACATTCCAACGTTGCATGGTGGCAAGTTTTCATGAAATGATCGAACATTCTATGGAAGTTTTCATGGACGACTTCTCAGTCTTTGGATAATCCTTCGATCATTTCCTGAGAAATCTAGACAGAATGTTAACTAGGTATCAAGAAGTGAACTTAGTGCTCAAATGAGAAAAATGCCACTTTATTGTCAAAGAGGGCATTGTTCTCGGTCATATGATTTCCCAAGCAGGACTGCATGTTGATAAAGCAAAAATTGAAACCATATCTAAACTTCCACCACCCACTACCGCCGCTTCAGAAAAGACTTTTCCCAAATTGCTAGACCTATGACCAAACTTCTGGAAAAAGATGCACCTTTCATCTTCTCTAAAGAATGTGTTGAATCGTTCAACATATTGAAAGATTTAATTGTCAATGCACCAATCATGAATACACCCAATTGGACCCTTGCATTCGAAATCATGTGCGATTCAAATGACTTTGAAGTTGGAGTCGTACTCGGCCAACACAAAGAAAAACATTTTCACCAAATTTACTATGCTAGTAAAAATCTTAATGATGCCCAAGAAAATTACACCACAACAGAAAAAGAGTTATTAGCCGTATTTTTTGCCTTTGAAAAAGTTAGATCCTGCCTGATTCTTTCCAAAAGCATTGTTTACACCGACCATGCCGCAATACGATACCTCTTCAACAAACAAGACGCAAAACCTAGACTTATCCAATCGATTCTACTACTCCAAGAATTCGACATAGATGTCCAAGCTAAGAGAGGATCAAAGAATGTAGATGCAGACAATCTTTCACAGTTAGAATTCCCAGCTTCAAAAGAACTTCACAAGGAAATTATCAATGATAATTTTTCACACGAAGTTCTCATACATATCCAAGCATTCATGAAAGACGAGGATGAAAGTCCTTGGTTTGCCGATCTCATGAACTATCTAGCTTGTGGAATCCTAAGAAAGGGGCTAAATCATCAACAAAGAAAAATATTCTTCTCTAGCCATAAGTTCTACTTCTGGGAATAGCTTTACTTCTTTAGAATAGGAACCGATCAGGTTGTTCGTAGGTGTGTGTCAGGAAAGGAAGTCTTAGATATTCTCAAACACTACCAAGAATGGCCAACTGGTGGACACCACAGTACCGCCACCACGGTTAGGATAGTGATTGATGGAGGATTATTCTGGCCCACCATATATAGCTTTGATCCAAGCATGTGGTGCTTGTCAAAGAGCTGGAAACATCTCAACCAAGAATGAGATGGCTCAGAAAGTCATTCAAATTTGTGAGGTCTTTGATGTATGAGGAATAGATTTCATAGGGCCATTTCCTAACTGTCAGGATCTCGATTATTCACCTATCAACCTCGTAACCAACAATTATATGTTGACAAGATGGTTACAAAAATGCTTATGTGAAAACCCAATGAACATTAAAGACTGAATGAATGATATTCAAGGTGTTGCTCAAATAACACAAAGATGACAAAACACATAAGTCACTGAAAAGATTTCCATTAATATTAACTAAGAAAACAAGGAAAATCTCTAGTGTTTCTAAGTGGAATGTCAGGTGGAGGCTACTTTTCGTATGAAATATTCCGTTTCCTAAGTAAGTTTTATCAGCAGTCAAATCACCTATATTCTCGCACCATAAATTTGACCGAAACTTTCTTTAAATAGACACACCTAACACCTTCTAGAAACCCTAATGATTGTTACATAACATATTCAAACGTATTCAAAATATTATAAGTGTAAACAGGTCTTCGAGTAAGCTTTGTCTTTGTCGAGCAAACATGGTAAACCATAAATGTGATGGAACATTTCTCCAAGCAAGCTTTACTTAAAATATTTTCCTAAGAAAATATTCTTCAAGCAGACTTCAATATTCATGATCTCTTTAACCTTTTGTTTATAACTTATTCAAACAAACTAAGTGTGCTAGTGACTCTGTAGTTTGTTCGAGGTTGAACCTTGCTCGTAGAAGTCCTTAGTATAATTCCATCAACTTCATACAAGTGTGCTTGAGATAACTGTTTATTGAAACCTTGCTTGACCCACCAAATTACTTGGTTTAAGCTAGGTTATATCAAGGGTTTGCTATGAAACAAACCTTGCTCGACTGAAGAAAAACCTTGCTTGATGAAGTGTAGTTTGCTCGAACTAACACTTAGAATAATTCCAGACAATAACCTTGCTCGATGTAAGATACCTTGCTTGAATAAGTTATAGGCTTGCTCGAAGTTCCAAGTTTGGTCGAATTCCATACTTAGTCATTTCTTAAGGAGGTTAAGAAGATTCCAATCTTCCTTGATCAATTATTGATCCTAACAATCTCGCCCTAGATTAAAACAAACTCAGATGCACCAAAACAACTGTAGGTTACATACACTTGTCTAAAATACACATCAAATTCTCAAAAGCAATAAATTACATTACTTAGAGTGTTAAGTCTTTTCCTTGTCTTCCCATGGCATCAGCTGAGTGTTCACCTCAGAATCTACAGGTTCTTTCTTTACTTCACCAATCAAAGGAGGAGTTGGAGTTGATTCTCCATGTTTATCCTGGCCCTTCAAGTCCTCCTTGTATTTAGCTATCTTTGATTCACACAAGTCTTTCTTTTCACTGCCAGATAGCTTATGAAACTTACTTATCAAACCCCTTGCATCCATCATCCTTAAGTAGTTTTTCCCTTTCTTGGGACATGGCTTTCTTCTTTTCCCCCTTCAATCCAAGCCCTGGCTCTATCATCCTTGATCTTTTTTTTTCTTATATTCCTCTTCGTTTTGTTTTAATTCTTTTATCTTTCTTAGTCTCATCTCTTCTTCAGCAATTTTTTGCTTCATCTTCTAATTTTTGAGATATTCTTCTCAACATATTTTCAATATCTTTCCTAGGCATAATCTCAGCATGTTCAAAATTTACACCATGTTCTACTAAAAATCCAACATCCCCCCCATACTTTCTCAACACACTATCTTTTCTTTTAAGTTCTTTTATTCTTCTCTATTCTAGTCTTTTCTTCTCTCCTTTTGCTTCCTTCACTTTCAGAGCTTTGAACAAGTTTTCTATATCTTCAAAGTTCATTTTTTTCACTTGTTCTTCTGAGTAGTTATGTAATTTGAGATAAGACAGATATTGTTTTAGCGGTTTTCTTCTATTTTCTCTGTTCATTATCACATCATCCCTTTTTCTTTCAAACAATAAGTCAAGATTTTCTTCAGATAGTTCAATTAGTTCTCTAGATCTAAAACCATAGCCCATTAGGCAGATTATTCTCAGATCTTCCCTTTTTAACTCTTCAATCTGGCTTTAATGTTCTCCACATGCACATCAGTCAAATGAATCTGAGGTGATGCAAGTCCATCCTCCTTTTCTTTCAGTCATTCCCCTACCTCATCATCCTCTTAATCAGGGATATCCTCCAATGCCCCTATTTGTGGTTCATTGGATTCCATATTCATATTTGGTTCATAATTTTCAGGCCTTACAGATTGCAAAAGAACAACAGTTATAGGTTCTTCATTATGACTTTCTTTCTTCCCCTCCTTGTCCCATTCCTTATCTTATTTCACAACCCTCTTTTTTTGTTTGGGCATTAATTCTTCAGGTATATTGTCTCCAAATCTTTTCTTCTTCCTCACAAACTTCACAATATTGATTGGCCATTCTCTTTCTTTTGATTTGATTTAATTTAATAGACTTTCAACTGTCATATCATTTTCCTTCTTTATCATCTCATCTTGTATTATTTTTGCATCATAATCTGTCACCAACTATTTATTAGCATTTTCAGTGGATGGTTCATAGTTGGTACAGTTTGTTGAGGGTTCTTAGATTGAAACTTGTAAATTACTATAGCTAGTGCATTTTCAGCAGCCTCAGCTTGTTGTAGTTTCAATAAACCTTCTATCACCTCATGTTCTACCTCCCCAATCTTCACTTAACTTCTTCTTCAATTCAGTCTACTCCATAATAACCATTTGTTCATCTATCTCCTTTTGCGTTAGAAAGTCGTTCAAAGCGTCCCTTTGAACCCATTCATTTATAATTTTTTCATGTCTCTTCTTTCCTTATTCTGCAGATTTATCAACAAATGATAAATGGTTATTTGAGTCCATTTATTTTCTTTTGAAAGGCTGCAGTTTGCCTTCATGTTCTGCCACTGCCTTGCTTTTTTCTCTCCTTCTCTCCTCTTCCACATCCAACACCCTGGATGGTCCAACCTCCTAGATAAAAGTAGGTGGAAACTCATTTATTTCCTTGAATAAATCCTCCAGCTCCTCATCCACTTCCACCTCTCTTAGTTCAACAATTAGAGAATCAATGGCATAAAATTCTCCAGAAAGAATATGAAGATTAGGGTCATCTTGATCTATTTCAGCATTTTCCACATCATTATTAACAACAGTCACATCAAGCATATGATCATCATCATTCACATTCATATCATCAGCAACCTCCTTATCAGCCACATTCTCATCAACCTCCCTTTCTTCTGCTTCATCATTATAATCACTAATTTCATAAAATTCTTCAATCAATTTCAATGCATCATCAACAATATTTTCTCTAGCTACAGAAACATTTTCCCCTGTTTTGGTGCATCTGAGATCTTCTCAACCTCAGACACCATGGTTTGAATTTTGATCAGTGCTTGTTCTAGCTGGGATTCCAACTCTTTGTTCCTCTCCTTCAATTCGGCATTTTCTTTCTTTAGATCACAATTTTCAACAATAAGGTTAAAAATTCTTTTGAAAATATAATGAGATGAAATTGGGGATATGGTTAAAAGGCAGAATCAGATGTTTCATAAGATTGGGCTGGTTGGCTTTGAAGAATAGGGATTTGGATAATTTGAAAGCTTGTGAGGGGTAAAGGGTTTGTGGTTTTGATTAAGGGTATAGGGCTTTGGGTAGATGGTTAGACTGGAATGTCATTTAGGTCAAGGTCTAGAGAGTGTGTTCATGACTGGTATGGTGTGTTGGGTTGGTTTATGAGATGGGAAGGAATGAGTTATGGGATATAGGGTTCTTGTTCAGTTTGAGTTTGAGTTTGAGTTTGGGTTGGGTTTTGGGTTCGAGTTTGGGTTTGGGTTTGTGTTTGTGGGGAAGATGGTGGTGAAGGAATAAATGTCTCAAAGGTTTGGGAAAAATGAGGTGGTGAAGGCATATAAGGCTCATGGAATTGGGATTGAGGTGGAAATTGTGGTGGTGCTGAAACAGGTGGTGTAAGGGTTGAAACATTTTGAAGATATGAAACAATTGGATCATGATTTCCTCCCTCTTAACATGTACTACCTCCACATCAACAACAATATCTCCTCTATCGGTGTTATCATTATCATCATCTGGTTCACTTTCATCCTCATCGTCACTAACCTCTTCATCATTGCTTACCATAGGTGAAGCATGAACCTCCATAACCGCCATGTTATCATTAAACAACGGAAGGATGTCAAACTCCACTTCTGGAATAAACTGGTCGGTTGGCCCCAATATGTTAATCCTTCTGAAGACATTAGGATTTTGTGGAACATGTGTAGTACCAGCAGTTGGAAGATTTGGGTGTACGATGTTGAAGATTATTTGCAGAAACCTCGGGTACATCAAGAATTTGTCTTTCTCCTCCTTCCTCACATTTGTTACCAAGCCCTCAAAGATCATTCATGAAAAATTGAATGGGCGATCATACAACAAAACTACAGTCGTCGTAGCTAACTTCCTGCTCATCGAGGTCCACCATCCTCTCCATGGAGTCAAACTTTGAATAATATGGTGAATGAGGAAACGGTAGATTACTGGAAACATTCCCTTCTGGAATTGACCTTCGTATCTGTCACACCCTCAAAATCCACTAACGGAGTTATACCGTCAGAGGGTGTGAACTAACAGGATCGGAATCATTAGTTAAAATCAAACACCATATTAAAAGTTTTCAAAACCAACAAGACATCAAGTCTTAAATGAAATGCGGAAGCGTAAATTGTAAACCAAACAGTTGCGCCACACAGAACGACTTAAAAACCCAAGTTATCAAGACAAAAAATAAAAGAAGTTTTTAAAACAATGGTGTTTAGCGAATGCATGTCCTATACCACCTGATAATAACATACTAAAAGTGTCAACACAGGGTTGTTGAGTTCACAGGTTTATATAAATAAAGTGTTTGCAGTTTAGCGTTACCAGATAGTGTTAAGTCAATTATATATCAATAGGTAGCTAACCTATCAATCATGTATTACTAAGTGTTCGAGACCGAAGCTGACTGTTTATCAATTGCCTTGCCACCATGTCAACCACGACCATGGTAATGTGTTAGCCAAGATTACACCCACTCGACCTACAGTCGAGTTTAGAGTTGGGTGGGGTTTGTCAAACCCAGTAGTACTACTCAAAGGTGACTCGCTATTATCCCAATATTAACCGGTTCGATGTTATGAAGGACTTTGGTTGGTTTGTTTGCCACTTAGTCATACAAGTGATATATAAAGAATAACAAAATCTAAAGCATGGAGTATGTTATCTCCCCCTAATAAAAGCGTTTAAAAAGAGTAAAAGGGGCCGTGAAACTCACTGTTTGCGAAGATAACAAAAAGATCCGAGAAAGGTGTGCATCACAGAAAATCGTCACTAGTGCTCTAAAAACAAAACGAGATTTTCTAAGTATTTGAACTACGAGTGAGTCCCTAGAATCGTCACATAAAACTTATGCATGAGATGTGTTCGTGTTAATTTGTGAAATAGGTGTGACTCGACAAACACGTTGGTGATAAGCTACATGCGTGAACAAATATTGTGTCAAGTGTTACTATTGTACATTACTAGTAAACTAACTCCCACAAGGGCAATTAAGTCATACACATAGCAAACATCGATCAACTATACACTTTTCATGTTAACTTAAGAAATTCAGCAGCTAATTTATCCAGGAAGATTTTCACTCGACAAGATTACTCTATTTAATAAATCAATACACGTCCAATAAATCACCAAATATCATAACAGAAGCAAACTTAAGTTAGGTTTCTAAAAATACTTTTATTATATTTTTATCATATACGGTTTTCTCACAATGATCGAAACATCACAGTAGACACACAGAAGTCATTATCATGCGCAACAAAATATTATTTGTTATTCCCGTTACATGGCAAATACAATTAATGCAAGACCAATTGGGTTAGATTCCTAACTCAATATATTAACTCCCAGAAGTGGAATCAACCCCATTGGTCTTGTCGTTTATGAGATATCTTAATCGTAAAACAGCCTACCAGCTGACTTCCAGAATCATACTTGTACAACAGATTTGTAAAATAATAAAAACCTACTTTTACACGACCAAAAATTACAAGACTCTTTAGAAACTAGACACGATCTACTACATCATGGAATCAATAATCACGTCCAAATACAACAATAACATCGAGTTACAGCCATTTAAACACGAATTCAAGAATCTGTCCAGAATCGGTTTTCATCAAAACTCAACATACAATTAACCTATGAACTAACAATCATGCATACAAACCAAGACAATAGAATGGATTAAAGAAGTGTTTAGTTACCTAGTTAATGCCTTAACCCTTCAAACAAGCTTGTAGAAGTATTGTATGTGTGTGTTTGTGAGTTTCGGCCGATCCAAGGGGAAGGAGGGGCTGCCGTCGCACGGGAGAGGGAGGGTTAGGGTTTGGTGATTAGCTTGTTTATATATTAATTAATTATATTACAAGTTACACATTGCACCCTAAGCTTCTAGTTTAGTTTAATTCTAGCATAACTAGTAAATTACATCCAAAATATGATGTTATACATACAAGCACAAATTTACACATATAAACGTAA
The DNA here is from genome assembly GCF_021521415.1 of Bidens hawaiensis. Taxonomy (NCBI): domain Eukaryota; kingdom Viridiplantae; phylum Streptophyta; class Magnoliopsida; order Asterales; family Asteraceae; genus Bidens; species Bidens hawaiensis. Next base: position 893,534 of record NW_027491406.1, on the reverse strand, counting down.
CACGTAATTATACAAAGTACTGGTTTATAATATTTATCGTTTGTTCACCAACGGTTTGAGTCGACTCGTGTGTGTTTCGGTGAAATTCCGAAAGACTACTTGTGTAGTGATTGTCAAGCGTCATTTAAACCCTAATTTAAATGTAATGAGATATGCGTTACAGTTCGTGTTATCTTAAGTTTGAATTAACGGAGTTCAGATTAACGGAGTTAACCTGAAATTGACGAGTGTCACAGTTTTTCCCTGATAGCCCATGGTTTCTTGAAAGAATCTTAATAATCCCTGTGTAGAATATGATAATTGAACCTCAAGATTATCTTGTAACCGGAGGCTTGCTCGAATAAGATGTTCAGTTATTTCAACCTACCAACCCTGCACAGTGACCTCGATTCTCCGTCCATTCCCATCGTCAATCAGTTGGGCGGAATTCCAGAAATCTAGATGATGATTTCTGTAAATTATTGGGTTTTCTGTTAGTGTGAACCTCAGGTTGGAGCGTATCAACCAATTTATCATGAGCTCCAACGGGCGATTCTCCTCAGTGATTTGGAGAGTTGCGCACATGTTGTGCATCGGCTCAAACGGATAAACCATTTTGTGCACAGACACAAACAAAAATAAGCATTCAAAGCATTAATTAGTCAATATGAACATCAATTGAACATGCAAGCATATATAATTGAAGAAGAAAGTATTAAAAGATAGTCTTTATGAACATGTTTTTCAACAATATAATAACCTATGCTGAAAACATAGATGTCAGAAAAATTGAAAATTATAGACCTAAACCCATACAATTAAATCTTACCAAGTCAAATTTAAATGGATAATAATATTTGGGAAGGATTAGTGAGCAACGTTTGGGTACCTTAGGTCACGAGCAAGTTTAGATAATAGTCCGAGAGAGAGAGAAGGAAAAAGATGAATGAAAATTTTTCTAAGTCTCTCTTTTATAGTGTACACTTTGTGCATTTGAAAGTGGGTTTTATATAATTTTTGTCGTTTAGTACATGAATACTGCCAAAACCCATATTTTATATATTCAAGCACAAAGCTTGCTCGATAAAGTGTTTTACCCTAGCTTGCTCGTATTCAGAGTTTACTCGTGTTTTAAAATTATTAGAAATATAATAATGAAATAAAATGAAAGAAGTTTACTCGAATATACTGGACTGCTCGAGAAGTTAATCACAAGCCATGTAAAAAAGTATATTTGTTCAAATAGACAACTTTGCTCGAGATCAATAAAGATCCGAAAATAGTAACTTAGAAATATTTCTAAATGTCAAACCTTACTTGAATACCTTAACAACACAAAGTTTACTCGAACCTACTTTGACAAAAAAAAGAGTTATCATTGTTAAGAGATATACATTCAAGTATACTTGAAGAACAAATTTACTCGAAAATACTTCAAAACATAAAGTATGCTTGAGGATACTTATAATGTTAAATGCAAACATAAAAGTGTGCTCAAAGCATAAAGTGTATTCGAGAAACAAAGTTTGTTCGATAACACTTGAAATTTGCAAGAATGATTGAAGAACACTTGAGATATTAACCTTTTAATATACAAGTGTGCTTGAATCATAAAGTTTGCTCGATAAACAAATTTTACTCACTAAAACTTGCAAATCAGAAACAAGTATTCACACATATGCAAAACATGTAGATAGTCCAGTATGCTTGATGATTTACTAAGTTTACTCGAAAGAGCTAAAAAGCAAGTTAATAGTCAAGTTTACTTGAAAAACATCTATTCAGACAAATGTAAGTCAAGAATTATCAAGTATGCTTGAAATAGGTAAATTTCAAATAAACATACAAGTTTACTTGAAACACATATTCAAGGAAAAGTTATACATATTCATATCAAACATTTATCAAGTATGCTCGAATGTGTCAAACTTCATATAAAACAAATTAGTTTACTCGAAAGTTTATAAACACTTAAGCATACTCGAAATTACATATTCAGAGTAAAAATGCAACACTTTTTGACTTAAACCTTGCTTTTAAGCAGTTTTTCTCATTTTGGTTCAATGTTTAAGAGCAAATGGTGTATTATGAGATCAAATTCGGTTTAATCATTTCAAATCCTTTTCACTTTTATGATAAGATCTCAACATGTCATCATATTGATTAAGTCACCTTTAAATAGTTCATTCTCAGCATTATTGTGACACATTAGGCAGGTTTATAGCAGGTAATTACTTAGCATGAATTTCATTACTTTGGTGATATGATTAAGAATTAATTATTTGCATAATACATAAATGGATAACACTTATTGCATTATGATGTCTCATATCTCTTCTCAAAGCTTATTTGGCTTTCTCCATATCACCCTAAGTTGACTTCAACCCCCTGATATTTCGTCAAAATATGTTAATGACAGAACATATATAATTTCCTTAACAAATTCATCTTTTCAAATCTTTTAAAACTTTGTGATTGAACGTTGAACTTACATGCCACGTAATACGGACTTACATGCCTTATATTCAAGGTGTTTAGGACTTACATTGATGCCCCACCTCTTTTGTTCTAGTTTAAAATCCTCATGTTTGTAAATTTTATCAACTTTTGGTTTATGTATAATCTTTTTGCTCTAATTTGTTCTTTGTCATATATATAATGACTCATTTTGAGTGGCAATAGACTTGTGTATGACTGGATAGTTACTTTTCTACCTATCATTTGGCTTTATCTTGAAACATGCAAATTCAACAATGTATCTCTACATTAAGTTTAGCATATTCATTTTGTTTATATCACCTCAGTTTTTACACATCATGGAAAGCTACCATACATATTGATGACTGCACTAATAGTCTTTTCAGCCTATTAAATCCATATGATTGGTATAAATAATCAATCTACTATCATTTCCCAAAAGGTTGGATCAATTTTCATTAGAAAACCTTTTAAGCTACTTTAAAGCTTGAACTGAATAATCTTATCATATCTCCACACCATTAATTTGCTCATTTGTCAAAAATGTTTTACTTTGAAAAACTTTTTTGAAAAAGTTCATTTTAACACAAAAGTTTTATGATCAAGGAAAATTTTGACACAAGCAAACTGTAACATAATCAAACATAATCAGCAATGACAACAATGCATTAACACAAGTAGGCTAACATGAAGTTCTAAACAAGATAATCATGCATAATATAACTTGTACTAAGCATGTATTCATTTCAAAACATTAAATCATGATCAAGTTATCAGACAAGTATGCAGATAAACATTTCAAAGCAGATTTAATCATACTCATCAAACTATTATGAATCATAATCATAGAAACATACCTAAGCATCATAGATACCTAAGTCAGACATGTTCATTTAAGCACATATCAAGCAAAGCAAATTCACATATTCACACAAATCACATATAAATCACTCAAGACTTTTGAACAGATAATCAGTTAGCACATTGAGCATATATCATTAATTAGACTTCATCAGAGCTGATCATGCCTAGTGCTTTTAATAGAAAGTTGAATCTAGTTTTATATAGTGGCTTGATAAACAAATCAACCAAGTTTTCACTAGTGTCAACTCTTTTCTTTTCTATTAGTCATTTCACATTACAATCTCTGATTAAATGATGTTTGATTTCAATGTGCTTGTTCTTTGAGTGTTAAACAAGATTATTAACAATGAACAAAGCAGCAATATTATCTATGAAAATAGGAGTGTTCAAGTAATGCAGACCATAATCAAGCAGTTGATTTTGAATCTAGAGGACTTGAGCACAACAAGCAGATGCAGCAATGTATTCAGCTTCAGCAGGTGAAGTCGACACAGTTGTTTGTTTCTTGCATTGCAATGATACCAGCCTGTCTCCCAGTAATTGACAACCACCTGATGTTGAATTCCTGCTCATATTGCATCCATCATAGTCACTAACTGTGTAGGAAAGTAAATCAAAAGCATTGTTCTTGGGATACCAAATACCCAATTCAGGTTTTCCTTTCAGGTATCTAAAGATTCTCTTGACACCAGTCATATGAGATACTTTAGAATTTGCTTGGAATTTGAACACACACACACACACACACCAAACATGATATATGGTCTTGAAACAGTGAGATGCATAAGTGATCCAATCTTGGCTCTATATTCATGTTGATCCACATGCTCCCCCTTTTCATCAGCTACCATCTTCTCATGTGTGTCCATTGCAGTAGAAGCAGTCTTCAAGTCTTGCCATTTGAACTTGTTCAAGATGTCTTGTACATACGTGATTGGCATATTAATATTCCATCCATCTTTTGTTGAAACTGCAATCCAAGAAAGTAATTCATCTCTCCCATAGAACTTATACAATATTTAGACTTCCTAACTTCTTCAAACAATAAAAGCATATGTTCATTTGTTGATCCAAAGATGAAATCATCAACATTTACCTAAAGTAGAAGCAAATCTCTTCCTCTGTTTTTGTAGAACAGGGTCTTCTCAATGGCTCCCCTCTGAAAATCATTAGCAATCAGGTGGTTAGACAACTCATCATACCAAGCTCCTAGATCTTGATGTATTCCATATAGTGCATTGTTAAGCTTAAATACTCTATTAGGATAATTCGGATCCTCAAAACCTGGATGTTGAGTGACATACACCTCCTCTTGTATCTTACCATTCAAGAAAGCAGATTTAACATCTAATTAATACTCTTATATTCTTAGATGCAACATACGCTAAGAAGATTCTTATTGTTTCTAGCCTTGCTACAAGAGCAAATAGTTCTTCAAAATCAATCCCTTCTTCTAATAGACATCCAAGTGAAACTAATCTCGCCTTGTTTTTCATTACAATCCCTCTTTCATCCTTCTTGTTTCTGAAAACCCACTTTGGTACTAATTGCAAATTTTCCTCTTGGCTTGTCAACTAGTTCCCAAACTTGCAGATTTCTGAACTGAGCTAACTCTTCATGTATTGCTTCTACCCAACTATTGTCTTTCAAAGCTTGAACAATGTTTTTAGGTTCTATTTAAGATAGAAAGCAGGAATACCAACATATGTTTGCAGTTTCAGAGGCAATTCTAGTTTAATGCAAATCACCAATGATGTTTTCAGCAGGATGATTTCTCTCAAAACAAGAAGTTTGGATGATTTGACTTGAAGTTAATTTGAATCAAGATTTGATTCATTTAGATCAAGATCTTCAATTGTAAAATCTTGTGAATCATTGGTCATTTTAGCTTATGCAACATTCTGATGTGATGTTGATGAAACATCATTTCCCATGTTCAAGTTTTGAAACAAAGTTTCAAACCTTGATTGTCTTTCATTTTGGTCTTGATCTTGTGGGTCATTTGTTTGATTATTATTCATGTCATGATTTTCTTGATCTTGTGGGTGATCAAGTTGTTCATTTTGCTCAATTTCAATGTCCTCTTCTTCAATTATCTTCCTGTTAAAAGAGAACTCATTGTCTACATCAGCATCCTTAGACCATAATTTGTCTAAATCAATTTTCTTTTCAAAGGTTTCTTCAGGAACACTTGTTCTATAAGAATTTTCATCAATGTTTTCAGGATAGATTTTGAAATATTTGATCACTTTTCTAGATCAAACAAAAATGGTTCTCCATCAAAAGTGTTGAACGGATTCTCATTAAAAATGATATCGGATGATTCAATCACACTCATGTGATCTTTGACATAAACTCTATACGCCTTTGAGTGTGATGAATATCCAACAAAGAAACAGTCCAAAGATATGATTGAAACTTGTTCAAATAATCTTTAGTGTTTAACAAAGGTCATTTGTAACCAGATGGCTTGAGAAACTTAATGTAGGGTTTTCTTTTGTACAGAATCTCATAAGGAGTTTTGTCTTGTCTTTTGTTGAGAAAGACTCTGTATTGAACGTAACATGCAATGTTGATTGCTTCTGCCCAAAAAGTTACATGCAAGTAAGCATCTGCAAGCATGGTTCTCACAGCCTCAATTAATGTTCTATTTCTTCTCTATGCAACACCATTTTGTTCTAGAGTTCTAGGGGCACTGAATTGTTGAATATTCCTTTAGCTTGACAAAATTCAGTCATTATTCCATTCTTAAACTCAGAACCATTGTCACTTCTCATAACCTTAACCCTTGCATCTAACTAATTCTCAATCCTGATTACACGACTTTTGACACTAACCATTGTCACTTCTCATCTCTGCAGCTTCATCCTTTAAACTCAGAATGTATACCCATGTGAATCTTGAATGATAATCTATTATCACTAAATAACACCTATTTTTGCCGATACTAGGAACACTCACAGGACAAATAGATTCATATGGAACATTTCAAGTATTTGTTCAATTGAATTTATGAGTTTTGTTTTGTGAGACGATTTATGTTGCTTCCCTTTTTGACATGAAATGCATTTGTCATCTAACTTGAGCTCTCTTGTTGGTAGACCAATGACATGCTCACCTTTACCAAGTTTATTCATGTTCTTGAGTTCACATAACATAACTTTCTATGCCACGGTTAGGTTTCATTTCTCGATGCTTTAGAGACAAAGCATGTACCACCTCTATAATGGCATGTTTCATCCTTAATTCATATAAATTTCCATTTCTAGGGGCCATCATCATAATCATATCACGTGGAATCACATACTCGGGTTTCAAATGAAACTGTGAGATTCATCAAATCCAACTTGATAACCTTTAGCACACATTTGAGAAATGCTCAAAATGTTATATTGCAGACCTTCAACATGAAAAACATTATCAAAAGAAACTTTCCCATTAGTGAGAATGTCTTTGCCCATAATCTTCCCTTCGTTTTCATCACTACGAAAAAGGAACTGGGCCTTCAAACTTTTCTTCGTACTTGACTAATGATCTCTTATCACAGGTAATGTTCCTCGAACATCCACTGTCCATATACCATACACCATTCACTTCTGTGGATTGTTCCTGCACAAATTAAAATAAAGTGATCACTTAAGTGATGAATCACAAGTTGTTTCAGCTTGCATGTCATCAACAACATCCTCATCAGTTGCATTTGGTTTAGTATCCTCATAGACTAATTCACAAGACTCATCAGTCTCATAACCAGTTTCATATGAGTTTCCAACATAGGGAATTATGCTTGTGCATTCTTCAATAACTGTTTCCTTTTTGATGATTGTCATTTGAGCTACAGTTTTTGGCTTCCACAAGAACTCATGTGGTTCATAACCATGTTTCATTAAGAACTTTTCATCACCAGTAAGTTCAGTTGCTTGCTTCCTTTTGAAGAATTTCGTTTTCAACTTAATTTTTCTTTCATTGGTTCTTGATTTTTCATAATCAACAGATTTCTCAGAATCTTGAGACTTAATAGATGGACTTCCGGTGAGTTTCTTGGTAATCAAACTTCTTTTCTTATCAATTGGTTCAACATTTTGAACTTGATAATAATATTTCTTCTTTCCCTTATTCAAGTACTCAATGATTTCTTTTTGTAGAATCCAAAATATTGTCCAAACTTGGTATGGTTTGGAACATGAAATGGTTCAGAAGAGAACCTTTCTTGACAGGAATCAGGGTGATGACCATAAACATCACAAATCTTGCACCATACTTGACCTTTGAAACTTTTACTTTGAGTTTTCCCTTCTAAATCTTTCACTTGGTCTTGGGGGTTCAATTCTAATGGGCTTTTGATAAGTCAGTTGTCCATCAAAGTTGATTGAGAATGTTTGAAATTCCTTAATCTTTATATCACATCTATCCACTGAACTCTTCAAAAATTTTATCTTTTCCATTTTTATTGAACTTTCACTATTTTCACTTCTTGGTCTCAACCATCTTCTCGTATAATCTTTCATTCTTCCACGTCTCCCACATCAAATAATTCATGATTGGAGAACACTGGATAAATTGGCAGAAAATGATCTTCACTTTCGAAGACTTCACCATTCTTCTTGTTGACTTTAACACTCGATTTCTTTGATGAAACTTTGCTAGCCTGATTATCATTGTTTGTCTTTCCTTTGAACCCACCACAAATGTCAAAAGATTTATGTTCTCTTCTGATTTGCTCATGGTGTTTCCTCATCTTGAGAGTAAATTTTTGTAACAAAGGAATCTTGTCCTTTGAACCTTTTCTACTATTGTCTTTTCCTTTCATACAACCACAACTTGAGCATTGATCACTTGATTCACTAGAGTTATCATCACTTGACACATTATACTCTTGATCTTTCATAGAAACTTGGATTCCAACAGATTTTTCAACTAACTACTCTTTTGTCTCAACAGTTTTCATCACAAATTCTCCTTCCTCATCAACATCAACATCAACCATCTTATAATTCTCAATTCTTCTTTATCTTCAAACACTTTCTTGAATTGATCAAGATATGCCCCTCTATTCTACTTATCCACCTTTAACGAATAATTGTCATTAAAGGGTGGTGGAACAACCTTGTACTTGTCCTCTTTTTTAATCTTCTTCAATTTTCCACAGTTTTACCAATTGACACAAGATTTTTCAGATTAACTTCAACTTGTAGTTGAGTATTCTTTAGTTTTTCTTCAAGGTACATCTTCTTTAAACCTTCTATCCCTGTAGTGTATTTAGATTGAGTTTCATAACTGCCCATACAATCTTGCTCTAAACCTTGATTTGTTTCTCATAGGTTATTTCACTTATCTCATACACATTAATTATACTTTGCTTCTTAAAACATTCAGTTTTCAACTGACCAACCTCCTTTTACAATATATCATTCATTTCAAGTAGTTCAAAAGTTGTGAGATTTGAATGTACCTCTGATGATGAAGATTCAGCCTGATCACCAATCTTTGCCATATAAAGAAACATTTGCCTTCTCAATATCTTCAGCATGATTGCTCCAGTCAAACAAACCATCTTGTGGTTGTTGGGCTACAACAACATTCCCTTGGTTTCTTGGTAGAGTGACCATATTTCTGTTTTGATTGGTAGGAGATTGAGGAGGAATTTGTTGATTTCTCTGAAAAGGTTGTTGTTGAGGAATAATTTGTTGTTGGAAGTTGTTGTTATAGTATTGTCTCTGCTATTGACCTTGATCTTGGTTCTGAGATTGGAATTGATTTCTTTGAATATTGTTGTTGTTTTGGAACTGTCTTGGTTGGTTACACTCTCTGGAAAAATGACCAGGTTGTTGACAGTTATAGCAGATTACCTTAGACTTATCAAATCTAATCCTGTAACTTGGTCTAGAAAATGTAGACCTGCTAGTTCTGTTGTACAGTCTCTTGCTTCTCGCAACCAACATTGCAGCTTGCCACTTAAGATCCATGTCTTTCAAATCATCAGCATCAATTTACTCCAACTCCTCTAGCATTACACTTGTGTGAATCAATTTTTTTGGCCACAAAGGCATTGTATGATTCAGTGAACATGTAGAACAGTGCCTGATATGTTGGAATCGATCTGCCCAAGACACATATTAGAGTTGATGTGGCTAGTACGTATTGATCCAAGTCGGGTCATACCCAATAACAAGCTAGAAAAACACCACGATATTTATTATTAGATATGATATAGTCAATAAATATCAACACTTATAATATTTGGAAAATGGTTTTCTAAATATTTGCACTTGTGTATTAAATAAATTATATGGATAATTTATATTTTGAGAGATGTTATTTAAATTGGTTAAATAACATATTGCATGTTACTTATGTTATGTTTTATAACATAAACATTATAAGAAAATAAATGGAAAGTAATAAAAGTGGTTTTTGAAATTTGGGTGGGAAAATCCCTCCCTCTTCTCTCTCCTCCTTTTGTTTCTTCCAATGACATGCAATATAGTGGGTTGGTGGATGGTTTTTGACCAACACAATTGAAGCTCATTCTCTCACATACACAACTCTCTTTTTTTCTCCATTAGAGCTGAGAAGAAGAAGAAGAACAAAAGGGGTTTTGTTCTTGCATCAAGTGTAAGGACCCTAGCAACCAAGGTGTTTGTTGATTAGCTCGTTAGGTATACAAGCGTGAGGTTTCCTCCATTGGAAGCTAGCCATTCATCTCATTCATCCCTTTCGTTTTCGAACTTGATGGTAGAATGCTAAACACCATATGGTTGTTTTGATTGCATGTATTTCGTATCTGGATCCGGTCATTGGGTTTAACATAAATGGGTTTATGTGTAAGGTAATAACAAGATTTAAAACTTTATTTCCGCTGCGTTTTCCTTAATAAATGGTTATTTTGGACTTTAATAATCTTGCTAAAACCCAACAATGGGATCAAGAGCCGCTTATACGGATACATGCATCAATAGATCTAAAACTTTTCAGGTTTTATGATGTGGTTCACCATATAGCCGAAAGTTTTGCCTTTATGGTTACCCCTTGGTTCCTCAAGATTATACTATATATGCATGTCATAATCTTGAAAAATTAAGTCATATGGATGATTAATTATTTTGTTTGGACAAAACCCGAAACTTTCGGTTTTGTTTCTCTTGGCTGAAAGTTTTATGGGTAAGAGGGGAACCATTTTGGTCTTCTAAGACCTTGCATATTTGGATATGCATTTGGATCTTCATAACCTAGCCATGACCTTTGGATGTGTGTTTGTGTTGTGATTTATTCAATATTCAATTTGGTTGTAGTATTATTTTATTTGGGTTTGTAATCTATTTATTCATTCATATTGGTTTGTAATAATAAGTAGATTAGTTGTGTTTCGTTTACAAGAGAAAATTGTATTATGATATATTTTTTGTAAAAGAAAAAGGAACAAAGTTATGGTTTTGGTTTTGGGCCTTAATGAGATGGGATTTTATCCCAAAGGCCAAAGCCCAAACTTGGAGGCCAATGGAAGCAAGGAGCTGAAGTTAGAGCCCAATTGGAAGCCCAAATAAAGTGGAAGATTCACAACATAAGGTGAACACTTGAAGCATATGGATGCAGGATCAAGTGGGAGTTCACCGACACATGCCTTGTGTCATTCTCGTCCCTTAGGAGAGACCTTTTGGCACACTTGTTTCGGTCAACAAGTGTTGTCATTCTAGGTGGTTATGGACTTGTATTTGTATTTTATGCTTGTGTGGTTGATTTATGTTTATTGTTTTATCATGTTTGGATGTTAACAATTAAAATCGACAACTAGCATAAAAGTGATTCCTTTGAAATTATTAAGTGATAAAATTGGTTTTATTAACTATTAATGATTTCATAATAAAATGGGTTTTATTAAAAGGAATTTGAAAATTGGTTTTCAAAGGTACCATACATTTGAATGCATGCAAATGGAAGGTACATTAAAATAGTTTACCAATCTAGAATTTTGAAAACTAAAATCCCTTTTAAAACAAGTTGAACACCATCCTTTTATACGACACTTAAGTCACTTGTAGACTCGATGTGGGGTAAGGGTCACCTAACCACATTTAAGAAAACTTGTGATCTTAAGGTGTTTTACAATACTTTTGGGATAAGGGTCACCTAACCACTTGTATGTGTAAACTCACACGTGTGTGTAAGTAGGACGACTTGATTTGAAACCATGTGAATAGGGTCACCGACACATGGCGTTCAAAGGTGTTGATGTGTCACACCCCCATTCTAGGCCTAGGAGTATGATCAATAGTTGGTATTATATTTGTAAATAAATCAGAGTTGCAGGTTAATGCGGAAGACTTTATAAAAACATAAGGATCATATTTATAAATATTTAAAATACAAAAGACGAGACGAAAGTCTCGATTAGTTTTACTTTTTTATAAGTTTACAAAACCACCATTTTTTATTATTTACACAAAATTATCCGAGCCATCGGATTTCTTAAGCTTCTTTGTCTTTCAAGCTCTAATCTTGATTACCTGCAAAATGTTAATAAAATATGTCAGCAATGAATGCTGACACAAAAAAATATTTTCTTTACTTAATCACCCCTCGAGACCACGTAAGCCTCGACCCATCTTGGCTTAGGAATAATCAAGTTAAACAATCATTATAAACTCAAGTCTCTACACTAGGTCACCTCAGCAAAACATCGCAACGTTTCGACGTACTTAGATACCATAAATATACACAAGGTCATTTTCACTCGAACATACTTTGGTTCGGCCCATCGTGGCTGGAGGTCGTGACCAGGCGTGGTGCGATGTGCCCACCGCGTTCCACATACGTAAGGATCCATACAAACGTATACTACAGCCTGAGGGCTAGGCTCATACTCTTATTTACAATGTTTTTAGAGACACTTAGTCTCATGTAAAGTTTTACACATAACATATTTGTTTGTTTGAAAACAAGTTTATAAAAGTGGGGCGTACTCACCTTTTTAATAGGATCGGCTTCCAACACCGTCCGTAGATCTCTTCTTGCTATCTCGCACCTATAGTACGAGTATAACTTTTGTTTCACGTTTCTCGGCTTCCTTTCGGGAAACCTCTCGGTTATCACTTTGTCTAGACATTCTTTTATTTTTATTCTTTTACCTGAAATTTAACACATTTCTTTTCTTATTATACAAGTTTTATTTATTTCACATTCATATACATATCATAAATGATATGTATATTTTTGTTTTACAACACACTTATATATCGTTTAAGCAATATATAAAGTCCTATTCTTATTACATATGATACCTATATCACATATAACATACAAACTATTTTACGCACATAACTTATTTTCTTGGTAATATGCTACCACCATCATTCTACTAGTCCTTCATGAATTTCTTCACAACTTTCGTAAACTTGTTGCATTTGCGAAGAAGCTTGTCTCCTATCTTCTTCTTTTTCTTCCCATCCACATCGATCTTCTTCCTCAACTCATCTGTTTCTTGTAGGGCTCGATCCCAATGTTCCTCCTGGGACTGAGGTATATTGGTAGGATACCCGTATCTTGGAGGTGGGTCGCGGTAACCCATCATCACAATGTCGTAGTGGTTCTTGGGATCAGGGTACGGAGATGTTGTCACATCAGAAGGATAATCGAAGAATGCATTAGAAGCTTCGTTTTGTTCACGGATCTCATTGGCCTGTTCTTCAATGGATGGAATCTCTCATTGGTATGGTGGAAATCTTGTTGACGCCTTACCCTTGAGTTCATGGAGAAATTTCATGTATGGATCGACAGAACCATAACTTGGGGTTGAATGTTGTTCCTCCTCCGGTGTGGTTGCCTCATTCGGATTGTCCGGGTATTCTTCCTCGGGGACAGTTTTCTCTTCCGGTTCCTCTTCTTGTTCTTCTTCCGGTTCCCCTTCCGATTCTTTATTCATCATTGTCGGCAGATGTATTTTCTCATATGGCATCGTTACTCTCATCTTGGGTTTGTGAGAGGGTCCTTCCTTGTAGATGTGGGAATTGGTAGAATCCATTGTTGAAGTGCCGGTATGACACCTTTGTTGATCGGAGTGGCATTGCATCCAGTCGGATGAAGAAGATTTCGGTTCCTCATTTATTGGCAAGTTGGAGAGGAAAGCATATGAAGGCTGAGGATTCGGTGATAATTGTGTTGAACCTTCGGATGGGTAATATGGCGGAGTTTCGGTTGGTTGATAAGTCAGAATCTCGGAAGGATAATATGTCGGGATTTCGGAAGGTTGATACATAGATAAACTCGTCGGATGATAGCTTGAATGTCTTGGGGGTTGGTATGTTTGATGTGGAGTGTTATCTAGGTGGTAGATTGGACTTGGATTGGGGTTTTGGTTATGCTCTTCGTTGAAGAATGATTCAAAATAGTCCTTACTCATGATGCCCTTTGGGAATTTGTAGCATTTTCTTGCTCTTCTTGCTTCCTTATCATAATATTCCATTAACTTCTCGTAACACATCTTTGATGGGTAGTTTAGATTGTGGAGAGGGAAAGAAAAGGTTACCAACCAATCTTATCCCTATTCAAATAAACAAGTAATTATTTCCTATGCTTGAATCGAAGCTTGGGTGTTGTTTTATGTTACCCAATTCGCTAAGATCGATGGCTCTGATACCAACCTGTCACACCCACATTCTAGGCCTAGGAGTATGATCAACAGTTGGTATCATATTTGTAAATAAATCAGAGTTGCGAGTAAATGCGGAAGACTTTATAAAAGTATAAGGATCATATTTATAAATATTTATAATACAAAAGACGATACGAATGTCTTGATTAGTTTTACTTGTTTATAATTTTACAAAACCAGCATATTTTATTATCTACACAAAATTATCCGAGCCATCGGATTTCTTAAGATTCTTCGTCTTTCAAGCTCTAATCTTGATTACCTGCAAAATGTTAATAAAATACGTCAGCAACGAATGCTGGTGAATATGCTGACGCAAAAACATATTTTCTTTACTTAATCACCCCTCGAGACCACGTAAGCCTCGGCCCATCTTGGCTTAGGAATAATAAAGTTAAACAATCATTATAAACTCGAGTCTCTACACTAGGTCACCTCAGCAAAACACCGCAGCGTTTCGACTTACTTAGGTACCATATATATACACAAGGTCATTCTCACTCGAACATACTTTGGTTCGGCCCATCGTGGCTGGAGGTCGTGACCAGGCGTGGTGCGATGTGCCCACCGCGTTCCACATATGTAAGGATCCTGACAAACATATACTACAGCCTGAGGGCTAGGCTCATACTCTTATTTACAATGTTTTTAGAGACACTTAGTCTCATGTAAAGTTTTACACATAACATATTTGTTTGTTTGAAAACATGTTTGTAAAAGTGGGGCGTATTCACCTTTTTAATAGGATCGGCTTCCAACACCGTTTGTAGGTCTCTTCTTGCTATCTCGCACCTATAGTACGAGTATAAATTTTGTTAGTTGGATACACGATCCGGCTTAAGACCTTTAGTCTTATTTATCTCGATGAACCTTTAGTTCATTATCTCATTTTACTTTAAAACATTTAGTTTGAAAAGTAATATTAATAAACCTTTAGTTTATAAAACCCGAAGTTTCTTCTTCATTAAGAAACGTATTTCTTTCTTTATTATTATTTAAGCATACTCATACACTTAAATAATATATTTATAACAACGAATATTTATATTCATATATATACTCATATATATATATATATATATATATATTTCTTATTTCTCTTTCTTTATTTTCTTTGTTATTTATTTCTTTGTTTGTCGAGAATAATATTAACTTGGGGTATTAAGCCGTTATAATATTTTATTATTATTTTGGTCGGGCATTATGCCTACCTTTGTTCGCTTAGAAATACCCTAGACACTTGGGCAGCACTTCGACGCCGCTCAATCAACACTCCTTCCTTGCAAACTCTTATTCCTCACTTGGCACGCTTTTCGAGACACCAACACTCTTCGGCACGCACTACGAGGAAATCATCGCGACTTCAGGACAACACCTCCTTCTTGTTTGGAAAATTGTCAAGTAGATTAGCACGTTTATCGAGGTTTCGGGGCACATAAAACGAGGTGGATCGATGGCACATATTTCGAGGTAGTGAGAGAAGTTAGAGAGAGAGAGTAATGTGTGTGATTTCTGGTGTGAGGGAATTAATCTCATAACCCTCCTATTTATAGCCAATTTTGACCCCATTGCGGTACGCGATGGGTCACTTGGCAGGCCTATCGCGTACCGCGATATAGGCCTGCTGAGTCAATGTGTAGACCTACCACGTGGCGACACGTGGCAGGCACTGCGCCATGTGGCGACATGTGGCGGACGTGTTGCCACGTGGTGGCAGACGCTGCCACCGTGTGCCACGTGACACACGTGTCACAATCTGTCAGACACCCATCGCGGTACGCGATGGGTGTCTTTCTTGACCTGTCGCGTAGCGCGATGGGTCAAGAAAACAGATTTTTCATATAAGCCCCTGGAGTTTGGAAATTGATAGAATTGGTCTATTGACTTTGGAAACTTGACATTCTTGACCGGAAATTTACGTGATGTTACATCCTCTCCACCTTGAAATAAATCTCGTCCTCGAGATTGCTTACGAGAACAAGTGGGGGTATTTCTTTTTCATTTCGGACTCGAGTTCCCAAGTGTACTCGGGTCCTCGTCGGGAATCCCATTTCACTTTCACGATCTTTAATGTTCGTCTTTTAAGTTTCTTAGTTTTGGAATCTTCAATTTGAATTGGTCTTTCAATGAATTTTAAGTTCTCGTTAATTTCTACATCTTTTAGTGGCATCGAAAGAGATTCGTCGGCTAGACATTTACGTTGATCCGAAACATGGAATACGTCGTGTATCCCTTGCATTTCCTCGGGTAGTCGCAAACGGTATGCGACGGTACCAATTCGTTCGAGTACCTTGAAAGGTCCAACGAATCGAGGACTTAGCTTGCCTTTCTTGCAGAAGCGGACCACGCCCTTCAATGGCGAGACTTTCAAAAGAACTTTATCACCGACATTAAACTCTAACGGCTTACGACGGACATCGGCGTAACTCTTTTGGCGATCACGTGCCGTCTTAAGTCGTTCGCGGATTTGAAGAATCTTGTCGGTGGTTTCTTGGACTATTTCGGGTCCAGATATTTGATTATCTCCGGTTTCAGACCAGCACACAGGCGTTCTACATTTTCGACCATATAACGCCTCGAATGGTGCGGCTTGAATGCTCGAGTGATAGCTATTATTATACGAGAATTCCATTAGGGGTAAGTGGTCATCCCAACTTCCTCCTAAGTCTATCACACAAGCGCGGAGTTTCCAACGTTTGAATTGTCCTTTCGCTTTGCCCATCAGTTTGTGGATGATAGGCGGTGCTAAGGTTTAAGTTAATGCCGAGTGCTTGTTGGAAGCTTTTCCAAAAGTGACACGTAAAACGACTGTCTCGATCATAAATTATAGATAGCGGTACTCCATGTAAAGCAACGATGTTGTGTACATAAATACGCGCTAGTCTATCCATTGAGTACGACTCATTGATAGGAATAAAGTGAGCGGATTTGGTCAATCTATCGATGATCACCCAAATAACATTATGTTGTCGAGTCGTTTTTGGGAGTTTGGTTATGAAGTCCATTGTTATTAACTCCCACTTCCATACGGGAAGTTCGGGTTGCTGAAGCAATCCCGAAGGCTTTTGATGTTCAGCCTTGACTTTCAAGCATGTTAAACATTTCGCAACGTGTGAAGTGATGTCTTTTTTCATCCCATTCCACCAGTAGTTTGACATAAGATTTTGATACATTTTGTCACAACTAGGGTGCATCATGTATTTGGTTTTATGGGCTTCATTCGTGATTTTCTCACGCAAGTTTCCAACGATTGGTACCCAAATCCGGTTTCCCATTCTAAGGATACCATCGTTACCCTTGACTAGCGAGTCAATGGTGCCGTTTCGTTTTTCGTCAGATATTTGGTTTTCATTGATCGTTTGAGTTTGAGCATATTTGATTTGGTCAATAAGATCGATTTGAAGTTCTAGCCTTAACGCTCGGACTCTTTTTGGCTTTTCATGCTCTTTTCTACTCAAGGCATCAGCCACAATGTTGGCTTTACCATCGTGATAAACGATTTCGCGGTCGTAGTCGTTAAGAGTTTCCATCCAGCGTCGTTGGCGCATATTAAGCTCCTTTTGATCAAAGATATGTTTCAAGCTTTTATGATCGGTGTACACGATAAATCTTACTCCATAGAGATAGTGCCTCCATATCTTAAGTGCAAAGATTATGGCGCCTAACTCTAGATCATGAGTTGTATAGTTCTTTTCGTGTACCTTAAGTTAACGAGAGGCATAAGCGATTACTTTCTTTCGTTGCATTAGTACACATCCCAAACTGGAATGAGATGCATCACTATAGACAACAAAGTCTTCGGTACCTTCTGGCAAAGCCAGTATAGGAGCTTGGGTAAGCTTTTGTTTAAGTATATCGAACGCCTCTTGTTGCTTTGTTCCCCATTCGTACTTAATATTTTTACGAGTCAAATAGGTTAGGGGAACAGCGATTCGTGAAAAGTTTTCGATGAACCTACGATAGTAGCCAGCCAATCCTAAGAAACTCGAATCTCGGTTGGCGATTTTGGAATTTCCCACTTAGAGATAGCTTCAATCTTAGCGGGGTCCACTTGAATACCTTTGACGTTAATGATATGACCAAGAAATTACACTTCGTGCAACCAGAACCCGCATTTCGAGAACTTGGCATACAACTTCTTGGTCCTAAGAATTTCAAGTAAGGTTCGAAGATGATTTTCATGATCGTCCTTAGACTTAGAGTAAATAAGTATGTCGTCGATGAAGACGATAACAAATTTATCCAAGTAAGGCTTACAAATTCGGTTCATCATATCCATGAACGCGGCTGACGCATTAGTAAGTCCGAATGGCATAACGGTGAACTCATAATGGCCATACCTTGTTCGGAAAGTCGTCTTGGGAATGTCTTCGGATTGAACTTTGAGTTGGTGATAGCCGGAACGAAGATCGATTTTTGAGAAGTAGCTAGCACCTTGAGGTTGATCGAAAAGGTCGCCGATTCTAGGGAGTGGATATCGATTCTTGATTGTTACCTTGTTGAGTGCTCGATAATCGATGCACATGCACATGGATCCATCCTTCTTTTTGACGAAAAGTATCGGTGCTCCCCATGGTGATGAACTTGGTCGTATGAAGCGTTTCTCGAGAAGCTCGTCCAATTGTTTCTTTACTTCCTTCATCTCGGTTGGTATGGAGCCTTGGCGATCGGTGCAGTACCAGGAATATGATCGATCCTAAACTCTACTTCACGATCGGGAGGAATGCCGGGGAGTTCATCAGGGAATACATCAGCATAATCGGAAACAACAGGAACGTCTTTGATTTCTTTAGATTTAGATTCCTCGGTGACGTAGGCCATGAATGCTAAGTATCCTTGATTCAAACATTTGTTAGCCCTTATCATGGAGATTAGGGTAACTTGGCCAGCGTCTTTATCCCCTTCAATTCGAATAGTTCATTTATCAGGGGCTTGAAGTTCAACAATCTTGCTATTGCAAAGGATACGAGCATGGTTATCGGATAACCAATTCATACCCAATACAACATCAAAACCAGCAAGAGTCATAGTAACAATAGAATAGGCAAACCATAACCGGCTAACAAGATTTTTCCGTTCTCTAAAGCTTCGGTGATTTTAACAATTTCGCCGTTAGCGGTCTCGACGCTTAGAGTTTTATTTAGTTTGATTAAAGGTTCGTTTAATAGACTACAAAACTTATAATCTATAAAACTTAAGTTGGCACCCGAATCAAACAAGACTCTAGCATAAGCGTTGTTAACAAGGAACGTACCGGTGATAGTTTTCGGTGTGTCGGCCGCTTTCTTCGTATCAAGGACGAAGACTCTTGCATTGCCCTTCTTGGGCTTGTTCTTTTGACCGCTACCACTCGCACCACCAGCCACGGGCTTATTCTTGGGGCACTCAAAGCTAAGATGCCCCATCTCTTTGCAGTTATAGCATGTCATTTTCTTTTTCCAACTATCGACCGCAGCGTGGCGGGTTTGTGGCACGATTCACAGAGTCGCGGAGTTAAGTGGCATCTACCCCTATGATATTTCTTGCAAGTTTTGCCTTGTGGAATGCCGAGGTTGAATCCAGACCTTCGTTGGTCAACTTCTTTACCCTTGAATCGGGTATTTCCTTCTTTCCTCGAGTCGGGTGTTGTCACAACCTTCTTGTCTTCTTCTTTATTGCGGATCATTCCGCCCGTCAAATACCCAGCTAACTCCATCGCGGATTCAGCGGTTTTTGGCAAGTGTGATCTCACCATGTCACGAATCTCTCGTGGCAGTCCCCAAATGTAACGTGTGACTTTGCTGGATTCCGGGGTAACTAGCTGGGGAACCAATCGACAGTATTCGTGGAATTTCGTGTTGTACTCACGAAGGTTTTTTCCAATAATCTTGTGAGCCAAGAACTTGGTTTGGATCTGGTCCGTCTCGTGCATCGGACAGAACTTCGACATCAGCAACTCCTTGAATTCGTTCCATGTCAAACTATACATCACTTCTCTTCCTCTACTCATGATCAGTGTGTTCTACCACTCTAACACTTCGCCTTTAAAAATCAAGGCAGAATATTGAATCTTTTCTTCCTCCGAACATTTGCTAGTAATTACTATCGTCTCCATCTCTTCAAGCCACCTTACGGTATTGATGGCTCCCTTGTCACTGTGAAACTCTTTCCGTCCGTAGTACTTGAACTCTTTGAACGAACATCCTCCTATATTGAGTTTCTTAAATCTTTACGAACCCCTCAGTCAGCATTTGATTCATGTTCGCTCTCTTCCTCACGTGAAGGTTGAGAACGGGGTTTAGAAATAGATTTTCGAGAAGGATTTTCAGATTGGGTATGTTTTGTTTGTCTAGATCGGGATCTATTTTCAGATTCTTCTTGAACAGCTTTCTTAATCATTTGTTGAATTTGATTCATGTATTTGTCGGGGATTGGTTCCCCTCGTTCGGGACCTTTCCCTTTTGCTTCACGTTTCTCGGCTTCCTTTCGGGAAACCTCTCGGCTATCGCTTTGTCTAGACATTCTTTTATCTTTTATTCTTTTATTTGAAATTTAACACATTTCTTTTCTTATTATACAAGTTTTATTTATTTCACATTCATATAAATATCATAAATGATATGTATATTTTTGTTTTACAACACACTTATATATCGTTTAAGCGATATATAAAGTCCTATCCTTATTACATATGATACCTATATCACATATAACATACAAACTATTTTACACACATAACTTATTTTCTTTGTAATACGCTACCACCATCATTCTCCTAGTCCTTCATGAATTTCTTCATAACTTTCGTAAACTTGTTGCATTTGCGAAGAAGCTTGTCTCTTATCTTCTTCTTTTTCTTCCCATCCACATCGATCTTCTTCCTCAACTCATCTATTTCTTGTAGGGCTCGATCCCAATGTTCCTCCTGGGACTGAGGTATATCGGTAGGATACCCGTATCTTGGAGGTGGGTCGCGGTAACCCATCATCACAATGTCGTAGTGGTTCTTGGGATCAGGGTACGGAGATGTTGTCACATCAGAAGGATAATCGAAGAATGCATTAGAAGCTTCGTTTTGTTCACGGATCTCATTGGCCTGTTCTTCAATGGATGGAATCTCTCATTGGTATGGTGGAAAGCTTGTTGACACCTTACCCTTGAGTTCTTGGAGAAATTTCATGTACGGATCGACAGAACCATAACTTGGGGTTGAATGTTGTTCCTCCTCCGGTGTGGTTGCTTCATTCGGATTGTCCGGGTATTCTTCCTCGGGGTCGGTTTCCTCTTCCGGTTCCTCTTCTTGTTCTTCTTCCGGTTCCTCTTCCGATTCTTCATTCATCATTGTCGGCAGATGTATTTTCTCATATGGCATCGTTACTCTCATCTTGGGTTTGTGAGAGGGTCCTTCCTTGTAGATGTGGGAATTGGTAGAATTCATTGTTGAAGTGCCGGTATGCCACCTTCGTTGATCGGAGTGGCATTGCATCTAGTCGGATGAAGAAGATTCTGGTTTCTCCTTGAATGGCAAGTTGGAGAGGAAAGCATATGAAGGGTGAGGATTCGATGGTAATTGTGTTGGACCTTCGGATGGGTAATATGGCGGATTTTCGGTTGGTTGATAAGTCGGAATCTCGGAAGGATAATATGTCGGGATTTCGGAAGGTTGATACATAGGTAAACTCATCGGATGATAGCTTGAATGTCTTGGGGGTTGGTATGTTTGATGTGGAGTGTTATCTAGGTGGTAGATTGGACTTGGATTGGGGTTTTGGTTATGCTCTTCGTTGAAGAATAATTCAAAATAGTCCTTACTCATGATGCCCTTTGGGAATTTGTAGTATTTCCTTGCTCTTCTTGCTTCGTTATCATAATATTCCATCAACTTCTCGTAAAACATCTTTGATTGGTAGTTTAGATTGTGGAGAGGGAAAGAAAAGGTTACCAACCAATCTTATCCCTATTCAAATAAACAAGTAATTATTTCCTATGCTTGAATAGAAGCTTGGGTATTGTTTTATGTTACCCAATTCACTAAGATCGATGGCTCTGATACCAACCAGTCACACCCCCATTCTAGGCCTAGGAGTATGATCAATAGTTCATATCATATTTGTAAATAAATCAGAGTTGCGGGTTAATGCGGAAGACTTTATAAAAACATAAGGATCATATTTATAAATATTTATAATACAAAAGACGATAGGAAAGTCTCGATTAGTTTTACTTGTTTATAAGTTTACAAAACCAGCATATTTTATTATCTACACAAAATTATCCGAGCCATCGGATTTTTTAAGCTTCTTCGTCTTTCAAGCTCTAACCTTGATTACCTGCAAAATGTTAATAAAATACGTCAGCAACGAATGCTGGTGAATATGCTGACGCAAAAAAATATTTTCTTTACTTAATCACCCCTCGAGACCACGTAAGCCTCGGCCCATCTTGGCTTAGGAATAATAAAGTTAAACAATCAATATAAACTCGAGTCTCTACACAAGGTCACCTCAGCAAAACACCGCAGCGTTTCGACATACTTAGGTACCATAAATATACACAAGGTCATTCTCACTCGAACATACTTTGGTTCGGTCCATCGTGGCTGGAGGTCGTGACCAGGCGTGGTGCGATGTGCCCACCGTGTTCCACATATGTAAGGATCCAGACAAACGTATACTACAGCCTGAGAGCTAGGCTCATACTCTTATTTACAATGTTTTTAGAGACACTTAGTCTCATGTAAAGTTTTACACATAACATATTTGTTTGTTTGAAAACAAGTTTGTAAAAGTGGGGCGTATTCACCTTTTTAATAGGATCGGCTTCCAACACCGTCCGCAGATCTCTTCTTGCTATCTCGCACCTTTAATACGAGTATAACTTTTGTTAGTTGGATACACGATCCGGCTTAAGACCTTTAGTCTTATTTATCTCGATGAACCTTTAGTTCATTATCTCATTTTACTTTAAAACCTTTAGTTTGAAAAGTAATATTAATAAACCTTTAGTTTATAAAACCCAACGTTTCTTCTTCATTAAGAAACGTATTTCTTTCTTTATTATTATTTAAGCATACTCATTATACTTAAATAATATATTTCTAACAAAGAATATTTATATTCATACATATACTCATATATATATCTTATTTCTCTTTCTTTATTTTCTTTGTTATTTATTTCTTTGTTTATCGAGAATAATATCGACTTGGGGTATTAAGCCATTATAATATTTTATTATTATTTTGGTCGAGCATTATGCCTACCATTGTTGGCTTAGAAATACCCTAGACACTTGGGCAGCACTTCGACGCCGCTCAATCAACACTCTTATTCCTCACTTGGCACGCTTTTCGAGACACCAACACTCTTCGGCACGCACTTCGAGGAAATCGTCGGGACGTCAGGACTGCACCTCCTTCTTGTTTGGAATATTGTCGGGTGGATTAGCACGTTTATTGAGGTTTCGGGGCACGTAAAACTAGGTGGATCGATGGCACGTATTTCGAGGTAGTGAGACAAATTAGAGAAAGAGTAATGTGTGTGATTTGTGGTGTGAGGGAATCAATCTCGTAACCCTCCTATTTATAGCCAATTTTTGACCCATCGCGATACGCGATGGGTCACTTGGCAGGCCTATCGCGTACCGCGATATAGGCTTGCTGAGTCAATGTGTAGACCTACCACGTGGCAGACACCACTCCACGTGGCGGACGTGTGCCACCGTGTGCCACGTGGCACACGTGTCACAATCTGTCAGACACCCCATTGCGGTACGCGATGGGTGTCTCTTTTGACCTGTCGCGTAGCGCGATGGGTCAAGAAAACAGATTTTTCATTTAAGCCCCTGGAGTTTGGAAATTGGCAGAATTGGTCCCTTGACTTTGGAAACTTGACATTCTTGGCCCAAAATTTACGTGATGTTACATGATGGGATTAAACATGCCAACTAAACATATGATGTTTAACCGATCCCTTAAAACTAGAAGTTGCAAAGGGTTGCAATTGTCAAACGTTGACTACCTTGTTAATTTGAATAGTAGGATAAAGGTCACCTAACTACTATTTGAATGAAACGTTGGATTCTAGATTTTAATCAAAAATTGTCTTGGAGACATTAAAGGGTATTAATGATTAAAATTTATTGATATCGAAAATACTAAATTGAACTTTGTTAAATTCTTTATAGATGGCCGCAAACAATCAACAGAACGCTATTATCCCTTATGTGCATAATCTATCGCTTAGATCCATTTTGGACAAGGATCATCTAAACATTAACAACTTTATGGACTGGTATCAAAACATGAGAATTGTTCTCAAGCAAGAGAAAAAGTCCTATATTTTAGATGATCATATTCCCGATGAACCCGATGTCAACAACTTGGATGCCTATGCGGATTGGCTGAAATACACCGAAGATTCGGTGCAAGTTTCTTGCCTCATGTTGGGAACAATGATTCCTGAGATCCAAAAGGATTTCGAGAATCATGGGGCATATGACATGATAACCCAACTTAACGAAATGTTCCTTACTCAACCAAGGTTGGAGCTCTTCGAAACGGTTCGAGCACTTCATGCATGTCATATGGAAGAAACCCAATCTGTATCATCTTATGTGCTTAAGATGAAAAGCCACATTGATCGGCTTGAACGGCTTAACTGTCCAGTCTCAAAAGAGTTAGCCACGGATTTTATCCTAAACGGCTTAACTAAAAGGTTTGAGACATTCGTCATGAACTACAACATGAACGGATGGGACAAAAGAATTGGTGAGCTTCACGCAATGTTTAAGACAACCGAAGCCAGCATGGGTAAAAAGGTTTTACCCGTTCTTACGATCAATGAGGGTGGCTTGAAAAAGAGGCATCACCCGGAACCAAAGGCAAAGGTTTCCGTTGGTAAAGGGCAAGTCAAGAAAGGGTTCAAGGCGGTGTTCCTTCCATACCGGATTTCAGACCGCTCTCCATGTTTATTGAAATTCCCCTCTCTTATTAAAGGTAAGCCTAAACCGTTTAAATTCCCTAATTTCTTAATTGGTAAACCGGGTTATAATGATATTATTGCTAACAGATGGAAAATTGAGGTGAGTGGTTATTACATGTTTCGCGTCGTAAAGAAACTCCAAAACTTAAAACATCCAATTCGTTCTTTGTTGCACCGACAAGGCAATATCCACAAGAAAGTTAATGATCTAAGAACCCTTCTTGATGCTTGTCAAACCCGTCTTGACATTGACCCTACTAATTTGGAGTTGATTCGGGAGCAGAGTAGTTATCTTAAGGCTTATCATGAGGCAACTAAAGATGAGGAAGAATTCCTAAAACAAAAAGCTAAAGTCGATTGGTTAAAGCTTGGTGATTCTAACACTGCGTATTTTCACAATTCTTTGAAAATGTGAAACCATAGATGTCGTATTGATACTATAAGTGATGTTCAGGGCCAATTATATGAGGGATCGGATGTTCCTTTGATGTTTGTTAATCATTTTATGAACATTTTTGGTTCGGATATGCAACCATTGAGAAAACTAGATAATCAGATTTTTACTACTAAACTCTCGGCCTCTCAGGCTGAGCTGATGGTTAGACCTATATCCGATTTGGAAATCAAGGAAGCTATTGTTGGGAAAGATGTTTGTTTGGCGGTTCATAAATTTTTCAGAAAAGGGAGTCTCCTTAAACAGGTAAACCACACTATTATTGCCCTTATTCCCCAAGTGACCACCACTTTTACTCCTAATGATTTTCGTCCCATCTCGTGCTGCAACACTTTATATAAATGCATTACCAAGATTATCTCGGTTCATATGATGAAGGGTTTGGAGTCGTTAATTGATATCAATCAGTCTGCGCTTGTTCCTGGGCATAGAATTTCTGATAACATCCTTTTGACCCAAGAACTAATGCATAATTATCACATTAATAACGGTCCGCCTAGATGTGCTTTTAAAGTTGATATTCAGAAAGCTTACGATACGGTTAGTTGGGACTTCATTCGTGATATTCTATATGGGTATGGTTTCCACGATAGGATGATTCATTGGATAATGGAATGCATAACCACTTCTTCTTTTTCGATATCCACAAATGGGAACTTACACAGGTTCTTTAGTGGTAAAAGAGGTCTAAGACAGGTTGATCCCATGTCTCCTTATATTTTCACGCTGGTTATGCAAGTTCTCACGTTAATTCTGCATCGAAAGGTACGTATTGAACACTCGTTTCGTTTTCATCGTCATTGTAAAAAATTAAATATTATCAATATTTGCTTTGCGGATGATTTGTTCCTGTTTGCTCGAGGCGATGTGGATTCTGCTAAAAAAATTATGGGGGCTCTGAATGATTTCAAAGATATGTCCGGGCTTACTCCTAGTGTACCGAAAAGTACCGCGTTTTTCTGTAATGTTTCGGATCGCGTTAAAAGTGGGATTTTGAATATTATGCCCTTCGTTGAAGGTAGGCTTCCGGTTAAATACTTGGGATTTCCTCTTATTTCTACGAGGCTAAATTACCGTGATTGTAAGAGGTTGCTGGATCGTATGGATAATCGGATTGGAGATTGGAAGAATAAAACATTATCTTTTGCGGGTAAACTTCAGCTGGTTAGGTCTGTTCTGTCGTCCTTATATATTTACTGGTCTGCTGTTTTCTCACTTCCTTCTAGACTTATTTCTGATCTTGAAAAACGGATTAAAAATTTCCTTTGGGACTATGGACACAAAAAGGGAAAGCATAAAGTTTCTTGGGATATTGTTTGTCAGCCGAAAAGTGAAGGTGGTTTGGATATCCGGTGTATCCGGGATGTCAATAACTCTCTTCTGGTTTATCATATATGGTGTTTAATCAATGGTCGTAATTCTTTGTGGGTTAAATGGATGCATGAGTATAAAATGAAGGGGCGAAATTTTTGGAGCTTGCAGATTCCTAACTCTTGTAATTGGGGGTGGAGGAAAATTCTTCAGATTCGTCCCCGTAGTAGACATTATATATGGCATGAAATCGGTAATGGGAGATCTACTTTAGTTTGGTATGATAAATGGGATGATTTATGTCCTTTAAGTGATTATATTAACCCAAGAGCAATACATGGGGCTGGTTTGACTTTAAAGACCTGTGTCAATGATGTTGTTCATCATAATAACTGGGGATGGCCGCCTGATTGGATTTCGAGATTCCCAATTCTTTCGAACTTAAAGGAGGTGAGTATTTATCCGGAAAAGAGGGACAAGATCGTGGTAATGGATGGGAATGGGACTTCAATGAATATTTCGGCTTCAGGAATATGGCAACTTCTTCGAATACCGGCTGATAAGGTTTCTTGGATGCATGTTGTTTGGTTCTCTCAATGTGTTCCAAAACACTCCTTTATGTTGTGGATTGTTATTCATGATAGATTGAGCACGCAGAATCATATAATGGGGTGGAAAGTTGGTGGGTATCCAAATCATAACCTTTATTGCTGCCTTTTATGTAATGGAGAGCCGGATTCTCGAAATCATCTCTTCTTTGAGTGTAAGTTCTCTTCTGAGGTTTGGAGTATTGTCAACCTAAAAGGTAGGTTTCAGGGTTGCATGAATGGTTAGGCGAATATTCTTCAATATGTGTCTCAATTTGGAATGTCCAACTCTATTGATAATGTTATTAATCGGCTGTTACTTGGGGCTTCTGTTTACGTAATTTGGAAGGAACGAAATAACCGGCTTTTCAGGAACTCTTTGAAGACTCCAAAGATTGTTGCTAACGAAATCATTAAGGGTACTCTCCTAAAGCTAATGACACTAAAGTTCAAGAATTCTGAACGGGTCAATCGGGTTCTCGAAGATTGGCACTTTCCGAGAGGAGTTTCCCACCAAATTGATGATAATGGTTGATGTGTTTTTGTTATGTTTGTTTTCTTTGGTTCTTGTTTAGGCTTTAGCCGTGTTTACCATTGTTTGGTGGTTTTGGTTTTGTTTACTCTTGTATGGCATGTCATACATGAGAACTAATATGGCACTTTGTCATATTACTTGTACTTTGTTGGTTGTGTGGAATGAATTTAACCAGGTAAAACCCTTTACCCAAAAAAAAAGAAAGGGTTCAAGGGAAAGGCAAAGGCAGAACCCAAACTCAAGAAGATAAAGGTTAGCGCTGAGGATCCGTGCTTTGGTTGTGGGGAGATAGGTCACTGAATGAGAAATTGTCCGACCTATCTCAAGGAGTTGAAAGCTAAGAGGGATGCGGGGCAAACCTCAGGTACAACTTTCATGATCAATATTGATCTTAATATTATTTCTTCTAACACATGGGTATTGGATACCAGATGTGGAACTCATATCAGCAATTCATTGTAGGGGTTCAAAAGAAGAAATGATTACAGGAAAGGAGATATAAGTCTCTTCATGGGCAATGGAGCAAAGGTTGACGTCCAAGCCCAAGGAGATTATGTTTTGAAGCTTCCAAATGGTCTGGAAGTTATTTTGAAAAACATTCTGTACTCTCCTAGTTTGACTAGGAATATTATCTCTGTTTCCATATTAAGACAATTTGGTTATGATTTCAAGTTTGTAGACAATGGTTTTTATGTATTCATGAATGATGTCTTTTATTTTAAAGCAATGCCGTTTAATGGCGTTTATGAATTGGTTCATGATAATACATTCATTGATAACTCGTTGTACCAAGCTAGCACCAAAAGACTCAAATTGGATTTGAGTAAAACTTTTCTTTGGCATTGTCGCCTTGGTCACATAAACAAGGATCACATTCATACACTTCAAAAGAGTGGTCTTTTGAAATCAAGTGATGATTCATTTGATGAATGTGAATCTTGCTTATTGGTAAAAATGACCAAAGAACCATTTAGTTGAACTAATGAAAGGGCGAAAGACTTATTATGTATCATACATTTGGATGTATGTGGTCCTTTTAGGACAATGACAAGGAATGGTGAAAGATACTTCATTACCTTTACCGACGATTATAGTCGCTATGGGTATGTGTTCTTGTTAAGACACAAAAATGAAGCCTTTGAAATGTTCAAAGTCTTCCAAAATGAAGTACAAAATCAACTCAACAAAACAATCAAAGTACTACGTTCCGATAGAGGAGGTGAATACCTCAATGATGTGTTTCTAGAAAATCTTAGGAGTTGTGGAATTGTCTCACAACTTACTCCACGTGGAACACCACAACATAATGGTGTGTCTGAAAGGAGGAATCGAACTTTATTGGATATGGTTCGATCCATGATGGCTAGAAGCACATTACCTCTATCATTTTGGGCTTATGTTAATATCTACACCCTAGACAAACTTGAAAGCTGATCCACTAAGTGTATCTTTGTAGAATATCCCGAAGATTCGATGGGATATTATTTCTACAATCCAAATGAGAATAAAGTGTTCATAGCTCGCAAGGCTAAGTTCTTGGAAAGAAGGTTCCTTATGGAAGGAACTGATAGAACTATGGAACTCGAGGAGGATCGAGAACCACAAGCCGATACACGTTTGGTTGACACTAGCAATCAACAAGAGGTTGTTGATAATGATCAATTGGTTGATCAACCCACACAAAACGTTCGCAAATCTGGTAGAATTAGCACCTCACCTGAAAGATATGAATTTTTCATGGATGGATGCTATGTGGTAGATTCTGATGAACCAACTCATACCAAGATGCAATGTCACAATCTGATTGTGATAAATGGTTGGAAGCCATGAACGTTGAGATGCAATCCATGCATGACAACCAAGTATGGGACCTGGTTGCTCCACCTCTTAATTCCAAACTGGTGGGAAGTAAGTGGGTTTTCAAGAAGAAAACTGATATGCATGGAAACTTGGATACTCATAAAGCTAGACTTGTAGCAAAAGGTTTCACTCAAACTCAAGGGGTTTATTATAATGAAACCTTTTCGCCCGTGGCAATGCTAAAGTCTATAAGGATATTATTTGCCATCGCCGCATATTATGACTATGAGATATGGCAAATGGATGTCAAAACTATTTTTCTAAATGGGCATCTTGAAGAAGATGTTTATATGGTTCAGCCTGAAGGTTTTGTCGATCCACAACATCCTAATAAAGTATGCAAATTGAAGAAATCAATCTATGGATTGAAACAAGCATCTAGGAGTTGGAATCACCGTTTTGATGATGAAGTTAAGAAATTTGGATTCATCAAAAATGTTGATGAAGCTTGTTTGTATAAGAAAGCTAGTGGGAGCATCATTACCTTTATGGTATTATATGTCGATGACATATTACTATTTGGAAATGACATTCCAACCTTGGAAGGTGTAAAAGCCTGGCTTGGAAGCTGTTTTTCCATCAAGGATCTTGGTGAGGCCGCCTATATTCTGGGAATAAGGATCTATAGGGGATAGATCAAGGCGGTTGATAGGTTTGAATCAAAGTGCATACATTGACAAGATCTTGAAAAGGTTCAAGATGGAAAACTCTAAGAAAGGTTTGGTACCTATTCAAAGAGGAACAATGTTGAGTGTTTCTCAATGTCCAAGCTCAAAGGATGAGCAAGACAAAATAAGGGGAATCCCATATGCATCTGCTATAGGATCCATCTTGTATGCCATGATTTGCACTAGACCGGATGTGTCATGCGCTTTGAGCATGACAAGTCGATACCAACAAAATCCGGGAACTAGCCATTGGTTGGTAGTTAAGAGCATATTGAAATACCTTAGAAGGACTAGGGATATGTTTCTTATATGTGGCTCTGGTGAGGAGGAACTCGTTGTAAAGGTTTACATGGATGCGAGTTTCCAAACTGATCGAGATGATTCTCGATCACAATCGGGATATGTTTTCGTTCTAAATGGTGGTGCTATCCCTTGGAAGAGCGCAAAACAAGAAGTGGTAGCCTTGTCCACCACTGAATCGGAATACTTCGCCGCCTCCTTGGCAGCTCAAGAAGCTGCGCGGATTAGAAAGTTCATTGCCGATCTAGGGGTAGTCCGTACCATTCAGGACCCTCTAGAAATCTTTTGTGACAACGAGGGTGCGATTGCTCAAATCAAGGAACCCCGTGCACATCAAAAGACTAGGCACATTGAGCGGAGATTCAACTACATATGTGATGAAGTTGAAAAGGGAAAGATATGTATTCGCAATGTTCACACTGATCAAAACATTGCGGATCCACTCACGAAGCTCCTTGAAAGGCAGCATGAGGGTCGTACTTGCGCCTTAGGACTTCAATATTCTAGTGATTGAATTTGATCAAATTTTGTATTTGGATATCAGAACAATTTTATTTTAACTCAATCATATGGTTTTGGTTATGGTCATGTTCCTGAGTTATGTTCCATTTTAGCATGTTTATATCCGTGAATAATTAGATTATTCTAAATGTCCGAGTCGATCATACTTGTGGGAACAAATATGAAAGTAAGACTATTATGAACTTGGATTGGTAGATATTTATAAGGTATGAATATATCAAAGGGTTTGCTGCCAAGGTTTATAGATATTTATGGGATAAATATTGGACTGACCCGTACTGCATGGAATCCTTGTGATTTGTGATCATAAGTAAATTTGAGTAAACGCGAACATCATAGTATCCTCCGACTTGAGATACATATTGGGTCTTGATATTCATCGACTATTATACTTTGACTTAGTTCTTCGCTGCTCTGAAACATGTCACTACGTAAGGCTAAGCTCAAGTATAATAAAAGGTGATAGTGAGAGACGTATGTAGTCAACAGGGGATTTGTCCCTCTTATTCGTTGAGAGTTAAATGTCTAAGGCCTGAAAAGTTAAATCAACAGAGAATGATCACTCTGTGTCTCTGGATTTAACATAACATTTGTGGCAAAAGGATAAATGATAGTTTCACCTAAATCATTTTCAAGTATGGGACTTGAAGGGGATGATATTATTGAATGGTACTTCGTCATTCGTATTAGGGATAGTAAACCGTTGTTAGGCGGTATTTGCTATTTACATCAATCTTATATGTATCTTGTGCAAGTGGGAGATTGTTGGAATCGATCTGCCCAAGACACATATTAGAGTTGATCTGGCTAGTACGTATTCATCCAAGTCGAGTCATACCCAATAACAAGCTACACAAACCTCACGATATTTATTATTAGATATGATCTAGTCAATAAATATCAACACTTATAATATTTGGAAAACGGTTTTCTAAATATTTGCACTTGTGTAAATAAATTATATGGATAATTTATATTTTGAGAGATGTTATTTAAATTGGTTAAATAACATATTGCATGTTACTTATGTTATGTTTTATAACATAAACAATATAAGAAAATAAATGGTAAGTAATAAAAGTGGATTTGAAATTTGGGTGGGAAAATCCCTCCCTCTTCTCTCTCCTCCTTTTGTTTCTTCTAATGACATGCAATATAGTGGGTTGGTGGATGGTTTTTGACCAACACAATTGAAGCTCATTCTCTCGCATACACAACTCTCTTTTTTCTCCATTAGAGCCGAGAAGAAGAAGAACAACAAAAGGGGTTTTGTTCTTGCATCAAGTGTAAGGACCCTTCCAACCAAGGTGTTTGTTGATTAGCCCGTTAGGTATACAAGCTTGAGGTTTCCTCCATTGGAAGCTAGCCATTCATCCCTTTCGTTTTCGAAATTGAAGGTAGAATGCTAAACACCCTATGGTTGTTTTGATTGCATGTATTTCGTATATGGATCCGGGCATTGGGTTTAACATAAATGGGTTTATGTGTAAGGTAATAACAAGATTTAAAACTTTATTTCCACTGCGTTTTCCTTAATAAATGGTTATTTTGGACTTTGATAATCTTGCTAAAACCCAACATGATATTCATTCCCTAAACTATTGTGTCCTGGAACATAAGGAGCATGTCCACTTGCTATTGAGAATGTATCAATGGCATCCAACATCTGAACTTTAAATATTTGCTGTCAACTTTGGCTTCCAAATTGGCTTGCCGCAAACACTCTTGAAGTTTCAGAATTGTATTAGCATTGTTCTTCAAATAACTGGAACTTGTTGTTGATTCTTGGTTGACAAGTTTTCCATTGATGCAATTAGAGCATTAGCAACTTGAAAACTTGGTTTCTCTTCTTTTATTATGTGATTTTCAATCATCTCATGCTCTGCTACTTGTAGAAAACAAATAACATCATCTAACTTGAAATTAGGAAAAGTGGTCTTCTCGTTGATGAACTTGCTAGGTTTGTACCATTTAGCGGATAGAGAACAACGCAACTTCTAGTTTTGATCAAAATCAGTGATAGGTAGATTAGTTTTTCTGATTTTCATTGATTATTGCCACAATTCTTTGTAATACAGGTTTCAACCTTTCTCCTTCTCTAAACTTGAATCTATCATTCAATCTATCTTTCATGATATCCTTTAACTCAGTGTTTCCTTCAAACATATCTACCACAACAATAAACATGGCCTTAGCAGTTGCATGATAATTCACACTTGCAATATTTCCCATGATAGACCTAGATTTAACATATAGGGTGCCTTTTCATCCTTTTTCCTCATTTGTCTCTCAATGGCTTGATTGGTGTGCACCATCAGTTGGAATATAAAGACCATTCTTAATGGAGTTCCACATTTTAGTATCATTGTAGCAAACAACATCTTCAAAGAGAACTTTCCACTTAGTTTTCTTGACCTAAAAACCTTAAAATCTTGTTAGTAGACACCTCTTGGGCATGCATTTGTTCATAATATTTTTGTATTTTTGAATAATTTTAGAAATGAAAATTACTTAAAAATTTCAAAAATTTTTGAAAAATGATCAGATCTGAGGATACATTCCTTGAATCTGATGAAAACAGATGGATAAAATCAAGATCTAGACTCAAACAAACAGTATACAAGGTAAATATGAGATTATAAACCTTATATGATTATATATCAAAAAAATGAAGAACAGAGCTGCTGACGTCACTGCTCAATGAAATAATGCTCAGTTGACGTTATCATCTTTTCCTTCAAAATCAAGTAATAGTCAGTAAAAGCGTCACAATCAGCAACAAATAGATCTTCACAAGAGCAAAATGAAGCTCTGATACCACATGTCATGATTGATTATTCACTTATCAACCTCATAACCATAAACTATATGTTGACAAGACGGTTACTTTAAAACTTTTGTGAAAACCCAATGAACATCAAAGGCGGAATCAATCATATTCAAAGTGTTTCTCAAATAACACAAAGATGACAAAACACACAAATCATTCAAAAGATTTCCATTAATATTAACTCAGAATACAAGGAAAATCTCTAGGGTTTCTAGGTGGAATGTCAGGTGGATGCTACTTTCCGTAAGAAATATTCCGTTTTCTAAGAAAGTTCTATCAGCCGTCAAATCACCTATATTCTCGCATCATAAATGTGACATAAACTTTCCTTAAATAGACACACATGACACCATCTAGAAACCCTAATGATTGTTACATAACATATTCATATGTATTCAAAATATTACAAGTGTAAACAGGTCTTCAAGTAAGCTTTGTCTTTGTCGAGCAAACCTGGTAAACCATAAGTGTGCTGGAACATTTCTCCAAGCAAACTTTACTTAGAATATTTTCCTAAGAAAATATTCTTCAAGCAGACAATATCTTACGAGCAAACTCGTTCTTCTTGATCTCTTCAACCTTTTTTTATAACTTATTCAAACAAACGAAGTGTAAGGCCCCGTTACCGGTGCCTCACATTTGGACGTTGGATTTACTCATAAACACAGTTCATAATATCAGAGTTAATAAAAACATTCGCGGAATCTTAAAACATTCAACCCATCATATTACAAAACCATACTTTGTTGTCTTAACGGGCATTCAAATCATTTAAAACATAAAACATTGTCTTTAGAATAACATAACATTTCTTGAGATGCCAGCTTCTTCAAGTCCATGCCATGTGCTTCCTCTTATGCAAGCTCCCTCAATCTACTCACCTGCGTGCATACTAAAAGTCAGCTACGCTGAGTGAGTTCTAGTTAATCATACAACATACAATCTGTTCTCATACTTGCACACGTGCCCGAAGGGGTGTACATTATTCATACTATACATAACTATCCGTTCTATTTAAAGAGCTTTCCGCTCTATAACCTCACAGATATTATAAGGGTCTGGTCCCTAACATCACAAGTATTATAAAGGGTCTGGTCCCCAACATCACAGATATTATTAGGGTCTGGTCCCTACCATCACAGATATTATTAGGGTCTGGTCCCTACCATCACATATATTATTAGGGTCTGGTCCTTACCATCACAGATATTATTAGGGTCTGGTCCCTTTTTTGTGTAACTGTACCGTACCTGTTCATACATACTTTCGTTGACAATAC
Organism: Bidens hawaiensis; assembly: GCF_021521415.1. Lineage (NCBI taxonomy): Eukaryota > Viridiplantae > Streptophyta > Magnoliopsida > Asterales > Asteraceae > Bidens > Bidens hawaiensis. The sequence continues at coordinate 858,258 of NW_027491406.1, read as the reverse complement.
GTGCAATCTCCGAAGAGCGTTCACGTACCATCATCATAACATACATACATTATGCATACATCATATATTCATACACACATCATATCTTTCATCATACATATCAATCATATCTTAACTATCACCTGACGGTACATGCAATATCCGAATATCGTTCACGCACCGTCAAACAATCATCATACATAAATCATACAAGGCATACACTTACCACTTAAGATAAGTGTATTAACTATCACATCAACTATGCACACAGCCCTGAAAACATAACAAGGAAGTGGGGCTAGAAACTCACCTCAATGCGGTTGCGTTCACCGTTTACGGTTATTCCCTTCTTGAGCTGTGCACGACTAACTATATAATAATTATACGTATCAATAAACTATCACTACACATATCGTCTTTCTAGTTTAATCATTACCCTCAACGAACAGGGGTCCGGGGGCAGCGCCCCTGGCAGTGGGGTTCTAGGGGCGGCGGCCCCTAGCGGGAACGAAGGGGCAAAGCCCCTGGCTGGGGTTAAGCTGCCAGGTCAGCTAGGAAAAATTTCATTTTCATTAACTGTCTTAACACATTTTCCATTAAGATTTTGAATCCTTAAATAATTTTCTACTTAAAGTCCAAGGGCTTCTTTGTAATTAAATCATTCTTTTCTAAGTCCAGGGACTGTTATTGTCATTTAGTTAAACTTCTAATTCGTTATTGGTTCATAGCGAATTGATTATCCTAGCGAACTGGTTCTTATAACGAATTGAACCCTTAACGAACTGGTCTCCTTAACGAATCAGTCCATATAGCGAATTGGACCTTCTAATTCGTTATTTCTTTTAACGAACTAATCATAACGAATCAAGGGTAATTCGTTACCCTTTTCCCTTAACGAATCATAGACGAACTAGAGCTAGTTCGTTGTGCTCCCTTAAGCGAATCAACTAACGAATCACCTTCAATTCGTTAAGTCCCCATAGCGAACTAGGGTTAGGTCAGGGTATGTCAGAACATTCCCTGACATTCCTTATTCCTCGTACCACTATTCCGGCGCCGCCTTTCCGGCACCGCCTTTGCCGGAAAGCCGCCGGAAAACCGCGAACACGTCGGAAAAATGAGTTTTAACTCGTTTTTCACCGTTTTTCGTCCCGTTCGATCCAGATCTAAGCTAGCGTGACCCCTAAGCTCATCATAGGTTGGGTTTATACCCGATTCCACCCGGATCTCGTGACTTAAACGTTTTAACGGTGTCGGCTCGTCGTTTAGTGACCATAACTAACGGATTTAAGCTCATACAACGAAATACTGTCATTACCTCGGGTCGGTTCTCGGTTTCCTTCTTGATATCGGTTTTGAGAGAGAGAACTAGAGAGAGAATCTGAAGAGTGTGTTTTGGATGGTGTAACGGATATGTGTAAATGAATTAAATAGAGGATTAAGGGTATATATATTTTTGATCATGGGCTTAAGCCCATGGTCTTTCCTTCATTCCTCCATAACCCAAGTCCATAACCCAATCCATTTACCCAACCCAAGTCCATCTCGTATTCTATTCAACTAAACCGATAACGACCCGCTATAAAATAAACGAACTTTATGTTATTAATATAACCGAAAGTAGGATGTTACACGAAGTGTGTTGGTGACACTGTAGCTTGTTCGATGTTGAACCTTGTTCATAGAAGTCCTTAGTATAACTCCATCAACTTCCTACAAGTGTGCTTGAGATCATTGTTTGTTGAAACCTTTCTCCACCCACCAAATTACTTGGTTTAAGCTTGGTTACAGGGCCGACCTTTGGGGAGGGCTGGGTGGTCGATGGCCCTCGGTCCGACACCTTCTTAGGCCCAAATTTTTTTAAAAAATATATATGTATTTTATGAAAAACAATGTATATTTAATGTTTAAACTCAATTACATAACAACTAGTTTGGCTTAGTGGCAAAGGGGTATAACTCTCAACCAAAAGGTTGTGGGTTCTAGTCTCATTTAGGACATGTTTAAGCCTATTTTTTATATAAAAATTTTTACACAACCCAAATCATAACCAAATATGCCCATTTAAAAATTAAATTGTTTAAAGCCAACAAAATACTCATTTATTTGAGACCCAAAATAATTTTCGCCTTCGGCCCAAAAAACTTTTTGGGTTCTCGGAGTCGGGCCTACTTGGTTATGTCAAGGGTTTGCTATGAAACAAAAATTGCTCGACTAAAGAACAACCTTGCTTGATGAAGTGTAGTTTGCTCGAACTAACACTTAGAAGAATTCAATAGATAACCTTGCTCGATGTAAGATACCTTGCTTGAATACGTTCTATGCTTGCTCGAAGTACCAATTTTGCTCGAATTCCATACTTAGTCATTTCTTAAGGAGGTTGAGATGATTCCAATCTTCCTTGATCAATTCTTGATCCCAACACTCATTCGAAATAAATTCATCCTCGTAGAAGTCGATTACGTGTCTAAATGGGTAGAAGCACTCCCTTCTCACTAACGATGCTCGGGTTGTTGTAAGATTTCTGAAAAGGCTATTTTCGTGATTCGGTACTCCGAAAGCTTTAATCAGCGATAGAGACACTCACTTCTGCAATACCCAAATGGAAAAAATCATGGCACGATATGGAGTTAACCACCGTTTGGCAACACCATATTGTCACACCCCAACCTAAGACGGAACTGCCAGGGCGTGAGCTGATTGCTCACAGCTCTCAAGGTACTATCACACAATAATTTAAAGTAGAAATATATATTAATATTCAAAAAACCAAGTACATAATCCATAACATACTAAAAAATAAATGAATATTTCAGATGATCTTGTTCAAATTTCTTCTAACTTAAATTCTTCACTTAGTCTTCACCAACATGCATTAAATTCATATGATAACCTGCATATGCGTATAAAATAAAAATAATTTTGTCAACATAGGGTTGAGTGATTAAAACACTAGTTAACTTGAGTTACAATATAATATATAAAAGAAAACGCAAATTGTTCCTGTGAGATAACCAATTAAGACATAGCATATAAACAATTCAAACAGATAATAAAATATGGGCTAAACCGTTGCCATGCGAATCGGGCATTGGTTACCATAAATGAGTTGTCGGTTAAACCATTGTCATGCGGTTGGAAACCGGCCACTACGACGGTCGTATGATGATACTATTAAGATGGACCTCTCCAAATGCGGACAATTAAGCAAATAAACATATAGCAAGTTAGGCAAAAAACTGATATACACACAAGGATTAAATAGTTGCAATTCTAAATACAATATTATAGGTAAATAAATAAGATACCCATATGTCCCCCAAAAGGATTAAAAATAAGTAAAAAGGGGAGTGAAATACTCACCTTAGTAAACAAAAGGAATGAATACGATAAGAACAGAAATCACTAAACGTCAAGCATGGCGAGATATATCCACGAACAAATCCTAAGTGTGAGTAATAACAAATAACAATGGATTAATGGCGGAACTCATAGATTTAGACATTGAACGGGTATTCGGAAGTTAAAATCATTTACTTATAGTTTGTATTTTAAAGGTTATTAAAATTATATTAGTATTAATATAATTACTTTTTCTTAAAAAATATTAAAGTTGTAATAAATATTATTTAAATAATGATTTGAGGTCGATCGTTATTTGTGAAATAATAAATTATAACATTTTATTATCATTGATAAATATCTCTTTTAGTTACAAGCTAGAAGCGGTCCAAATTAAACACACAGGTGTGAACTCAGTATAATATAAGTACCTTAACAAGCTTAGTCGATTAAACACCTTTGTGTTTAATTAACCATAGGGTTATTGAAGATGATTCATCGAAGAACATAACTACATATTTAATTACCTTTACAGTGATTATACGAAGGTTAATTAAATCAAGCTAAGTCGAAAAGAATGAGAACCATGAATAGCAACTACAGGCGATGATAAAACAATTCGGTAAGGGGCTTTTGATGGCGAGGCTATGAGGATTGGTTCTGCAGATCTAATTGTATTATGGTGTTCGATATACTGTATATTGAAGAACGGGTTAGGACGGTGCATAAAATAAAAATTTTGTATCAATATCGATCTTGTTTTCATATGCGCGTTGATATATTGTACCCCCGATTCGAGACGGCGCAAATGATTCATATTACACATATCACCCACAGACCAGTGACCAAGTGGAAGTCCCGAATCGGGGGTAAAGAGGATCCTCGAAAGAACTATTAGAATGAATCTCAAAAACAGGGCCAGAAAGTTAGATAACGCTTTATGGGACCTTAGACCGGCACACAAAACCCCCATAGGAACAACACCATTCAAACTTGTTTATGAGAAAGCATATCATCTACGTGTAGAACTAAAACACAAAGCTTACTGGGCTCTGTAGTGAACTTTGATCTAATGTCCATCGGTAAAAACCGAGAAGATCATATTCACGAGCTGGAAGAATTGAGAGCACTGGCGTACGAAAATTCCTGGTCTTACAAAGAAAAGACTAAACGTCTGCATGACGCCCACTTAAAAATAAAATAAAAATTTCAAGTTGGCGATAGTGTACCGTTATACAACACACGTTTACGTATTTTTCCAAGACAGTTGAAATCTTGTTGGACAGGCCCATATATACAGTTGAGATTTCAAATTTTGACGACCACAAGTTCAAAGTTAATGGACATCAATTAAAACCATACAGACTATTCGAGGCCGTCTCGGAGGTAATAATCCTCCACTAGAACCAATGAGCATATTGGAAGTAGGGTCTGGCCAAGACCCTCATTAAACCAGGCATTGTATATATGTTTGTGTTACTTCAACGAGCACGGGGTCGTGGCCGCAATTTGCGGGCAGGAATCTTCGCTGCAAAAAAATCTTAGTCAGTCTGACACGTAACAGAATTGGCAGACTAGGAACGAGGTCGTGTTCCCTAAAACTTGGGGTCGTGTCTGCAACTATTTGCCTATAAATTGCATCTCTTGCCAATGTAATTCTTGCACCAAACCAAACACCAATCCTCACTTCTGAGTTACCACAATGCCCTTTGAAATAAGCAGTGAAATCTCCGTTCCTCGCCAACTGAGAAGCGAAACCCAGCATCCTACCAAAACTGAGCTATTGCTTAAGCTTCAAGAGCTCGTTAAATAACTCACCAAAATGAACCTCCTCGCAGAAAAGTGTTTCCTACAACTCACCGAGTCGGTGGAAGGAAAGAAGATGGAGTTGTGGGAAATCAACAAGCAACTACAATTCCAAGTCCTCTACTTTACGTACTTTCCTCCACCATGGTTGTTCGATGGGGGAGATCCATTTGGTGGAATCTAGAATAGTTTTCATCTTTTCATGTTGTAATCAAGTGAGCTAGGCACAAGTTTAGGCTTATCGGGCTTAACTCGCCTTTATTTTATTTTCTAGGATATTCGAGCTTATCCCGATTACATGTTTAAGACTTCCGTAATTAATGAAAGTAATTTTAGGACATAAAATATGTTCAACTAAATCTTAAACATCGTTCCGAAAAATTCCTACTCTCACGTCTTGCTAAAATTCAAACGTTAAAAATCCAGGGAAAATTACATGGGGCCGTGGTCACCCAAGAATCTTTAGCATGATATGAGCTGATGTCATACAGTTCTCTGAATCAAAAACATTTATTCCCTTCTGGGCACGGGGCCGTGTTTCTAAAAACATGGGGTCGTGCCCAATGTCCAGTCCTTCTATATATTGCAAACACACTTCACCATTCCATTCATACCAAACAAAGATATTTCACATGGATAACAGAAGGATGGAGTGGAGGCCAGTGAGAAAATTCAAAAATAGTGAGAACTCGGCATCTCTCCCCCAAAAATTTGTAAGGCCTCAAAGTATGATTAGGGACAAAGTTGAAAGTAATATCCATGCGGAAGCCCGCTTAGTCAAACTAACTAACAAAGTCGAACCACTGAGGTTCGAGAGTTTCCACGTCATCAAAATTCACAATAGGGAAATCGACTTCAAACTCAATTTCCTTAACCGTGAAATGGGAAAGCTCAACAAAAAGCTCCGAAGTTTTGGGCCACACATTCAAGACCTGTTCGGGAATGGTGGTCTTTAGTGGTTTCAAGTAGGAAAAACCTTGTTTTTTGTAACGATTCCGACGAAACCCGGTATACCCTAACCGGTAGACGATAGTTACGTCATATTTAATGTCGGGTACATGAGTTACCATAGTAATTATACAAGAATACATGGTTCACTGTATTGATTGTACGTGAATATATAATTCATCGTATTGAATATGCGATTAATCGATCGATAGTTATTGAAACCCGAACGAATCGAGGGTTCAATTATAGACGAGATATATGATATTTAGTGACGTTTACGAAGTACTAAAGCTTCGGGATAAGTGAATTAAAGCACAGAAAAAGAATTTCGATTTAATGGTACGTCGGTACATTAAACGAAACCTTTAATACCAAACCGAGCAAGAGATGATCAATCAAGCCGAAAAAGATGCGCGATAATTAATGATATGATGTTTTAAGTTAATAAATGTCATGGTTTAAGTTTTTAAAGTTTTTAAATCGGTTTTATATAAATTTCATTTTTAAGCCGAAAAACGACCGTTTTAACCTCGTTTTAAGCCGAATTAGACATTTAACCGAAAAACGAACTGAACCAGATTATCCAAAACATTATCCGGATATCCGAAATCCAAACATGTGGCCTAGAATGGAGAGGTGGGTCCCACCCCACCCCCCTAAGAGTTCCGATCGGATTGGGGAAAACCCCATAGCCCTTTATTTCTTTTTTTTCATCCAACAAATCAACATCCATCTCTTCCTCTCAAGATCATTATCCAAAACCGAGATTTTGTAGCAAAAAACAAGGTAAATAATCGAGTTAATCATGTTTTCATCTTCGTTTCTTGAGTTTATGTGCAAGAAAATGAGGTTTCAATGATGAAAACCGATTCTTGCATGATCAAGTGATATATACGGGTTATACAAGGGATCTTGGTCCAAGAAAGGAGTTAAACGAACCAAAAACGAATTTTTACGGTTTAAACTTTAGTTTTTGATTCATAACCGAAACTATAGTGTAAGAGGCTTGATCGTGAGTGTAACTTGCTTGGTATTGTGGTATGTTGGTTGTAGGTTCTGTATTTAGTGGTAGATAAGGCGGAAAAACGAGTTTGTAGCTTGTATTGGCGGAAAACGAAAGGTATATTCGGTTTATGTTCGGTTTTGGAGATTTGGACATATTGTGATGTGTTTAGAGTTAGGTCATGAAATTTTACAAGGATGTTCTATACATGAAAATAAGAGTTCTGTGGATTTTTGGTAATTTTTGGATAAAGGATGAATATTTGGTGAATTTAATGCTCGGTTTTGGCTAAAAATGGTGAAAAATAGTTAAATATCATGAAAAATTATGTAAAATTGCAGATAAGCTTTTTATATCATTTATAAGTCACACACAAAATTTGAGGTCAGTTGGAGAAGTCTAAGTAGGCTTTTCGGTTAAACGAGTTCTTAGGTTTTCTAGCTCGGATTTAGTGAAAATGGCATGTAAAAGAAGATTTTGGTTCTGGAAAAATTACAGGGGACTATGGAGATAGCAGGGGACATCCAGGAGAAATTTGGGATTTTTCTAAGATTTTTTGTTATTTACGACATATTTAGTGTTTAAATGGTGTTTAAAAATAGATAAATAAATTTTAAATATAAAAATTAATTCTGGAAATATTTTTATTAAATTCCCCACTGTCAAAAAGTCATTTGTGAAAAATTTCAAGATCCGAGATTAAACGGATAATTATTTGTGCAAAAACAAACTTTTAAAGCTTAAAACGAGTAAACCGGTAAAGCTCGCTTAAACGAGCTGACTGGTGTATAAAAACCCTAAAAATGGACTATTTTCATATAAATGAGTTAAACAAGTAAAAATAAATCATCCGAAAATAATTCGGATGATTTGAGTAATTTTTGTCCGATTTAACAGTTTCTGGTACGCTAAAGACGGAAACGGGTCCCGCGGCCAATCGGGGCGTCTAAACCGAGCTATAATTTCACATCTCTAATTAAATTATCAGTCAACGACAACTTTCGGGTCGTGTGTGACAAAACTCATTTTTGAAACGTAAAAACGGATAACCGTGCTAGGCACGCAAAACGAGGAAAACGAATTAATAGAAATGTTGACTATTGAACTCTAAACGATATCACAATCTGAGTCCGGAGAAGTGTTTCTGGGTTAACATTGCCCCCGGAATGGGTACAGTACTGGGTTAACAGTGTCCCCAGATGTACCGGTTGATACAGTTAAAGATTGTATAAACAATAATGGTATAATAACGATCGTAGGGATCATATTACAGATTGGACGTGTTAACTGATAATGATTGTTGTTACCTGCTTGCATGTGCTAAGGTGAGTTTCACGAGCCCCTTTTTCTGAATTGTTTTAAAATATTTTCCCGGGACGGAAGCATGTTACTATTGAAATGTTTAAGTACATACTGAACGCATGGATTTGCGTGTATTTATAAATATTTGATTGTACGGGAATCGTACGGAATGGGTACAGTACTGGGTTAACAGTGTCCCCAGATGTCCCTAGAAGTGTTTCCGGGTTAACATTGCCCCCGGAGTGGGTACAATACTGGGTTAACAGTGTCCCCAGATGTCCCTAGAAGTGTTTCCGGGTTAACATTGCCCCCGGAATGGGTACAGTACTGGGTTAACAGTGTCCCCAGATAATATTATATTATGATATTGATTTATCAAGGTTTACTCAAATTGTGAAACTCACCAACTATTCGTAGTTGACCCGTTTTCTCACATGCTTTTCAGGTACAACTAAGATGAGGTGATTGCTTACGTGCTAAGTGCTTGATGTGTGTAAGATTTGCGTGCGGGATGTTAGGATACATTATAATAAATAGAATTATGTATCGTATTGTATGATGTGTGTATCACCTAGACGGTAATGAAATACAAGATAATGTAATTTGAAGTATATTAATGCATTCAGTTTTCTTTATAAACAATGTGGTTGATATCAGAGGTGTCTGTTGCATCCCGTTTACGTTTCCGCTGCGGTTACGGGGTGTTACAGAACTTGGTATCAGAGCCATTGGTTATAAAGATTTAGGATGTATTTAAAAGATACCTAAAATATAACCAGTAGCTCAAGTATTATAGGATCTGAATATCAACTAGTAATTTATAGTGACGAGATCTGGATGAACTTGGATGGACAAGTGAGTTATTATGGTCCGGAACATAATAACAGACTTGTCCGCACGAGGGAGTTCAGGGGAAGTCACGGGGTACATTAATAGGTAAAATTGGCAACATATGTGTAACACCCCGTAACCGCAGCGGAAACGTAAACGGGATGCAATAGACACATCTGATATCAACAGCATTGCTTATAAAGAAAACACCACTACATTAATTCACACCATATTACATTGTTCTGAGTTTAGTTATCGTCTAGGCGATAGCACATAAGTTTTACCAACTGTACATTAATATAGTTAATACAAAAAGATCATTAAGCTTCCACAAAAAAAGCACGCATCATCAAGCATGTAGCAATTATTCCAGTTTGGGAGTACCTAAAAAGCATGTAAAAAAAACGGGTCAACTACGAATAGTTGGTGAGTTTCACTAATTTAAACAAAATGACAAATCATTATAATAATCATATATTAGCGAGGTAATATGCTGAGCCCACAAGTGAAACCTCTGGGGACACTGTTAACACAGTACTGTACCCATTCCGGGGGCAATGTTAACCCAGAAACACTCCTATGGACTTCTGGGGACACTGTTAACCCAGTTCGGTACACATTCCGGGGGCAATGTTAACCCAGAAACACTTCTAGAGATATCTGGGGACACTGTTAACCCAGCACTGTACCCATTCCGTACGAATCCCGTACAATCAAATATTTATAAATACACGCAAATCCATGCGTTCAGTATGTACTTAAACATTTCAATAATAATAACATGCTTTCCGCCCCGGGAAAATATTTAAAAACAGTTCAGAAAAAGGGGCTCGTGAAACTTACCTTATCGCAAGCAGTAACACAGTATGTGAGCTATTAATCCGGATCTGTAATACGATCCCTAAATTCGTTACTATACAATCACTATTAATATAACTTTAACCGTGTTAACCGGTACATCTGGGGACACTGTTATCCCAGTACTGTAACCGTTCCGGGGGCAATGTTATCCCAGAAACACTTCTGCGGACTCAGATTGTGATATCGTTTAGAGTTCATTAGTCAAAATTACCATTAGTCGTTTTTCCCGTTTTGCGTGCTTAGCACAATTATCCGTTTTTACGTTTCAAAGATGAGTTTGGTCACACCCGACTCGAAAATAGTTGTTGATTGATAATTTAGTTAAAGTTGTGAAATTAGAGCTCGGTTTAGACGCCCCGATTGGCCGCGGGACCCGTTTCCGTCTTTAATGCACCTGAAACTGTTAAATCGGGTAAAAATTACTCAAATCATCCGAATTATTTTCGGATGATTCATTTTGACTTACTTAACTCAATTATATGAAATTAGTTTATTTTTCGAGTTTTTATACACCAGTCAGCTCGCTTAGTCGAACTTTACCGGTTTACGCGATTTAAGCCTTAAAAGTCTGTTTTTATCTTCTTTTTAGCACAAATAATTATCTGTTTAGTCTCGGATCTTGAAATTTTGCACAAATCACTTTTTGTCAGTGGGGATTTTTATAAAAATATTTCCAGAGTTAATTTTTATATTTAAAATTTATTTATCTATTTTTAAACACCATTTAAACACTAAATATTTCGTAAATACCAAACGATCTTATAAAAATCCCAAATTTTTCCTGGATGACCCCTGCCATCCACATAGTCCCCTGTAATTTTTCCAGAACCAAAATCTCATTTTACATGCCAATTTCACTAAAACCGAGCTAGAAAACCCTAGAACTCGTTTAACCGAAAAGCCTACTTAGAATTTTCCAAATGACCTCAAATTTTGTGTGTGACTCATACATGTTATAAAAAGCGTATTTGAAATTTTCCAGAATTTTTCATGATATTTAACTATTTTTCACCATTTTTGGCCAAAACCGAGCATTAAATTCACCAAATATTAATCCTTTGTCCAAAAATTACTAATAATTCACAGAACTCATATTTTCATATGTCTAACACCTCTGTAAAATTTCATGACCTAACTCTAAACGAGTCACAATCTGTCCAAAACTTAATCATCACACAAAAACCGAACTACCTTGTGTTTCTAGCTTCAAATGGCAAGGATCTCGCTTTCTAGCCTTTGCTATCAACTAGATACAACACCTACAAGCACAATAACACCACACCAAGAAAGTTACACCCACAATCAAGCCATTTCTTTCATGGTTTCGGTTATGATATAAAAACAAAGATTTAACCGTAAAAATTCGTTTTTGGTTCGTTTAACCCCTTTCTTGGGCCAAGATCCCTTGTATAACTTGTATACATCACTTGATCATGCAAGAATCGGTTCCATCTCGGGTTTTCACCCTTTTTCACTTGGAAACCTCATTTTCTTGCAAGAACACTCAAGAAACGAAGATAACACGTACATAACACGATCTTTACCTTGTTTTTCTTGCTAGAACTCTCGGTTTTTAGATTATGAACTTGAGAGAAATGAAGATTGTTGAGTTGTGTTTTTAAAAAAAAGAATAAGGTTATGGGGTTGAACCCCTTTGTGCCGATCGGACATAAGGTGAGGTGGGGTGGGACCCACCTCTCCATTTCTAACCACATATTCAGATTTCTGTAATCTGGATAATCTGGTTCAGTTCGTTTTTCGGTTAAATGTTTAATTCGGCTTAAAACGAGCCTAAAACGGTCGTTTTTCGGCTTAAAAATGAAATTTATATAAAACCGATTTAAAAACTTTAAAAAACTTAAACCATGACATTTATTAACTTAAAACATCATATTATTAGTAATTGCGCATCTTTTTCGGCTTGATCGATCGTCTCTTGCTTGGTTCGGTATTAAAGGTTTCGTTTAATGTACCGACGTACCATTAATCGAAATTTCTTTTTCTGTGCTTTAATTCACTTATCCCGAAGCTTTAACACTTCGTAAACATCACTAAATATTATGTATCTCGTCTATAATGTATCCCCGATTCGTTCGGGCTTCAATAACCGTTAATCGATTAATCGTACTTCCAATACGATTAACTGTATAATCGAGTATAATCCATAATGTGAATCATACATACTCGTATAAACGCATTATAATTCATATATTCATTATCAAATAACACATAAATAGTATATACCGGCTAGGGTATACCTGAATTTGCCGGAATCATTACATTCTCCCCCCGTAAAAGAAATTTCGTCCTCGAAATTTTACGCGTCAACTACTTCCTTTTGAGGAAATAGATAGGGGTATTTCTTCCGGAATTCGTCCTTTCGTTCCCATGTATATTCTGGGCCTCGTTGCGAATTCCATCTAACTTTGACCAACGAAATCTTATTGTGTCTAAGTTGCTTGATTTTCCCGTCTACTATTTCTATGGGTTCCTCTACGAAATTGAGCTTATCACTTATTTGGACACCCTCTAGAGGTAACACCGATGTCTCATCCGCCAGACATCTTTTCAAGTTCGATACGTGAAACACGTTGTGAACTGCACTCAGTTCATCGGGTAGTTCTAATCGGTACACTACGGAACCGATTTTTGCAGTAATATTGAAGGGTCCAATATATCTCGGGGCTAACTTCCCCGCCTTTCCAAATCTGACTACACCCTTCCAAGGTGATACTTTCAAATACACTTTATCACATTTCTCAAATGACAACGGTTTTCTATGGGTATCGGCATAACTCTTCTGCCGATCCCGCGCGGCCTTCAGATTGTTCCTAATTTCAAGGATTTTGCTGGTCGTTTCCTGGACCAGGTCTGATCTAATAACCTGAGTGTCACCCACTTCAGTCCAGCAGAGTGGTGATCGGCACTTCCGACCATACAATGCTTCGTAAGGCGCTGCCTTTATACTGCTATGGTAACTGTTATTATAGGAAAATTCAACGAGTGGGAGATGTTGATCCCAATTTCCCTTAAATCCAGTACACACGCACGAAGCAAATCCTCCAGAGTTTGGATGGTCCGCTCAGACTGACCATCGGTCTGAGGGTGGTAGGCTGTGCTTAAATCAATGCGCGTTCCCAGCGCTTCTTGTACAGCTTGCCAAAGATTGGAGGTGAAATGGCTATCCCGATCGGAGATGATCGAGATGGGTATCCCATGACGAGACACAATTTCATTTATATAAATCTGCGCAAGTCTCTCAGTGTTATTATTATTTCTAATCGGGATAAAATGTGCCGATTTGGTTAATCGATCCACGATTACCCAAATTGCATCATGTCCTCGGGACGTTTTAGGAAGATGTGTCACAAAATCCATCGTGATTTGCTCCCACTTCCATTCGGGAATTTCTGGTTGTTGTAACATTCCCGAGGGTTTCTGGTGCTCTGCCTTAACTCTCGCACAAGTCGTACATTTACCGACATACGTTGCGATATCCTTTTTCATACCCGGCCACCAGTAGAACTCCTTCACATCCTTGTACATCTTATCCGATCCCGGATGTATGGAATATTTTGATCTATGCGCTTCGTCCATGATTAATTCACGAAGATCATGGAGGGTCGGGATCCAAGCCCGATTTTTGTAATAGAGAATTTCGTCCACGCGCTGTTCGAAATTCTTCTCATTGCCGTAAAGTCCCTCCTTTTCCAATTGTTCCTCTTTCAACGCCTCACGTTGAGCGACTCGAATCAGGTCCGAAAGGTTCGACTGGACTATCATCCCCAGCGCTCGCACTCGCAATGGCTTAACCCGATCTTTCCTACTCAAGGCATCAGCTACAACGTTAGCCTTGCCGGGGTGATAACGGATGTCACAGTCATAATCGCTCAACAACTCGACCCATCTTTGTTGCCTCATATTCAGTTCTTTCTGATCGAATATGTGTTGCAAACTTTTATGATCGGTGAAGATGGTGCACTTCGTACCGTAGAGATAATGTCTCCAGATTTTAGGTGCGAAGATAACCGCTCCCAGTTCTAAGTCGTGAGTAGTGTAATTTTTCTCGTGTACTTTTAACTGTCGGGAAACATAGGCTATAACCTTATTATTCTGCATCAACACGCATCCTAACCCTCTACGCGATGCGTCACAATACGCGACAAAACCATCGTCTCCATCGGGGAGACTTAAAATCGGCGCTTGGCACAATTTTTGCTTTAACGTTTGAAACGCCGTCTCCTGCTCTTCTCCCCATTCATACCTTCGATCCTTTTGAGTCAGGAGAGTTAAAGGTTGGGCGGTGCTGGAAAAGTTCTCTATGAATCGACGATAATATCCAGCCAAGCCTAAGAATTGGCGGATTTCCTTTGGCGTTTTAGGCGCTTGCCAATTCTTAATTGCTTCAATCTTACTCGGATCAACGTGTATTCCTTGATGGTTTACAACGTGACCGAGGAATTGCACTTCCTGTAACCAGAAGTTACACTTGGAGAATTTTGCATACAACTTCTCCTGATTCAGAAGCTCTAAAATTATTCTTAAGTGTTGCTCGTGCTCTTATTTACTTTTCGAGTAAATCAAAATATCGTCAATAAACAAGATGACGAATTTGTCGAGATAGGGTTTACAGACTCGATTCATGAGGTCCATGAACACTGCCGGTGCATTTGTTAACCCGAAAGGCATAACTAAGAACTCGTAATGGCCGTAGCGAGTCCGGAATGCGGTTTTTGGGATATCTTCTTCCTGAATTCTAACCTGATGGTATCCCGATTTAAGATAGATTTTTGAGAAATAGCTCGCACCTTGCAGCTGGTCAAACAGGTCAATTCGCGGAAGAGGGTACCTATTTTTGATTGTTAACTTGTTCAACTCCCTGTAATCAATGCACATTCTAAGGCTCCCGTCCTTCATTTTCACGAATAATACAGGTGCACCCCACGGGGAATAACTAGGACGTATAAATCCTTTATCCAACAATTCTTGCAACTGATTGGATAATTCTTGCATCTCGGACGGTGCAAGTCGGTAGGGTGCTTTAGCAACAGGGCCAGCTTGAGGTATTAAATCGATTCTGAATTCGACCTGTCGGGTTGGCGGTAATCCAGGAAGTTCTTCTGGGAAAACTTGTGGAAATTCGCGTACCACCGGGATATCATCCACCCGTTTCTCCTCAGAATCTGTGACCGTCAAGCTTGCTAGATACGCCACACATCCCTGGCGTATATATTTTAACACTTTGAGATGGGATATAACTGGTATCATTGTGCCTGACTTCTCTCCTTGCACTAACACCTCTTCGTCATCCGACACCCAGATCTTGACGATTTTCTTTTCACAGTTTATTTCCACTTTGTTACGTGCTAACCAATCCATTCCCACTATCACGTCAAAACTACCTAATTCTACCGGTAATAAGTCAATCAGGAAGGATTGATCGTTCAGAATAAAAGGGCAATTCCGAACTATCTGATTAACTATCATGGTTTTACCGTTAGCGACTTCTACGGTGTAAGGTTCTATGGTTTCACTAATCGGAAGGTTTGCTATCGATAGGAAATTAACAGAGACAAAACTTCTATCGGCGCCTATATCAAATAATACAGAAGCGTAATGATCAGAGACGAGGAATGTACCTGTCACTACGCTGGGGTCCTGGCGTGCTTCGTTCGCCCCCATCACGAATGCTCGGCCTCTCGCCGGATTGGACGACGATGCCTGACCCATGGTTAGCCTCCCATTTCCTCCCTGGTTCAGCTTCGGGCAGTTTCTCTTGAAGTGATCCGTGCTGCCGTATTCAAAGCAAGCACGGCTGGTGGTCATCATTTGGTTTCCTTGAGGGTTTGGTTGTCGGGCTGGTTGGGTCCTAAATAGCTGCGCACGGATAGGTTGCGGTTGTCGGTTCAGATTGTTCAGGTTTGTCTTACATCTCGGTGCGTAGTGCCCATCCCTGCCACACCGATGGCACACTACTCCCCTGCACTCGCCACCATGCTGGTAACCGCATTTTCCACACCTAGGAAACGTCCTTGTTTGCGGTTCCTGCCTTCCGCCTGAACTAGTCATGGCGTAGTTCTGGGCAGCGGGCCGAGCACGTTTATTTTGTTGCTTCTCCTGGATCCTATTGTCATACGTACCTCGCTTTCCCCCAGCAGACTCTCCTGCCACCTTCAGTGACCCAATCCTCACGAAATCGTATGTGACGATACCAGCTTGCGTCACCGCACCCTCAAACGTCTGGTGTCCCTCAGCGTTGACTATACTCCTTACTACTGGAGTTAGTCCCCATATATAACGCTCAACCCTCTTTGACTCTGGGGTGACCAACCATGGCACCAATCGTGACAACTCATTAAATCGGTTCGTATAACCCAAGTGGTCTGCCCCCTGCATCTCCAGGTTCCACAATTCGTTTTCTAACTTCTGCAGTTCGTTTTTCGGACAGAAATGTTCCAGCACAAGGGCCTTGAGTTCTGCCCAGGTCATGCGGTTTGTCGCTGCCTGACCGCGAGTCTGCACTATTGTGTTCCACCATGTCAAGGCATGGTCCGTGAACGTGCAGGTAGCATACTTAACAACATAATCCTCAGGGCAGTTACTGATGTTCACAACCGACTCTATTTTCTCAATCCACTTAACCAACCCATTGGGTCCCTCAGACCCGCTAAATTCTAGGGGCTTGCACAACATGAAATCTTTAATTGAACATCCCTTTGTTGCAGGAGTCGGTTCAGTGCGGTTCGTTTCAACACTAGGTATATGGCCTTTACTGTCTGTAACGACCACCCTAGGCGGTGCGTCATTACTCGGAATCGGGTTATCGTTCGGTGGAGGATTAACATTTTGTTCCCCATCATTATTGGTGGTCGTTTGATTGCTCGCAGGGCCTGGATTGGTCGTATTGTTAATACTGGCGGCGATGCGCGATACAATATCCGGTATCGCCGCCTCTAACTGCCGAGCAATCAGACGATTCACATCCACTTCTGACATTTGAGCTGACCGTTTTGGTGCCATTCTACACAACATTAAGAAAATACATATAATTAATACAATTTCCAATCTCAACACACAACACATATTCCATTCATTAATAAACATTAGTACATATTACATAAGCATCAGTACACATTTCATAAACATCAGCCCATAGATCAAGTTTTCATACATCGGTCCTACATCGGCATCATTTCGACATAATCCGCTATGGGTCAGTGCTTGAATGATACACCAAAAGTATCTAAAATGATATTCCCAAAAAAAAGAGACCCCCTATGGGCTAGTGGCTGTACTATAACTACCCAAGGTTCACTCTATGTTAGCATCGCCACTGACTGCTTACACAGAGTATCAAAAAGCGGACCCGGACTACTACCATCCTAACATGACTAAACATGGTGGTATACCAACCACACCATCACTGCCACCATCACCACTAACACCGCCATCAAACCCCGGATCCGTGTCTCCATCCGGTCAATCATCCACTGGGAGTATGCACCCTCCCTCCTCAGCTGGCCAATCCCGTACTGGCTGTCCAGTACGCAGTCCGCCAAGTGATTCCTCCTCTGAATACCCACCGTCAAAGCGACGGTGTGATCAACCACCTGCTCATGGAGCACTCGAAGCCATGCAGACTCGGAGGAGGGACGCTCATCCCTCTCCAGCCTAGGGGTACCCCACACGGGTGGAGGCACAGGCTCAGGCAGGAGGCGGGAGGACTCGCCCCTGTGGTAAGTGGGTCTGGGTGGGGTAGAGGTAGGTGGGACATAAGGGACACTGATCCGCGCCGTGAGGCGGGGACCGGGTCTGGGAGGGGTAGGGGTGACCTGTGGTGCGGGTGGGGTGGGGGATCTGGCAACCCTAGCAGGGGAGGACAAGCTAGCACTCCTATGGCTAGTCTCAGTAGTCTCAGTGCTGGATGCTAAGCGTAAGCTCCTAGAGTTCCCGGAACTGGCCTCCTCCGGGTCCTCTTCCATGGACAAACTTCGAGACCTCGACATCTTTACCTGTACACAAGTTAGCAAACATATAGTTCCTTCCATGATGTAAATCACAATTAATATACACATATTTATACAACTTTGCCACATAAAAATATTATCATATACTTACACGTATGTTGCCGGTTTTACCTATTAGTGTTCCCCGTGACTTCCCCTGAATTCCCTCGTGTGGACAAGTCTGTTATTATGTTCCGGACCATAATAACTCACTTGTCCATCCAAGTTCATCCAGATCTCGTCACAATAAATTATTAGTTGATATTCAGATCCTATAATACTTGAGCTACTGGTTATATTTTAGGTATCTTTTAAAGACGTCCTAATTCTTTATAATCAATGGCTCTGATACCAAGTTCTGTAACACCCCGTAACCGCAGCGGAAACGTAAACGGGATGCAACAGACACATCTGATATCAACAGCATTGCTTATAAAGAAAACACCACTACATTAATTCACACCATATTACATTGTTCTGAGTTTAGTTATCGTCTAGGCGATAGCACATAAGTTTTACCAACAGTACATTAATATAGTTAATACAAAAAGATCATTAAGCTTCCACAAAAAAAAGCACGCATCATCAAGCATGTAGCAATTATTCCAGTTTGGGAGTACCTAAAAAGCATGTAAAGAAAACGGGTCAACTACGAATAGTTGGTGAGTTTCACTAATTTAAACAAAATGACAAATCATTATAATAATCATATATTAGCGAGGTAATATGCTGAGCCCACAAGTAAAACCTCTGGGGACACTGTTAACACAGTACTGTACCCATTCCGGGGGCAATGTTAACCCAGAAACACTCCTAGGGACTTCTGGGGACACTGTTAACCCAGTTCGGTACACATTCCGGGGGCAATGTTAACCCAGAAACACTTCTAGAGATATCTAGGGACACTGTTAACCCAGCACTGTACCCATTCCGTACGAATCCCGTACAATCAAATATTTATAAATACACGCAAATCCATGCGTTCAGTATGTACTTAAACATTTCAATAATAATAACATGCTTTCCGCCCCGGGAAAATATTTAAAAACAGTTCAGAAAAAGGGGCTCGTGAAACTTACCTTATCGCAAGCAGTAACACAGTATGTGAGCTATTAATCCGGATCTGTAATACGATCCCTAAATTCGTTACTATACAATCACTATTAATATAACTTTAACCGTGTTAACCGGTACATCTGGGGACACTGTTATCCCAGTACTGTAACCGTTCCGGGGGCAATGTTATCCCAGAAACACTTCTACGGACTCAGATTGTGATATCGTTTAGAGTTCATTAGTCAAAATTACCATTAGTCGTTTTTCCCGTTTTGCGTGCCTAGCACAATTATCCGATTTTACGTTTCAAAGATGAGTTTGGTCACACCCGACTCGAAAATAGTTGTTGATTGATAATTTAGTTAAAGTTGTGAAATTAGAGCTCGGTTTAGACGCCACGATTGGCCGCGGGACCCGTTTCCGTCTTTAATGCACCTGAAACTGTTAAATCGGGTAAAAATTACTCAAATCATCCGAATTATTTTCGGATGATTCATTTTGACTTACTTAACTCAATTATATGAAATTAGTTTATTTTTCGAGTTTTTATACACCAGTCAGCTCGCTTAGTCGAACTTTACCGGTTTACGCGATTTAAGCCTTAAAAGTCTGTTTTTATCTTCTTTTTAGCACAAATAATTATCCGTTTAGTCTCGGATCTTGAAATTTTGCACAAATCACTTTTTGACAGTGGGGATTTTTATAAAAATATTTCCAGAGTTAATTTTTATATTTAAAATTTATTTATCTATTTTTAAACACCATTTAAACACTAAATATTTCGTAAATACCAAACGATCTTAGAAAAATCCCAAATTTTTCCTGGATGACCCCTGCCATCCACATAGTCCCCTGTAATTTTTCCAGAACCAAAATCTCATTTTACATGCCAATTTCACTAAAACCGAGCTAGAAAACCCTAGAACTCGTTTAACCGAAAAGCCTACTTAGAATTTTCCAAATGACTTCAAATTTTGTGTGTGACTTATACATGTTATAAAAAGCGTATTTGAAATTTTCCAGAATTTTTCATGATATTTAACTATTTTTCACCATTTTTGGCCAAAACCGAGCATTAAATTCACCAAATATTCATCCTTTGTCCAAAAATTACTAATAATTCACAGAACTCATATTTTCATATGTCTAACACCTCTGTAAAGTTTCATGACCTAACTCTAAACGAGTCACAATCTGTCCAAAACTTAATCATCACACAAAAACCGAACTACCTTGTGTTTCTAGCTTCAAATGGCAAGGATCTCGCTTTCTAGCCTTTGCTATCAACTAGATACAACACCTACAAGCACAATAACACCACACCAAGCAAGTTACACCCACAATCAAGCCATTTCTTTCATGGTTTCGGTTATGATATAAAAACAAAGATTTAACCGTAAAAATTCGTTTTTGGTTCGTTTAACCCCTTTCTTGGACCAAGATCCCTTGTATAACTCGTATACATCACTTGATCATGCAAGAATCGGTTCCATCTCGGGTTTTCACCCTTTTTCACTTGGAAACCTCATTTTCTTGCAAGAACACTCAAGAAACGAAGATAACACGTACATAACACGATCTTTACCTTGTTTTTCTTGCTAGAACTCTCGGTTTTTAGATTATGAACTTGAGAGAAATGAAGATTGTTGAGTTGTGTTTGTAAAAAAAAGAATAAGGTTATGGGGTTGAACCCCTTTGTGCCGATCGGACATAAAGTGAGGTGGGGTGGGACCCACCTCTCCATTTCTAACCACATATTCAGATTTCTGTAATCTGGATAATGTTTTGGATAATCTGGTTCAGTTCATTTTTCGGTTAAATGTTTAATTCGGCTTAAAACGAGGCTAAAACAGTCGTTTTTCGGCTTAAAAATGAAATTTATATAAAACCGATTTAAAAACTTTAAAAAATTTAAACCATGACATTTATTAACTTAAAACATCATATTATTAGTAATTGCGCATCTTTTTCGGCTTGATCGATCGTCTCTTGCTTGGTTCGGTATTAAAGGTTTCGTTTAACGTACCGACGTACCATTAATCGAAATTTCTTTTTCTGTGCTTTAATTCACTTATCCCGAAGCTTTAACACTTCGTAAACATCACTAAATATTATGTATCTCGTCTATAATGTATCCCCGATTCGTTCGGGCTTCAATAACCGTTAATCGGTTAATCGTACTTCCAATACGATTAACTGTATAATCGAGTATAATCCATAATGTGAATCATACATACTCGTATAAACGCATTATAATTCATATATTCATTATCAAATAACACATAAATAGTATATACCGGCTAGGGTATACCTGAATTTGCCGGAATCGTTACAATATGTGTAAAGTATATAATATTATTTATACGTGCTAATGTGTGTATATATATATGTACATATCTTGTGGGTACATATACTGAGAAATAAGACCCGGATAGGGAACCAGGGGATGCTGAAAATTTCTAGAGCATCGGTTGATGGTAAGTCTGACTTATCGGGCCATTGTTATGATAGTACTAAGTTAGATCTTCCGTTTGACATTAACCAGAAATATCTTGTAACCGTCACTCCGAACCAAAATTGATGAATCCCTTACCCTACCAACACCGGTACCGTATATTCTAATAACCCCTATGTTCTCCCGAACCGACGACCCTCATGTACGGACGGACCTGTACGTGAACCCATTCTTATTCCGTTAAAAAAAAAAATTCATAATAAATGAACAGATAAAAATAATATATAGAAATATATATGGGTATTTCTCACTCTCAAACATATGAGCCATACCACCTCCAGATCGAGAATTACCGATTTTAGCGAACCTAGAACGCCTGAGGACATTGACTGAACAAGTGATAGAGTTTCCCATAATAGTAATTGATAATATTTGAAGGCAACATGGATTGCGCGATTACCTTGAACCTTGCAACTCCCTATGTTAACCTTACATCCGTTAGATGCCTATACCCATGTATACTCGAATAGAATGATTACCCATACACAAAGAGGTGTTGGAATCATTATAGCATAGTTGGTTGTTCGTTCGTAGGTGGTATACCGTGTATGCCGAATATACGAATGGACACGAATATTATAACTCCGTGGTACGTAATCGCTTGGTGCTCACGGTGAGCATGTAACGGTTATGTTGACATGCAGAAGGATATTGAAATCAAGCATATAAAACATTAATCTCGGTTGAGAAAGATCTATATGTCAGTTGGTGACAAGGGTTATGGAACATATTTAAACGTTAACCGACGTCAGGTTAAGCCCATATGTTATTATATTTGTGGGACATATATACTAGATACTGGTATGTGTAATATGTATGATAATATTTGGTGTGTATGTTTACCTGTTGTTATGATTGAGCTGGTAACGAGTTAAACGGTGAGATTAATATTGATTACTGCGTACGGGATGAGTATGGCAGAATGACATAAAAAGAGTAACTCCAATGATGGAGATTGATATGATTCAGTTGATTGCTCAAAGATAGCAGATGACGATACCGAATGTCGTATCACAGATCACTGCTAGTGTTGATGCAAATGTGATCGCAGAATTTATAAATCGAGCAATCACATGAATATGAATATTTCAATTCTTAGTGGTATTACTAAGAGTGATAATGTCCCACCGAATACTATTATGACTACAAGTATTAGTTATAAACTAAACTTGAATAGTAGTCGTAATGAATTAGATCCGGTATGAAGGATATGTTTATCGGTTGTGTTAAGGGGATTATTAATAGTTTACTGATGGTAAAGGGAGGGATAGATTAGTGAGTGGATAGAAAAGATCGAAACGGTTAAGGATATTGGTAAGAGTCTAGAACATTGTGTAGTGAAATACGCTACAGATATGTTGGTAGATTATGTTGTATCGTGATGGAACACGATGGTACAAAATTATAGTTAGAAAATTTTTGCTCAGATGATATGGTCAGGACTTAAAATTCTTATGCTAGAGCACTTTTATTCGAGTAATTAAGTTCAGAGATTGGAAACTGAGCTATGGAAGATTGAAATGTTGTGTGCTGATCACTTAGATCACGCTAATCGTTTGAAGGAATTGTCATGTCTGGTAACATGGCTAAATACTCCTGAAACTAAGCGAAGTGAGCGCTATATTGGGGACTAACTCCGTCGATAGGGAGTATAGTCAATCCTGTAAAATATACAACCTTTGGAAGGGTTGTGTCGCAAGCCAGCATTGATATATTTGACTCTATGGGAAGCGGAATGGAAGGACGTTAGGTGAGACGTCGAGTGTTAAAGAAGAGAAATGATAAAGGTATAGTGCAAGATAGGCTTTAAAATAAGTAGGTATGTCCTACAACCCAGAATTATACTAAGACTAGTTCTGGTGTGAAAACATGAACCGCATGAAGGGTCCTCCCCTAAATGTGGAATATATGGTTATCGGCAGGAATAAGAATGTCGAGTGACAGTAGGCCACAGGTGTGGTAAAGATGGACGTAATGCCCCAATTGTAGGACCAATTGAAGCCATGTGAACCGGCGACCCCAACCCATTCGTGTACAACCACTCCGAACCCAACAACTTCAATAACAATCCATCCAAAGAAATCAAATTATGCCAAACAGTTGTAATTGCTATGAATGTGGCAGTACAGAACGTTTCAAGAGAAACTGCCCAAAGTTGAACTAAGGTGTCGTTGGAAGACGAGCCTCATGACAAGCATCAACCTCTGATCAAGTAAGGAGCCGAGCTTTTGTGAGTAATTCGAATAAAGCACATCATGATCCAAAGGTGGTATTAAGTATGTTGTAGTTTTAAATCAATAGGCTTCAGTGATATTTTTACGGTCGCCGATAGAAGTTAGTTTTTGTTAACCTTTTACCATTTGGAAGGATACCGATTAGTGAAACTATAGAACCCTATACTATAGAATCGCTAACGGTAAACCCCTAACGGTTAACTAAATTGTTCGGAATTGTCCTATTATTTTTAACGATTAACATTTCCTTATTGACCTACGACCAGTAAAAATAAGAAGTTTTGACGTAATAGTTAACATGGATTGGCTAACTCAACATGAAGCTGAAATTAAATATGAAAAGAATATGATTAGAAGCTCTCCTTCGGACGATGAAGCGATTAGATACAGAGAAAAGTGTACGGTATTATGTTACCACTCTAATCTCATCTTGAGATGTTAAAATATTTACGACAAGAAGACGTAGTGTATCTAACAAACGCGATTGCCAAAGTATTTAAAAGAAAACATATAGAAGATGTTTCGGTGATACGTGAATATCCAGAAGTTTTCCCAGAAGAACTTCCTGGGTTACCGCCAACCCGACAGGTCGAATTCAGGATCGATTTAATACCTCAAGCTGGCCCTGTTGCTAAAGCATCTTACCGACTTGCATCAACTGAAATGCAAGAATTATTGGATAAGGTTTTATACGACCTAGTTAGTCACCCTGGGGTGCACCAGTGTTATTTGGGAAATGAAGGACGGAAGTGTTAGGATATGTGTTGATTAGGGAGAATTGAATAAAGTGACGATCAAGAATAGGTATTCACTTCTTCGAAGTGAATGATCTGTTTAACCAACTGCAAGGGGCGATTTATTCTTAGAAAATTGATCTTAGATATAGTTATCACCAAATGAAAAATCCAAGAGGAGGACGTTGCAACAACAGCGTTTCGGACTCGCTACGGCCATTATGAATTCTTAGTTATGCCTTTCGGGCTAACAAATGCGCCGGCAGCATTCATGGAACTCATGAACCGAGTCTGTAAACTTTATTTTGACAAATTTGTCATAACATTCATTGATGATATTTTGATATATTCGCAACGTAAAGAAGAGCACGAACGACGGTTAAGGAAAATTGTGGAAGTGTTAAAGCAAGAGGAGTTGTACGCGAAGTTTTCGAAATGTGATTTTGAATAAAGAAGGCATAATCCTTTGGTCATGTTGTAAAGCAACAAGGACTTCACATAGATCAAAATAAGATAGAAACCATTAAATTTGGCAGTCACCCAAGGCGCCAAAGGAAATGCGCCAATTTTTAGGACTAGCCGGAGACTATCAGCAGTTTACTGAAGAATTTTTAGCATTACCCAACTCATAATCCTTTGTACGACGCAAATGTACAAATTTTATAGATGATAAGAGACCGCAGTCTCATATTCAACGAAGATGGGTCGAGTTGTTAAGCGATTATGACTGTGACATCCGTTATCACCCCGCCAAGGCTAACGTCGTAGCCTATGCCTTGAGTAGGAAAGATCGGGTTAAGCCATTGCGAGTGCGAGCGCTGGGGATGATAGTCCAGTTGAACTTTTCGGACCTGATTCGAGTCGCTCAACGTGAGGCGTTGAAAGAGGAACAATTGGAAAAGGAGAGACTTTACGGCAATGAGAAGAATTTCGAACAGCGCGTGGACGAAATTATCTACTTCAAAAATCGGATTTGAATCCCGACCCTCCATGACCTTCGTGAATTAATCATGGACGAAGCGCATAGATCGAAATATTCCATACATCCGGGATCGGATTAGACTATTGATGATACGAATATCTGAAAGGATTTTATTAATGGCCGAGTTTGGAGAAAGATATGGTTACGTATGTTGGTGAATATTTAAGTTATGCAAGAGATAAGGCTGCACACCGAAAACCCTAGGGAACGTCACAACGACAGAAAATTCGCCAATGATAGTGGGAATAAATTACAATGGATTCGGGACGCAAATTCCCAAGATGAATCGAAGGCATGATGTAAATTGGGTAATCGCGGATCGATTAACCAATCCTCGCATTTCATCCCAATCCATGACGATTACCACAGTGAATTCTCGCCCAAATTCATGATGGTGGAATGGTATCTCGTCGTGGAGTACCATTTTCAATTATCTCAGATCGAAATGGTCATCCTACTTCCATTATTGGAAGGCGGGGAAGGAAGCATCGAGAGCTTGAAGCTTTCTATGGGTGAAGTAATTATCATTAATTTGTGAAATGGAAAATGGGCGTCAATCAAGCCATAAGATTTGAATTGATTCGAGAAACGACCAATCGGATTTATAATATTTAAGATAAGTTGAAAGCAGCGCGAGATTGGCAAAGGATTTATGCCAACATTCATAAGAAACCCTTGTCACTGGAAAGAGGTGACAAGGCATTTTTAAGGCATCACCTTAGAGAGGTGATATGAGGTTTGGCAAAACCGAAAATAGCTCCTTAATATATTGGACCTCATGAGACTATCTCCATGATTGGTCATTTAGTTTATCGATTAAAGTACTCCAGGGGCTAAGTACTATACATGATGCTTTGCCATGTATACGGATTGAAAAGTACCTAAGCGATGAGGCAACGAAAGTACTAGTAATGGAAGTACTCATAGAAGACATACTTGTTATCATAAATAATTCCGTAGAGATAGTAGACGGGAAAACTAAACAGTTTGGACATACCAAGCTTTATTGATTAAGATTAAGTGGAATTCACAGCGAGGACCAGATTATACCTGGTAACGCGAGGGTGAATTCTGAAGGAAAAACCCCCACCCTTCTCTCGGAAGGGAATAGTAGGCGTGTAAAATTTCGAGGACGAAATTTCTTAACGGGGGGAGAATGTAACGATTCCGACGAAACCCGGTATACCCTAACCGGTAGACGATAGTTACGTCATATTTAATGTCGGGTACATGAGTTACCATAGTAATTATACGAGAATACATGGTTCACTGTATTGATTGTACGTGAATATATAATTCATCGTATTGAATATGCGATTAATCGATCGATAGTTATTGAAACCCGAACGAATCGAGGGTTCAATTATAGACGAGATATATGATATTCAGTGATGTTTACGAAGTACTAAAGCTTCGGGATAAGTGAATTAAAGCACAGAAAAAGAATTTCGATTTAATGGTACGTCGGTACATTAAACGAAACCTTTAATACCAAACCGAGCAAGAGATGATCGATCAAGCCGAAAAAGATGCGCGATAATTAATGATATGATGTTTTAAGTTAATAAATGTCATGGTTTAAGTTTTTAAAGTTTTTAAATCGGTTTTATATAAATTTCATTTTTAAGCCGAAAAACGACCGTTTTAACCTCGTTTTAAGCCGAATTAGACATTTAACCGAAAAACGAACTGAACCAGATTATCCAAACATTATCCGGATATCTGAAATCCAAACATGTGGCCTAGAATGGAGAGGTGGGTCCCACCCCACCCCCCTAAGAGTTCTGATCGGATCGGGGAAAACCCCATAGCCCTTTATTTCTTTTATTTCATCCAACAAATCAACATCCATCTCTTCCTCTCAAGATCATGATCCAAAACCGAGATTTTGTAGCAAGAAAACAAGGTAAAGAATCGAGTTAATCATGTTTCCATCTTCGTTTCTTGAGTTTATTTGCAAAAAAAATGAGGTTTCAATGATGAAAACCGATTCTTGCATGATCAAGTGATGTATAACTTTAGTTTTTTGGTTAAACGAGTTCTGTATTAAAAATGAGTTAAACGAACCAAAAACGAATTTTTACGGTTTAAACTTTAGTTTTTGAATCATAACCGAAACTATAGTGTAAGAGGCTTGATCGTGAGTGTAACTTGCTTGGTAATGTGGTATGTTGGTTGTAGGTTCTGTATTTAGTGGTAGATAAGGCGGAAAGACGAGTTTGTAGCTTGCAGTGGCGGAAAACGAAAGGTATATTCGGTTTATGTTCGGTTTTGGAGATTTGGACAGATTGTGATGTGTTTAGAGTTAGGTCATAAAATTTTACAGGGATGTTCTACACATGAAAATAAGAGTTCTGTGAATTTTTAGTAATTTTTGGATAAAGGATGAATATTTGGTGAATTTAATGCTCGGTTTTGGCTAAAAATGGTGAAAAATAGTTAAATATCATGAAAAATTCTGGAAAATTGAAGATAAGCTTTTTATATCATTTATAAGTCACACACAAAATTTGAGGTCAGTTGGAGAAGTCTAAGTAGGTTTTTAGGTTAAACGAGTTCTAGGGTTTTCTAGTTCGGATTTAGTGAAAATGGCATGTAAAAGAAGATTTTGGTTCTGGAAAAATTACAGGGGACTATTTGGATGGCAGGGGACATCCAGGAGAAATTTGGGATTTTTCTAAGATCGTTTGGTATTTACGACATATTTAGTGTTTAAATGGTGTTTAAAAATAGATAAATAAATTTTAAATATAAAAATTAATTCTGGAAATATTTTTATTAAATTCCCCACTGTCAAAAAGTCATTTGTGAAAAATTTCAAGATCCGAGATTAAACGGATAATTATTTGTGCAAAAACAAACTTTTAAAGCTTAAAACGAGTAAACCGGTAAAGCTCGCTTAAACGATCTGACTGGTGTATAAAAACCCTAAAAATGGACTATTTTCATATAAATGAGTTAAACAAGTAAAAATAAATCATCCAAAAATAATTCGGATGATTTGAGTAATTTTTGTCCGATTTAACAGTTTCCGGTACGCTAAAGACGGAAACGGGTCCCGCGGCCAATCGGGGCGTCTAAACCGAGCTATAATTTCACATCTCTAATTAAATTATCAGTCAACAACTACTTTCGGGTCGTGTGTGACAAAACTCATTTTTGAAACGTAAAAACGGATAACCGTGCTAGGCACGCAAAACGAGGAAAACGAATTAATAGAAATGTTGACTATTGAACTCTAAACGATATCACAATCTGAGTCCGGAGAAGTGTTTCTGGGTTAGCATTGCCCCCGGAATGGGTACAGTACTGGGTTAATAGTGTCCCCAGATGTACCGGTTGATACAGTTAAAGATTGTATAAACAATAAAGGTATAATAACGATCGTAGGTATCATATTACAGATTGGACGTGTTAACTGATAATGATTGTTGTTACCTGCTTGCATGTGCTAAGGTGAGTTTCACGAGCCCCTTTTTCTGAATTGTTTTTATATATTTTCCCGGGGCGGAAGCATGCTACTATTGAAATGTTTAAGTACATACTGAACGCATGGATTTGCGTGTATTTATAAATATTTGATTGTACGGGAATCGTATGGAATGGGTACAGTACTGGGTTAACAGTGTCCCCAGATGTCTCTAGAAGTGTTTCTGGGTTAACAGTGTCCCCAGATGTCCCTAGAAGTGTTTCCGGGTTAACATTGCCCCTGGAGTGGGTACAGTACTGGGTTAACAGTGTCCCCAGATGTCCCTAGAAGTGTTTCCGGGTTAACATTGCCCCCGGAATGGGTACAGTACTGGGTTAACAGTGTCCCCAGATAATATTATATTATGATATTGATTTATCAAGGTTTACTCAAATTGTGAAACTCACCAACTATTCGTAGTTGACCCGTTTTCTCACATGCTTTTCAGGTACAACTAAGATGAGGTGATTGCTTACGTGCTAAGTGCTTGATGTGTGTAAGATTTGCGTGCGGGATGTTAGGATACATTATAATAAATAGAATTATGTATCGTATTGTATGATGTGTGTATCACCTAGACGGTAATGAAATACAAGATAATGTAATTTGAAGTATATTAATGCATTCAGTTTTCTTTATAAACAATGTGGTTGATATCAGAGGTGTCTGTTGCATCCCGTTTACGTTTCCGCTGCGGTTACGGGGTGTTACATTTTTCTTCCTTAGACTTTGTTGTCGGTTAAGCTTGTTAGATGTTTCGGATTCGGTGTAATGTTTTAAGATTTAATGAACTTTTGTAGGGTTCTTAAGTTTTTAAAACCTTAATCTCCAGTTAAACAAGTTAAAAATGGCTAAACTCGTCAAATTACAAAATAAATAAAGAGTTCATGTGTGCACCTTGTAGCACGGGCCGTGCTTCAAGAAACATGGGGCCGTGCCCTAGTGAACAGTGCAGTTACGGGATTTCTAATAAAAACCCTATTTTCTCATAACTCAAGCCTAAAAACTATAACCACCTCCCATAAAAGACCAGCAACCAAACGTGATTTCCTTCATTTCGTGCTTCAATCCTTCAATTTCAACACAAATGTCTGTCAATTTAATTATTCTAGGGTTCTATTGACCATTCTAAGTCAAAATCGGGTTGAATGTGAACCCTTAATCCGAATGTCATGCCTAAATCCGAATGTAATGCCTCCTTTAAAAGACCAGTAACAAAACATGATTTCCTTCATTCCCTACTTCAATACTTCGATTCCAACACAAACGTATGTCAATTTAATGATTCTAGGGTTCTATTGACCATTCTAAGTCAAAATCGTGCTTAATGTGAACCCTAAATCCGAATGTCATGCATATTTCATTGTTGAATCGGGTCAAAACCCGTGTAATAAGGCACTTAATTGTTTTAATCTAGGGTTTTTCTTTGTCAAAAATGGTTTGACCCGAATAGGACATAGCATTGAAGGAACTTTTGAAAGAAAATCATTCGGGTTCGGGTTTTGAACAACCTATAGTCGAACTTCTATGCGTGTACTAACACGCTACGAGAAGTAAACCAACTCGGGAGATATGAAAGTCTTATAAAATGCCTGTTGGCATGTGTTTTCAGCGAGAGGGGGAGATCGGTGACAGAGTTGACAAAAGAATTCCTAGCTTCGTTTTCGATAAAAATGAAAAAGTTGGACATGTGGGATAACAATGCTATACACTTCCGCATTGGGGTGAGTGGTACAACACTTTAATTACTCAGTTAGGGATTGATATGTGGTGTACACACCTTAGGAAGCCGACGCTGCCATGTGATTTGAGGCAACCACGACTTTTTATCAGAAGAAGATGATCAGAAAACAGATGAACCAGGAAACACAAGGATGGAGGGATGGGAACAGTTAAGTTATGGGGATGAACCGTATATCCCAAGCACCACCAAGGGTACAGCTCTTCGCGGCCCGCTGTTTCATTATATTCATTACTTAATGAGCCACACGGTTACACAACTTGGCCAAAGAGAAGGGGTTGTGAGCTTAAGCGATATGTGGATCTTGTATTGTATCAAGAACGAGATAGCATGAAACATAACATATTTTTTCTGCCAATTGTTCAAGACTAACGGGAGGGCAAAAAAGAACACTACCCCGATCTTTAGTGGAGCTTGGATATACAAGCTATACCGAACCTATCGTGCCGACTTAGAATGAACGAGGAGCCCAAAACCAGTACCACTAGATCTTAGCCTCTGTATGAGTATGCAAATGGTCCAGTAAATCTCATGGAACCCACCACAGTGGTGGTTCCAGGATGACTATAACCAGATTTGGGATCCTGAGAATCCATCAGAGATGACCATACAGGACATACCTGAGAGGAGGACATGATCACCGCCCAACAGGCCCGCCTCCGCACATACTCCCAACCAGGCGTCCCGTCATCTTCAGCCGTCGGCGCCAGCTCATCACAGCATATCCAGTACTCTTTTGAGGGGTTGTATGGGCTTATCGACCGCTATTACACTCTCACTTCCGCTTCCATTGACAGGTTATCAGGTCAGATTGCAGCATCTGACGCACATCGTGTTGCAGAGTACGCGGAGACGAGGCGGGCGATACATCAGTTTGGTGAGCGCATGGACCGTCAGTGGGGACCATTTGACCCGGCACATCTAGGTAACTGACGAGCAGCGGTAACGGTAAGCATGGGCATGGGCATAAGGGTGGGTGGTAGCATTCATGACATTATATTTATTATTACACTATGGTTGTTTTAGACATTTTTATTGTGTTTGTTTGTTAGTTGTTATGGCCGGTTATACCGAGCCATTAGACTTGGAACTTATAGGGCCCGTTTAGGGCGGGATGTGGATGATTCCGCATCTGTTCTTCAATATTATTATTTTTGGTTGTTGGTTGGTTGTGTGCAGTTTTTATAATTTAGGTACATCACAGGAAAACGAACAAAAAAAAGGGGACGCTCTATCGATATTTCGCTAGCCCATAGGGAAGTTTTTTCCTTTCCATTTACCCTCCATACTTCATATAAATCATTTCCTTTCCATTTAGGGTGGGATGTGGATGATTCCGCATTTGTTCTTCAATATTATTATTTTTGGTTGTTGCTTGGTTGCGTGCAGTTTTATAATTTAGGTACACTACAAGAAAACAGACAAAAAACAGGGGACGCTCTATCGAAATATCGTTACCCCGTAGGGAAGTTGCTTTCCTTTCCATTTACCCTCCATACTTCATATAAATATTTTAATGAATCTTTCACATTAAGGATAATGTGAGATTTAAGTGTGGGAAGGGAATTACTTGATCAATTTCTTGTTCAACTAATTATAAAATTCTCTTATAACAAATTTTTGTAGCAAACATAGACTATTTTTTTGAAAAAACCAAAAGTAAATCCAAGAAAATTTTTTTGCTAATAACCAACTAAAAATCTACTATAACCAAAAAAGTGAAAAAGTAAAAAAAAAGTTTGGTAATAGTGAGAAGAAATTTATGCAGAATATGGTGTTTATACCCAATCCCTCCGTTACTTTGAGATAAACCTCATGCCATATAAATATTTTTTCTGAAGCATTGAGTGAGTCATATGTTTCGTGTGATTTAGAACTTGTCTCAAGTATTCTTTTCAAGACCGCACGAAGCATTGTATAAGAAAGAAGGAAATATTATCACAATTTCCTCAAACTATTCTCCAAATTACAACAAAAACCCAAACACCTTACCTTACCACTTTATCCCTCTCACGGGTAAAATACAACACTGTCTTTTACCGCATACCCTAAATAACTGGAATGCATTCTTTCTATTTGAATTTTCTTTGCTGCATGCATTTCAGAAAACCTAGGTTGCCTCTCCAACTTAGGAAGAGAATTTTTTTGTTTAGCAATGAGGTGAGGAAAAAGTGGCACCAAGACGAACAAAGGCCACAATTTTGTGGAGTTTCCAAAAGCACAATGAAAAGAAGAGAAAAAAGATACGAACAATGCTTAGGATGCAGAAACTGGTCCCACGAAAGAAGATGTAGAAAAAGTCAAACTCAATCTCAATATGAATATACCGAACTAATGAGGGTGAGTGTTATTAGACTCAAAGCCAAACGATCCATTAGAGTTGAAAGTTATGTTCAGAACAAGAGTGATGAAGAACTGATCCACATCTGTGACAAAACTGGTTATTAATTTCACCTCAGCAATCTTGTAACAATATGACCTTAAAAGAGCCACTAGTTTATTATTTTCACCTCAGCAATAGGGATATAATTAGCTAGACCATTGAAGACATTATGAGACTCTTGATAATCAGCAGAAGTTGTATTACCATGTAAGGCCCCGTTCCCAATACCCTACATTTTACGTCGGATTTACTCATAAACACTGTTCTACAAAGCAGAGTTAATTAAATCTTTCGCAGAATAATAAAAGTCAACCAATCATTTCAAAACATTCATATCTTGTCTTAAAGACATAACATAAAACATCGTGTTTAAACATCATTTCTTCCATCTTAATATGCTAGCCGTTCAATACATGCCATGTGTCATCCTTATCCTAGCTCTTTTAACAT
Organism: Bidens hawaiensis; assembly: GCF_021521415.1. Classification (NCBI taxonomy): domain Eukaryota; kingdom Viridiplantae; phylum Streptophyta; class Magnoliopsida; order Asterales; family Asteraceae; genus Bidens; species Bidens hawaiensis. The sequence continues at coordinate 824,616 of NW_027491406.1, read as the reverse complement.
ACAGCATACAATACATTCACATACCATACATATATACATGTATCTGAAGATACACATTCATACTTAACTTGTTACCTCTCTTTCATACATACATATACACGTTCACTTACCTTAACCTACCAAGAGTATGTTGATAGTCCGCCTTCTATACCTAAACTCAAGGTCGTGAACATGTAAAAGGTCCGTAGTCCTTACCTCTATTCACCATTCATGGAACGTACAAGGTCCACAGTGTAACAACTCGGTTTTTCAATTCAATATTTTTACACGCTTACTCGACCCGTTCGGGAAATTTTTTCAATAAAATATCAAGTCTATCGAGTATTTATTATTTTATTAATATTTGTTTATCATGTTTATTTAATATATAATAAATAACTTTGATTTGTATTCATTTTTAACCCTAAACTAAACATGTATCTCTTTTGGTGTCCATATCCATAGTTTAGGGACTACATTACAAAATCTAATAATTATGATCTATTAACCCGTTAACCCAATTACCCAACCCGTATCCATACCAAAAACCCTCAACGCGTAGACCCGTTTTGTTATCTTGAGCCATAATCGTCGTTGTAAACTTGGAATTTGTTTATGCAATCATTATAATGATCTTTGGCGATCTCCATCGACGTATTTGATTAGGAAATTAGATCAATTTTGATTCGTGTTGCGTAAAATACTACACCGACTCAACTTGTTTATGATTATACATTGAAACTATCGTTATTCAATTAATAAATCCTGCACCATCATGCCTTCATCGCCTACTATAACCCCATAAACAATTAAGTTATCTTGGCAGTTTGTATTTCGATCTGGAACCTCATCTGGCCGACTACGTTATTGCCTCATTAATCCATCATTGTTCATTATTAAAGGTAATTAAACATACCATCGTGTTCATGTTGATCTCTTCTTCATTAACCTTATCACTAATTAATCAAAACAATCAGGATTAATAGCTTAGATTGTTAGGGTTCATGGGTAACTGGTTAATTCGTCTAATCGATTATATATTTTCGTTCCTGAGTTGCAATCAACTGTCTTGGTAGAACAAAAGGCTTGAATGAGGTGTGTGTTTCTTGGGAACAGGCTGTCGGCGCGGGTTCGAGTTCCAGCAGCCCATTTTTTAGTATTTATTTTTGTAATTTTTGTTTTAAACTATTATATATTTTATTAATCACTTCAATTATATTATAAATATAATAACTAAACTATATTTTAACTAGTTACTTTTCTCGAGCTTCGGTTAAAGTTATATAAATTATTATAAGTTGTTAAAGGTTTTTATGCTAAAGATTTTAATTAGGTTTTTAGTTTTTAAATAGACGTTCAAAATATAAAAATATATGATAAATATAAATATATATATATATATATATGTAAGTAAATGAGTTTATAATTATATATATATATATATATATTTATATATATACATAAATACATAAAACGTATTTTTGGGTTATATTTAACATTTAAAATAAATCTCTTTATGTAAACTATAAAAACCTTTATAGTATTTTATAAGCCAAATGTATTTTTATATAAACTTTAAATTAAAAATATAAAATTTACACATGAAAGTCTTTTATAAACGATTTTATGTTATATAAATTGTTCTTTTCAATATTAATAAGTAAAATTTAAATAAATTATTGTATCTCGAACATCCATTAAATCTCATATCTCTTTATATAACCTTTCAAAATTTTATAAACATTATTTGAGTATTTTATAAATGTAAATTTATATAATTAAAAGTGTTTTATTTAATAAACTTGATAAATTAAAGTGATAATTGGCTTTCGCAAGAATGCACCCGGTCATCAAATCCCGAATGTCTATCAGTTTAAGATTCATTATTGAAATCACAGTTATTTATATATCCATAATTATTCTTTATTAGGCTATCTCGTCAGGGCTCGATCTACCTTTATATTTCTTATTGAATCATTATCTCTTGTTTAATTGCTAAGGTAAGTAATCAAGGCCCTTTTTACTTATTTTAAATCTTTTGGGGACATATGCGTATATACAGTATTTAACTATTATCTAGTATTCAAAACTGCAACTGTTAGTCTTGTGTGTTTAACAATTTATGCCTAACTTCTTATATGCTTATGCTTTACTTGAATACATGTCAGAGAGGCCAACATATCCGCATATTAGTACGATCATACGCTCGTCGTAGTAGCCATTGTTCAATTCCATCTGGCATCGAGCTTACCGACAACATTATTTAGTAGCTCATTGGTTAAATTTCTTATCTCACTTGACACAATTTGCATTTTTCTTTATTTATTATATATTATTACTGTTGTGTCTTGAACTGGTGTTTTACTCACTCAACATGTGTTGTTGAAAAACCTTTCTCTTTTATACGCATATACAGGTTATTGTTTGAACTAGTTGCAAGATTTGGAGAAGACTTGGTGATTAATTTAAGTTTTAATAAAGATCATTTTTGATATAAGTTGTATTGTTGTATGATTATGGATTTTGTACTTTGTACTTGATTTATTCGGATTATTTAATCAAATTAAATAGATATTGTCACTTTTAATTATTGCATGATAGTACCTTGAGAGCTGTGAGCAATCAGCTCACGCCCGACATTTCCGCCTTAGGTTGGGGTGTGACACGTAGTCCATCCCTATACCATCCTACTTTAACAACACGTACAAGGTCCGCAGTCCTTCCCTATGTTGCCACCTATTTCATAGCACGTACGAGGTCCCGTACTCCTCCCCTATGCTATCACGTTCACAGCACGTATGAGGTCCATAGTCTTCCCTTCTGCTGACTCCTATCTACAATACGTATAAGGTTCGCAATCCTTATCTACGTTGACATCTATCATCTATGACACGTATAAGGACCACGGTCCTTATCTATGTTTACATCTATCATTTATAACACGTATAAGGCCCACAGTCCTTGTCTACGTTTACATCTATCATTTATAACACGTATAAGGCCAACAGTCCTTATCTAGGTTTACATCTATCATTTATAACACGTATAAGGCCCACATTCCTTATCTACGTTTACATCTATCATTTATAACAAGAATAAAGCACACAGTCGTTAACTACGCCATAACATGCCACGTCTATGCCCAACATAATTTAGGGGGATTTGCCCTCATAATTTACTATGTTGGGCGTAGAGCTCGCATACCGTACGTACACTTGCTTACACGTACCATATGTATAATAATTATATACAACGTACCAAGAAAATTACATCATATCATATGGACACACTAGGCGTCCTTCACATTAAACTTCTAGCGATTTCCTCTCCTAGCGATACGTGCAATATCCGAAGATCGTTCACGTACCGACAAGCAAACATTCATAACATTAATATATTAACTATCCCATAAATCATACATGGCATACACTTACCATTTAAAGTAAGTGTATTAACTTTCCACATCGAGTATGCACACAGCCCCGAAAACATAACAAGGAAGTGGGGCTAGAAACTCACATGTAAGTGATTCCTTTCTGAGTTTACGATAATGCCCTTCCTTAACTAGGGGCGGCTAACTGTATAACAGTTACATGTATCAATTAACTAGCCCTATCCGTATCATATTTCTATGTTATCGTAACCCCTAGCTACGGGGATCCGGGGGAAGCGCCCCTGGCAGCAGGGTTTTAGGGGCGGCAGCCCCTAGCAGTGTCCAAGGGGTAGAGTCTCTGGTTGGGGTTAAGCTGCCAGGTCAGCTTGGGAAAAAATTATTTTCCTTAATAAGCCTTTACCAAAAACCTCATCAGAAAAACTGAAGTTCAATTATTTAATTAAATCAAATATTCATTTTAAATGTTATCTTTTATTATTAATTAATTACGTATTCTTAACCTAACCATTATATAAGTCCATTTCTATCGCTTACGTACATATACGCCGTTTATCTTTCGTTTATTTGGAAAATCATCTTTGGTCTATATAAGTCCCTAGCGTATAAGTTTTCCCCGTATAAGACACTTCCAGCGTGTAAGTCCTTCAGCGTATAAGTTAACTTACACGCCACATACTTACACGTCATATACATACACGATGCCATATATTTATATGTTGTATACCTATGCGCTATATACATATACGTTGTATACTTATGCGCTGCATACTTATACGTTGTATACATACACGCTGCATACATATATGTTGTATACTTTTATGACCTAAACTTATACTGACGTATACTTATATGCCCTTTTGTGCAGACAAGCTTTATCTTTACGCATTTTTGAGGTTTTTCTTCTATTTCGGCGCCGTGAGCCGCCGTTAACCACCTTGGTTGGTTGGGGTTTGATCATTTATGACCTGGGTAGCTTCGGGGTGTTCAGATCTGAGCTAAGGTGGCCCTTAAGCTCGTTTTTGATTGATTAAACAGCCGAAATAAATTAGATCTAGATCCGAAAGGCTCATACGACATTACGGGGTTGTGGTGTCGGGTTCTATTTTGTTGATTCAGCTGAAATAAATGATTTCTTACCTTCAGTTGGTCTTGGTTCGTTGAATGGAAGAGTGTAGAGAGTGTTTGGCTTAAGTGTATGTGTTTTTATGGTGTAGGCTAAGGTGTAGAATGTATCGAAATGGAAAGGATTAGGGATTAAGGGGTATTTATACGCCTTAAGCCTATGGACCTTAGGCCCATTTTTCATTTTATGTCCATAACTAATTTCATGTATTAAGCCTACTACCCTTTTATCTTTATGATAATATTATTATAGTTCTTCTATCCCAAATTAATTATTCCAACTTAAATAATATCTTAAATATTATTTGTAAATTTAGGGATGTTACACACCATATTCACCATCATTAACCTTAACCCTTGAACCACCACAAAACACCAAGTCCCTGCTCTCACAAAACCAACCACCAACCCCTATTACCTTCTGATTTATGCAACCCTTCACGAAGGGGGAGATTTGAACTCGCTACAGCTTATTTATCACAGGTCACAACATTTTGGCTAGGAGTGTATATTTACATACATCACATGTATGATCAGATATAAAGCCGAGTGTGTGTGAACATTGTGAGAACTTGACGTTTTGCATACAGAAGCTCATAAAAACCAATAACCTTTTTACATATCATTACATATATTCCTATGATTTAAAGTTGGTTATTTTATACCCATTTTCTCGAAGCTCTTTTGGGGATGTTTAAGCTATGGTCCTAGCTTGGTATTTTTAGAGAATTTTTATGATTAGCTTGCTTGAGGACAAGCAAAATTCAAGTGTGGAGATGTTTGATGTATATAAAAATATACATCTTTTAAGCATCAAATAATGTCTAAAACTGCAACTTTTATCGTATAATATAGTTCAAATATGTAACATCCTACTTTCGGTTATAATAATAAATGAAATTTCGTTTATTCAATATTGTGTCATGTATCGGTTTAGATAATAAACTCTAAGAGAGTGGACTTGGACTTTAGAAGATGGAATAAGAAATGGAATGGGCCTTAGATCCATGGGCTTAAGGGAGTATAAATATCTCTTAAACCCTAAACCTTTCCATTTTTATTCATCTCTACACCATAGCCTACACCTTGAAAAAACACACACGAGCACCATCCTATATCCTGAACGAAGATCCGAAGGTGAAAACCCGAGCTTGTTGGTGCTGGAACGTTGTAAGGAGCCAAACCTACATCAAGACTAGCTCGTGTTCGTAAACCGACTCGTTTAAGGTACGTTTACAATGGAAACTTAATCATTTAGGTTCGGATTTGTTTATGAAATCTTAGATCTATATTCGAATGGTAAAAACGAATCAAACGTAATGAATCTAGTTGAAATTCCTCAACAACCGCTGGGTTAATTATTCAAGGGTTAGCCGTAGCTATGTATTGGCCAAATATGCCTTATAAAACTCGATGTTTAGATGATTGATTGATTGGGGTTTGTAGGCGCTGGGTAAACAACCCCAATGACACAAAATTTGTGTTATTTCATCGCGAAATGAAGATTAATTGGAATCCAATACCTGTTGACTGTTATGTGTTCTAATTGATTTTGACTTTGACCTCTGAGTCAAAGTATTGGATAAGAACAGGTTTTCATTCGTTATCGTTGGTCATTCGTTAGAAAACCATAGCGAATTGGATACATTCGCGTGTCTTCATGACTAATGAACCCTTCTCATTCGTTACTCCCCCATTCGTTATTATAGGATAACGAATCAGATAACGAATCAGGCTATGATAACGAATCTAGATAACGCATCAGTTTATGATAAGATAACGAATCAGGTTATGATATGATAACTAATCAGTTAACGAATCAGGCCATTCGTTATAGCGAACGAGTTAGCGAATTAGAAAATAATTTAAAATCCTAATGAAAATTGTGCTAAGACAGTTAATGAAAAAACATTTTTCCAAGCTGACATGGTAGCTCGACCCCAGCCAGGGGCTCTGCCCCTTAGACCCTGATAAGGAAGGGACCAGACCCTAATAATATCTGAGATAGAGAAGTAAGGGACCAAACCCTAAAAATATCTGAGATATAGAAGGAAGGGACCAGACCCTAATAATATCTCAGATAGAGAAGGAAGAGACCAGACCCTAAAAATATATGAGATGGTAAAGATTGTTATGTATGTATTATGAATGTATGAAAGTATGAAAGACATGAAGAAAGTATGTATGTACGAATGAAAGAAAGATAACAGGCTAAGTATGTATTATGTATCTACGGATACGTATATATAAATATGTTAATGTACTGAATGTTGCCTGATTAACTAGAACTCACTCAGCATAGCTGACTTTTAGTATGCACGCATGAGAGTATGATGAGACAGTTCGCTTGAAGGGGACACATGGCAGATGAATAAAGAAGTTGGCATCTAAAGACTCAGTTGTTAATGTTTGAACTAAAAGACATGTTTTAAGTTGTGTTTTAAAGACAAGTTATGAATGTTTTGTAATGAATGTTGAAGTTTTATTTATTCCGCGAATGTTTTAATTAACTCTGATATTGAGAACTGTGTTTATGAGTAAATCCAACACAAAAGTAAGGCACCGGGATCAGGACCTAACAAAATAACTACTTATCATGTTCAAATATATTTTCATGTATATCCAAGCCTCAAACAAAGAAACAAATGAAAATACAAAGAAAAATCAAAGAAAATAAAAGAAAACAGCAAAACACACACCCATGCTTCACGGAACACGCCCTCATGCTTTCCTGTGCAAGAAAAGACAAACATCTGCAAGAAAAGACAAAATACTGGACAGCTGGATATGGGGCCGTGCTTAAGGAAACATGGGGTCGTGGTCACCTTTCCAGAAAAGACAAAAGAATATATAACAGACACCCAAAATCACGAGGCCGTGCCTCACGTAGCACGGACCCGTGGTGAGAAATCATGTACGATCCGATAGAGCATTTAATGCGACTAGACAGCTGGACACGACGGCGTGCTTCAGAAACATGGGGTCGTGTCTGACTACCCAGACAGCCAATAAATAGAGGTGCATGTTGTATTTTCTAGGTGTGCTTGGAGAGAATTCTATATGGGTTTCACTTTAAAACACCCATATTACACTCATATTGAAGATCTTGTGGAGAGTTTGAAGGTTTGGAGGTCATCATCATCATCATCCATCGCCATTAAAAAGAAAAGATTCATCCATATTTGGTTTGGTTAGATTGTTCTAGTTTAATCAAGTGTTTGTTATCTAAATCTCCTTTGATGTTCATAACTATGCTCATCATGAGCTAAAACTTCATTAACCATATAATCTCTATGAAGAAGCTTTGTTTTACTTGATGATTATATTAAATATGTGATTAGTATTAGTAAAGTACATGATTATTTTGCAATTATCCTTTGATGAGAAATGTTTTGTCACTTTAACTCAACAAATCAAGATTAATGATTAACACTCATTCATGATTCACTCATGTTCTTGGAAATTAGAAATTGTAAAATGAATATCTTGATAATTTATCTAAGATAAAGCATGGATACTTATATTGTACTTAGAAATGATGAGATATAAGTTATGATCTATTTTTCTAGTTTTAATAATTCTGAAATAACATTGTTAACACGATTGCTTAGGTTATCATACTAATTAAAGAAATCATATGTTAAAGAAATGTCTAATTATAATCTACATTAACCAATCAAGGGGAGGTTGTGTGACTAAGCTATAACCACCCGAAGTTGTTAGAATTGGTATTAGAGAAATCGAAGTTAATCCTAATTTTTATACTTTACTAAAACTACTTTCTCACTTAAACTGACATTCTCTTGGTAGACATGAAGTTATGCATGCTACTTTCTTTTATGTCATAGGTAGTTCACTTAGAAATGAGGGTCTATTCTATCATATATTACTAAAGAAAGTTTATCGCATATTTACTTTATAATCATCAAGGAATAATGGAGTGGATTCTTGATTTTAGATAGTAACATTCATATAATTGATTTACTTATTTAGAATTTCTCTTCTTGTTCACCTATATTTTATATATATATATATATATATATATATATATATATATATATATATATACGCAAAAAATGTTAAAAAATCACCCTAAAATGATTATCTTATCCGATTAATTAAAACGAAGATTTATTATTAGATATATGTGTGTCCACGGATCGATAGAAATATATCGATCTTGTGCGAAAACTAAATGTATCATATTTTACGACATGATCAGCACACATCATGTAACACAGGTCACTAACCTAGTATATATATATATATATAGGTATATATATAGGAGGGTTATCTTAAAAACAAGTAGTTTCCAAGGAAAACTAGGAATAAATCATAGTCAGTAGATCATGTTAATCAACGGTTGAGATTTAAAATTACCAAAAACCGACATAGTTTTTTTAATTACTCTTTCACCATTATAACTGACATGGTTTCCTAGAATTGTTCTTTCACCATAGGTTGTAATATCGCACATCAAAAATCTATTGTTTCTTACCATTCCTACGAACCCCCTTATCCGTGTTTGAACTTATATATATATATATATATATATAAAGGATAAAATACAATAGTCTCTTATCGTACATTACGTATGCGACACCCTCAACCCTAGATTTCAAAAAACAAGCGGTGGCAAACTTTGTAAATTATTTCAAATCGATTCCATCCTAATTAACCGTTGCATCGATTCAACCATCGTACCGGCGTCATTTCCAGACACACACTTCAATTGATTTTGAATTGATATACGCCATTTGCATAAACCCAGTTGCATACGTTCCATATTTTGTTTATATGATCGAATCTATGATCAAATTGACGGTTGATTGATAATTGTTTGATGATTACGAGATTATATGAAGTGATTCCAGTGTTCAATTTCATGTTACAGGTGTTTAATTTTTTTGTTAGTTTAGAAATTATGTTTAGAAGTTCAGAACTTCTAAACTTTTTTGAACACCCAGAACTTCTTTGAACGTATTAGAACATTTTAAGATGTTCATTTTTTTAGCACCCAGAACTTCTTTGAACGTATTAGAACGTTTAAAGCTTTTCTTTTTTGGTAAGAATGTTTAAAAGTCTTCAGTTTTGTTTCAGAACATTTAAACATAATATTTTTAACCTCAATACTTCTACACATCAATTCGATTGATTAAATCATCATTTTTTGATCAATTTTGAAGATTTCTTGATGTTCAACGCTATTCGATTTTTTATTTGGTTTTTAACTTTAGAGATTTCATACTTTAAGTTGTGATTAGAGTTTAGAGATTGGATTAGATTGAGCGACGAGTTCCGAATTTGGATCAGAGTCGAATTACAACCAACGAATTTTGATTGCGAACTACTGTTGGGTTAATTACAAAGTTGCCACTGGTGTGTTTTTTAATCTAACGTTCTGGAAGATCGCGTACGTAATGTATTATAAACCATTATTTTACTTTAACCCACCCTTATATATATATATATACATACTGACATACATGCATGCATGCATGCATACATACATACATACATGTATGTATGTATGTATGTATGTATGTATGTATGTATGTATGTATGTAGAGAAAAGTAGGAACACGCTAATGCTTATCGTACAAAACCATACGGGACATCTGGGAGCGTCGATCTACACCTTTGATTGAGAATATTCCGTGTATTTTAAGCGAGAAGAGTACGATTGTCATTTTGATTCATAATCTAAATTTGGTAATTTGCGTATAAACGGTTACGATCCTGATATTTAGGTTAATCAAAATCAATTTCTTATTTACGAAACACATTTTGTACCAAAAACTATCAATTGAGTACACGAAGCAGTTTTTCAATTGATTTTGTGATTTAGGGTTTTGAAATGGAAGACGATCGTGAATGTAAGTTTTTGCTCTCTTTGAACTAATCAACATTAGATGTATACTATGTTTATAATCGTGGCAGTAACATGTATGTTAGTTTCTATGAGATTCACATGATAATTGATTAGTTTAGTTTGCGAGAGTGTTACGAGCGTGTTCATATTAGGAGTGTTTTAACATGGTTGATTTTTGGTGTTTATACTATGAGCGTATCATGAGCGTGTTAATATGACTGGTTATAATGTTATAGAATATGAGCGTGCTATGAGCGTGTGCATATTAGGATTGTTAAAACGGTTGATTTAATAATATGAGTGTGCAGTTTATGTATTTTATAATATGAGCGTGTTTGATTTTACTTTATGATGTTCTTTGGTGTTAACACATTTGATTTGATGTTTTGTAGATGATTCAAGTGTTTTGGTTGATGTTCAAGTGGTTGATATCATTCCTGAAGTTGCTTCTTCTTACAAACCTATTAAAGGAATGATGTTTTCGTCAATTGATCAAGCATTTGATTTTTATAGTTAATATGCTAAAAAAGCTGGATTTGGGGTTCGCAAAGGTGGATCTTACATGCATGATGGTGTATGTACTAAAGACCAAGTATTTTACATGTTGTAAAGAAGGTCACAAGCCAGCCAAAATGTATTATTCAAAAGCTTATTGTAATGAATCAAGCAAGTCATATTATAAAAGGAGGAAGAGGCCGACAATTAGATGTGGTTGTAGAGCACATCTACAGTTAACATCTGTTGATGATGTAATTTTTGAAGTACATGATTTTATTGAAGGCCATAATCTTAATATGGTAGCAGATATCGATATGCAGTTTGTTCGTTCTACGAGGAAGTTAACACATGTCCAAGAGGAAGCTATTTATGAGCTGTCTAATTTGAACTTGGGACCTGTTAAAGCGTTAAACCTTATGAGAACACAGTACGGTGATTTTGAAAGAGTCGGTGAAACTAAAGATGGTTGTAAGAATTTTAAACACGGTTTGAATTTTTATATTGGAGAGTATGATGCTGAGATGATTGTTCAGAGATTGTGTGCGAAGAAAAAATTTTCATCTGATTATTCTTTTGAATATGATGTCAATGATAATCGTGAGTTAATTCGTGTGTTTTGGGCTGATGAGATTCAAAGACTAATTATCTTGCATTTGGGGATATTATATCTTTTGATGCTACATTTAAGACTAACAAGTAAGTTATTGATCCATACAGTTTCAACATAATATTCAGGCATATTAGTTTGTGTGTGTGAATATGTTTTTTTATGTACAGACACAAGATGATTTTTGTACCGTTCATGGCAACTGATAACCTTTGTCATAGTGTGACTGTCAGTGCTGGATTATTAGCTTCTGAAACTATTGAATCGTACACATGGTTATTGCAAATGTTACTTAAGTCGTTTGGTAGTGCACCGAAGGTTGTTGTTACTGGTCAAGACCCTTCTATGAAGCAAGCTATTGCATCTATGTTTCCAAATACAAGGCATAGGTGTTATGTATGTGGCATATCATGAAGAAAGTTTCTGACAAGGTAACCTTTAACTGTGTTTGATTTAACTATTTTAAGCAGCTATATAATGAGCGTTTTACAAGCGAGCGTTTCATGGTAATATTCTTTTTTGATGTTTAATATGTGAGAGTTTTATGAGCGTAACATGATTCTATATTTTGGTAATGAGTGTTTCATAAATATTTAACATTTTGTTATCAAGTGGGAGCTGATTTATGTAACAACGAAGATTTTAAGAGTAGGCTATGTAATATTGTGTGGACGGATTCAGTTAGTCCTTTTGAATTTGAGGAAAAATGGCAGGCTATAATGTTTGAGTTCGAGCTTGACAAGAATAAATGGCTTAATGATATGTATGAAATCAGATTTGATTGGATACCTGCTTTTTATAGAGACGAACGTTTTTCTTGATTGATGCGTACAACATCAAGATTAGAGAGCGAAAACCATTTTTTCGAACAAGCTACAAATTCTCAGTTAACATTAGTTGACTTTTTCAAACATTTTGATTTTTGTATGGAGATACAGAGATACAATGGCAGACGGTGAGATCATGATAGTAGGTACACGTATCTACAGTTAGAAACCAGAAGTTATCTTGAAAGGGAGCGTTTAGTAAGCGTTTTTAGTTTAAAGTTGTTTAATCTTAAATTAATTAACAAGCGTTTAACGTGAGCATTTACATATTTTAGGTTGTGTTTAAGAAGGACGGTAAGTTTGGCGAAGAGTCTACTACAACAGGCTCCTGCAAAAGATTTGAACAATATGGTTTGTTGTGTTGGCATATTTTCTACGTCATGAATATGTATCAAGTTAAGAAATTCCCGAGAAGATATATAAATGATCGATGGAGGAAAGATATATATATATATATATATATATATATACGTATTGGATCATTTTAGAAGTTTTTTTACAGCGAGAAGTGAAGGTGTAATTCCATTAATCCCTAATTTCACTCCATTTCTTACGTGTAGGTGCGTTGTGTAGGTGCATATGTATGTGTGTAGGTACGTATGTTTGTATATGTGTACGTATGTTTGTATATTTGTATGTATGTTTTCATGTGTGTAGGTACATAGGTTTGAATGTGGCTCGGTACATTTATATGTTTAGTAGGTAGGTTTAAATGTGTAATTAAGACACAAATACAATCAACCTACATATATGTATGTAACATCCTATAAAAAGCAGTGAAATTGGGGATTAATGGAGTTATACCTTCACTTCTCGCACTTCTCGCTGTAATATCACTTGTCGCAAGATCCATTATATATTGAAAGAAGTCCATATGTTTGAAAATTGAAAGAGAATTAAATTGTTTTCTCACCTAAATTAAGGAGTGAGTTGTTTTTCACGGTTTCACTTTCTTGTGTTTTGGGAACCACATTAGGATAATCTATCTTCCCAATCACAACACCTTGCAAAGATCTTGCAATTTGATGGATGTTTGTCCTTTTCTTCACGGACCAATTCATTAATTTCTTAGCAAAGAATTTAAAATATCTTCAACTTTTTATCCAATGCCTTATTCCAAGACTGTAAAATGAAAATATAGTTATTAATTAATTTTAGATATTCTGATTTGAAGGAATGTCTCACATTTTCTTCCTTTGTTTCTTTTGGTGGTAGGTAAGTAGATATTTCAGACAGCTGAAGTAAAGTCGACCAGACCTTACGTGTGTGTTCCCAATGGCATTTGCAAACTCAAATGTGAATAAGTATCATCATCATCAAATTCGCCTTCGGCATTGTGATCGGCATTATCTGTTTCTGTTTCACTTCCCCCATCTGTCCCTGACAAATGTTCTCCTATTATAGATGTATCATTAGAAGAAATACACATTAGAGAGTTTTTAGATGAAAATAACAAGTTTTGTTACCATGTTTTTGGTTGTCACCATCTGCATTAGGCTCATCGCTTTGTCACCAGCAGCTTCCTCACCAACGGTATCTACAGGTTTATCAGCAGCTTTTTCAATAGCTGCAGGTTTATCAGCAGAAGCTGTGATTACCTTAACAGATCTCAGATCTGATAGATTATTATAACTAAAACGGATCTGGTTCATGATGCTCTTATACAATTATGTATTAATGTTATATGTAATAGTATAGAATGTATATATGTGTATGTAAAATATTAAGATGAAGCTTGAGAGAACAAATTGGCAGAGGTTCGTTAATCTTAACTCAAAACTTAACTTAACAGTGGAATGAAACCACTATATATAGAAGATGGGTCTAGTTCGTTACACATTCCGTAACGAACTAGCCACCCACTTCGTTACATACAATAAACATAATAGACTTAACGAATCACCCCCTGATTCGTTAAACATCCTTAACGAATCGGAGGGAACATAACTTAAGTCTAGTTCGTTAAACAACCTTAACGAACTAGATGATACCTTAACGAACTACATTAATTGTCTTTAATAATATTACATAAATAAAACGATAAATACATTAACGATAAATACAAAGACTCGAGATGCAAAACAGTGTACTGACAGACACCCCTTGTCTTGAGCTCTTTGTCTTTAACTTATTTGAAGCGCTTGCTTTGCCAATCCCTGCAATTGTGAATACCATGCTCATGACAAACACGAACAACACGCTGAAACTGCATTGCCAGGTCGTAGTCTTCATGGCGCTCAAATAAAATCTTATTCTTAAACAGCACATCGTTGTCGGTCTCAGTTAAGTTAACAAGCCACATAAGATAAATGATCTTTATTAGCTCGGTCTTAAATCCTTTACCCAAGACAATGACGGCCTCGGCAATTCGGTTGTCGTAGTACCAGCAGTTGAATGATAAATACATATGTTGATTCAACGTCTTCACCGGCACACGCTTCATGGTGTTTGGCGGTTTTACTTTAAGAATCAACTTTCTCCAGCCCATTCTTTGATCAATCTCATTGATGCGCTTACGAGTAGGGACCTGTGGCTTAAGAAATTTAAACCTATGGTTGACCTCGAATAACAGATGTTGATGAAACCAATCTGCTATTCGATCACCCCCACGGTTTATAAACGGCCGACACGTGAGGGTCTGAACATCCCAACGCAGTAATGAGAGAATATCAGTGATTCTTTCATAATATTGGATACTATTCTCCCATTTGACAATACATACTTTCAAATCAGAATCATAAAGCCATGAAATAATGTCACCTCACACATTAGATACATTCTTGAAAGTCATCATCTGATTTGCTTGAGCACGAACGACAGCTTCAATCTTCTGTTCTTCATCCACGTAGCGATATGCTTCAATGATCTTTCGAGCTTTCTTACTTCGATAACCAAACCACCTCTGAATATTAGCATCAGTCGGGTTTTCAATCGAATCAAATCTCGTATCAACCACACGTTTACCTTTTGATACTTTATCCAACTGATCCTCAGCTGCTTTGAATGTTTCCTCAGTAAGTACTGGAGCACCCTGATCAACATTGGTGTGTTGAAACAGATCAGGGTATTCCTCGACTGTCACATCTTCAACCTCAACCTCCTCATCTTCATAAATAAAAGTCGTATTCATCTGAATAGTCGGATCATTTAAGATCTCTTCATCGTTCTCGACCTTGACATCGGGCTCAGCTTCTAACACGGTCAATTCATCATCATTTAAGCCAAGCAGTAACGAAATCTTCTCTCGATCTCATCCCGATTCACAACGCTTCTAACCACCCCCGATCCATCAACAAAAATGACAGTATTAGCTTCAATCATCTCAATGGGTTTGGCGGCTGTATAGTCATGATACACAATAATCTGCTTGCCAGAGTCATCAGCAGCACTTGTACCTGGACCAGAGGATGAGCCGTGAGTTTGTTTAGGCTCACTACCTCCAACACTGTAACACCCGTTAATTTCCTTCTCGTTATCCCGGTTAATCATTTAACTTTCCCTCAAGTTTCCATATGCTTCAATTAGGAAGGGCTGTGGTGTAAAATTGTAATTATATTTTAAACAAGAAAACGATTCAGGTTGAATAATTCAACCACCCGATGTGCCTTGTCTTCCACCTGCTCTGGACCTTCATATTTGATCAGCCCTCATGAGAAACAGCTCAGGATTAAACCACTCCCCTCACCATGTTTCCCACCTGCTTATTTTCTTTTGTGTAGCCAATATTAGGGTGTAAAACTTCAAGTGAAGGCTAGTCCCATGTTTCCCCAAGTCTTTACACCTTAATTGATCATTATAACTCGCTCATTGATCGTTAAATCGCTTGTTTTAAGCTTACCGGGTGGTTGTCCAATTTATCAATTCCGGGACTGTTTTGGTTGAGGTTTTTGCACCAAAATCTTCCTATGTATGTCTAATATAACATACTTTAAAATCATGTTCATTGTTGTTCGTTAGATTGGTCAACTAGTTGTAGATTGAATACTAGTTTTCGGTTGTCTAGAATGGTGTTTGGTTGCGTTTAACGCGAGGGATGAAATAAGTGATGACCAATTCAGTTCGTATAACTTTGGATTAATGTACGGGCTGTTGGAAAATGATTATTATAATTATTGGGGCTGAATTGGTTGTCGGTTACTCAACCGGGTTGGTACAACGCGTATTTGCGTTTATTGAATAGTTGGTGCGTTGAACTTGCGAGTTACCGACCCATTTGACCCATGTTGCGTCGTGTGGACTTGTTGGATGTGAATTTATCAAATTTGGGTCCACACGGGGCTGAGTTGGATGTTAAATGCCTAAACAACTCTTAAACGCGCATGTTAGTATCACCTAATGCTCCGAGGGTAAATTGGGAATTCTTTATCCCGGAAGTATCAATGGGTCATGTTGGTAAATGTAGGGCCCGGGGGCTGTTATGAATGAGTCTGATGAGGTCGAGGCTTTAGGTAACTCGAACCATGTTAGAACGTCTCGTAGGATAAACGAGTCCTTTCGGTGTCGTTAGTAATGATTGTTTGTAAACCGACAGATGATTGAGTTGTAAGGATACTTAGGGATTCTCTAGCTCGTGGTGAATCCGTGCCTCGTGTCAGGTGAGTTCATGATGCCCTTTTTACTCTTTATAAGTTTTGGGCTAGCATGTACACTTAAACGATTTTGCTTGAAGAACCGTTTAAATTATTTTGTTTAGGCTTATTTAAATAGGATAGGCCTTGAAATGATAATATTGAATGATGTATGGATGTGTATGTATATATATTATTGAATGGCCAATAATTGGCGAATGATGTAGTCGTTATCGATTACGGATGCTACGCATGCCTACTTCGTGTTTGCACGCGTTGATGGAATGTTACGTGTTGGGGTTGTACGTTTTCTCGGCCCTGAATGTTATATATATATATATATATTGGAAAGCATGTATAGAGATGTTTATATATATGAAGGATTACCTATTATTATTGCTGACATGGTTTTTGCTGCAGAAGCTACCGTAGATTACGGTGGTCTCTAATGATGGGAATACAAGATTTTTTTTATATAAAGATGTCATTTATTTAAACTTGAACTCACTCAGCTTAAGCTGACTTTGTGTACATGTTAGTGTGAGTTTCAGGTAAGGGAAGGATGCTTACCGCTTGGACGTGCTCAAGACTACTCGGTCAGTTGAATGCATACATAGTCGGAATCTTTAATAATATTAAACATCCTCTTTTAATGTTTTATTTAATACAATTCAATTTGATTTTGGGAATTTGTTTTAATAATTTTCCGTTGAACCTATACTCTGAATTATTATTTTAATGGAACGAACTGTTTAAGTCTAAGAATTTTGTAAATATCGTGTATGAGTACCAACTGTGGGACCACCGGGATTCGGGGTCTTACAAGTTGGTATCAGAGCCATGGTTCAAAGGATCTGAGCATCCCCAAATGCTTGGACTCGAACTGTAAGAAAAGAGACCAGTATGCCCACCTCGAATAGCTGCACGTCAAGAGGTAACTTAAATTATTTAGTCATTTAATAATACCTAGGCTTCGATCCAAGCGAATAAAGTATTGTTATTATGAAATTATTTACTTGATTATTTATATTAAAAGGGGGTATCCTTACCTTGAGATATATATATATATATATATATATATATATATATATATATATATATATATATATATATATATATGTATATTTCTCAACTAACGTAAGTAAAGTTATGTAGGTTACTATAAGTATAGTATGGAAATGAATATAAGCTAGCTAAATTTCTAAGGATACGAATAATAAAATAGGTGTATGTGCAAATATGTGTATAATTGCTTAAATACTAACATAAATAAAGTCATGAACGGAAGTAGTTAGGACAAGAAAGGTATTTTGTCTAGTTAACCACAACTGGCCATTGTTGTTAACCAACATCTTACTGATCTTGTACTAAATGGTTTCCGTAGTGTCGTTGTTTATGTCGATATAGAATAATTGAGTTTAAGAATCATGTTAAAAATATAAATAGATATATATATATATGCACGACGTGTGAATACAGAACATACATATTTCAAGGCTTAGACATTAATTATGATCGTATAAATAACCGTTGGAATACTTTCCAATACATCAAATAAAAAAAATGCCTGTAAAGAGAATTATATGATAAAAGAATCGGTAATAGGACAACAGGATGCTGCCTATGATATCTAGCCTTATCTAAAGTATTTTGACTGTTATCAAAGATTTCAAACACTTTACAGAAAAAGGTGACTGATTACTTTGACGTTTTCTGCCACTAAAGGTTTAGCACGTGTTACAGTAAGACTATCACTGCAAATTAATTTCAGACCTACAACAGTAACCCTATCACTTCTATGTCAACCACAATAAGAAGACTGTTCTCAAAAAGTATCGTAGAAGCTTTACTCAATCATAATGAGCAAACCTAGAAATATCTATATAAGCGACTCACTACTTAAGCTAAAACTTCAGACCAACCAAATTCCTAACATAGCTCATACCAAACAATCTATATTCAATAAGATGGCAAGTCGTCAGCCCTCTACTCAATCAACTGCTGAATCCTCAAATGCAGCAGGGATACGTGCACAGACCGAAGACCACCCATTCCTTCAGTTTAAGGATTATCATGCCTACGTAAGATATCAATTCCTCAAAGAAATAAATGTCAAAACTATTAATAGTATTGACTGGAAGCAATACGAACGATCGACCCACATATTCTATTGGCAAGTTTGCTACCAATGGATACATCATGGCGTCGATTCTTCGATATCCTAGAACCTTCATACAATGAACTCGTATATGAATTTTGGTCCACATTTTATTTTGCACCTCACGAAAATCTTACTAGTCCATCTATGCACTTCAGACTCGGGGGACAGGAAGTTCAGATGTCACTAACCGAATTCGCTTTACGCTTGGGTATTTATTCTGCGGATGATGTTAACTCATCTATATTTACAGAAGCTCTAACCGATATTCCCGCTCATATACATGATTATTGGAACATGCATTCAACAAAAGAATGGGGTTCAAATAATTACTCTCCTTCTTATATTGATCCCTTGCATCAATATATGCACCTTGTTATTGTTAACACGATCAGAGAGCGTACGACTAACTTACAAAGGGTTAGTTCAACCGGCCTCTTTCTTCTTCACAGTATATTCAAGTCAGTTCCATGTAATATTGCTTATTTTCTTGCTATGAAATTTGAGCAATATAAACAAAATCGATATCCGAAAAACCTCTTTGGAGGATCATACATAACCAGGCTAGCCAAATCCTTAGATATTTTAACCGATCAGGTTATCCAAGTATTATCTCCACCAAGACAACCTGGATATGTAGGTGTTGAATATATCAAGATAATTCCTGATTTCTTACAACCTGAGATTGCCCCACTTTTCTTTGAAAGTACCACACCTCAAAAATTGCAACAGGAATTGATGCAGTTTCCTCCATCATCATTTTACCGACATGATTTACGGTCACAGTTACCATCTGTGATTGAACATGTTTCAATCAACACACCTCAGACACACCATGATCAACCACAAACACCTAGCTTCTACCAGTCGCTTTCACCCTTATGGTCCGAGAAAGGAATAATACCACCATTCTTTTTCGATGAGAACATTTTAATTCAAGACATGACAACGACAGACCAACCTCTGTCACCGTTATGGCAACAACAAAATCTTCCACAACCGACAGATCATCAGGAATAACCACAACCATCCAACGAAGAAGCCGGACCAAATACGATACCTCCGGTAAACCCGTCCCCAGACCAAACGAGGATAGACAGAGCCAGAACAGTTGAACAGGTCAAGAGGATGGCCTTGCAAATTGAATGGCTAAAACAAAGGAATGGGTGGCAGGAAGAAATGTTAAGGCGGATAGCTAATACTATTTCCACACAGATCACTTCACATCTCCACCTATCGAAATTGACTCTGGGTCTGAATCTGACCCTGATTTTGATAAAGACTAAGTTATATGCAGACACTAGTCTTTTACCGGCAGACCCTAAAGAACTGGAATGCATTCATTTGATTTCAATTTTCTCTGTTGTTTACAATTTGCAAAACCTAGGTTTTCTCCAGAACTTAGGGAGATAATTTTTCTCTTAAGCAATGAGGTGAGGAAAAAGTGGCGCCAAGAGGAGCAAAGGCCACCATTCTATGGAATTTCTAAAAGTGCTATGAAAAGGAGAATAAAATGATATGAACGATGTATGGGATGTGGGAACTGGTCTCACGAGGGAAGGTGTAGAAAGAGTCAAACTCAATCCCAGTATGAGTATACTTAACTGATAAGGATGGGCGCTATTAGGTATAAAACCGAACGGTCCATTAGAATCGGGAGTCATGCTCACCACAGGATTGAGGAAGAATTGACCCACATCTTGAACAAAGCTGGTCTTAATGATCTGACCTTAAAAGAGTCGCTTGGTTTGTGAAAGGGGGAAATTGGCCGTCCCCTGGAATCGAACCCGGGTCTAGGCCAAATCCCATCCTCTTTTGCGCACTAGCCAACCATTGGGCTAAGTGCCTAGTGTTGTTATATAATCTCTTTCAATAATTATAAGTACATGTGTGTTTATATATAACAAATCTTATCAAATAAGAAGTTTTATGTTTCTTATACAAACACGTCCGGAAGTTCAAAAAATATTAATTTAAAGATATATGAACGGAAAAATCTAGGAAATGCTATAAATGGTTATAAGTACGAACTCCGAGGGAGTCGAGCAAAGGAAATAGTAGGAAGAAACCTACCAGAAAGTCGGAAAAAAAAAGAAATATGAAATGAATGTAGTTCCGATCATAGTATCACAGGGTAAAAGTCAAGAAATAAATTAGAGGATTACAATATTGGCAAATATATATACATCTCAATACAGAAATTGTCCGATGAGCTCGCTGGAATCCATCCTACTTATCACGTGTCTCATTTGAGGAAATTTTTGGCAGACAAGGAGGCCCATGTGCCTCTGGGTGATATTGAGCTCGATAGTAAGTTGAACTACATTGAGGAATCTATCGCTATTCTTGAGCGTTAGAAAAAAAAAATGTTTGAGGAATAAGGTGGTTAGGCAGGTTAAGGTGCAATGGAAGCACCGTAAGGATTCCGAGGCTACTTGGGAGTCCGAAGATGGGATGATGAAACTCTATCCGCAGTTATTCCTTTCGCATCAGGATTAGGGGATGCCCATTGTAAGGGGGATAGACTTGTAACACCCGTTAATTTCCTTCTCGTTATCCCGGTTCGTTAAATCATTTAACTTTCCCTCAAGTTGCCATATGCTTCAATTAGGAGGGGCTATGGTGTAAAATTGTTAATATATTTTAAACAAGAAAACGATTCAGGTTGAATGATTCAACCACCCCATGTGCCTTGTCTTCCACCTGCTCTGGACCTTCATATTTGATCAGCCCTCATGAGAAACAGCTCAGGATTCAACCACTCCCCTCACCATGTTCTCCACCTGCTTATTTTCTTTTGTGCAGCTAATATTAGGGTGTAAAACTTCAAGTGAAGGCTAGTCCCATGTTTCCCCAAGTCTTTACACCTTAATTGATCATTATAACTCGCTCATTGATCGTTAAATCGCTTGTTTTAAGCTTACCGGGTGGCTGTCCAATTTATCAATTCCGGGTCTGTTTTGGTTGAGATTTTTGCACCAAAATCTTCGTAGGTATGTATAATATAACATACTTTAAAATCATGTTCATTTTTGTTCGTTAGATTGGTCAACTAGTTGTAGATTGAAAACTAGTTTTCGGTTGTCTAGAATGGTGTTTGGTTGCGTTTAACGCAAGGGATGAAATAAGTGATGACCAATTCAGTTCATATAACTTTGGTTTAATGTACAGGCTGTTGGAAAATGATTTTTATAATTATTGGGCTGAATTGGTTGTCGGTTACTCAAACGGGTCGGCACAACGCATATTTGCGTTTATTGAATAGTTGGTGCGTTGAACTTGCGAGTTACCGACCCATTTGACCCGTGCAGCGTCGTGTGGACTTGTTGGATGTGAATTTATCAAATTTGGGTCAACACGGGGCTGAGTTGGATGTTAAATGCCTAAACAACTCTTAAACGCGCGTGTTAGTATCACCTAATGCTCTGACGGTAAATTGGGAATTCATTGTTCCGGAAGTATCTATGGGTCGTGTCGGTAAATGTAGGGCCCCGGGGGCTGTTATGAATGAGTCTGATGAGGTCGAGGCTTTAGGTAACTCGAACCATGTTAGAACGTCTCGTAGGATAAACAAGTCCTTTCGGTGTCGTTAGTAATGATTGTTTGTAAACCGACAGACGATTGAGTTGTAAGGATACTTAGGGATTCTCTAGCTCATGGTGAATCCATGCCTCGTGTCAGGTAAGTTCATGATGCCCTTTTTACTCTTTTTAAGTTTTGGGCTAGCATGTACACTTAAACGATTTTGCTTGAAGAACCGTTTAAATTATTTTGCATAGGCTTATTTATATAGGATAGGCCTTGAAATGATAATATTGAATGATGTATGGATGTGTATGTATATATATTATTGAATGGCCAATAATTGGCGAATGATGTATGCCTACTTCGTGTTTGCACGCGTTGATGGAATGTTACGTGTTGGGGTTGTACATTTTCTCGGCCCTGAATGTTATTATTGAATGTTATATATATATATATATATATATATATATATATATATATATATATTATAGGAAAGCATGTATAGAGATGTTTATATATAAGAATGTTATTATTGAATGTTATATATATAGGTATATGTATGTTTTTATAAATAGGAAAGCGTGTATAGAAATGTTTATATATAAGAAGGATTACCTATTATTATTGCTGACATGGTTTTTGCTGCAGAAGCTACCGTAACTTACGGCGGTCTCTAATGATGGGAATACAAGATTTTTTTTATATAAAGATGTCATTTATTAAAACTTGAAGTCACTCAGCTTAAGCTCACTTTTTGTACATGTTAGTGTGAGTTTTAGGTAAGGGAAGGATGCTTACCACTTGGACGTGCTCGAGACTACTCGGTCGGTTGAAGGCATACTTTGTCGGAAGCTTTAATAATATTAAACATCCTCTTTTAATGTTTTATTAAATACAATTCAATTTGATTTTGGGAATTTGTTTTAATAATTTTCCGTTGAACCTATACTCTGAATTATTATTTTAATGGAACGAACTGTTTAAGTCTAAGAATTTTGTAAATATCGTGTATGAGTACCAACTGTGCGACCACCGGGATTCGGGGTCTTACAAGCACCCGAAGCATCTTGATCTTCGTCATCGTTCTTGAGCTTGTTAAGTGCATCATCCTTGCATGTTAACTGCAAGATGAGATCCTCCTGCTCTTTGATATTCACCCTGAGACTTAACAATCTCACGAAGATCTTTTGTTTCCTTCTGACAATAAGAGATATATCCCATCAGCCTTTGTTGATTGTCCATCATACATTCTTGAGTCATACGATCAGTAGACATTTGGTTTTCAAATAAATGAAGTAGACTCAAGACCATATTCATCTTTTGATCATGTGTCATGGCAAGAAACGAAGCTGGGATAGGTTGAACAGGACCTTGAGGTCGGTTAAGCCTCAAATATGAAAAGTCCATTAGTTGTGGAGGCAGCATAGTCGGTGTAGGATAAATCACCGATGTAGCAGTTGTAGGCCTTAGTATTGTAGATAAAACAGAGTGAGGAATCATACCAAGCCTAGGATCTGAGGTAAGTGTGGTCGTCAAAGTTAATTCCGGGGTGCTAGTAGTAAGCGGCACCACCGGTCTTTGAGAAGCAGACGAACTTGGAGGTTAAACTCCAAAAGAAATTCCAGCACCAGCTGATACTCGTCGCTTAGACGATCCTTCAACCGCTAACTCTTTCCCTTTTCTCTTGCATTGAGCAGCAATTGTAGCAGCTAAAGCAGCCTCAACTGGAGTTTGTTGTTCAATAATAGCAGCATCTCCATCATCACCGTTACCACCATCACCACCATCATCATCACCACCATTCCCACCTAGTCCTTCCTCACGCTCAGAATTTGAATCATCATTGATCCAGCGATCATTGTCAGGACATAAATAATCTGGATTCACCAGATGACCAATTAAACATTTGGTCGGAGGAGGATCTTTCCAATACACCTTCATTCTTTGAACAGTATCAGCCGTCATATGCTCAAGCGGCATCACATCGTTCACAGTGGCTTGATCTATAACCAGATTAGGAATCAATCTTCAATAATTAACTAGAGGAACCGAGGATACATAAGAAACTTCTTTCTTTGAACCGCTTGAAGACATTGTTCCTTCAGATGATAAAATATCATTTCCGAGAAGTTGAAGTTCTTGTTCAAGATCAAAGCAACAAACGCCGATTGTAGCATAATTCGGCATTCCTCGAAACCACTCTTTCGACCTCCCAAGCAATGGATTAGTATATGTAATAAATATTTGTACGTTGGGCATAATCCATTCTTGTTGTACATGGAGGCTTCAATGTCACCACTTTAGAATACTCGACGAAACAAACCCTTGATCACCTTTTTATCAAACTCACATGGATGATCAATGTTATCTCCAAACCGAAGCACACGTCGGATTACATCAATATCAACAGTGATAGGCGTTTGGTTGATTGTGGCTTCAATATGGTTCTCAACTTCAACATACCTCGCCGTATTCCAAAATTGACGAACACTACTGAATCGAACGTCAGGATTTGCAGTGATGGAATAGTGAATATGAGAGCGCCATAAGAATTCTAATAACCCTCCAAATATGTTCTCGTCAGCAAAATTTGTACCAACGAAGGCACCTATATTATGCTTCTTATCATATGGCAGTAATGGCATATTTTGTTGTTGTTGCTGCTGCTGTTGTTGTTGATCAGCAACCGGGGGATCTTGTTCCACGTTATCGGACATTGTTCTAAATAAACAACGTCGAGAATCAGTGATAATCAATATATATATATGTATGTATATATAAGATTGTAAACCTTAAATTTAAAAGGTAAAATAGTTTAAAAAGAATGCCATTCGTTAAATAGGCTGATTCGTTAATTTTTATAATGAATCATCTGTTTCTCTATCAAGTAATAGATAACGAATAAGAACTAGCGAATTACTAAGAAAAGTTAACGAACTAACATCTAGTTTGTTATAAATAACGAATACAAATTTGATTCATTATCAATATTGATTCGCTATCCTAATTCGTTTGAATTGCGTAACGAATTGGACACGAATTAGTTCCAATTCGTTAAGCATAACGAATGGCCAAATAAGCTTAATCTTTGACTCAATTAGTCAAGGTCAAAATTACCAAAAACTTCAAAAGTCAACATTGCACTCGGAACTCAAAACCT
The DNA here is from genome assembly GCF_021521415.1 of Bidens hawaiensis. Classification (NCBI taxonomy): domain Eukaryota; kingdom Viridiplantae; phylum Streptophyta; class Magnoliopsida; order Asterales; family Asteraceae; genus Bidens; species Bidens hawaiensis. The sequence goes on along the minus strand of NW_027491406.1, from coordinate 798,906 downwards.
ATATAATCAGCAATACAAAGCTAAACCAATGACCACAAAGGATCTCGGAATCGTATTGCGATTGCAATTACACCAATTTGGTGTTCCAAAACATGATAAAGAGAAGTTAAATTAAGGTTTACGTAAACCTTTAAAAACCCGGTACCATAATCACATAATTAACATATCAAGCATGTATCAAATTTGATGAAGTGCATTACAGTTTGATCATCAATACCTTAGGACCACGAATATATGATCAGAAAGAGGTTTAATGAAGGTCGAATTTTCTGGAAAATTTGGCCAGAGTAACAGTGCAATAGGATAAGAAGATGAATAGTGTGAAACGAATCGTTTCACGAACCCCTATATATTACTGACACAGCACATTTTTCGATGTAACGAATCAGCCGATTCGTTTGAATTTTGAATTAACAAATCAGGTGATTCGTTAAGTTAAATTTAACACGTGTCACAACGAATTAGAACCAATTCATTAACTCAAAGACATAAGATTAACGAAATAGCTTTAATTCGTGTTTAATTCGTTAACTATGCATAACGAACAGGATTAATTACAAAGTAGCGGAAGCGAATTAGGGTAACGAATTAGAATGTAATTCGTTAAAATAATGACCTAATTCGTTATTCATAATTAACAATTTACTTTTATTTAATTTTAAATTAAATTAATTAATTAAATCAATAAACTTGAATAAAAATAAAAATGTAAATCAGTTTTAACTTAAATAAATCACCAAGAACTCATATCTCGATGATTATTTACCTTAAAGTGTTTCACGTTTTAAAACACATAACTTAAATGAATTTAAATAATATGTAAAAAGAAAGGAAAATCTTTTAGATATTTTGAGCCTTTTATGTAAAATATTTACAAAAGAAATATCCGAAAATGAAAAACATAGAATAGAAAATATTTTTGTGTTTTTGTATGATTTTTCAAAAGCAGTACATATTTATGGATTTTTGTTGAGTTTGAGCAGAGAATCATATTGACTGATTGCCCTTCCATGTTAGTTTTATATTTCAGCGATATTATGACTGGCGTTAAGTCGGTCATTGATATTGTTGTCCACCTAAACAAACTTTGGAGCATTTCTGTGATATGATTAATGGTTCAATTAGCGCACAGAATATCAGAAACTATCAGCCTCTAATCCCGATTCAAGCTTAATTTGATTTTTGCCAAATCACCCCAACTTGACTTAAACCATTATAGTGTTGATCAAAATTTTGAAAATTTTAGAACTTTTGAGCAATGCATCAAGTTTCCTTTACTGTGAGTGAGTATGCACGAGTCCATCTGTCGGCTACATACATTGTATCCCCTGGGGTCCGTTTCTTATTGGTATTGAGACGCGCGCAAGGGGGGAACACATGTATGACTAACAACGGATTTTGATCAAGTCAGTAATTTAGATTGTACGGAGTACAGAAGTGATCAAGTTTAATGACTTTGGATTTGCTCTAAAAACGAGTAAAATATTCATGCTTATGAATACCCAGATGATTAAGCCGCATAAAGACTCACAGTGTCCAGAATCCTAATTCTTGTTATTTTCTTTATTATATTTTTGGGTGATCAACAGCTATAAGGCTTGAGTAACATGTTATTACATTTCTGCCATCCTTACTGAGATTTTAGCTAGAAACTAATACCTCTTTTAATTTGGCTTTTCTTTATGTTTATATCACATATTTTACTCTAACAGCTTATTTAAGACCTATCAATACATCAATGATTAAGTGCTCTGTCTTTTAAGCTTATTTCTTGCTGGATTTGGGGTCAAACAATCAATGTACTATCATTTTCTCTTTTTGCGTCGAAAACTCAAAATTTTGAGGAGCATAAAAAAATGAATTTAATCGCCCCAGTTACTTTTTGTCTATAGAGTAATGGCTATCCTATCAATCTACAAGTAGATAACATGACCAAAAGATGCAAGCATGCTCCACAAACATAAATAACCGACATAGTTTTCAGCGAGAAAATAAAGTAAAAAGGCATAACGAACCTCCCAAATACTTTCCATTGTCAGGTAAATAGCTATCCCGAATATTTAAAAGAAATTATCAGGACCAAACATATACAAGTATATGTTCTTCAAATAGAAGTAATTGACATATTTTTCAGCGAACGTAAGCAAAAATCTTTTTTGATTTTCTATTTTCTTACTTAAAACACAATCTTTTTGTCTTTTTCAGATTTTTCTGTATAAACAAGAAATTTACAATCTTTTTGATTTTTCAAATTTTCTTATAAATAAAACTAAAAATTTCACAATCTTTTTGTCTTTTCAATTTTTAAGATGTTTTTGGATTTTTCAAATTTTAAAACATAAAGACATGAAAACACACTATTTTTGAATTTTTAAATTTTTCAATGTTTATAGGTTTTATCTATACAAACGAAAAGCACAATCTTTTTGTATTTTCTATTTTCACCCCCTAAAAACCAAAATCAAAATAAAATTTAAAGTGAAAATAAACTGAAAATAAAGATAGTTATCCTAGTTTCAGGATATCAGCAAGGGTCTTTAAGCCATTTAAACCAAGCAAAAAGTGAAAACGCGTTTTGTCAAATGCTTTGGTAAATAAATCAGCTTTTTGAAAATCAGTATGTACTTTCTCAAGGTCAATTAATTTCATTTCAAAACAATCCCATATGAAATGATATCGAATTTCGATATGTTTCGTTTTGGAGTGTTGTACGGGATTTTTGGTGATGCTAATGGCAGCAGAATTATCAATTAAAATGGGAGTGGTAAGAAACTTCAACTGTAGTCGCGAAGATATTGTTGTATCCACAAAACCTGGGAACAGCAACTCGAGGCTGCAACATACTCAGCTTCGACGGTTGAAGTGGAGACCGTTGTCTGCTTCTTACACTACCAGGAAACAAGCTGGCTTCCTAAGAATTGACATCCAGCTGTGGTAGACTTCAGAATAAGCGGTAAGATCAAATGTATCGTCCTTGGGGTACCATAACCCGTTGTCTGGATTGCCCCTTAGATATTGAAGAATACGCTTGACCGCTGCCAGGTGAGTCACTCAGGGACTAGCTTGGTACCTAGAACATAAACGGACATCAAACATTATGTCGTGTCGAGAAGCAGTGAGATACATCAAAGAACCAATCATAGCTCGATATAGGGTAGGATCGACGGTATCCTATAATTCATCCGGTGATAAATTGTGACCCACGGGGAGGGGAGTAGAAAGGGTTTTTTCGGCAGTAATCTTGAATTGGCTTAAGACGTCGTTCACGTATTTAGTCTGGTGAATGAAGATTCCTTTCGCAGACTGATGAACCTACAACCCTAAAAAGAAGTTCATCTCTCCCATCGAACTCATTTCGAATTTGGTTTGCATTGACTTCTCGAATTCCTTACACAACGCGTCGTTTGTTGACCCAAAGATTATGTCACCAACGTAAATCTGAACGAGGAGAAGATCATCACTAATGTTTTTGTAAAATAAAGTGCAGTCAACAGTCCAACATTTGAAACCATTATCCGTCAAATGGTCGGCGAGCGTGGCATACCAAGCTCTCGGGCTTGATGTAGACCATATAATGCCTTGTTTAAGCGATAAACTCGGTCAGGATAATCAGGGTCTTCAAAGCCTGGAGGTTGTAACACAAACACTTCCTCGTGTAGTTCACCATTAAGAAAAGCACTTTTAACATCAATTTGATAAACTTTTATGTTCTTGTAAGCTACATAGGCCAGAAAAATCCGTATAGACTCCAATCATGCAACCGGAGCAAATACTTCAGTGTAGTCAATACCCTCTTGCTGATGGAAACCTTGCACCAATAACCGTGCCTTGTTTCTCACGATCATCCCACGATCTTCTTTCTTACATTTATATACCAACTTAGTCGGAATCGCCTTCTTGACTCTAGCATGTTTGTCGATAAGATCCCAAACACCCAAACATGCAAACTGTTGTAATTCTTCTTGCATGGCTTCTACCCAAGAGGGATCTAAGTGCCATACGAGGAGTCGTTGGTTCAACTTGGGATAGAAAGCAAGTGAATTTAGCAAGATTTACAATTCCAGGCGAGTGTAAATCTGCATAAGCACACCATACATTATTCTCACTTGATGAAGCAACTTGATGACCTGTTTGAACGCCCACATCAAGTTCTTCAATAATGTTTTCTTTCTGATGATAATTATGAATCCTAAGAGTGGGATTCTCAGGAACAACAACATTTTCAAATAAATTAGTGTAATGTTCTCCCAGCTCGTGAGATGAATCATCACTATCAAGTTCAATAACTTGATCAACAACTGGAGTATCATCAGAAGAAGTAGATGCATTATCAAAGAGAATTGGAGAATCATTATCGAGATCTTCAGTTGTAGCATCAGTTGGAGCTTCAACATCATTAGAACTTGAAAATCTTGGAATTACCAGTTGTTCTTCAAAGTAAGCACGAACCAAGTATTCATTTGGTTGATCAGTTGTTGGAGTAAATGAATTAAATAAGCCATCATAGTCAAACATCCAGTCGGGACCTTTCCCTTGAGGAGGTGTGGTGTACTTTTGATAGTTCACATGGTACCACTCCTCAACACAACCAGACGTGAAGTTAAATACCCGTTTCTTAGGAGAGGCATAACCCAAGAAATACCCTTCAATGGCTTTTTCATCAAACTTACCCACATCCTTCTTTAACATCGTACAAGGACACCCAAAAGGTTCCAAGTACTCTAAGTTAGGCTTTCGATTATTCAAAAGCTCATAACTTGTATTCTTGAACAGTTAGAACTCGATTGAGCGTATAACACGCAGTATTCACCGCCTCATTCCAAAATTGGACAGGAAACTTTGAATCAGCAAGCATTGTTCTAGCAGCTTCAATCAACGTTCTGTTCTTTCGCTCAGCAACACCGTTTTGTGGTGGTACGTATGGGGCACCGTATTCTCGATGAATTCCGTTTTGAATACAAAATAAATCCAATACAGTATTTTTAAATTCAGTACCATTGTCACTTCGAATTCTCCTCACTTTCTGCTTGTATAGTGAGTCGATCTTAATGATTAAATTCTGAACAAGAACAGGTGTTTGTTCTTTTGAACTCATAAATAAGACCCATGAGTATCTTGAATAATCATCGGTAACTACCAGGCAATACCAATCTCCCGAGATACTTGCACGATTCACTGGACCAAAAAGATCCATATGAAGTCGCTCAAGAGGAGTATCAATAGAGTTCAATAACTTAGAAGGATGCGATTTTTTCTTCTGTTTGCCCTTTTGCAAGCAATACAGTGGTCGGATAACTTAAAATTCTTCAAAGACATACCATCAACTATGATGCCATTAGATAGTTCATCTTACGAACACGAATGTGACCCATTCTACGATGCCATAGAATGGAGTCCTTCTCGGTTGCTTTGGAGACAAAACATGTTTCGATAGATGTTGATACTTTAGAGCTCATATATAAAACATAAATATCAATTGATCGAGGTGATCTCATGATAACCATGTCCTCGGGAATCACATAACCCGGTTTTAGAATCAGACATTCTTTATCAGTAAATATTGTAGTGTATTTCTTGTCACAGATTTGCGACACACTCAATAAGTTATGGTCTACCTTGTCATAGTAATTCACTTTTTCAAACTTAATATGCCCATTCGAAACATCACCTTCTTGTGTGATCATACAGCCAGAATTCCCAGCAAACGCCACATAACCCCCTTGAATATTTCTCACATTTGTTAACAGGTCGAGATTTCTAGTAATATTACGAGAACATCCGCTATCCATAATCTAGTTTTCACAAGAAATGGTCTTGGATGTACCCTACACACAAAAGAAAATGATTAGTTCAAAAAGGCAGCCCTGGCCTCAGTCTTGGGCACCTTTTGGTTTCCATGAGTAACGTTAAACTTGGTTGAATTCAACTGTTGTTCAGCAACTTGAGAATAAGTTACAGGCTTCTTAGACTTTCGTCTTAGGTAAGCAGCTTGAACTACATTTGAGTTCACGTTCTTGCATATCGGTTCAGTTGGAACAAACTTTGGTTTAACGTGACCATAAGTTTCATTCACATGAACTACCTTTCTAGGATTAACGTTTGAGAACATGATGTGAGTATCATCATCATATGACACAGGTTGTTTCAGAATCTCTTTTATCAAATGGATTGGTTTTGATTGGTCCTTGACATATGATTGAAGATTCTAAGATCTCTTCTGTCCATAGTTTCTCACAACGTGACCTTGTTGACCGCAAAGAAAGTAGCTTCGCATGTCCACATGATCGTTTTGAGATTTAGCGGTAACATATGACACAGAAGGATGATGACTCACGTTCTTGGTAAAGCTCTTAGCTAAATCATCAGATGACCCCGATTTCTTTCTCAAATAAAAATCTAGGTTAGAACAGTTTGAAAAACTTTGCAAAGTATCAGTTCCAGTCGATTTTACAAACTGAACTTTCTTAGCATGTTTTAAAACTTGCTTAGCTTTAGTCAAGGGGTCATATGCAAATGATGTTTTAACTTGAGCATACTGACATTCAAGATCTTGAATCTTGGAGGTTTCATTGTGTAAAACACTTTTAATCAGTTCTGGTTTAATGATACTAATTGGAATGTCTTTCTCAGTGAACATCGTGTCCATTCCTTTTAATTTAAACACACGACCAGTTGATGGCTTGGAAACATTTGGATTGATAAAACGCAACAAATCCTCATAAAAAATTTTGGGTTTTTCTTGTTTCTTAGCTTTCACTGGTTTAACCTTAACATGATTTTCTTGTTTCACCTGAGTTGTGTGCAATCCATATACAGCCTCCTCAAATTCATGAGGTTCACAAAGTATGTGATTATAACTTGGAATGTTTGTGTTATTGTGTATTATTCCAGGTTCGAACACATCCTCAATGATGACTTTATCAACATTTTCAACAAAGACTTTATTGCTTTGAACATGAGGTTTTTCAGTTGTAGATTAGGTTTTAACAGTTTCAGGTTTAACAGGTTTTGCTTTTTCTGAAATCACAGTTTCTTTAACAGTCACATCCTCTTCTTTTCTAGCAAAAGGATTTGGTTTGTAATCATTCTGAAAAGGTGGTAGAATTTCAACAAAACCTATACCTTTCTTTGAATCTTTTTTCTTTCCAGATACTTGAATTATTTCGTTTAGCAAAAAGGAAGAGTTTCTGAATTTTCCCAATTTGTTCTTTAACTCAAGAACCTCATTCTCAAGCTCGGTTATCTTTGATCTATGTTTCAATATTTCTTGAAAATTTTGATCATTAATAGTCATTTTAACATATAACTCAGCTTTGAGATCATGGTTACTTGTCGACAAAGCTTCAATCTTCTCACGAGATCTCATTTGAGATTCCAAAGATTGTCGATAAGTATCCTTAGTGAAGCAATTTCTTTCACTAAACAATCATTGTGATTTTTTGTAACGATTCCTGCAAATTCAGGTATACCCTAGCCGGTATATACCATTTATGTGTTATTTAATAATGAATATATGAATTATAATGCGTTTATACGAGTATGTATGATTCACATTACGGATTATACTCGATTATACAGTTAATCGTATTGGAAATACGATTAACCGATTAACCGTTGTTGAAACCCGAACGAATCGAGGATTACATTATAGACGAGATATATAATATTTAGTGATGTTTACGAAGTATTAAGCTTCGGGATAAGTGAATTAAAGCACAGAAAAGAATTTTCGATTTAATGGTACGTCGGTACGTTAAACGAAACCTTTAATATCAAACCGAGCAAGAGACGATCGATCAAGCCGAAAAAGATGCGCAATTATTAATAATATGATATTTTAAGTTAATAAATGACATGGTTTAAGTTTTTAAAGTTTTTAAATCGGTTTTATATAAATTCCTTTTTTTAAGCCGAAAACGACCATTTTAGCCTCGTTTTAAGCTAAATTAAACATTTAACCGAAAAACGAACTGAACCAGATTATCCAAAACGTTATCCAGATTTCAGAAATCCAAATGTGTGGCCAAGAATGGAGAGGTGGGCCCCACCCCACCTCCCCCCTTAATGCCGATCGGACCAAGGGGATAAACCCTTGGCTCTCATTTTTTTTCTATCAACCATTTCAAGATTCTTCATCTCCTCTCCAAATTATGAACTAAAACCCGAGATTTTAGCAAGAAAACCGAGGTAAAGATCGAGTTATTTACGTGTTAATCTTCGTTTCTTGAGTTTATTTGCAAGAAAATAAGGTTTTAAGTGAAAAAAAGGGTGAAAACCCGAGATGAAACCGATTCTTGCATGATCAAGTGATGTATACGGGTTATACAAGGGATCTTGGTCCAAGAAAGGAGTTAAACGAACCAAAAACGAATTTTTACGGTTAAATCTTTGTTTTTAAATCATAACCGAAACTATGAAAGAAATGGCTTGATTGTGGGTGTAACTTGCTTGGTGTGGTGTTGTTGTGCTTGTAGGTGTTGTATCTAGTTGTTAGCAAAGGCTAGAAAGCGAGATCCTTGATATTTGGAGCTAGAAACACAAGGTAGTTCGGTTTTTGTATGATGTTTGTGTTTTGGACAGATTGTGATACGTTTAGAGTTAGGCTACGAAATTTCACAAAGATGATCTACACATGAAAATATGAGATCTGTAAAATTTTGGTAATTTTTGGACAAAGGATGAATATTTGGTGAATTTAATGCTCGGTTTTGACCAAAAATTGTGAAAAATAGTTAAATATCATGAACAATTCTGGAAAATTCCAGATAAGCTCTTTATAACATGTAAAAGTGACACACTAAATTTTAGGTCAGTTGGAGAAGTCTAAGTAGGCTTTTCGGTTAAACGAGTTCTAGGGTTTTCTAGCTCGGTTTTAGTGAAAATGGCATGTAAAAAGAGAATTTGGTTCTGGAAAAATTACAGGGGACTATGGGGATGGCAGGGGTCATCCAGGAAAAATTTGGGATTTTTCTAAGATCGTTTGGTATTTACGACATATTTAGTGTTTAAATGGTGTTTAAAAATAGATAAATAAATTTTAAATATAAAAATTAATTCTGGAAATATTTTTATAAAATTCCCCACTGTCAAAAAGTGATTTTTACAAAATTCCAAGATCCGAGACTAAACGGATAATTATTTGTGCTAAAAAGAAAATAAAAACAAACTTTTAAAGCTTAAAACGCGTAAACCGGTAAAGTTCGCCTAAACGAACTGACTGTTGTATAAAAACCCTAAAAATGATGTATTTTCATATAATTGAGTTAAACAAGTAAAAATGAATCCTCCGAAAATAATCCGGATGATTTGAATAATTTTATCCGATTTAACAGTTTCCGGTGCACTAAAGACGGAAACGGGTCCCGCGGCCAATCGGGGCGTCTAAACCGAGCTCTAATTTCACAACTTTAATTAAATTATCAGTCAACAACTATTTTCGGGTCGTGTGTGACCAAACTCATTTTTGAAACGTAAAAACGGATAACCGTGCTGGGCACGCAAAACAGGGAAAACAAATTAATAGTAATTTCAACTATTGAACTCTAAACGATATCACAATCTGAGTCCGGAGAAGTGTTTCTGGGTTAACATTGCCCCCAGAACGGGTACAGTTTGGGTTAACAGTGTCCCCAGATGTACCGGTTAAGACGGTTAAAGTTATATTAATAGTGATTGTATAGTAACGAACTTAGGGATCGTATTACAGATCCGGACTAGTAGCTTACGTACTGTGTTACCTGCTGCTTACGATAAGGTGAGTTTCACGAGCACCTTTTTCTGAACTGTTTTTAAATATTTTCCCGGGGCGGAAAGCATGTTACTATTGAAATGTTTAAGTACATACTGAACGCATGGATTTGCGTGTATTTATATATGTTTTATTGTACGGGAATCGTACGGAAATGTACTAAGATGGTAATTGTCTGAGTTGCTAACATTGTAAGGCCCCGCAACACGAGTGACTAACTGAAAGTCGGTAGAGTGTGAATAGTACTATTGGTCTGACAAACCCAACTGGTCCGGCATGGATTTGCTGATGTTTCCCAGCCAGTTGCACATGTCTATTTTGTTGTTATATATATTTTTGCTATGTAATGTTAGGCATAGCGGTTTGGGGCAGGTCCGTGGGCGGAGTATGCCACGGGGTTGTATGTGGATAGTCATAGGTTTCACTTGTGGGCTCAGCATAATTACATCGCTAATATATGATTATTATAATGATTTGTCACTGTTTATTTAAATTAGTGAAACTCACCAACTATTCGTAGTTGACCCGTTTTCTTTACATGCTTTCTAGGTACTCCCAAACTGGAATAATTGCTACATGCTTGACGATGCGTGCTTTTTGTGGAAGCTTAATGATCTTTTTGTATTAAATATGTTAATGTAATGTTGGTAAAACTTATGTGCTATCGCCTAGACGATAACTAAACTCGGAACAATGTAATATGGTGTAAATTAATGTAGTGGTGTTTTCTTTATAAGCAATGCTGTTGATATCAGACGTGTCTGTTGCATCCCGTTTACGTTTCCGCTGCGGTTACGGGGTGTTACATTTTTCAAGGAATCTAACTTAGGCTTGTTTTTCTCACATTCAACACAAAGAATAGAAGGACTAACCTCATTGATTTTGTTCATACAAGCAAAGGTATTTGGAAGCTTTTCACATGAGTCATCAGAATCAGATTCAGTATCAGCATCCGAAGATAGTTCGCTTCCACATACATCTTGAAAATTCTCAGTTGATCCAAACATTGCCAGATTTGCTTGATTGTTATTGCACAGCAATCTTTGTGACCAGTCATCTCCATCTAAGTTGGACAACATTGCTTGTGATCCAGAAGACGACGGTTTAGTTCCAGAAGACTTTCCCGCATCATTTCCACTTTTACTAGATGAATTCTAATCTTGCTTTCTGGACCAGTGTACTCTTTCTTTGGCTAATCACATTCTTTAGCAAAATGCCCAAACTCTTGACAGTTGTAGCACTTGACTTTTAATTTATCAAACCCCAACTTCTTGTTCAAATATGGAAGATCTTTACCCGTTCTTTGCAGAAACTTTTTCACTTTCCTGACGACCATAGCCATATTCCACTTCAAGTCCATCAGTTCTAAATCATCAGGATCAATTTGATCATAGTCTTCATCAGTTAAATCGCTCATTGCAATCTTACTACTAACCAAATTCTCATATGAAGTCATGAAGGTAGACAAGAAAGCAAAATTTTGTTCGGCCTCCCTCATGTTCACATTTGGTTGTGATGAATATTGATTTGAAGGTGATGAATTTCCAGACCCTCTAGATGAACCAGAAATACCAGATGATCCAGAATTTCCAGCTGTGTAGAAACAAGCACGTGGATCACTATAGATAGTTGTTGCATTATCACTTGCATTTTGTGTAAGAAATGCAGTGATAGGAGAAATGGTTGAACTCAACGGCATACTTCCACCATAAAAAGTCGGATCTCGATTATCCTTTGAAGATTTCTGACATTTAAGATCGTATTCTCGTGCTTCAATCTTTTGCATGAATTCAGATGCTGTAAGATCTTCATTGATAAAGTAATTATTTTCTTTCAAAACCATCAAGAAAGTCGAGTAAGAACTCGGTAAAGCACTTTTAATGGTGTCAATCTTATCAACTTCAGATGTTTCCAACCTCATCTTGTCCATCTCACCTATCAAGTGATTAAACCTTGTTGTCATTACTTCAACTGTCTCTCCCTTAAGTAAGTTAAAGTTTTTAAATTGAAACTTAAGCATAACCTTCTTGCTTTTAGCGGTATTACCCATACTTCTCATACGAATATCTTGGAATAATGAAGCACAAATTTTTATGCTACCAACTTGATGAAAGATGTTTTCGGGTAAAGCCATTGTAAGAGTAGAATAAGCTTTTGTTTCAATCTCGATAGCTTTCTTTTCTTCTTGAGAATATTGAGAGATAGCCTTAGGTGTAAACCCGGATAGTTTCATCCCCAATCATTGGAATGGTATAAACCTCATCCAAGCAATACGAACAATCAGGGTGAACTGACCCTAGATGAGCACGGAAACGGGGTTCCCATTTAGCAAAGTCGCTGAATTTCATTAAACGTGGACACTTTGAATGTGAACCAATCTCGGTATCCAGTTGCAGCATTTGTTGCATTAACATATTTTGGGAAGCTAATGCATACATACCAGCCATGTTGCTAAATGACAATATTTTAAAACTCCAAGGGTTAAAGGTTAAATTATATTAACGAACTGTGAACAGTAGAATTAACGATTTGTAAACAGTGGTTGACGAATCACAACTAACGAATTGAAAATTGTCTAGGTAACGAAGCAAATAACGAATTGGTCTATGAATTAAGTCAAATAACGAATTAGTTTGACTCAATAGATTAACGAATCAAATGGTTTCCTTTAACGAATCACTAAGCATAGACTTAGCGAATTAGGATCACTAACTGTTGATTTTCTATAACAAACCACAAAAATACTCTTAACGAATTAAGTGACGAATGAACTACAGTTGATAACGAATCAACTTATAGCGAATCAGGTTGTTACAACGGTTGTAACAAACTCTGACAATGGTTTCCACGTGACAAAAAGTTGTTAGAATAACGGTTAACGAAGTGGGCACGTGTAACACGAATTGAATAACACAAATCAGAAACTGTAACGAACTGGTTCACGAATTAGCTAAAATGATTAACGAATCAGGTAGCGAATTGATGAACAGTGCTTAACGAACTGAAAAAGTTTTAACAAATCTTCAAATATCAATGAAGATCTTCAAATCTTCATCTGGAATTTCCAGATTTCTGGAAAACGAAGAACACCAAACGCAAACTTAAATTTGTTATACTTTATCAATACTTAACCAAATCGTTCATATAACCGATCAAAACACTCGTAACATCATCGTAAGTCCAAATCAATATCACTCGTAACCCGATTAACCTTACCTCAATTCCAATTGAGCCAAAAATGTTCCCCTGTTTTGGCCAAAACCAGATTCAAACCTCAATCCACACAAAGACAAATCAATAACCAATTCCAAATCACAGTAACTTTCCAATACCTTAACATACACAAATCTAATCCAATTCAATCCATAACAAGTCCAATTCACACCTAATTTGATTCAAACTCAAACCGTACACAACCTTATACAAAAATAACAATTATCAGTCCTTAACAACGAATTAATACTCGAATCAAGAGCAATCAAACACCAAAAGCTCTGATACCACTTGTGATTACCTTAACAGATCTCAGATCTGATAGATTATTATAACTAAAACAGATCTAGTTCATGATGCTCTTATACCATTATGTATTAATGTTATATGTAATAGTATAGATTGTATATATGTGTATGTATAATATTAAGATGAAGCTTGAGAGAACAAATAGGCAGAGGTTTGTTAATCTTAACTCAAAACTTAACTTAACAGTGGAGTTAAACCACTATATATAAAAGATGGGTCTAGTTCGTTACACATTCCGTAATGAACTAGCCACCCAATTCGTTACATACAATAAACATAATAGACTTAACGAATCACCCCCCTGATTCGTTAAACATCCTTAACGAATTAGGAGGGAACATAACTTAAGTCTAGTTCGTTAAACATCCTTAACGAACTAGATGATACCTTAACGAACTACATTAATTGTCTTTAATAATTATTACATAAATAAAACGAGAAATACATTAACGATAAATACAAAGACTCGAGACGCAATACAGTGTACTAACAGAAGCAATAGCAACTGTATTATCAGCAGCAGCCTCAGGAATTATCTTGTCACGGGTAGATGCAATCTTACCAGCAGCTGCAACATCATCTTTACCAGCAGCAGTTCCAACATTAGCTGTATCAGTTGTAGGCTCAATCAATCCTTTGTTTGCAGCATTAACATCAGCTTCCACACCAACCATTTCAACATTCTCATACGCAGGAGCGTATTCCTTGTTTTCAGAATCATCATCTAAAGGAGGTTCATTATTATACAAGTATCTCTCCATCTTTGCAAGAGTTGTTGTTATGTAGTTGACTGTAGGTGCTATGACCGGAGCCCCAAATAGACCATATCTCTTCTGGTACTCATGTGTGTAAAGCATCGCAAGAAATGTGATTGTACCATTGTATTTTTCATTGACAACTTTCCATTCTTCCTTTGTCATCTTTAGGTTTTCAATTGCTTAGCTGCACCAGTCCATATTTGGAATATCTGAGAGTTTATCGTTTGCGGTGATGAATCGTTGATTGATTGTTGTTGATTTTGTTATAAATCCTATTCATGTGTTGAACAACACAAGGAAATTAATCCTAAACAAGTCACTAACTCCTTATCTTCCGTCAACTTCTCTCTCACATGCTTGATACATCTTGTAGTCGGGAATTGTTTCTTAAACAGATCTGCAGTTGCATCATCCCCCAATCTTGGTCTACTCCTGTCTAAAACTGGTATTTTACCCATTGGTATCCCCAACACTTCATGAACTTTTGTTTTTGTTATCTTAATAGCATGGCTGCCGATGTTCAATTCATTAAACCGCTGATCATAGTTCATCAGCAACCAATGCACTAACATTGATGGAGTTTAGTTTACTTTTAGTTTTAATATTGACCCAAATCCCATTTTTTCTAAACAAACTTTTTGGTCATAGTTCATTGCACTCATTGCATCCACAATGTTAAATGGTGCACATCTGACTCGTAACTTTCTGTCTATAAATTCAACAAAAGGTTTCCTTTGTATCCCCTCAGCTGGCTTCTTTTCTTTAACAACCTTCTTCCTTGGTTTTTGAAAGTCCGAGTCATCCTCTTCTTTGTTAAAAACTTGTTGATTGGAACTTCAAAGTCCGAATCAGAGTTTGTTTCAACATGTTTTGTTTTAAGCTTTTTCACTCCGGTATCAACTTATTTTGTTTTAACCTTTCGCTTAACTGAATCACACATAAAACTCAGATTAATTACATGTTAATTGGACAGAACCAGTTGTTCATCCATCTCAAACACGCTTACTAAATTAGATTCAGGTTAATTGGACAGATCTAGTTGCCCAATCATCACAAACACGCTTACTAAATGCTTAACATTACATTCACATTAATTGGACAGGTTCACATGTTGCAATCATCCCAAACGCATAAAATCACAGATTAATTGACAACGTAATAACCAATAATTAAAAACAAATCATCCCAAAATGCTTATTAAACGCCAAATCATACTAACAATTAAAACCTAAAACGATTACATCTACAGATTTTTGTCAAACGCTTACGAAAACAACGATTAAAACGTCTCTAAAACGTAAAACGATTACAGAAATAATAAACAAACACCTGATTTATCAGTAATCTGAGGTTTATCTTGTTTTTGTTTTGATCTCCATTCCTTGCTCGAAGCAGATGAGTTAGGGTTATTTTTTTTTTATCCATCTTCGTTACGATTGAATGTAGTATAGTTCAGTTGAGTAGTAATCATCACCGGGATCAGTTTATTAGAGGTTGATTATTGTGAGTGATTTTAGGGAGAGTAATGGAGACTATTTGACGATCTTAACCATTTAGAAGAATACATGCACGTGTTTTAATTTTTGATCGGACGCTTGAAGTTGTCGCGTACGGTTTGTACGATAAGGGATTAATGTACAGTACCTCTATATATATATATATATATATAGATATATACTGGTTAATAGAAAACCAGAGGCCACTAACTACAAATTCTAGCGAAGAAACAATGAATTAGGAATACAAAGATAGTCAAGTATTTGTCTTCTCTTTAACAGAAAAAACCCATTATATCAAACACTCAAATTATTATGAACCAAAACCTCAACATATGCAAAACATACAAAGTTTAAAAAAACGTCAATTAACTACACATAAAGATGATGTGTGTATTGTATGAAATATATAGTCCACTATAACTAATCACTTGAATAATCAGTTAGAGAATTTACAAACTTATAATAAGTATAAACTTCAACATACAAATAAATTCACAACAATGCAGACATTTCATCATACACCTTATAGGCGTAAACAAAATGGACAATACCTTCACAAAGAAGGTACACTCCACAACCGACATATGCATAATACAATTTCAAAGAACAAATTAAGCATCCACACCCAAATAATGAGTAACACTTAAATCTTTGATGGAGACCCAAGCATTGAAAAACGTGCCATGTTTTAATTGGAGGCTCATGATCGTGCTTCCAAAGATGGTCCATGAAAATGGGCATAACTTGGCCCACGAAGCTCCGTTTCAAGCCCATTACCAGTCAAATCGAATATTGAGACGAGGAGCACATTGTAGCAAATGCCTACAATAGTTTGGCCCCTGTCTGAAGCCCAAAAACACCTCCTAAATAAAGTTATGGGCCTTTTTATATTGTTTTTGTTAGTTTTGACAATTTTCTTTTTGGGTTTGTGTTTGGCCCATGGCCTCTTTAGGTCCCATTTCGTATTTTGAACTCTATTTATATGATGTTGATGTAATATGGATGATCGGATACGAATTTTGATAATAAAGATCTTTCTCTTCAATTTTCCTTGACCTTTGGGTGGGATTTGGGAGTTTTGGGAGTTCATCACGGGTATTCACTGAATCAACGTGGTAGATCTTCGATTATCGTTTTACCGCTGCATCAATCTTAAACCAATAAAATGAAATGAAAAAAACATACAGACGCAGAGAAGTACCGATGTTACACGATCAAAGAAAACGATTTCACCATCTACTGGCACCGCTAGCATTTAGATCTCGTAACCACCATCACCGCTTCTAGGGTTTCAGTCTACATAGATAAAGAAAGAGAGAGGCATTATGGCATAGACATGTGGCCGAAATATCAGCGCCACCGCCGCTGACTACGATGATTAAGGCGGCAAACACCATGAAAAACCTTATGTTTAACAGTCACGGCTCCCAACCACACCTACGTCTTAGCTTCATACTTCCTCTTGTGAAATCGTCGTCGTCGCCTAGAGCTCCTAAATGGAACCCAGCAACAACATCACCCTACCAGAACACCGACAACGTCGGCGTATAACATCGCTGTCACCACCACATACGGCAACAGCCGTTGACGGGGCAACAGTGGTTACCAGCGGCCTACGGAGGTTTGGTTTAAAGTAACACCGTTGGATAGAAAGGAGAGCACATACAGAACCCAGAGAAGATTAAAGAGAGACAAAATGAAAACCTTGTGTTTTATCTGTTGTGGGAGAAGAGCTAGTGGGAATGGTGGTCCAATGATTAGGCAGCACAATTCTCATTTCATGATGTACAACTTTAATGCACCACCGACCCCCACAAATGTAGATATATATATATATATATATGTACTAGACGGATGCCCTCGAGATGCAGCGGGTGTTTGACCATGTTAATCACGTAACAAATATGAATGTTTATGGTTTGGTTAAAACCTTGAAATCGTTTAAACGGTCATTGGTTTGGCTTCTTTTTTCTTTTTCTTTTTTTACTTTCGGTTATTGGTTGGTTTCAAAATTTTCAAAACGTAGTGAACGGTTTGGTTTGCGGTTTATACTGACAGCCGACCATATGAAACCAGACCAGACTGTAAATTTTGAATAAATTTTAATCCTTTTTATTATTAATTTTTAGATATGTTTTTTAGATATATTAGATATAGTTAAATTGTAACTGAACATAATAATTTTAATACAAATAACTTGGCTATACAACTTTATATCAACCTAATTGCAGTATGATTTTTTTGTGATCTTTGTTATTACTATTTCGTGTCTTCAATCTTCCATTAATATTTACCATTTATGTGGCTAAATGTTCATTCTTTATTTATGATCCTCTCAAGTATCATATTATGTTGGTGTTTAGTGAAAATTGATGGTACATTTAAATTAATAATTATTTTAAATTAAATTTATTATTAACGTTTAAACTGTGAAACTAAACCGGAACCAAGACGTTGTCAACTTTTCGGTTTCAACTTTCAATGGTTGAGTTTGATTTTGGACGACAAAAATCAGTATTAACAGTTGGGCTCACAAGTTTAACTTAAAAACCATCAAAAGCGACACTGAACATCCATACGTAACATATTAATTTATTTAAATTGAATAAAATTATAAAAATATTATATTCAAATTAAAGAGAATAAAATGCTCGTTTTTATGGTGTAATTTTTTTTATAAAAATATTAACGTGTGAAAAGGCTATAAATCATAGGTGGAAAGTTAGTTTAAAATTTAAATTAAAAACATAATATGATTAAAAATGAGGGACCAAACTTGTAAGGTAAATATGATTAAGCTTCGCTTTTAGTAGAATTGACTTTGCTATTTAAAAGGGAGGTTACGGCGCAACTTGTTGCCCATTTGTCTTCCACTTTATTATAATCGCTTTGTAGTAGCTGAATGTTAATTACCTGCACTAGTACAAATCGACTTTTAGTGACATACACCTCGTCAGGTCGATGCGGCACTTTCCAAAAAAAGAGTCACCATATGTATGCTTGAAATTTTCTGGAATGTTTTGGTGACGATTTCAGCGTGCTTGTGTGACTATTGCATAGATAGTCACCTCTTTAGTCACACTAAACATAGCGTATGTCACAAAATATTATTGACGTTTAATCGGAATGTGACCAAATGTCACTATTTGGTCACGTTTTTCGTTTGTCACAAATGTAACTTTTTTTTATGATACCATAGATAAACATATGGTCACATATGGCAATTGTTTGTGTCACTATATAATGGCGCACATTCAGTGACATAACGTAACTGAGAGTAAATGTAATTTACAATGACAGTAAACATTTGTTTGTGTGACATTAAGTTTATGTTTATTAGTCACACTAATTAATTGTATTACCATATGATAAAGTTTATGGTGACAATGGCAATTACAATATGTCACTAACGATAACTAATGGTCATGAAAATGTAACAAACATGTGACTAGAAGTAACAAATGGTCAAGTTCCATTTTATTATAAGTCACTAAAATTTTAACCTAACGAAATAGTTATTGATGTATAAGAAGTTTATGGTCACAGCTCGAATATGGATGTGTGACAAATTATATATTATGGTCATGGTTAATGGAAAAAAACATGTGACTAGAATTGCAATTTGGTGATTGTTCACTTTATTAGGTGTGACTAGCGGTTAATACTAAGAAAACTTTAATGAAGTCTAAGTACTTTATAGTCACAGTTCATTTTAGTAGGTGCGACTAAAATTTTTAATACTAAGGCAACGTTATTGATGTATAAGTATTTATTTGTCACATCTCCAATTCGGATGTGTGATAAAATATATATTATGGTGATGGTAAATGCATACATTTTGTGACTAGAAGTAACATATGTTAATTGTTCACTTTGTTATGTGTGACTAAATGTTCAATAGACAATCATCGTTATTGATGTATAATTACTTTTTGGTCACATGTCGAATATGGATGTGTGACAAATTATATATTATGGTAATGTTTAATGGAAAAAGCATGTGAAAATAATTGCAATTTGGTGATTGTTCACTTTATTAGGTGTGACTAACGGTTAATACTAAGAATACGTTAACGAAGTCTAAGTAGTTTATAGTCACAGTTCATTTTAGTAGGTGTGACTTAAATTTTTAATACTAAGGCAACGTTACTGATGTATAATTACTTTTTTGGTCACATCTCCAATTCGGATGTGTGATAAAATATATATTTTGGTGATGGTAAATGCATACAATTTGTAACTAGAAGTAACATATGTTAATAGTTCACTTTGTTAGGTGTGACTAAATGTTCAATAGTCAATCATCGTTATTGATGTATAATTACTTTTTGGTCACATCTCGAATATGGATGTGTGACAAATTATATATTATGGTAATGGTAAATGCATACAATATGTGACTAGAAGTAACATATGTTAATTGTCCACTTTGTTAGGTGTGACTAAATGTTCATTGCTAAGGAAATGTTAGTGAAGTGTAAGTACTTTTCAGTCAACATGTGACCATTACATATTACATTCTTTTAAGGAAACGTTAGTGTTGTCTTAGTAGTTTGTAGTCACAAAAAAATCTTTACAAAAGAGTGTGACTAAAGGTGTGCTAGGGTCATGTATTTATGTAACAATGTGACTAAAGGTTAAACAATAGTGACTCTAAAAATAGTTCCTGACTTTATAGATCGGTATTATCCATATTATAATTTCTCATTTTATTAGGTGTGTAAAAATATTACTAATTAATTAGATGTGATTATAGTGACACTTTTAATTTTGATGTGTGACTAAAGACTATATTATGGTTTTCAATGGGCCATTTTGCTCAAAAGTTTATTAATTGGGCCTAGTTTTCAAAACACGTTAATTTGGGGCCATTATTGTTCTAAATACGATTATACGCAGTTTGATTTATGAATAACCAGTGTATGCAACCACGAGTTTGTCATCCTTTCTATTCGCGTTTTGCGTAATGAATGTAGTTAATAAATGAATTGTTATTACTTATACAATCTGTTATATGAATCCAACTTTGATTTTTTAGAGTTTGATCAAACTATTTGATATGTGTGCATGTACTTTTGGATTTACCGAAACATTTATATTTACTATTCGATATGGTAGAGCGTAATTATTTTTGAAGTAGTCACAACACATTCACTCTTAACATTCAGTATATTGATTATAACAATCATAGTACAAACTAAATTAGTGTCACGACTGTTTCAAAAATCAACATTAAAAGCTATATATTGATTATAACAATCAAAGTACAAACTAAATAACCGTACAAACTGAATAACCATCACAATCCTAAACTTGATTTAGCCTAACTAATGATATAGTAGACCTCGGTCGTATTAACTTGAAAATTTGGATCTATCGAATTACCAATGGATGTCTAGGCAGCACCCCAGCCATCCGAAGATTCAGTCTGTTGACCGTCGAATCTATAATAATAATGATGGTGAATAAAATTTTTACGGAAACACCATCATAGATTCAGATCATCTATCCGAGATTCGGACAGATGATACTATGAGAAATAATCCACCAAATTGCGGATATTATACTTGAACCGAAATCTTGTGATCTTCCTTTGGAGAGTAGCGATTGCGTCCATGACCAAATCAGCACTTTATCATCTTCCATGTCATCTTCCTCTACATCAGTAATCTTCATCTGTAACAACAAATCAACACAGTTAATTAACACACACAACAATGTATACACGTTGATGCTTCAAACTGTTTATAATCTAAACAGAACTTACAAAATTACATTGTCATATACATGCAAGTAATATAAAAACTAGGAGACTAACCTTGATAGTTAACACCGTGAGAGAAAATCAGAACTAACATATATGAAGAAAATAATGTGCAGGTGCCATTTTAAGTACAAAAACATATAAAGGCAATGCTATTAATACAAGGCAATGTTATTATTACTAAACAACTAGTTAGATATTTGGTCAGCATTGTAATACGTGACAAAGTAACTACACTAGTATAAGACTACTTTAGGTGTGACTAATAGTAACCATTAGAAAACTAGATACAAACCGGTTCAACACAACAATATTATTTTCAAACCCACTCGCTGCCAAATGTCACTATTTTATTGGACTTCTACTTAATTTATTTTTCCTTTTCTTTGCACATTAATTAGTTTAAACTATAACATTGAATTTTTATAATAACTTTTAAAAATTAAGTTTTTTAAAAAATCTAAAAACACAGTCTTGTTCAGTTTATTTTTGTGAACACGCCGCTATAAATTTTAAGTAAAATAGAGTTTATAAAAAATATTTTTTTTTAATAAACACTAAATATTGACCGGCAACATGAGCTAAAGTGAAGATGATGAAAAATTTTGTGAACGATTTGGTCGCATCTCTAGTTTGATGTGTGACAAAATATATATTATGGTGATGGTAAATGCATACAATTTGTGACTAAAAATACATTTAGCTAATTGTTCACTTTGTTAGGTGTGACTAAATGTTCATTACTAAGGAAATATTAGTGAAGTGTAAGTACTTTTAATTAGTTAACATGTGACCATTACATTCTTTAAGAAAACATTAGTGTTGTCTTAGTAGTTTATAGTTACAGTTTTAATTGTAATGTGTGACTAAAGACTATAATATGTTTTTCAAAGGGCCATTTTGCTTAAAAGATAATTATTTGGGCCTTTTTGGTTAAAACACGATATATAAGCAATTGTTTCCAATCGCCTTTTCGTCATCCATGTGTAAGGCCCCGAACCCGGTGACCCTACTTTAGCGTCGGATTTACTCATAAACACAGTTCTTCAGATCAGAGTTTATTAAAACTTTTCGCGGAATATGAATCATCAATCATTTGTTACAAAACATTAAATCTTTCCTTTGATACCAAAACACAAAACTTTATTTTTAAAACATCTTTACTTCTTTCTTCAGATGCCAGCCGTTCAATCCATGCCGTGTGATCCTCATGCTAACTCTCTAATCAGCTCACCTGCGTGCATACTAAAAGTCAGCTACGCTGAGTGAGTTCTAGTTAATCATACAATATCATACAATACCTTCTTACATACATACGTACTTAACCTCATAACTTTCTTTCATACACACATAAGTACTCATACCTTCATTCTTACTTACATACTTTCTTTCTTACTTACATACTTTCTTTACATTCATAATCATACGTTTTAAAGAGCCTTTCGCCCTATAACCTCACAGATATTATAAGGGTCTGGTCCCTAGTTTTCGAATATTAGAAGGGTTCGATTCCCTAACATCACAGATATTATAAGGGTCTGGTCCCTAACATCACAGATATTATAAGGGTCTGGTCCCTAACATCACAGATATTATGAGGGTCTGGTCCCTAACATCACAGATATTATAAGGGTCTGGTCCCTAACATCACAGATATTATAAGGGTCTGGTCCCTAACATCACAGATATTATAAGGGTCTGGTCCCTAACATCACAGATATTATAAGGGTCTGGTCCCTAACATCACAGATATTATAAGGGTCTGGTCCCTAACATCACAGATATTATAAGGGTCTGGTCCCTTGGTTTTCGAATATTAGTAGGGTTCGATTCCCTCTTCGTTACCATACAACCATACATCATACCTCGAGTATTATTAGGGCTCGGTACCCTTTTCGTAACCATACAACCATACATTATCATTTCTTTCTTCTATTATCTATATCATGTTCATACACATAAACATACATATCATACTTACCATATTTATAACGTTACAACCTGACAGTACGTGCAATATCCGAAGATCGTTCACGTACCATCAAGCAATCATTCATACACATAAGCATACATATCATACTTACCTTAACTTAGCGTTACAACCTGACAGTACGTGCAATATCCGAAGATCGTTCACGTACCATCAAGCAATCATTCATACACATAAGCATACATATCATACTTTCCTTAACTTAGCGTTACAACCTGACAGTACGTGCAATATCCGAAGATCGTTCACGTACCATCAAGCAATCATTCATACACATAAGCATACATATCATACTTACCTTAACTTAGCGTTACAACCTGACAGTACGTGCAATATCCGAAGATCGTTCACGTACCATCAAGCAATCATTCATACATTTCACATTATCCACATAAGGCATACACTTATCTCTTAGGATAAGGGTATTAACAAACATATTGAGTATGCACACAGTCCCGAAAACATAACACATAAGTGGGGCTAGAAACTCACCTGAATTCTGCTTCTTTCTCTGATAGCTGTAAATCCCTTCTCTATCTGAGCTCGGCTGACTGTACAAGTTACACGTATCAATACTCGCCTGACCTAATCTGGTGGCCTAGTATTAGCTTACTTTAACTTATCGCTTTTAATTTATTTTCTAAACGAACTTCACTTCAGGCGAAGTTAAACCTTAGGCGAACTTGGCTTCAGGCGAAGTTAAACCTTAGGCGAACTTGGCTTCAGGCGAAGTTAAACCTTAGGCGAACTTGGCTTCAGGCGAAGTTATCCTTAGGCGAACTTGGCCGTAGGCGAAGTTATCCTTAGGCGAAGTTACGCTTGAAGGCGAAGTTACGCTTGAAGGCGAAGTTCATCAGGCGAACTTAACCTTGCAGGCGAAGTTATCGCGCTGCAGATCTGTTTGCCCATAACTCCTTCGTTTCTTAGCCAAATAACTCGATTTTGGTACCCACGGAATCGTATGATCGGCGCCTACAAATCCCAACCATCAAATCGGCCTAAAATAGACGTTTTAGGGGTCCGATTTGGTCAGTTTGGGTTTCGGGTCCGGTTAACCCATCCAATCCTAACCATTTTCAGAAATATTAGCTTTGTTGGATTTGTTCTTACCTTACCAACTCAGATCTATCAACAAAATCTCGGGTCTCGGCTTCGAATCTTGATCGGTTAGAATGTGTGTGTTTTGAGTGTGTTTAGGAAGTTTGGTGAAAATGAAAATGGTTGGGATTTTGGGGGTATTTATATCCCTGAAATCCCATTCTCATTAATCCAAATCCATAACCAACATCCATTACCCGACACTAGCCCGACCCATACCAACTCCCACTCTTTTATTTATTTCCTGATAACCCGAGTAAACTTTCCCTCTATTAGTAAGTAATATAATTAATATCACTTTGAAATTTCGGGATGTTACACCATGGCCCTACTCCCTAATCGATCAGTTAGTTTTCAAAGTAAACTCAAAATCATGGCGATATCCATCACTCTGCTATACCATGACGAAGGTATTTCATATATGCTTAATTTACATGTTTGATCAATTTATGAATAACCATATGCAACCATGCATGATATTTCGTCTTCCTTTCTATTAGAGTTTTGCGTATAATGAACGTAGTTATAAATACATGAACTAGGGTTATAATTAATTATACAATCTAGTATCTGAATCCGATTTTGATTTTGTAAATTTTGATCAAAATATTAAGTATGCATGTTCTTGTGGATTTAATGTAGAAGACTACACAAATGTTCAAGGGCTGGAATACGACTACACCTTTAAGAGGGTGGTTAAGGTTCCCTCGTAAGTTATAACCCATTCTCTTATGTACTATTATAATTTTAATCAAATATTATTATATAACAAGTTATAGATATAAACTGTGGCATTTTGTTTTTTAATATGGCAGAAACTACCGGTTGCATTTGTCAACCGGTATAACATCCGGTCGAAGAACTTCAGATTGAAGTTCAGATTTGGTGATTATGGGGATGTTTTTGAAATAGTTGCTCGCCGGAACGATAGGCAGTACCAGTCGCGTCAATACAAGGTTCGTAAGTGGGACGATTTTCTGGAAGAGAACGTGATTGATGTCGGGTTGAGGGCCAATTTCAACTGGAGTGAAGACCAACGATGTTCACAATCTATCTTTTTAATAATAATTAGATATTTTATTTTAATGTAACATTATATATTCTGGACATTAAGTTTTTGTATCTACTACTTTTTAATTATATGAATGAATATTAGCTTTGATATGGTTTTAGTGTACTAATTGTTAAATATATGAATGAATATTTACTACTTTGATGTAGTTAAGGTAAAATAATATTGTCTTTTATATGATTAAATTTAATAAATTAATAAGATATTATTGTCAATTGAATATTGCCTTTTATAGTTCCTAGGTAATTATGATATAAAGAAAATCACTTAGTGTAATGATAATATGCATGGATGCTATATATGAATTATGGCTAAGTTGTTAGCCGAAAATAATTCAATGATGATCTAGTCCCTATAACTTCCAATCAACTTTATAAATAGTTTAACATACCATATCTTTCCAAATCCAAATTTAAGCATATTTACATAATAATTAATAATGAGATTCAGCATATAATGAGAAAATATTACATAATAATGAGACTCAACAAATAATAAGAACAACTATATTATACTAATCTAATATTAAGTAACGATGCGAGCCAATGGTCGACGTCCATGATAATCAAAAAGGTTCCACTTGTGCCTGAAACAATCAAATGTAAGCGTTAGCTACACTTGTACAAATGTACATGTTGACAACTTAACGTTTCAGATTTAACGAATGCATCAGTAGATTATCAAGAAAGAATTGCATACCTTAGTACGTATAATTAAATCCCGACCGTCATTGCGGTAATAGTCATCTCGGGATTCCTTCCCCAAAACTTTTTTGTCTACAGGGGGGAATACATTTTCATTCTCATAACTAATCACCGTACTAAAATCCTCATCTTCGTACGCATGAGTATAAGTTGTTGGAGGATTCTTGATTACTATTGACATTTTTTTATCGAGCTAGTCTGTCACATAAAAAACTTGTCGTGCTTGTGAGCCCAATATGAAAGGATCATTCTTGTTTCCTAATCTAGTTAGTTCAACCAATGTGAACCCAAGGTCGTCTTTGTTGACCCCGTTTTTATTGTCAACCCAGTCACACTTGAACAGCGGGATTTTTCTAAAATGGTAATCAAGTACCCATATGTCCTGTAAAACCCCAAAATAGCTTGTCTCGGTGTAGGTTTTAACTTCTCTAGAAATGTGCAAGTCATTTGCTACTGCACTAACCCCACTGTTCTGGTGAACTTTACCTTCTCGAGATTTTGTACGAAATGTACATCCGTTGATGTCATAAAGTTCGTAGCTCAATACGTTTCTATTTGGTCCATATGAAATCCACCTTACGGTCTCTGATATACTTTCTCGTGATTCCGCTAACTCTCTCTCAACCTGATACATATATACTACAAGGGTGATCAAAGATAATAAATATTTAACTAGTAAGGCCGTTATGAAATATGTAGTATACGTACGTACCTCATACATAACCACATACCAAACTTTAAGTTGTGTTGTTTCTCTAGCCATGCTGTTTTCTTGTCAGGATGTTGTTGTTCAAGAAATGTCATGTGCCAACTGTAAATAAATATTGATGAATTAATTTATACACCGTGTAGTAGAAAATAAAATAATATAGTCCATGTACATAATACTTACTCGATATAAGGAACAATTTCGGATGTGTTTTGAAGCACATAGAAATGTGCTTTCACGAACAGATCTGAAGAAATGTCGTCCATCGATTAGCCCGTTGATAGTGGGACTCCGTCTTTATTACTTGCTCTATTCTTATTTTCAATCAAGTTCCTCATGCTATTAGGAATACCAATAGTGTTCAAGTCTTTTTTGAATTCTCTCAAGAACTCAATCGTCTCCTCAGCAACATTCTATTCAGCAATGCATCCTTCTGGCTTATTTTTGTTTCACACGTGCCCCTTAATAACCTTCATACACCTTTCAAATGGATACATCCACAGAAAGCATACGGGACCACATAACTTAACTTCCCTAGCGATGTGCATGGTTAAATGAACCATAACATCAAAAAACGATGGAGGGAAGTATTTCTTGAGAAGGCACAATGTCACAAACAAATCTGCCTCCAATATGTCAACCTTCTCGACCTCGATCTCCTTGCTACAAATTGATTTGAAAAAAAAACAGAACCTGAAATAAAAAAGTATACGGTCACGTAACCACATGTTGTATTCCAACTTACCAAAAAATTAAGGAGTGATATGGTGATATGAATTTAATAATAAGAAAATACATGTCCTTATAGATCTTGTGGGTTGTGGCATTATAGATCGTATTGCAAGGGCAAAAATTGTTGCATAAGCATGTGATAGTCAACCTTCTCGACCTCGATCTCCTTGCTACAAATTGATTTGAAAAAAAAAACAGAACCTGAAATAAAAAAGTATACGGTCACGTAACCACATGTTGTATTCCAACTTACCAAAAAATTAAGGAGTGATACGGTGATATGAATATAATAATAAGAAAATACATGTCCTTATAGATCTTGTGGGTTGTGGCATTATAGATCGTATTGCAAGGGGCAAAAATTATTGCGTAAGCATGTGATAGTCGTGTGATTTAAGTCCTATTAGCTTCATGTCCTTTAGACTAACCAAACTAGCAAAATTTGAACAATACCCTTGTGGAACCCTTAACTTGTACAATGTGTCGCAAAATTTGTCTTTTTTCTTCTGTCGTTAATGTGTAACTCGCAAGCGGAAGCCTAATTTTCGTGCCGTCTCTCTTGGTTTGTAACTCTGGCCTTAAGTGCATATCATCTAGATCGAGTCTAGCCTCCAATCCATCTTTCGTCTTTCCCGGAATGTTTAACAGTGTTCCAATCAGACTCTCTGCCACATTCTTTTCAATATGCATAAAATCTATACAATGGTTGACAGAATTAAATCGCCAATATCTAAGTTACTGATGCCAAATATTAAATTTTTTCCAGTAGGGTTTACCGTTGCGGCCTTTTGTTGTTGTATTTGATTCTTTTGTTCCGCTTTTTTTTTATTTTCCCACCTCTCCAGTTCGAAGCTTGTTGCAAGCCTGATGCATTGTTCTTGTGGCCCTTACCCCAAATGTTTATACAATATTGCATCTCATTATATATTTCTACCCCGTTCTTAGGTATTGGTTCACTTTGAAACTCTTGTGTTCCATCGAATCCCTTCTTTTGCTTTCTGAACGGGTGGTCATAAGGTAGATACCGTCTGTGGCCACCATAGCTTTGCTTATTTGATCTTCTTAGTCTAACACAGTTTGTTTCCTTACCATAAAATACACAACCAAAGAAGCCACTATATGAAAAACCACAAAGTGTACCAAGGGCGGGATAATCGTTTATGGTCCACAAGACAACAGCATGTAGCATAAACCTTTCTCGGGCATATGCATCGTATGTTTCTACCCCCGTGTCGAATAACTGTTGTAGATCTTCAATCAATGGTGCTAAAAATACATCGATATCGTTTCCCGGTGTCCCCGATATCAATGACGATAGCATGATGAAATTCCTTTTCATACAAGAGCCATGGTGGAAGGTTGTAAATGACAGCTAAAACTGGCCAGACACGGTGGTGTCGATTTCCTCTATTAACATCCACCCCATCAGCTGCAATGCCTAGTCGCAAACTTCTTGGATCTTGTTTAATGAATTCATTTATGTCATCTATAGCAGCCCATGCGGGTGAATCCGCCGGGTGACGTAAAACACCATCCTTTATTCTACATTTCGCGTGCCATCTCAAATGTCGTGCAGTCGTCGATGATTAAAAAAGTCGTTTAATCCGTGAAATTATGGGAAAGTACCATATTACTTTTGCTGGAATTTTATTGTATGTTACTTTTTTAATATCATCTTCCTTCCATCTTAATTTTCCACAACTGGGACATACTTCATATTCTTCGTACAGTTCCCTGTAAAGAATGCAGTCGTTAACACAGGCGTGTATTTTGTTATAACATGACCCCATTGCTTTGAATGTTCTCTTAACCTTATATGTACTACTAGCCATTTCATTACCTTTTGGTGGCATCTTCTTAAAGACAATAATGAATTCTGTAAAGCATTTATCCGAAACTCCGTACTTGCTCTTCACGTTGAAAAGTCGTACCAGCGCAGACAACTTCGTGAAGTCGGGACAGCCTTTTGTAAAGTGGCTTCTCAACATCTTCAATTAGTTTTACGAACTTTGCATAATCACGGTCATCCGTGAAGTTTTCTTTTGTAGCTTCAACCATATTTACTGTTTGGGCAGCATCAGTTGGTAATTCCGAAGTAAAATCAGTTGTGTGCATTTTATAGTTGTCATCCATAACCGGATAACTAATTTGGGGCTCATCCTTTTCTCCATGCTTAGACCATATGGTATAGTTTTGATCTATGCCATGTTTGAATAAGTGATGTTTCACATCGTCCAGACTGAGTGATATGTGGTTTAAAAAAGTCTGACATGGATACGGTATTTTTTTATGATTTATTGCTCGATTTCTTTAAATTGGTGACAGCATAATCTATAAAACTTAGAACTCCATCCATGTAAACCTTTATGTTTCTGTTCGTTGCCATCCAAGAGTTGTCCATCTTTGAAATCACCACTTTAAACATAACTAAACCAAATAAGTAATAAGTAATCGAACAACATACCTATTCTACTCATAATTAAATACATACCTTACTTTGTATTTCTCATAGAGGTCGAACCTACGTTGTGATATGTTTATCAATTAGGTCGAACCTACGTGAGTTGTGTTTAGATTTGGGTGGAAACGGGACATGGGTCATGGGTCGAACCTACATTGTCATATGTTTATCAATTAGGTCGAACCTACGTGAGTTGTGTTTAGATTTGGGTGGAAACGGGTCATGGGTCGAACCTATGTTGTGATATGTTTATCAATTAGGTCGAACCTACGTGATTTGTGTTTAGATTTGGGTGGAAACGGGTCATAGGTCATGGGTCGAACCTACGTTGTGATATGTTTATCAATTAGGTCGAACCTACATGAGTTGTGTTTAGATTTGGGTGGAAACGGGTCATGGGTCATGGGTCGAACCTACGTTGTGATATGTTTATCAATTAGGTCGAACCTACGTGAGTTGTGTTTAGATTTGGGTGGAAACGGGACATAAGGATAACAAATAATAAACCCAAACCGAACTCCTTTCAATCCAAAACCCGTTTAAACCCGAACATTCTTTTTCCTTGAGACACTAACCCCCATCCACTCATCTCTTTAAATTTGTCAACCCATTTTGACCCGTTTGGGGATAAAAGAGTCTGATCAAGGATAAAAGAGTCTGATTGGGGATAACAGAGTCATACTGGGATAATAGAGTCTAATCAGCGATAAGAGAGTCCGATTGGACTCTGTTATCCAATTGGACTCTATTATCCCCAGTTGGATACTGTGATACCCAATTGGACTTTGCTATCCCCAATTGGACTCTATTATCCCCAATTGGACTCTATTATCTCCAATTGGACACTATTGTTCCCAATCGGACTATGTTATCCCAATTGGACTTTGTTATACCCAACTGGACTTTGTTATCCCCAATTGGACTCTATTATCCCCATTTGTACTTTCTTATACCTAATTGGAATTTGTTATCCCTAATTGGACTATGTTATACCCAACTGGACTCTATTATCCCCAATTGGAGACTTTTAACCCTAATAGGACTATGTTATCCCAATTGGACTCTATTATATCCTATTGGACTCTATTATCTCCAGTTGGACGCTATTATCCCCACTTGGACTATGGTATCCCAATTGGACTTTGTTATACCCAACTGGACTTTGTTATCCCCAATTAGACTCTATTATCCCCATTTGGACTTTGTTATACTCAACTGGACTTAGTTATCCCCAATTGGACTATGTTTATACCCAGTTGGACTCTATTATCCCCAATTAGAGACTTTTAACCCTAATAGGACTATGTTATCACAATTGGAGTATGCTATCCGAGTTGGATTCTATTATTCCCATTTGGACTTTGTTATACCCAATTGGACTCTATTATCCCCAATGGAGTATGTTATCCCAATTGGACTTTGTTATCTATCCCTAATTGGACACTATTACCCACAATTGGACTCTCTTATCCCCAATTGGACACTGTTACCCCCTAATTGGACTCTGTTATACCCCATTGGAATCGGTAATCCCTAATCGGATAACAAATGACTTATTTTTTAAAGAATTGGAGGTTGGATTTGGGTTAGTTAAATGGTTAAAAGGCCATGTTCTTAATTAATGGATCAGTTTATTTTTGAATTAGATTTGGTTAAATACTTAAGTCCTACTCCTAATTAGAGAATTATAAGAACTTCTATTTTTGTTATAATTTTTTTAAAATTTTAATTTTTTAAAAAATGTTAGCTAATATTCTTAAAAACTAAATGACAATAGGAAGATTGGGGTCGGTAATAAAAATAGATTGGGGTCGGTAATAAAATAATATTGGTGTCGGTCGGAGTTCGCTATATAAATTTACATTATGTATTTATAAGAGTAGTATTATGAAGGTAACATATACAAATTGTAAAAAGATAATGATAATTAATGTATTTATAAGAGTAACATAATTTATAAGAGTAACATTATATAAATTTACATTATGTATTTATAAGAGTAACATTTACAAATTATAAAAAGATAATGATAATTAATTACAACTAAAACTGAATGGTCGACCATAATTTCAAATTTCTCAAAATCTTTCCCTCCCAAATTTACAAATATAGCTTAATAATGACTGTTTAATATTAATAGGATTCTAAAATGGCGCCGTTAATCAATGTTTAATAGAAAATTAGCAAAAATTGAAAATTTCACATTGCCGCCATGAACAAATTACACTACTATTGTTAAAGAAACATGGTCATAATGATGCATTCCACATCTGTTGGCGGTTTCTGTTCTAGAATTCGATTAACGATTTTCAAAAATACGCATATTTGTCATTAAGCAATTCATCTTCTTCTACTAAGGTTTGTGGTGATTTATATATGTTCAACAACTATGAATGCATGTGACGATTTGTATATATGTTTATTTTCAATCAACAACTCTCATTTGCATGTTACTTTGGGTCGTGGGTCATGGAATTGGAAGGAATATATGAAGGGAATGATGCATTGGAAGACCTGTATAATGAAGAACCTCATGATGATTCGAGTGACTCTGATATGAATCCCTCAGTGCCTTTGATAACGAACATAAAGTCAATGATGCCAAAGATAAAAAGAAAAGGGGATTGACCATACTGCCAAAGATGCGAAGTGCCAATACAAATTCTGGTGGGAAAAAACATAAAGTCAAGTTCGATGCGTTTGGCAGGTTGACTGGAAAGTACAGATCTGAATTCGTGAGTTTCTTGGGAGATCTGGTCAGGGAGAAAGTGAATTTCAGTGTTCTTACATGGAGGGAAGCATCCAAAGAACTAAGGGATAAGATGTGGGAAGAGATTACGGTAAAGAACTTAGGAGATCAATTATTTGATTGCATACATTATATCCCATTCTAATTGTAATTGTTATTTCAGCGTTATTACAAAGTAGACGAAGACAAAAGAAAAGTTGTAATGACTCGTCTCGGTTTGCTCTTAAGAAGCTTTAGAAGTAGGGTGTATAAACGGGACATACAACCCAACCTAGGCAAACCAGAGAAGTTAGCTAAAATTCCAAGACGGTTTCGGACAATAATCCTTAACCAAGATCACTGGGACAGCTTTGTCGCATATACACAATCCGACAAATTCAAGGTAAATGTATATAAAATTTTAGCTAGATTTGAAAATATGTGAGATTAAGAATTGACATATGTGAGATTTAATTTTCATGAAGGATTCGTCAATCTTAAGGAAGGAAGCTTGTGCGAAGTCGTGTTATAACCACCGGTTGGGAAGAGGTGGATATGCTACTCTTGAAGAAAAAATGGCAAATGTTTTATTCTTTAAACATTCCCTAAATAGATGCTTAGGACTTAAAAAAAGATTATGTGATTTAATACTAATGCACTTTTCTTATAAATTACAACAAGCTTGCAAACAACGAAGTTGAGAAAGATGTACCTCCCCCCCGGTGTCTTATGTGGTGTAAAGCCCGTCAAAACAAAGATGGTGAAATAGAAGATGTGGAAGTTAAAACGCTTGGAGAGCAACTAGTAAGTTCGGGTGACCATCTTTAATTTATTCATACCGTCTTGCTAAACTTGATTGATTTTACATATTATTTTAAGTTGAATGATTTTACATATTATTTTGTGTAGATGGAAAATGAAAAAAAAAATCAATGTTGGGGAGTTGAAGGTTGATCAAGGTGAGGATGCCATGACAGTGGTCTTTGGCCACGAAAAACGTGGTTGCGTAAGAGGGGTAGGAGCCGGAGTAATGTCTTTTATATATCTTCACGGTCCACGACGAGTTAGAGGATCGATGAAAGAACAAATAAAGGAGCTTCAACTTATGGTCTAGTCTGAGAGAGACGAAAAGGAAACAGAGAGACAAGAAAGACATAAACAAAGTGAAGAACTTATGTCGATGAAAAATGCCCTTGATAAAAAAAACAAGCTGACATGAGAGCGTTACTATCCAGCCTTGCTATTCAGGAGATTCAGGTAGGGGCAAAACCGAATCAACAACAAGTAAGTGAATATGTCTATAATATTTTTATAAATATAAATCAATTAATCCGTTGCTAATCCATTGTGCTCATGAAAAGCAGTCTCTGAGTCATTCAAGTGGGTCCCAAAAGAATCAAACTGATGATATACTTCAGCCGAAACAGTCCACAAAGGTTAAAATAACTCTAGTAACTTATTATTTTATTTTGATATTATTTTGTTTAATTCAATTGTATTATAACATTGTACTTTGAATATGAGTATTTGATCAGGGAAATGAAACAGGTCCTGGAAATCAGTCTCCAAGTCAATCAGGTGGATTCCAACTGAAAAAAACTAAAACTTTGTCCGATAAGAATGACAGAGCCACTTCAGCTACACTCAAAAGGAAACATTCTACACATGAGAAAGTCAATCAAGTAAGTTATTCTTTGAATACTTTAGTAATTTACAATCCTCATGAATTAATTGTGGGAATGATAAACTGTTATTTAGGAATCTTCCCAAACTGTCACAAATAACGCGGAAAGATCACCTATGCCAGTAAATTCTCCTTCACCAAAAGGAGAACGGGTATGTAATTGTACAAATACGTCTTTGTATTTTTTTCCTTTTTCCCTTATGATATAATGACAAAAATATTATAGACTACCAAGTGTCGACTAGCAAGTATGACCAGGAGAAACATTGTCGCTTCTGGTACGATTTACTTGTCCGAAGGTCTACAAACATGTCACAATGTTCCAGTCAAAGAAGACCTCTACAAAGTGTCGATTGACCGATCGTACAAGATGCAGTATTTTTACCTCATGAAACCCTCGGTGCACGAACAGTCGGTGAGGCAGTTGGCGGTTTGGCTCCTTGGCCGAAGGATCTTTGCATTATTGATGTGAGTTTCTGTAGTTACTTTTTATAATGATCTTTAAATTATTAAACTATTTCAAACAACTTATGTGTTTCTTTCCTTTTTATATAGTGTTGACAAAGGATGATCAACAAATTGAAATTCAAAAGGTCAATGAATTTACACACGGGGCAACAACTAAACATGTTGATGGTCATCAACGGAATCAACCAAAAGATTCAAAGGTCAAAAAAAACACCTAAAACAAAAGGAACAGTAGAATATGTCCAGTTGAATAATCTTAAATCGAAGTTCACCAGGAGTAGTACTAAGCCGGCTTAATTAATTCAACTATATATATTTAGATTAGGATGAATATTTGTAGAACTCCCGTTTAAAAATTTATGTATATGTAGAAGAATTTCATTTATTTTATTAATATTTTTGTATTGTTTCATTTATATATTATCCATTATTATGTTTATTTCTCAAATGTCACTAAATGTGAAATGCAATCAATTTCATGTAATTATAATTCATTTTTGGTAACATTTTAAATTACCAAATGTCACTAAAAGGTTAGATTTGACTGATTATAAACTATATATAATCACATTTTACTAAATAATTTGTGTCTAACATATATATATATGGTCACATTCATTATAGATAGTGTCACTACAAGTGTCACTAAAAGGTATATATTGGTAATTTTGTGTTACAATTGTGTGATAACTAACTACATATAATCACTGCCTACCTAAGTATTTGTGTCTACATCCCATAAACAATCACAGTCTTTAGAAAAGACTGTGACTACAAGTATGTTATAGGGTCACGTAATTAAGTAATGTATGTCACTAAAGGGAAATCTAACAACAAATATTCAAAGATAGTGCCACTGAAGGATGCCCAATAGTGACACTTAAAATAAGAGATGTCACTAGAAGGTATGGAATAGTCACAACTTACATTAACAATTGTATGATAACTAACTACATATAGTCACACTGTTCAACATTATTTGTCACTAAAATACAAAAATACTCACATTTATTTAATAATAGTGTGACAACAAGTGTGTTAAGGTCATGTAACTAGGTAATATAGGTCACTAAACGGAAATGTAACAAGATATTTTCAAAGTTAGTGTGACTAAAGGATACACAACAGTGACACTTAAAATAAGACAAGTTTATATC
The DNA here is from genome assembly GCF_021521415.1 of Bidens hawaiensis. Lineage (NCBI taxonomy): Eukaryota > Viridiplantae > Streptophyta > Magnoliopsida > Asterales > Asteraceae > Bidens > Bidens hawaiensis. The sequence continues at coordinate 762,812 of NW_027491406.1, read as the reverse complement.
AAACGTTTTAGGTCACATTTTCATTTGTGTTATGTCACTAGAAGGTATGTAATAGTCACAACTTAGATTAACAATTGTGTGATAACAAACTACATATAAGTCACACAATTCAACATTATTTGTCACAAAAATACAAAAAAAAACTAACATTTATTTAATAACATTGTGATAACAAGTGTGTTAGGGTCATGTAACTATGTAATATATGTCGCTAAATGGAAATGTAACCTGAAATTTTCAAACTTAGTGTGACTAAAGGATACACAACAGTGACACTTAAAATAAGACAAGTTTATATTAAATGTTTTAAGTCACATTTTCATTGGTGTTATGTCACTAGAATGTATGGAATAGTCACAACTTAGATTAACAGTTGTGTGATAACTAACTACATATAGTCACTCTTCAAAATTATTTGTCACTAAAATAAAAAAAAAAACTCACATTTATTTAATAATAATGTGGCAACAAGTGTGTTAGGGTCATGTAACTACGTAATATATATCACTAAATGAAAATGTAACAAGATATTTTCAAAATTAGTGTGACTAAATGACACACAACAGTGACACTTAATAAGACTAGTTTATATTAAACGTTTAGGTCACATCTTCATTTGTGTTATGTCACGAAAAGGTATGAAATAGTCACAACTTAGATTAACAATTGTATGATAACTAACTACATATAGTCACACTATTCTACATTATTTGTCACTAAAATACAAAAATACTCACATTTATTTAATAATAGTATGACAACAAGTGTGTTAGGGTCATGTAACTACGTAATATATGTCACTAAATGGAAATGTAACAAGATATTATCAAAGTTAGTGTGACTAAAGGATACATAACAGTGACACTTAAAATAAGGCTAGTTTATATTAAACGTTTTAGGTCACATTTTTATTGGTGTTATGTCACGAAAAGGTATGGAATAGTCACCACTTACATTAACAAGTTGGTTTCTAATTGTGATCAAATACCAACCAACAGTCACACTGAACATAGTGTAATGTGACAAATTTCAAGCAAAACGTCACATCGAAAAAATATTGCATGTGAGCAATTGTTGATATATTGCCCCTAACCAAAAAAACATGTGTCACTAAAAATGGTTTATATTCACATTATTTGATAAAACTGGAACAAAAATCACTGGTCTATAGTGACATCTCTACTTTACGGTGACTTATTTTTATATGCTACAGTGACGATTATTTGTGTGTCACCAAACAACATCTACAATGGAGCCACCTTTAGTGACATATTTAGCGGGGTGGGGGGGGGAAGCGTCAGTAACTACCTACGGTGACGATTTTTGTGTGTCACTGAAGCCCGATTATGTACTAGTGTTGGCTTTGTTCATTAAGACAAGTTTACCTATATTAACACATATACCTTATGCATTAGCATTTGTAAAACTCTTAAAATCAAGTGTCTTAATTTATCATTGTCTCATATATTATATATAGTATATATATATATATTATACATTGATTATTATCTCTTCTTTCTCATTTACTCACAACCATTTTGAGAATTATTAAAAAATTATACGGTGTAAATAATACGTGTAAACTCAAATTTAACTTTGTCGCGTAACATTTTCTTGTTACTCTACTCATGCATCTATACCATATAATTTACAAACTCACTCATATGTATAAGAAACAAAAATCTCATGATCCGCAAAAGTTTACTGCACCTAACCCTTACTTTTTAATTATGTTCTTTTTCTTTTTTATAAACAATCATGTTATCGTACGTGACTCATAACTCTATTTTTACCCCTTTTATGTCTTTTAAATACGATGTTTGACAAAATGTTGAATGCATCATTACGACATGCTCATTTATATCTAGTGTCAATATGTTTTTATTCAAAACTAAATTGTGCACAATAATGTATAAGTCATTAAATTACAAGCATACAAACCATCAAAACTATCAAAACTGCTTAAAAATTTCAACACAACCTTTTGAAATATGATGTATTTTAAAATTTAGATTTTTACGTTGGGACATAATTATTTTTACCAACATTTTTACATGAAATTTTTTCATGTGAAGTCGCCAACACGCATGTTCTTTAAAATTATGAATATACGTTGTTACATGCTTAATTTTTTGTAAGTTTCGATTTAACTTTTACTCAAAATCGAACTTGATAGAAAAAATGGTATATTTTTGCTTCTTAGAAGAAATTGTACTCCCTCCGTCCCTTTGAAAGTGTCCACATTTCCTTTTTAGTTTGTCTCATTACAAATGTCTATTTTCAAAATTTATTAACTAATTTCCAAGTTTACCCTTACACAAATCAATCATTCAAACTTTCTTAAATTTTGTCTTTTTATATATATTAAGGGCATTATAGTCATTTAATCAAAAAGTACAATAATTCAAACTTTCTTAAACTTTGTGTTTTTCAAACTATGACACTTGTAGAAGGACGGAGGGAGTATATTTTTGCTTCTTTTTTAGCATTAAAAATTCAATGGGGTTTTAAATTCTGAATAGTTCCCCGACAATGCACAGCGTAGATATAAATTTTATTCGTAAATAAATAAATTGAGTCATACTACATATATTTTTATTCTACTTTCTTCTATAAATTTGGTGTTCGGTATAAAAAATGAGTTTGGCATTATCAAACACTAGCTTTATAAGAAAATTAAAATTTTAATTTAAAAATATATAAACGAAACCTTTGAAAACTATCTGGTTATTTCTTACATTTTCTCAATTCACCATATTACTTTATTTGTAAATAGAGGTTTTTCGTGCATTTACCTGAATTCACGGATATTGATCTCACCAAACTCATCTAGCCTTAAACAGGTTATAACATCTCATTAAGTTAAAAGTTAATCTCCTCAAATATTTGATTTGAAAATCTTATAAAATAAAGATGTAATATCCCATTTATAAGAAAATATTTTTTAAAATTAAGAAACAATCTTATAGTAAAAACAAATAAGTCGGTTATGAGTTTGATCAAAGTCGGATAGCTTTTAAACTAGATTATAATATCTCATTTATTTGTGAAATTCTTTCATTATTAAATTCTAAATATACTTCCTTACAATATATAAAATTAAAATCTAAAAAATTATATAAATATTATAAATAATTAATAGAAAACAATCCCGTAATACAGAAATAAAAGTTGGTAAATAAATAAACTATAAGAGCATTCTCATCCCATCCCCTAAACTCATCCCCATCCTTATAATTTAAGAAAATTAGTTAAAAAGTTACTCCATCCTATTCTCTATCCCTTTATCCTATTTCTAAAATTTAAGAAAATACCAAACTTGACCCCATATTTAGGAACATGAAAGCTTTCCCCTATTTCCAACTCCCGCTCGTCTTTCCCGCCTATCTCCTCTCTTTTATCTTCCCACCTCAATCTTTTTTCATGACCTCACCAAATTGTCTTCTGATAGGACTTCACCAAATGGGATAGTGTTAATCGAATTCATACCTTCGTTCCTTTGGCCGGTGATCGATCAAACGGTCCACTCTCTCAAAAAAATGTCTTCATTCACGGGTAATTCATCTTTAGTTTCATATATCCTTTGTAATTCATTAGTATTCTTGGTTTATATATTCCCAATTCGATGCAAGCCCTATAGTACAGTTTCTAGGGTTTTGATAGGGCAATGTTGTCCATTGAAAATTATATATAGCATAATACTTTGATGCCCACCAGGTGTTTGATATAGAAATCATGAACCAAATCGTTAGTAATGGTTTATGATAATTATAAACCGAAATCGAACCGTTGATATGTAAAACCGAACCAAACCAAACCGTTACCAACCGAAATGACTGTTCAGTTATGGTTACACTTAATGTTATTTCGCTACTCGACTTTAACCGAAACTGAACCGAATCTTATATGTTTGTGTTTTACCAAATTTGAATTCGTGCTGCAACTGCATATGACTGAGCTTTAAAGTAACCAAGAGTTAACTGAACCAAACATTGTTGACTATCATGTCATGAAGTATGATTATGTTTGTTGTATTATTGCATTATGAAGAATGAGTCTGTTTGTTGAATTATTTCATTATGCTTGTGAATTGAGTGTAAATATATGTGAATTCATTTATGTTTAATGTGTCTTCGTTGCTCGACTTTAACTGAAACTGAACCGAACCTAACCGAACCTTGTATGATTATGTGTTTCCAAATTTATATTCATGCTGCAACTGTCGATAACAGAGCTTTAAATTAACCAATACAGAACCAAACATTGTTGAATATTTGTTGTATTATTGCATTATGTTTGTGACTTGAGTGTAAATATATGTGGATTTGTTCCATATATGGCTTCTTTAATTCGAATGATTATGATATAGTAAACCGATAGATGAATATTGTTTACCTTGCTAGTAGGTTATATGTTCATATTTATCTAATTGTTTTATGGTTCTTTTGAGTCAATCAGTTTTAGCTTGACCATTATTAGAGGTGGTAAAATATCATTCTTGTGTCTGCAAATAGTTGGTCGAAACCCTATTTTTACACTATCTTTTTGTATATATTCAAAGTGTTGGTGTATTATATAGTCTATCTTTTCATTTCATATAATTGTGTGTGAATCTTTTAGATATGAAAAGTCAAGATATGAACTCACAAAATACTACACCAACCTTCTTACTGGAAACTCTCATATGACCCTAGATGACTCTCCTCCCTTGCCTCTTACTTATCCAACCAACGTTAAGAGATCAATGAGGGGTACTAACTTCGTCTCTGAAGAAGACAAGTTTCTTGTCTCTGCATGGATAAATTGTAGCATTGATGCCATTCAAGGTACTGATAAAAAACAATCTCAATTTTGGGAAAAAGTCTTGGAATACTTTGACCAATATAAAAAAACCACAACCGGGCGGTCATTGAAGTCTTTAACACATCGATGGTCATGTATTCAAAAGGCCACAAATTACTTTTGTTCGTACCTAGATCAAGTTGAAAGGTTAAATCAAAGTGGCTTGACCAACCACGATAAGGTAGAAATTTCGTTCTTACTTGTGTTGAGAGTATTTTAATTTATATTTTATTTTTTTTACATGAATTTTATTGGTTTAAATGAAAGTTTGACAGGGCGAAGATTATGTACCAATCAATACGTAAAAAATCTTTCAGTTCAAGCATTGTTGGCACCTATTAAAGGACCAACCTAAGTGGATTGACACAATTAAAAAGAAGACAACGGTACCATCCCCGACCCCGACCACAACCTCATCCCCAACAGAGAATGTTATCGAGTTGGACCGACCAATAGGTAGGAAAGCTAAAAAACAAAACGAAAGGCCCAAAGCATTCAATCGGAGGAAATAATCCAACTTAGAAAGATGAAGTATACCCTTTTAGAGGAGTCGAGTGCTCAAGAGAAAGAGTATTATCGTCTTAAGGCTGAGAAGATGGAGCATGACAACGCAAATGAGCAAAAAAAGTTACATCTTGAAGATGAAAGATTGAAGTTAAAGAAAGAAAAGTTGAGGATTGAAGCTGAGAAAGCGGAGCTTGCAAAGAAGGATTCAGATCAAAGAATTATGATGATGGATGTGAGTGTTATGTCTAAAATTCAACGACTATATATTGAGGGACTTCAAAGGGAAATCATAATGAGACATGACCATGATTTAGATAATCAACTTTGAAGAACGAAGACTATTTTTTGAATGTTTAGTAATTACTTGATGCTAACTATTTTTTGGTGGTTTTTTTAAGCGTCATCAAGTTAAGCGTTAATCGATGTTGACGAATTTAGATAACCGTAAGTCAAGAAGGCACAAGTGCGGAAGATGGAGGTAGCAGAAATGAGAATGCTACGTTGGATGTGTGGGCACATAAGGTTAGACCGAATAAGAAACGTTGTTTTTCGGGAGAGATTAGTGGTAGCGAACATAGCAGACAAGATAAGAGAGTGGAGATTGAGATGGTTTGGACATGTGAAGAGAAGACAAACGATGAATCATGTTAGATCCGTAGAAAACATTACTATAGAGGGGAGAAGGGGTAGAGGACGACCTAAATTGACTTGGGATGAGAGGAATAAGCATGATTTGATAGACCTAAACCTCTCCGAGGACATGGTTGAGGATATGAATTCTTGAAGAAGTAGAATTAAAGTTAAGGATTTTTAGAGAGAAAGAAATACCTTAGGGCTTCTATTTACCTTATTTTAGTCACACATCATAATAATATTTTCTCTACATAAATATTATTATTATTATTATTATTATTATTATTATTATTATTATTATTATTATTATTATTATTACTGTCGAACTCTGATTTCCTCTGTATTGTTTCATACACATGTACTTTAGAGCTGAGGGTCTCTCTGGAAGCCATCTCTTTATCCATATGGATAGAGGTACGGTGTGCCTACATCACACCCTCCCCAGACCCTACTTATAGCTATGCTATTGGTGGGACTTCACTGGGTATGATTGATTGATTGATTGATTGATTGATTGTAAGTTAAAAAGGCAGTCTTTCTTTTGGTGAAGTTATAATATGTTGTCGAATTTAAGTTTTCGAGTATTAATGCTTGTTATGATCTAATTGTTTGCGTTATGTGATATAGTTTTACTTTGATTGTATGGTTTTGAATGATTAGCCTTTCAATGATCCTTTTTTCTATTCATATAGAAATTTTAATAGCAAGTATAATATTTTTTTAATGAGTAGCGCAACTCGGTTTCATGGGTTTGATTGTTTGACAAAATAGACAAAATAGATAGTGCTTAAGGTTGTGAATGAAAATAGAAGAAACAAATAATAAAAAAATTAATATAGAGATGTGAAATGGGTGATTAGATGTGGAAGGTTTTTGAAAAGTGAAAAATAAATTTAGGGAATATGAGTTTTTAGTTAAATTATAGTGACGAGGATAAGAGATGAGAATGCTTAGAATATTAGCATTTGTATCGAAGTTTAAAGTGAAGAAAGAACCAAAGTAGCCCGAAAGAAAGTGGCATGTACAATCAACAAAACCCCTGGTCCTTCTTTTTAAATTTTCTCGTGCGGTGTGAAAGATACTTCCCCCCTCCAATCCTCATGACGTCCAAACCTCTTCCCTATTCTCAGCCTTTGATCTCCATCCAACGGTTGAGATCAAACGATGCATACCAACGTATCACACGCCCGTTCCTACACTAACATTATCCCCACACCCACCCTCAATCAAATTCATAAATTTCCCATTTTTCAACGGCCTCACGGGTTTTATTAAACTTTCTAAACTAGACCTTCAACTTTACCAGAACATCAACTTGTACCCTTACATATTTAGCATACAAAATAAATAAAACAACAAATAGAAACAACTTTTATAATAAAAAAAACTAGACGAAAGTCTCATAATAATAATAATAATCAGTTATCATAAATAAACCTACCGGTCAGAACCGGGTAACTAAACTAACTAAACCGGGTTCCTACAAATCCTAAGTAACTAAATTCTTCTTGTTTCCTACCTAATTACTTCAAAAACTTCTCACCGGAAAAGTTAAACCACCACCGTCGGCAACATTCTTCTGCCGCATTTCCAAAACCTTCCAGTGGTTGTTGGAATGAACTTCACTTGAAAAAGTCGGGCTACAAGCCGGTCTATATTCTGGTGAAAGCCGACCCGACTTGTACCGGACTCCACAAGCGTTACACAAAGTCTTGGCTCCGAGCGGACCGGCTCGCCACTGCGGCGTCTTTTGAACAAAACAGTGACTGCACCGTCATTGCTCAGCCACGCCGACGGCCGCGTTTCTTTTTTTCGGTTTTTTAACCGGCGGTTTTCCGAACATTGACTCGGCGGATTGGGTTGACTCCGGGAACAATATTAGCCATGGGTTTGAAGTGTACGAGTACGACGACGAGGAAGAACTTGTCGCCGGCGACGACACCAACGACCAGACCCGGCCGCCGGTTCGTGAGCGTTTGCTTCTTGCTTTGGTGTGAACCGGAGTCGTTAACGTGGGTTTAGGGTTTACGGTTACTAAGGTTTCCGGTTCAGTTTTTTTCTCCGGCAACTTTCTGGCAGGACATGTTAAAGAGTATCCGCCGGAGAATGAGTCGTCCACGAAATGAGAAACCCATTCAAGGTCTGCAACGTCATCAGCCTACCACAAATAAAATATATATATATATATATATATATATATATTAATTTGTTGAAAATACAAAAAACATTCGAAGTTATAAAAAACCTTACCGGAAGGCATAGGTCGTTCTCGGTAGGGAAAGCCGACGGCGGTGTGGTTAGTTTCGGTTTTAACCGGCGAAAGTTTAACGCTTTTGTCGTCAACAACAACATGGGTTTCATCGATTTGTTCCTCGAAACCACCGTTGTCGGAGAAATCAAGAAGGCCGTCAACGAAGAAGTCGTCGTCGTGCGTGTGGTGGTTAGGGTTTGCTTTAACGGCGTTAAAACTGTTTTTCAAGTCGCCTTGAACGCATTCCATGGTGAATTAACGAATGAAAAAGGATCAAGAGAATGATGAAAATAGAGGAGTGATGGTAATATTATTATGGTGGTGTGTTTGGTAAAGCATTGAATGAGAAACAAGTGCTTTTCAAGTGATTTAGTACACCTCAATGTATACATACAAATCTTATTATACAAAACGCCATTTTTTTATTATTTATATATTGTTTCCTCTTAACCTTTTTCTAACTTCAAATTAAATTTGGAATCCAATGGTTTTTTTAAAATTTGAATATGCCCATATATAAGTATAATATTATAATATCTTGTAGGGAAAATTCATAAAATAAGCGTTTATAAATACGTTTTTCAGGGTTTATGTGTCATTTTCAACAAATTCCTAAAATAGGTATTATAAACTAGTCGTGAAAAACAGTTTACGATTACACACGAGTAGTTTGTAAAACCAATTAAAACTTGTCATGTGTCCATAAACTAACCGTAACGACCAGTTTCACTAATCATCAACTCGTAACGATTAAATAAGTTTCAAGCCTCGTAATCAAAGCCCACGATAGTAAATAAGAAACCCTTAACTCGCGACTAGTAGATTTCAAAACTTTAGGAGACACGGGTAGTTTATCAAACTAACCATGACGATGCGATGCTTTTGTTTACCAAATACATCGAACCAGTTAGTTTTACAAAATACTCCGGAATGGTTAGTTGAATAGGTCGACTAGTCGTTACGAGTAGATCTTGGTCAACGACTAGTTTACATTCACCATACGTGTATGTTATTAGTAATAAAATCGCCTCGATAAGTTTATCTGTTTTACATTACGCATGCGAGTAGTTTATATGTAGTTAACTCGTCGTGACCAGTTTATATTCCCGATGCGAGTATTTTATTAGTAAGTAACTCGTCATGATAAGTTTACCTAATTTACATTACCCATACAAGTAGTTTATATGTAGTTAACTCGTCGTGGCTAGTTTACATTCCTGATACGAGTAGTTAATTAGTAAATAACTCGTCTTGGCTAGTTTAACGTAACAATATACTCGTTGCGACTCTTTTTACCGGTATATTGATTTATTTGATAAATTTTTAAAAAAATACTCGTCTCATTACTTTAGTCTAAACTAGTCGTTACAGTGTTGTTTTGAAGTTGTTGGGTTTATAAACGTCATGTTCTTGTTGTTTTGAACCTGCACATCAATGGGGGAGGAAATTGATAATAATGGAATTGGGAAGAAACAAAAGGATAACACTAAGTATGTTCTGTTTGATTGTGGATGGAAAGGTGTATCTCTATCTTTAAGGTTCGGTTATTTTGAGTTTACAGATTTTGTTTCTAGTCGTTTTAAAATAGGTCATATTAAACGATTATCTTATAAGTTCTATAATTAATCATATCCGGTGGATATACACGACGACTATGACATGACGCTTTTTCTAAAACGTGTTAAAGAAAGACCAAATGAAGTCGTTTATGTCTACGTTGTTGAGGATGACAATGGAAACATTGCAAAACAAAGTTTGATGTTGAATGAGTTACTTACAAACGAAAATGAATCGCGGAAATTGGTGGGGTTTGTTCCGGACTTGAATATAAACTTCAAACAACATTGTAACGACTAGTTTAGACTATAAAGTAATAAGACGGGTAATTTTTTTTAAAATTTATAAAATAACCCACACGATGGGACGAGTTATATGGACCATCTGACGATCTAAATAATTTTGGATGATACGTAATTACTAAAGTCCTCGCATGAAAATCATGGTACGTACATTTGTGTGTCATAATCTAGAACCGAAGGTAGTTTTGAGTAACGATACAAATGTTGAGATGATAAGGACATGGTGGATACGCCGCTGGTACATCCTATATATAAGTGCCCTTATCGGATTTTCATTTACAGCGTTGCCTTTACTATTCAAAGTTCTGTATTATGATTAGTTTATAATTTATATTTTAAAATTTTCTTTTCATCGGAATTTAATGGTGTTGTTAGAGTGTTCTTTAATTTAGGCACGAAACTCCCTAATGTAGGGGAGACTATAACAACACGGATTTTTTCATTTATTAAACAAATACCAACAACCGACTCGTTTTTATTTTCGATATATCTTTAAATTTTAAGCAAAATACCCCCTAAACATAGTTTTAATTCATTCTTGTACCCACACCTATAGTCTAGGGGCTATAATGTTCTCAATCTTTACATATATCAAATGTTAGTATTCATTTTAAGATTCGACTTTAATTATTAATTAATTTCTTCATCAAATTTTATTGAGGTTATCCATACATTCATAGAATTTTATTGGTTGTCTTAACCGTTAAAATTCACAAAAGTTGCTAATTGTCTTAGATTCCGATCTTCGTTCATCATGATCAACCCTGTCAAATCATTACCTATCTCGACCTCAAGGTTTTCGTTTTCCTTTAAATATGTGTGAAGAAACACGGATCTACTCCCTAGACGGGTCTTAGATCCGATGAGCCTACAGGGTAGGATACGGAAAACAACCAGTACGACACAAGCCCAATTCCCCGAAGTCCAGTGACCGGAACCTGCAAAACAGACACCGTGAGCTCGTTACGGAAGGACAAGAGAGGGGTGTTCCAGTAACCACCCTCCGGCGTGAGAATAAGTACCGTGTTGACGAAGATAAAGTACTTAAGTGAAATAGTGTGAGTACAGTGGGAGTGAATGAATACCTCATGATGGTTGAGAAGGTATTTATAGCCGAAGGATGTGGAAAGATGATTGAGCCAGCTGTCCTTTTCAGAAGATGCTCTCATAACCGCCTGGACACGTGTCCCCAAATGATAGGTTCAGTTATACATTGCATGTGCATGTATAACAACCTGGATACGTATCCTCACGGGATAGAATGATTGACAACCCTGGTCATGTGCACGGTTATAACGGCTTTGTCAGGTGTCCTTTAATTACTGGACGAGAGATCACGTATTGCCCAAGAAAGCATCTTAGTAAATCTTCAAGAAGATAATTTGTTACTGACAGCTGTCCCGTGGTATTACCTCTTGGTCATTTATACGGACGAATACTCTGTCTTGTGGATGACTTTTGAGGATGCCAGGATGCTTCCGCATGTGTCATGAGGATGTCTTTTCCTTAGAGGGTTAAGCGGGTGATCCATATGTCCCGCGAGTGCTTTATGAGGGACCCTCAACTGACCCGCGGGTAGTACTTAAGGATATTTGGGTCTTTTTAGTACCCTACCTCTATAAGTCCCCCAGTCCAGTGTTTCTTCCCCGTGAAGTACTTTATGCGGGTGAAATTTTGGACTTAAGGGTGTTTTTGGGAATTTTTCTGAAATTTGCAAGTTGTGGTGATGACATTTTGTATTGGATAACCATTCAACAGTACATGGTGACAGCTTGCAGGCGCGTGTGTCATCGCTTCAGAGATCAAGGAGGTGTTAGTACATTCGCCTATGGGCGTCAGACCTCTGCATATCCTCATGAGGAGGATACTGCCCCGCATCATCCGCGTTGGTCTATACGCCGAAATTCAACACTAAACGACGTGGATGTATGTTTTGAATACTTGCAGGAAAGCCTTCCTCCAGCAGAAAGGGAGCGACAACGTCGCCGTGTTCGCCAAGAGTTATTGCACTCAAACTCTTATCATTTGGCGAATACTATTTCCACTAACCAGGAGATATGCCAAAATTGGCTAGCGATGAATGAGGTGTGGGATGACCTGGAAATTAACTTGGCTGAAGCCAAGAAAGAAGGCCTTGGGGCTATGAATGAGGCGAAAGAGAGCCATCAGGCTTTGGAGGCTGAGAGGGCCAATCGTCTCGCTGCTGAGGAAGCCAAGAACGTTCTCCAAAAGCAGTTGGATGAATGAGATGAGCTGATAAGAACTCTTCAAGCTGAATTAGCGGCTAAAGATGAGCGTTTAACCAATCTTGCTGCCAAGGGCCGAGAACAAGCCTTGGAGTGCGCTGGCCATAAGATGAAACTTATCCAGGCTGAGGCAGACAAGACATGGTTGCTAGCGAGAGGAATCCCCAAGGTATCACTCTTGTATATTGTAAATTATCAAATTATCCATGATCATTCATGTTTAATTTTTCTCATAGGCTATTGCCCATGTTCGGGATAGTGATGATCTTGGAAATTGTGTCACCATACTTCTGAATGCGTCTAAACAAGATGGCCGTCAGATAGGTTTCCAGGAAGGTTATAGATTTGCTTCGGAAGGCAAACTTCCGGAAGAGCACATTCTGCACGGCCAAGATACTGCTGCCATACTTATCCAGAAGACAAAAACTTTTGATACTTTAAAGTTTTCTTTTGTGGAGCAGATATCCGAGCTTGCAGACAAGGAAGATGGGATGGAGCAGTTAAAAGATCTCCTTCGTCCCAATGAGAAATATGAAGAGTCTGAAGATAACGCGGAAGGCAGGAGCGCGGAGCATGAAGGCGCCGCAACATGAATATGACCTCTTTGCTTTTGTTGTAATTATTTTCTTTTCTTGTAATCCCTTTTGATGAATAATAAGAAGTTTTACTTAGTCCGGTACACTTTGTCTTATGCATCATAATATAAGTGTATTTTAGGACCTTCGTTGTTGTTAATAAAGGGTTACAAACTTAACAAAGTTACAAAAGGTTAACACAAGATTTCATAGATCAGGCATAAGCCGAGTTACAAAAAATGAAATTACACAACTGTGCTAATCTATTTGGGCACGCAGGCCAAAGTAAGAAAGGAAGACCTTCGTACTATATGTAGCATTTTTCCAATTGAGCCTCATTCCAAGTTCAAGGGATCTCCGTCCCATCCAACTTTTCTAACTTGTAGGCACCTTTAGATAATACTTTTTTAACTTTATATGGTCCCTCCCAAGTTGGGGCCAACTTGCCCGGAGGCTCCTGGCTAGAAGCCTCATTGTTGTGGAAGACAAAGTCTCCCGCGTCGAACTCACATTTTTGGACCCGCGAGTTGTAACACTTTTGCAACTGGCGTTTATAATTGTGCTCGCGGATAGATGCTAGTTCCCTTCTCTCCTCAATGAGATCAAGATTCATCCGAAGTTCACGATCATTATCATTGATCATCAAAACTCTTGCGGATGGAATCCCAATTTCGGCTGGGATCATGGCCTCAGTGCCATAGGCTAGACTAAAAGACGTTTCAGAATTGCTGGAATTCTTTTGGGTGCGGAAGGCCCAAAGTACATGAGGCAACTCGTCAACCCAGCCTGTAAGCTTAGTTCCTAATCTCGCTTTAATTCCTGCCTTGGTTGTTCAGTTGGTTCACTCAACCTGACCGTTTGCTTGCGGATGGGCTATAGATGTGTAATTTTGAACGACCTGGAGTTCTTTCAGCCATTCTTGTAGTCCGCTGTCCACAAACTGGTTACCATTATCACTTACCAGTTCTTGTGGAAGGCCAAACCGGCAAACAATGAATTCCCAAAGGAACTTCTTAACACTCGATACCGTTATTGATGCGACCGATTTGGCTTCAACCCACTTGGTGAATTAATCAATAGCTACTATCAAAAACTTAACTCGTCCCAGGGCTTCTGGGAAAGGTCCCATAATGTCAATAGCCCATTTCTGGAACGGCCAAGCAGATGTTACTGGGATCAGTTCGTTTTTTGGACGCAGGGTATTGGGGGAATGGCGCTGGCAAGAATCACATTTTCTGATTTATTGCACAGCGTCTAAATGCATGTCGAGCCAGTAATACCCCACGTTCATAATTTTTGCCATAGTCATCCTCAGGCCCGCATGTAAGCCACAAATGCCTTCGTGAACTTCTCGAATTAAGTAGTTTGCATCTTCCGCGTCTATACATCGCAACAACGGACCTAGGAACGATCTCCTATATAATGTACCATCATTCATCTGTTAATTCAAGGCTCTGTTTTTTATCTTACGAGCCTCGGCTTTTTCTGTTGGGAGGACTCCGAATGATAAGTAGGCCTTGATCGGTGTCATCCACGATTCGACGCCCGTTTGAATTACCAAAACTTGATTTTGTGGAACGGATGGGTGGTCCAGGACTTCAACACGAATGTCCTTAGCAAAGTGCTCGAAATTTGTTGAAGCTGACTTGCTAAGGGCGTCCGCCAACTTGTTCTCACTCCTCTTGATGTGAATAACGTTGAAAGAGGAGAATTGGAGAATTAAGTCTTTTGCTTGTGATAGATAAGAAGCCATAACGTCGTTTTTTGCTTCATAATTTCCATTAATCTGTCCTGCAATCAGCATGGAATCCACTCGTGCTTCCAAATGTTTTACCCCAAGCTTTTTAGCTGTCCTCAAGCCTGCCAAGAAAGCCTCATATTCCGCCTCGTTGTTAGTACTTTTGAAGTCTAACTTTATGGCGTATGTGAACTCGTGGCCTTCAGGGTTGACTAGCCTGAGGCCTGTGCCAAACCCTTCACTGCTTGAGGCTCCGTCCGTGAACAGTGACCAAATTTGTCCTTGTTCAAGAGGCGCTTAGGGTTGTTGCTCGATCAGACATTCTTTTTCTTTGTGCTGCGGAACCTCGGTAATGAAGTCCGCGCACCTGCCCTTTAATTGTTGGCATGGGTTTATACTCAATTGCATGTTCACCCAACTCAATGGCCCCCTTCGCCAATCGCCCTGACAATTCAGGCTTACTCAGTACATTCTTGAGTTTATATCCTGTTAAAACGTTTATGGGGTGTCCCTGAAAGTACCTACGAAGCCGTCGGGTTGCATAGACCAATGCCAGAACAAGTTTTTCTAACATTGAGTACCTAGTCTATGGATCCAACAGTGTCCTACTGACATAATAAATCGGAGTTTGGAAATTTTTCCTGTCCGTCAGTAATACGGCCCCCACAGCAATGTCAAATGCCGATAAGTACAACGTCAACGGTTCTCCTGCATAAGGAGCTGTCAACGTAGGGAATTCCATCAAACATTTTTTGACTTCTTGGAATTCTTTTTTGGCTTATGTGGTCCACTTGAATTGTGTTTTCTTGAGACAATTCCTCAGAGTTGAAACGAATGGATAAGATTTGGCCTCGTGGTTTTCTAGAAACCTTTTCAATGCTATCAATATTCCATTGAGAGTCTGTACTTCTTTGACGGATGAGAGAGAAGGCATGCGGGCCACTTCCTCGACCTTATTCGGGTTAGCTTTAAAGCCTGCACCCGTAACAATGACTCCAAGAAATTTTCCTTCCTCCATCCCAAAAGAACATTTAGCCGGGTTTAATTTCATGTTGATTCCTCTCAAAGTCTCGAAAGTTTCTTCGATATCTCTTAACATTTGATCTTCCTCAATGCTTTTGATCACCAATTCATCCATGTAAACCTCTAGGTTTCGACAATCTGGTTCTTAAATGCTTGGTCCATCAATAGTTGATACGTGGCACCCGCGTTCTTCAGTCCGAAAGGCATCATTTTAGAACATAAAGTGCGTTGATCGGTCCGGAATGCTGTTTTGTCCTCGTCACCTGCCGCCATGAGGATTTGGTGATAGCCCTTGTTAGCGTCGAGGAAACATTTAAACTTAAATGGGGCCACCTTGATATCGATTTCAGATTATGGATAGCAATCCTTTGGGCAAGCTTTGTTAAAATCTTTAAAATCGATGCACATCCGCCACGTTCCGTTGCTCTTTGGAACGATGGCCGGATTAGCCAGCCATGTCTGATACATGATTTCCTGGATGATCCCGGCGTGAAGAAGATCTTGCACTTGTTCATTCATAGCTTTTGTTTGTTCTGGGCCCATCTTCCGCTTTTTCTGGACAATTGGCGTAAACATCGGCTTTACCCTTAATTTGTGTTCCGCAATGCTCCGCTGGACACCAGTCATGTCCGTGGGCTGCCAGGCGAAGATGTCTATTTTCTTGGTCAACAACTGCTTTAAAAAGGTCCTAACTATCTCAGAGATAGCAGGTCCGATTACAACTGTCTGATCGGGGAATTTCTTATTCAATATCCATTTTCCGGCTCAGTCCTCTGAGTCTGCTTTGGGATCTTGCTGGTTTTTGAGCTCTCCGTTGCAAAGCAGCGTCGGTTGACATGAATGACCGCTACGCCGGTACGAGTTGGAACCCCAACCGCACCGTGAGCTGTGGGCAGATGAGCATTGAAATCTCCAATTGCTTCCCGCCCCAAGATAATGTCATGCTTGGATATTACTGGTAGAACCAGAAACTCAAGTTCCTCGGTTCTTGAATGGCTCCCGTCACTGAGAGTGACCGGGAATGATATTACCCCTCGCGGGTGCATTATTTCTCCTCCAAAAACAGATATGGGAGCATGAATTGGTTTTAACCTTTGTTTGTCTTCATCATCAAGCTGTTCGAAGCACCGTTCGTACATAATGTCAGAGGTACTACCAGTGTCGAAGAAGACGTATTGTGATCTGTAGTGGCCAAAGAGAGCGGTGATAATCAAGGGATTCTTTTTACACGGTCAGCCTTTAATTCTCGGGAAGATTATAGGCTCGTTCTTCCATTCCTCATCCTCTAACTTTCTTCTTTTTCCCCCTACTTTATATCCTCCTTGAATCATATGAACATATAGGTCCTTGACTTGTTTTTTGGATGGGCACTGGTTATCTCGCGCGGGAGCCTTACTAGTCCCAGGTTTTGCACCTTTGACAAAATGTTCAAGTTTACCAGATTTCATAGCCGCTTCGATTTCATTTTTAAGGCCACACACTCGTTCGTGTTATGCCCGATGTCGTTGTGAAATGAGCAATGCTTCTTGGCATCCAAGAAAGATCTCCTTGTTAGTGGTTGGGGTTTGCGGAAGTTCATGTTCTCTGTTGTAAGAATTTCTAAGGGAGTCTTTGACAATGGCGTCCAGCTATTGGAGAACCGAGTTGACGCACTCTATTTGTTTTTATTTCCGATCAAAGATCTTACGTCAAATGGATTTGATGTCTCCGCGTTCAGCTGGAACCTGGACCAAATCGTTCCTTTGGCTTGTTTGTTTGGTCGTGGATTTTGAAATTCCACCTTCAATTTTTTCTTTGAATTATTATAACCCAAAGTTTTCTCATTTCTGGCATACAACTTTGCCGCTGTCATAATAGTATCCCATTCTTTTGGCATTCCATCTCTGCCAGTTAGCGTTCGGATTAACGCATCGCACCTGACATTTTTGAAATTTTAATGCTTTAAAATTTCATTGTTTAAAACTCGAAAGATCATCTCAATTTCATTACTAGAAATATGTTATACAATTTTTGCATTTAAACAATTCTAATAATTTATTAATCTTAAGTGATTATGCTCATACAATAAAATCAATATTTTCAAAGGATAACTTCCTATAATACTGTACTCCTAGTTTATCTCTTGACCTCATTCATCCCAATTCATTTCACTCTCAACCTTAGAGAATCCTTTCCTTTACAAACTCCCAAGATTTATAACTTTTATCAAAATACGTTTTAGAAATTTTAATATTTTATTAAATCAATTCAAGAGTTCAATTCATTTTTTTAGCAATATTTTAAATAATAATTATCTCCTATTTATCACCAAAACGTATTAAGATTTTTGTTTTCTCTAAAAAATCTTGTCTTTCAAATGTTTTGTAACCCACACGATGGGACGAGTTATGTGTACCATCCGACAATCTTAGTAATTATGGATGAATACATCATTACTAAAGTCCTCGCATGAAAATCATGGTACGTACAATTGTGTGTCATAATCTAGAACCGAAGATAGTTCGGAGTCACGGTACAAATGTTGAGATGATAAGGACATGGTGGATGCGCCGCTAGTACATCCTATATATAAGTGCCCTTATCGGATTTTCATTTGCAGCGTTGCCTCGACTATTCAAAGTTCTGTATTATGATTAGTTTATAATTTATATTTTATATAAATTATAAAATATATATGGCAAGATCGAAGAGGCTGACATCCGAAGAGTTGTCATGATGTTTTGATATTATCATTGATTTTATGTTTTATAGACAAGTTAAGAATGTTTGTAACGAATGGTTGACTTTTATTATTATTCCGCGAAAGTTTTAATTAACTCTGATTTAGAACTATGTTTATGAGTAAATCCAACACCAAAGTAGAGCTACCGGTAATGGGGCCTTACATCAACCGTTAAAATTCACAAAGGTTGCTAATTGTCTTTGATTCCGATCTTCGTTCATCATGATCAACTCTGTCAAAACATTACCTATCTCGACCTCAAGGTTTTCGTTTTTCTTTAAATCTGTGAATGCTTTAAAATTTCATTGTTTAATCAAACTCGAAAGCTCATCTCAATTTCATTACTAGAAATATGTTATATAATATTTGGATTTAAGCAATTCTAATAATTTATTAATATGCTCATACAATAAAATATGTTATATAATATTTGGATTTAAGCAATTCTAATAATTTATCAATGATAATATCAAAACATCATGACAACTCTTCAGATGTCAGCCTCTTCGATCTTGCCATGTGTCCTGCTTAAACCAATTGTCTCAACCTTATTGTTAATTTGATTATTCAGACATGCTACTCGTCTAATCTCTTCATTTTTAAGCCGACGAAAACTGCTCAGTGTTCATCATCGTCTGATTCTCCTATCTGGTAATTAAGTTATGATTATAGTTCGTTGTTAATCTAGTTTTGATAGCCCTAACACCATTTAAACAAATTTGTAACGATTCGATAAATTACATTGATTAGGGTTCATAAACGATTTGGGTAAAACTAAGTTATTATATTTAAAAGTTTGTTTTCAGTTTATTATCATCTGTTAGCTCATCTGGTTGATTGGTGTGTGTTTAACCCAAGGAGCCGGCCAAGGGCGCGGGTTCGAGACCTGGCCAGCCCACTTTCATCTTTATATTTTTATTGGTTGATATAAGGCTTTAATTATTAATCAATGGTTAATAATAAACACAAATTAATATTATTTTTTTATTTAGCTGGCACTTTATATTAGCGTTTTCTTGACGTTTACTCGTCTTTGTATTTTTAACTACTATATATATATATATATATATATATATATATATATATAGGGGTGGGTTATAATAAAAATAAATAGTTTTCTAGGAAGAGTAAGAATAAATCTAGGCCTTTGGATCTAGAATCTAGTGGTTAAGATTGATAGTTTTCTAAATAGCAAATAGTTTATTAGAATCAAGGATTTAGGCTATATAGTTTCCTAACTCTAAATTTTGTGTCCTTCCTACTCTTTTTACAAAACTATGTATTCTTATTTTAACCCTTTTCTATATATATATATGTGTGTGTGTGTGTGTTTATATACCTATATGTAGGTATTATAAATATATATTAATAATAAAACGAACTTTACTTTATTAAATCCCGAACATCAATATTGACGTTTCTCGTCGTTAATCGTTTTTACAAATTTCGTATATTTATATGCATTATACATATGCATTATTCTTTTTAAACAAAAATATAATAAAATGTATTAAACGTGTAAACAAACCAACTATATTTTTTCTATTGGGTTTCGTTAAAGATTTTAAAATATAGATTTTTATTATAATTATTTAAATATGCAGTATTATAGTACGTCACAACTCAAATTTATTTAAAATAAGTATTCATAAATTAGACTATATGGTAAACAAACGATTCCCTTAATTAAATGACGGCTAATAATATTGTTTCCTTGTTAGCAAATAATCCGTAGAGATCATTCGTTCAATCTATAATATCTCAATCCCAGTCATAATTCAAGTCACATCAAAATCTTAAATTATTAAATCATATTATATCTTTAAAATTAATTCATATTACATTATTTAATTAGGAATCCTCGATGGTATATCCCGAAGGGTTCATCTCTCGCATCATCACTTATAATTCGCTCATCCGATCACATGAGTAATCACTCCCCTATTTTACTTGTTTTCAAATGTTTTGGGGACACTTGCGTACCATTTATCAAATTATTTATCTTATTATTTCTCAAACGCAAACTGTAAGGCCTAGATCCCGGAGCCCTACTTTGGCGTTGGATTTACTCTTAAAAACAGTTTTAAATATCATAGTTAATTAAAACTTTTGCGGAATAATAACAAAGGTCAACCATTCGTCACAAACATTCATAACTTGTCTTTTAAAACATAACATAAAATATAGTACAAAATATCATGAAAAATCTTCATATGTCAGCCTCTTCAATCCTGTCATGTGTCCTCCTCAAGCCAGTTGTCTCAGTCTATTTACCTGCGTGCATACTAAAATTTAGCTACGCTGAGTGAGTTCTAGTTAATCAGGCAACATACAATACATTCACATAGTTACATACATACGTATCCGAAGATACATATTACGTACTTAGCACGTTACCTTTATTTCATTCATACATACATGCTACCTTTCTTTCTTTCATACTTTCATGCTTTCTTGTTTTAGCTTACTTATACATACGTAATTATCTCTACATTTTAAAGAGTATTTCACCCTATAACCTTCGCATATATTATTAGGGTCTGCAAACCTGTAACTGTAATAACTCGGATCTTTCGATAATAAGCAAATACCAAATTATCCGACCCGTTTTTGTTTTCGGGAAATTTAAGTCAATATAAAAATATTATTTATGTTTCTCTTAATTATTATATTGTTGATTATAATTATTATTATTATTATTATATAACCTTTAAAAAAATATACATTTTAACCAAAAAACTAAGCTTTAACCCATTTTGTTCCCACCTTTATATTTGAAGGACTAAATAGCAAAACATGCATTTTATAATTTAAATAACCCATTAACCATCTCCCAACCCGTTCCCGTTTACCCAGTTACAAACCGTGCCTGTTTACGAACCCGTATACCCGTTTGGCTAACTTGGACCTCGATTATCAGCATAATCATGGAAATTCTTCAATGCATATCACTATACTTGCCTTAAATGTTATACCGACATAGTTAATCAGGGAATTTAGAATCAATTGATACGTATTGCTCTTATTACCTAGTTGATCTTAACCCTAACTCGTTTTACATATAAACGATAGTAATAATTCAATTAAATCTACAGCCACAATCTTTGGTATATCGCCTACTGTAATCCCATAATTAATTCAATTATAACTCATGTTGGATCGTTTTCTTGCTCCTCGTTTTGGCCGGCTCTACATGGTTCCATTAATCCGTTATCATTCGCTGTTATAGGTAATTGTTTACTCAGTTTTGTTCGTTTATGATCTGGTAACGATAACCCCAACATAAATTACTCAATTGCATAACAGATTCACTATTCGATAATTAGGGTTTATGTAGAACTATGGATCTTTAACTGTCTACTCATTTATTTTGTTGTTCAGAGTTATAACCAACTAAACCCCTAGCCCAGTTGGCTAGGGGTGTGCGTGTAAGGTCGTGCCGCTGGGGGGCGCGGGTTCGAACCCCCCACCCCTACAGCCCTTGTTTTTGTAATAAATCCGTTTTTAAACTATGGAGGTCTAGTCTTGGATTAAAAAGGCGCGCCTCAGGCGTGAGGCGCCCGAGGCGTATTTGAAAACGCCTTATTTTACGTAAGGCGATAAAATACATGAGGCGCCCTGAGGCAGCGCATTAGCTGGTGAAGCGTGAGGCATTTGAGGCAGCGCCTAATGTGATTCAGTCTTAATTAGGTTGAAAATGTAACTATTTAGGCCCATATGCATAAAATAATAACGTTGGGGCTCATCTATAAAACGTTACCCAACCGTATTATATATATTTATCACTCTATCTTTAATTCAAACAACTCTTTAATTTTCATATTCAAAGTTTAACTTCTTCAAATATCAACCTTCTAGACGTTTCAAGTGTATCTTCTCCTAAGTTATTACAACCATCTTTTAAATCGGTTCAAACTCACCTAATTAGTATACATATGTTTATGACTCAAGAGGTATTTTCCTTCATTATTACTTTTTACTATACCTTTTACTTTTTACTCTAAGAATTAAAGTGTTTTGCAACTTCTAAATATGTTTTTATAATGTTTAACCTATGTATTAAGTATTCATGTTTAGTTTTACAAATAAGTTTTGTCTTTATGATTGATTTTCAAGTAGAATATGTCATGTATAATTAATTTTTTGTAATTTTTAAATTGAGCGCCTCACATACGTGAATCTCTCGCTTCGCGCCTAGCGCTTAGAGCTTCGGATTTGTGAACCAAAACGCCTCGCCTCGCCTAACGCTTTTTTAAACCAAGGGTCTAGTATGTTTAATTTTTAAGTTATGTTAAATATATTATAAAAACTCGTATTTAATTTAGCAATATTTTATCTTAAAAACCGACATCTCAGTTATACTTGCTCATTTGGTTAATTTGTTATTCTCATATGACTTGTTGCAGCTACGTATTTGTTATATATACTATATGTACAACTAAACTGGTGTGTTGCTCACTCAACATGTGGTGTTGACAAAATTCTATTTTATACACATATGCAGGTTATCGTAGAAATTTAACGCAGATTGGTGAAGACTTAGTGTAGAATTTAAGTTAGGAATGATACAATCAAGACTTTAATTTGTAATTTTTGTTTGTTTAATAAGTTGTATTTTGTATTTGAATTATTAAATCGAATTAAACAGATATTGTTATTTAAATAAAGTTGCATGATAGTAACCTTTGAAAAGCTGTGAGCAATAAATTCACCCCGGCATTTCCGCCGTAGGTTTGGGTGTGGTAGATTGGTATCAGAGCCGGAGGTTTAAGATAGGTTGTTAGAAATTGCGTTAGACATATGTTTAGGAGCCCTATACGTGCTTATCTGTTTACCTATATGTGTTCAAATTAAATTGTTTAAAATTTTCTTAGATAATTATTAATGATTATTTATTATTTATTGTTATGCACGCACACACAAACTCCGAGGTTATGCCTCAACATTCAAGGAAAACTTTTCGAAAAGTAGATTGCTCTTATTTTCGGGAAATTCCATAAGAATTCCCACCTGTTGTTTTCACTCGTACACCTTAAGGCTAGGTTATGTGGCATGTCCCTATGATAATTGAAAGGGGAAGAGAAACTGCGATTTGGGCACTGGCAAACGGTTCCAAGAACCAAAGGTAAGACGCTATTCCTTACCTGGGTGATAACCTGACCACAGTACTCAACCTTATGGACCCGAGCGAGACCCATTAATGCCATATGACCTACACCTTAGGTTAATTTTAACCGAATTCACGGTGATTCGTGGCTAAAATCGGTTTCCCCAATTATTGTGTTCCGTTATTTTATTGGTTAGTTGGGTGAAAAATCCATGGAACCCGTGGGCACTCCTACTATCCATTTCTTAACTTGATTTCGTATTTTTGTTGGAGCAATCAACGTGGTGATTCACAAGATTCTTCGACTACCCATATTTATTTCGATAGCTAGGTATTTAGTTTGGTCGGTTAAAATGACGTGTAACGCTCATTGGGCCGACAAACTTCATTGCATTGTTAATTTGTTAATTAGTTGGAACAATCAAATTGCCATGTAACGCTCATGGGCTGTCCAACTCAGTGTTTTATTCGTTAGTTCGTTGGGCCATTCATATTGCCATGGAAAGCTCATGGGAGGCCAACACCTATAATTTATATTTCGTTAGTTTATTGTAAACTTAATAATCTAAATTTTAAACCGACTTAACTCATCATGTAGTCATCACACATTAATCTTATTGACTACATCATTTAACAACTATTTACGCAATGTACCCCCCTCATCTTATAATCTTTTACATTTAATCGTTGTGGTGCAAATCCCCTTACTTCTTAACACAACATTATTATAAGTTATCTTCATAGTTAAACATTTCACTATTCTTATGATTCCCTCCAAACCTTCATCTTATAAATCCTCATTTTTGGTCCCTATAGAATGTCTCATTTAAGAAACCAACGTTATCCTCGACATCAATCGTTTGATTCTCGCGAACACCGTATGGTTGCCTGTATCGCCAAAAGAGATAGTTGCTGCGATCCCTTGGATAGTGACCCGAATCCAGGACATCAATGCAACCAATTCAACTTTTCCCACTAATTCCTCTGCTGGTGACTACAAACCATCTACCTTCACTCATTCTCACAATAAGAAACGTAAGAACTTTACTGCAACAAATCATACCCACCCGCAAGTCTCCTCAAACAAGAAACCTTACCTCGGTCATTTTTCGTCATGCTCCATTTGTAATCATCATCACTTGGTTAAATCTCTATGCCGTCATTGCACCCAATGTAACCATTATGGCCATCTTGCTAACACCTGTCGTGTCCCACCTACTGCACAAGCTGTTCCATAAAAACCTACCCCTCTTGCTCAACTCGGTGTTCCTAATACCCGTGCTTGCTACCATTGTGGAAACCCAAATCACCTCCATAATGCTTGCCCTCAACTTACCCAAGCCCATCAAGCCCAATCTATGACTACACCGTACTACTTGACCCATGCTTACCAGGCTCAAACCCATCAACCTCACGTCCCTCAACCTCCTCCCATCAATCAAGGTCAGCCTTACTTAACCCAACACTACCAAACCCCGCAACCAAAAGCTCAAGTTTACTCGACATATTTATACCAAACAACCTTCTTGCAAACTGTTCAAGCTCACGTTATTCAAGCTACCCCAAATCAATCTACATCGACTGCTCCAACTCCTATGAATGCAACTGCCCATGGTGTTTCAAGTCAAGTCGATTTACGCAAGGACCCTGAAGACTTTTGCTGTTTCCTTTACCTATCTTAATTTAGTTGTCATTTTCTTATTTACTTATTGTAACGCCTCTTTATGGCCTTATTTTCGTATTTGGACTATTTACTTTCTATCTAATAAATAAAGTTTCTTTTGATTAAATAGATTGTTTATTGAAGTCTACTTCTATCATATTTACCTTCATTAACCTTAACTATTTATAAGATACCCCTTCTTTAACTTTAAATACTTATATCTTTATTTTTAAAAGTCGTCTTAAAATTTCCTTGCTTTATTATAATTTACTGCAACTTATGAAATTGTTTTTATAAATTTGGTGATTTCTAGTGTTTTAATTAAAATTCCTTAAAACTTTTGTTTTCTTAAAGTCATGTTTATCAAAGTTTTATAAATCCACACGATGGGACGAATCATGTGGACCATCCGACGATGAAAATAATTATGGCCCGGAACATAATTATCAAAGTCCTCGCATGGAAATCATGATGCGTAAGATTGTGTGTCATAATATAGAATTGAAAGTGGTTGGAATATCGGTACAAATGTAAAGATGACGGACATGGTGGATACGCCGCTGGTACATCCTATATATAAGTGTCCTTATCGGATTTTCATTTGGAGCGTTGTTTTGACTATTCGAAATTCTATGCTATGATAATTTTTTTAAAAATTTATAATTAAGATTTTATTTTCTTAAAAAATTTAATGGTGTTGTTATAGTGTCCTTTAAATTCGGGACAGAATTCCCTAAAGTAGGGGAGACTGTAACAACTCGGATCTTTCGATAATAAGCAAATACCAAATTACCCGACCCATTTTCTTTTTCGGGAAATTTAAGTCAATATAAAAATATTATTTATCTTTCTCTTAATTATTATATTCTTTATTATAACATTATTATTATTATTATTATTATTATTATTATTATTATTATATAAACTTAAAAAAATACATACAATTTAACCCAAAAACTAAGCTTTAACCCATTTTGTTCCCACGTTTATATTTGAAGGACCAAACAGCAAAACCTACATTTTATAATTTAAATAACCCATTAACCATCTCCCAACCCATACCCATTTACCCAGTTACAAACCGTGCCCGTTTACGAACCCGTATACCCATTTGGCTAACTTGGACCTCAATTATCGGCATAATCATGGAAATTGTTCAATGCATATCACTATACTTGCCTTAAACGCTATACCGACATAGTTAATTAGGGAATTTAGAATCAATGGATACGTATTGCTCTTATTAACTAGTCGATCTTAACCCTAACTCGTTTTACATATAAACGATAGTAATAATCCAATTAAACCTACAGCCACAATCCTTGGTATAACGCCTACTGTAACCCCATAATTAATTCAATTATAACTCACGCTGGATCGTGTTCTTGCTCCTCATTTTGACCGGCTCTACATGGTTCAATTAATCCGTCATCATTCATTGTTATAGGTAATTTTTACTCAGTTTCGTTCGTTTATGATCTGGTAACGATAACCCCAACATAAATTACTCAATTGCATAGCAGATTTTAACGATTCAATAATTAGGGTTTATGTAGAATTATGGATCTTTAACTGTCTGCTCATTTATTTTGTTTTCAGAGTTATAACCAACTAAACCCCTAGGCCAGTTGGCTAGGGGTGTGCGTGTAAGGTCGTGCTGCTGGAGGCGCGGGTTCGAAACCCCCCCCCCCCCCACACACACACAGCCCTTGTTTTTTGTAATAAATCTGTTTTTAAACTATGGAGGTCTAGTATGTTTAATTTTTAAGTTATGTTAAATATATTATAAAAACTCGTATTTAGTTTAGCAGTATTTTATCTTAAAAACCGACATGTTAACTGATTCTTTTTCAGAACCTTTCTTAAAATTATGCATTTACATATAAGTATGTATGTTGGATTATTAAAAGTTTGCTATATGTTTTAATTTAAAAAAGATGTTAATTTAAAGAATATAATTAAAATATATAGTATACTTTAGTCATAAAACCGACTATGAATAAAGATTCGTTTTTGTATCTATATGTATATGTAGATATACATATATGCATAGGAATGTATAATTAATATCATGCAATTTATATCTTGGATTGTAGGGTTAATATATATTAAAAAGTGTAAGGCACCGTTACCGGTACCTCACATTTGGACGTTGGATTTACTCATCAACATAGTTCTAATCATCAGAGTTAATAAAAACATTCGCGGAATATAAAAACTTTCATAAAACATTTCATAACAATCCAAAACTTGTCTTAAATAAACAACTTGTCTTTCAAAAATAAACAAAACATGTCTTGAGTGTTCTGATGCCAGTCTCTTATACGTTTGCCACGCGTTCCCCTTAAGCTAGCCGTCTCAATATACTTGCCTGTGTGCATACTAAAAGTCAGCTACGCTGAGTGAGTTCTAGTTAATCAGGCAACATACAATTCATTCTCATATATTTCTTATCGTATCCGAAGACACGTATTACTACTTTATCTTTGTATAAATATCCATAGGAGGAACGTCACATAATATCTATTACTATATACATTCTCCATTGAAGGGACACTATACTATCCATAGAAGAAACACTACACTATCCATAGAAGGAACATTATACTATCCAAGAAGGAACAGTACACTATCCATAGAAGGAACTCTATACTATCCATAGAAGGAACACTACACTATCCATAGAAGGAACTCTATACTATCCATAGAAGGAACACTACACTATCCATAGAATAGAAGGAACTCTATACTATCCATAGAAGGAACATTATCTATAAGTTATTATTTAATATCCATGTAAGAAGCTACTATTTCCCTTGGCGATACGTGCAATATCCGAATATCGTTCATGTACTGACAAACATTTCATTCTCAATTAAGTCATATATAGATAACATATAAATCATACATAGCATACACTTACAATTTAAAGTAAGTGTATTAAC
Organism: Bidens hawaiensis; assembly: GCF_021521415.1. NCBI lineage: Eukaryota > Viridiplantae > Streptophyta > Magnoliopsida > Asterales > Asteraceae > Bidens > Bidens hawaiensis. The sequence goes on along the minus strand of NW_027491406.1, from coordinate 734,701 downwards.
TATCACATCGAGTTTGCACACAGCCCTGAAAACATAACAAGGAATGGGGCTAGAAACTCACCTGGATTCGGTTACGTCTTCCCTTAATGGTTATCCTTTTCTTGAGCTGTGCGCGACTAACTGTTTAATAAAATGCAATATTAAATACCGCTCTAGTCATTCTCATTGCTACTTAATTAGGCTTACGCGTCTAAGCCGGTTTTACTTCATTGAATCTTTACCTGGTTAGTTAATCGTTACTCGTTAACCTTTAAAGGTATCTTTCATAAACTATCAAAGTCCCAGGGCTATTATGTAATTATATCATTCTTTTCTAAGTCCAGGGATCATTCTGTAATTCTGCCAAACTTCTAGTTCGTTATACAGCCCTTAACGAATGGGGTTTTTAACGAATGAACCCATTCGTTATAACGAACTGACTATAATAATGAACTGGTCCTTGTAACGAACTGGTCATCATAACGAATTGGACCTTAACGAATTACCTCTAGTTCGTTATCCCTTCATAACGAGCTGTTTCTAATTCGTCATTTCGGCTTAACGAATGGGCATAACGAACTACTCGCTAATTCGTTATGTCTCCGTTAACAAAACAGGGTTAGTTCGTCATGTTCCCGCTAACGAACTAGGATTAGGTCAAAACATTCCCTGACAAGACCTTAACCTCATACCACACTCTCTAGCGCCGCCGTGCCGGAAAACCGTATCTTAGTCCATTTACCCGTTTTTCATTCCAAACAACTTATTTATGTTAAATTACATCTTTCTCACATAATAGGGTCCGATTTACTATCCTACCAGGTTTCATGTAAAACCGACTTCGTTTACCCGTCTTTTTAACAAACCGAACACTACTCGTTTTACCTGAAACGAACCAACTAACCCGTTTACTATCAAGTTCATTACTTTACAATAACCATGACCCGATCTATCATCCTACCAATTTTCATGTAAATCCGTACACGAAAAGTAAACCTTTTTAACAAAAACGTACCTTTGAGGTTTTTGTATGAAATCACTCGAGATGCTCAAAACCATATCAAACGAACTCCGATTTGAGTGATTCAAGCGGCCACGGAACCGTCTCGTCCCGACCACAAACCCAGCAGCTCACCTTCACCGGAAACCAACACTACAGTCGCCGGAACAGCTGAACAGTCGCCAGAATCTTCACTTTTGAGCTGCTGTGGTTTATATGATAAAAATCGGACTTCCCGACTTCTGATCTAAGATCTTTTCGGTGGAAAACTTCACTTATATGTCAGGAATACTCGGTTAAAAGTTGAGACCGATCCGACGGCTAGATCTCCGGGAATCTTTGTGTCTTTTTGGGTGTTTTTCTCAAAAACATGAATTGGGTTAAGTGTGTGTTTTGATGGTGTAGGCTATGGTGTGGAGATGTATGAAAATTGAAAGGATTAGGGCTTTAAGGGGTATTTATACTCCCTTAAGCCCATGGACCTTAGGCCCATCTTTCCTTTTTGGTCCATAATTAATTCCATCTAATTAGCCTACTTATCCTTCCATCTTTATTATTTTATTTCTCTACTAACTTAAGTAAACTTTTCCATCTTAAATAAATAATGTATTAATTATTTATTCTTAGAAATTTCGGGATGTTACAAAAAGGGAAATTCTTATACTTATATTTTTGGCAAATTAATTAATTACAAATGATGTATTTTATTTATATGATATTTTTATGTATAATAAGATATTATAATATATTCATGATATATTTTTTAAAAGGATTTTTTTTACGAACTAATAATACAATATAAACTTAATAAATATTATAACTATCGACTCTCCTATTCGATTCATTAACTTAGTACCTTTGTATTCTATATCCTTATTAGGTTTTATCGTCAACGCATGATCCGCATTCATCACTCTAAATATTCCATTTTCACTTTTGTTCGTCTATCGAGGTGAGTACCACATTCCCCTATTTTACTTGTTTTCCATGTTTTGAGGACATATGCGTAAATATATTTCTTATATATACTTATACTCAAAACTGCAACTTTGTCTTATGTGTTAACAACTTATACCTTACTTATTTATGTGCTTATTTGCTTTGTATGCTTCCGCATTCGGAGAAGTCCAACATAATCTTAGTCTAGTATGATCATACGACAGTCGTTAATCTTTGTGCTTCTCGACATCTTAGTTATAGTTGCTCATTTGGTTAATTTGTATTCTCATGTGACTTGTTGTAGCTATGTATTTTGTTATATATACTATAAGTACAACTAAACTGGTGTGTTGCTCACTCAACATGTGTTGTTGACATATTCTATTTTATACGCATATGCAGGTTATCGTAGAAATTTAATGCAGATTGGTGAAGACTTATTGAAGAAATTAAGTTAGGAATGATACAATCAAGAATTTAATTTGTAATTGTTGTTTGTTTAATAAGTTGTATTTTGTACTTGAATTATTAAATCGATTTAAATAGATATTGTCATTTAAATAATGTTGCATGATAGTAACCTTTGAAAAGCTGTGAGCAATCAGTTCGCCCCGGCATTTCCGTCGTAGGTTGGGGTGTGACAGTAACCTTCTCATATATTATTAGGGTATGCAATCCTGTAAACCTTCACAGATATTATTAGGGTCTGCAACCCTGTAACCTTCGCATATACTATTAGGGTATGCAACCCTGTACCTTCGCAGATATTATTAGGGGCTGCAACCCTTTAAGCATACCTCCATACAACCATACATTATCTTCTTTATATTTAAATTTATGCAACTTCACACATACGCTTAATCTTTTCCATAACTTTCATATATCATTCATGCATCAATCGTAAAACAATAACATATCACACTATTACCTGGTGATTCATGCAATATTCGAAGATCAGTCACGTATCGTCAAGCATTCATTCATACATAAAATCATAGAAGGCATACACTTACCATTTAAGGTAAGTGTATTAACTAATCACATCGAGTATGCACACAGCCCCGAAAACATAACAAGGAAATGGGGCTAGAAACTCACCTGAACTCGGTTCCTCTCTGAGTTAATGGTAACTTCTTTCTTTAACTGGGCACGACTAACTGTATAACAATTACACGTATTAATTAACTATCACTACCCATAATTTATTTCTAGTTTTTTATAACCCTCGATGAACGGGGGTCCGGAGGCAGCGCCCCTGGCAGCGGGGCTCTAGAGGCGGCAGCCCCTAGCGGGGTCCAAGGGGCAGAGTCCCTAGCTTGGTTAAGCTGCTAGGTCAGCTTGAAAAAATTTTATTTCCAGTACTAGTCCTTACAATTTCACTAGAATTCTTAAATTATTGTTTATTCGCTAACTCATTCGTTATAACGAATAGCCTCTGATTAAGCCCGATTCGTTATCCCATTCGTTATGACGAATGGTTCCATTCGTTATAACGAAAGGTTGATCTGGGATGAATGAGGGCACAACACATGGCTAAGGCCATTCGTGCTTACCATACGACGAATGGGAGGCTCATTCGTTATAGGAACACGCGAATGTATCTATAACGCATGGGTTGATTCGCTATCTGATCATAATGAATGAATATATCATTTGTGGCTTCTACATGACGAATGGAAGGCTCATTCATTACAGGAACATACGAATGTACCTTATTCGTTATAGCTGTCTAACAAATGATCAGGTATAACGAATGAGCATCAGTTCTATTTAAAACTTTGACTCAGACGTCAAAGTCAAAATCGTCAAGAACATAGCACAGTCAACATATACCAGATCCACGATTTAAACCTCAAATCATGATGAAAAAACATGATATTGGTATCATTGAACTCGGAATCACATCGCCTATGAACCCTAATAAGCCAATCATCTAAATATTGTGTTTTAAATGGTGCGTTGATGTGTATATATATATACGGCTCATAGATTGATTAATTAACCTATCTAATGTTAACGAATTTCAACAAGGATCATTTCGTTTGATTAGTTTTTATCAGTTGTATATAGATCTAGGATTATTAAATGAGCCGAACAAGTTTTCGTTATTGAATGTACCTTAAACGAGTCGTTTTCACGAACCCGATCAAAGCTAGATGTCAGTTTGGCTCGTTACGACGTTCCAGCACCAACAAGCTCGGGTTTTCACCTTCGGATCTTGGCTCAGGATATAGGAGGGTGTTTGTGTGTGATTTTGAAGGTGTAGGCTATGGTGTAGAGAAGGATAAAAATGGAAAGGTTTAGGGTTTAAGGGGTATTTATACTCCCTTAAACCCATGGACCTAAGGCCCATTACCATTCCTTATTTCATATTTTAATGTCTAAGCCCACTCTCTTATAGTTTATTTAGCTAAACTGATACACGACACGTTAATAACAAACGAGGTTTCCTTAATTAATATTATCGAAAGTAGGATGTTACACAAAATGTGATCTTTGTGTTGTGTATCAAGTGAATGACTGAATGTTACTTGCTATTTTCTTACTTGCTTAATTACTTGAATCGCATTCGGAGAGGTCTAACATAATCTCATTATAGTATGCTCATATGACCGTCGTAGTGGCTGGAGCCCGATGGCATTGGCAATGGTTTCACCGACACTCATTACTTTCTTAACGATTTCATTGTTTATACTCACAGATAACAGTTTTTCTATTTTTATGCATTCATTTATTTCATTATATATTACCATTTTTGTTTGTGTCAAAATTGGTGATCTACTCAGTCAACATGTGTTGTTGACAAATATATATTTTGTACGCATTTGTAGGTTATTGATTGGATTGCTTATCGAACTAAAGCTCACGTAGTTATGACTTTAGGATAATAAACATATACAAGAATAGTTGGTTTTGTATTTGTAATTTTCCTTATTTTTGTTGTATTTAAATGTTGTTTGATAATAAATAAATTAACTAGATATAGTCACTTTATAATTTCATGATAGTACATTGAGAGCTGTGGGCAATCAGCTCACGCCCCAGCATTTCCGACGTAGGTTGAGGTATGACACAATTCACATGTTCTAACCCTAGCAATCACCATCTATGGATCTACCTATTACATTGAAATCCATCAGTATTCAAGGTAACTATCGAACCTTTGTAATTAGATTCACATATTCAGTTGTTTCACATTACAGATTCAATCGGATTCAAAACTTTAATCAGAGTCAATCGATTCACCTGTACAGATTCAATCGATTCACAGGTTCAACCTGGTTCAATCGATCAATATTTGTGATCCTATTAATAGGTTCAATCGATCAATCTTCTTAATGCGATTCATTTAATCTGAATCATGTAATCTGATTCACATAGTTGATTTATATGTAATCCGTTGTCTTTGTTGGAAGTTTTTAAGTGTGTGAATGAAGGAAGTGGTAAAGGTTTGTCCCACATCGGTTTGGGAACAAAATAATGAATGGTTTATAAGGTAGTGACCTTACACCCATTTGAATTCTTTATGACATGTTTTACTACAAGTCCTACGCGCGCAGGGGGGGTGCAAATTTGGGTTTCTGGACTAGAAATCCATCGAACTCGTGCGTGCCCGCACGTCCCGCGGACACAAATGCAACTCCAAAAACCCAAGCCCGCGTGAGAAGATTTTTTGAATTTGGTTTTGAAATTCAAAAGCTGGTCTGGTCAACATAAATAATAATCATTAAGAAAATGATTATTGTCTTTCAGTTTTGCAATCTGCACTAATGGGCCATTATGTGATATTATTATTACTTAATGGTCATTATCATGTTGATTATAATCCTATGGTTATATAAACCAGACCAACTCTTCAGTTTAGACACACCAACACCATACGAACACACTTCATCTTCTTCCTCTCTACTATTGCAATATTGTTTCGATTTTGTTTCAGGCAAGTGTCCGAGTCCGGCAGAGCACCGATTCTGTTTCGAACTGGAGTACCCTGGGAACAGACCGAGAATCTGTTTAAGGGAATTGTGTTAAACACAAGCTCGGTTACTGTGTTGATTGTTTCGTTTATTTTCATTTATTTCTGTTGATTATTAATACAAGATTTCCAACAAACTTAAACAGATTACTTATTATTATTCTTGTATTTCATTTCAAAATGGAATCCCAACCCATGAGCGCTGCTGTTTCTGCCATCGTCACTACCGCTGTTGCTGTTACAACCGGTTTGGTTGCTCCACTGCCGAGTGCAGTCACGTCTCATGCTGAGAAACCAGAGAAGTTCACCGGTGTGAATTTCAAACAGTGGCAACCAAAGATGTTCTTTTATTTGACCACTTTGAACCTCGCGAGGTTCTTGACTGAAACCGTTCCTCATGAAGGGGCAACAGATGTGCTGTAGGTGAGCGCGGTTCACACTTGGAATCATTCGGATTTCTTGTGCCGTAACTATGTCTTTAATGGCATGGTTGATGCACTTTATAACGTGTATTATAAGACCAAGACTGCCAAAGAATTATGGGAGTCGTTGGACCGCAAATACAAAACCGAAGATGCCGATACTAAGAAATTCGTGGTGGCTAAATTCTTGGACTTCAAAATGATACACTCAAAAACTGTTATGAGTCAAGTCCATTATTTGCAAGTTATTCTTCATGATATTCATGCGGAGGGATGTCACTTAGTGAGACATTCCAAGTTGCTTGTATTATTGAAAAGCTACCACAAAGTTGGGTCGATTTCAAGAATTATCTCAAGCATAAGCGAAAGGAGATGACCATTGAAGATCTTGTTATTCGTCTTCGTATTGAAGAAGACAATAAAATTGCTCTAAAAAGAATTGACGGTCCCGGAACAACAAAGACCAATGTTGTTGAACATGGCCAATCTTCAAAGGGTAAAAATGGTGATAAGAAAAATCATGGGAAAGGGTTCAACCTTGGTCCTAAGGGGGGAGTTGGGAAGAAAAAGAAGTTCCAAGGAACTTGCTACAACTGTGGAAAGCAAGGCCATAGGGTCAATGAGTGAAAGCTTCCGAAGAAGGAAAATGCTCGACAAGTTAACATGGTTCGTGAGGTTGAGAACCTTGTTGCGGTGGTCACGGACCTCTCGATTATGGTCACCGAAGTTAACTTGGTTGGGCAAAATAACAAAGATTGGTGGGTCGATACGGGGCTACCCGTCATGTGTGCTTTGACAAAAGTCTCTTTAGCACTCTCAAAGAGGTGACTAATGGAGAAAAGGTGTTTATGGGAAACTCCGCTACTGCCGAAGTCAAATGTGAGAGGAATGTGGTTTTGAAGATGACTTCGGGAAAGGAACTTACTTTGTCAAATGTGTTGTATGTTCCCGAAATTCATAAGAATCTTGTGTCGGGGTGGCAGTTGAACAAGTTTGGGTTCAAAATGGTGATTGAGTGTGATAAGGTCGTGTTGACCAAAAATGGTGTGTATGTTGGTAAGGGCTATGCCCTTAATGGTATGTTCAAGTTGAATGTAACCGTGTTTAACAATATGAATGAGAATGCTACTAGTTCTGCTTATATGCTTGAGTCTTCTAATGTTTGGCATGGTAGACTAGGTCATGTTAATTTTATTTCCATTCGACGTTTGATTAAACATAAATGCATACCAACATTCGATATCGACTCAAATAATAAATGTTAAACTTGCGTCGAAGCAAAACAGACGAGATCGTCTTTCAAAAAGATTGAACGATTTACCGAACCCCTCGAGATGATTCACACCGATGTGTGTAATCTAAAAGCAATTCCTACTCGTGGTGGGAACAAGTACTTCATAACATTCATTGATGATAGTACAAGATATTGCTATGTTTACTTACTTAAGAGTAAGGACGAGGCTATTGAAAAGTTTATCTTATTTAAAGCTGAAGTTGAGAATCAACTAAATCGAAAAATTAAAAGAGTAAGGAGTGACCGAGGAGGTGAATATGTTGCACCTTTTATTGACTTGTGTGAAATAGAAGGAATCATACATGAAGTTTTTAAGTGTGTGAATGAAGGAAGTGGTGGAAGTGGTAAAGGTTTGTCCCACATCGGTTTGGGAACAAAATAATGAATGGTTTATAAGGTAGTGACCTTACACCCATTTGAATTCTTTATGACATGTTTTATCACAAGTCCTACGCACGCAGGGGGGGTGCAAATTTGGGTTTCTGGAATAGAAATCCATCGAACTCGTGCATGCCCGCACGTCCCGCGGACACGAATGCAACTCCAAAAACCTAAGCCCGCGTGAGACGATTTTTTGAATTTGGTTTTGAAATTCAAAAGCTGGTCTGATCAACATAAATAATAATCATTAAGAAAATGATTATTGTCTTTCAGTTTTGCAATCTGCACTAATGGGCCATTATGTGATATTATTATTACTTAATGGTCATTATCATGTTGATTATAATCCTATGGCTATATAAACCAGACCAACTCTTCAGTTTAGACACACCAACACCATACGAACACACTTCATCTTCTTCCTCTCTACTACTGCAATATTGTTTCGATTTCGTTTCAGGCAAGTGTCCGAGTCCGGCAGAGCACCGATTCTGTTTCGAACCGGAGTACCCTGGGAACAGACCGAGAATCTGTTTAAGGGAATTGTTTTAAACACAAGCCCGGTTACTGTGTTGATTGTTTCGTTTATTTTCGTTTATTTCTGTTGATTATTAATACAAGATTTCCAACAGTCTTTTAATTGATACCCTAATTATGCGATCATTATATAACACCCTTTTTTATTTAGATATATTACAAATAAATTAAAAGTATGTCGTCAGTTATATCTAAGTATTATTTAAATAAGACATACTATCTTTTAAAACACACATTAAAATATCAAATCAATCATGTTGATATAGTATTAAAATTGCCTTTTGCAAACGAGTCAAGATATATATGGCCCTTTATTTTACTTATGGCTTTAGGTTCACTATACAACCTGACACCAAATTCTATGATCATTATATGTAAATATGTGGTCTTTCTATTGATTGATTTAGATGCTTTTTAGACCTTATATTGATGCACACTTAGTGTTACCTTTATTTTTATGTGTATTTTGCTTTTTATGATGATCATATCTTCAATGTAATGCAATTATATATATATATATAGATAGATAGATAAAAGATCCAATACAATAATTCCTAATTGTACATTACGTACGCGAGTTCCTACACTGTTGATTTCAAAATCACGCGATGGCAATATTGTAAATTTCATCAACTATGATCCACTGCTTCCATCAATTCCATCCGCCTTCACTATCACCGTTCATCAATTCGTCACCGTCCAAAGATTGTATTCTCCGTCGCGACCATCGACGTTACCGTCGTGAACACCATCTTCCTCCATCACGAGTTGTTCACAGGTTAGTTTATCAAATTGATCAATTGAAATTGAAATTGATGAACTAATTGATCAATTAAACTTTGAAATTGATCCAATTAATCATCAATTTGAAGTTTCAGTTATCAATTTTGAGTTTGAGTTCTGGGTTTTAACATTGAACGTATTAACATTAACCTAAAACGTATAAATAGAACGTATAAACTTTTTGTACTGAACATTTTAAACTTTAATAGATTTTTGTTCTGAACGTTTAAATAGAACGTATAATACGTTTAAACAGAACGTATAAAGTTTTTGTATAGAACTTCTAAAGTTTTTTGTATAGAACTTCTAAACCTTTTGTTAGAACTTCTAAAGTTTTGGTACAGAACATCTAAACTTGAACGTTTAAATGTGTTCGTTTTGGTTAGAACGTTTAAATTTGTAGTTTTGATCAAAACGTATTAGTTAAACGTTTAAACTTTTTGTTCATTTTTGGTCAGAATGTTTAAACCTTTTCTTCATTTTGGTCTAAACTTTTAACGTTAGAAGTTCTAGACAAAAAAATTAGAAGTTCTGTACAAAAAGTCCAGAACGTTTAAAGTTTTTGTGCAGAACGTTTAAACATGAACCCTAATCATAGCTCAATTAAGTGTATTATTATGCAATTTCATAATCGATTGATGATTCTAAAGCCACCTACACATCAATTCTATTGATTAAATCAACAATTTTTGATCAATTTGAAGATTATTAAATTATAGCGATAATGGGTTTATTGATTTTGATTATGCTTTAGTTTTGTGGATGATTTGATTATGGTTGAAGGCTTGCAACAAATGACGATCTGTTGTGCGAGAAGTAGTTTTTTGATTTAATTACAATTATGCCACCGCGTAGTTTTAATTGCAATTAGGATCTGGTGGTGCAGGGTCTCGCGTACCTAATGTACGATAACCTATTATTGTACGTTAACCCTCCTCTCTATATATATATTAATTGAGAAGTGTTCGTTGTCTCACATTTCGTTACTATGCTAGCGCTATCATTTTTAAAGAGTGTCTTACAAGTAGTTAATGCATGTGGCTGGTGCCACGTATTGTCATGAGTGTCCTTCCAATAACTAACTGCTCTATAATTTATCACTGTTTCTTCGGTTCTTCCTGGCTTCGTTCTCTCTCTCTCTCTCTCTCTCTCTCTCTCTCTCTCCTCTCCTCTCCTTTCAGCCAGCCAGGGGATTTATGAATTTTGCTGCTTCGTCTGTTTTTTGTTAAGTGGTATGTTGTATCATTTGATTTTCTCACACAAACTGTAAGCCCTAATTATTTTTGTTCAAAAGGAGAAATAGAGGGGAGTCAGTGGCGGCCCAAGGTTTTTAGAGGCCACAAGCTAACTATCAAGTTGGGGCCTTTCTTTTCCAACATTTTTAAGTATAAACCCTCCTCCTTTATCCGGACTTGGGACCGACAATAATAAACCAAAAGTTTATAGTCGGCGGAGTTAATTTTTTTTTTAAGTTATTTCGTGTCGGTAAAAAATAATATTTATATGAAATTTATTTTTCTAGCTTTAATAGATGTAAATTGTTTGATGAAATAATCATAATCAATTTCTCCTATAAAGTTCTTCTCAATCGACAAAATAGCTAAACCATTTAACTTTTCGTGTGACATTGTAGATCTTAAATAAGTTTTTATCAACTTTAATTTAGAAAAACTACGTTCTGCTGAAGCAACAATCACAGGAATAGTTAACACAATTCTGTAAGCAATATAAGCATTCGAAAAAGAATCATACTTTTTAATATAATTTAATATGTTTATAGGTGTGTCAGATTCTATATCTATCATATCCCTTAGCATTTTTAGTTCTTGAAATAAATCTAAACCATCAATGTCTACCTTGTCATCATGTTTCAAAAAATTCTCAAGATTAATACACTTCTTTTTTAAAATTTCTTCATCGAACGATTTTAACTTTTCTATACTAAACAAAAAACCGAAAATAGTTTCAAACTCTTTAAATTAATTAAATCTACTTGTGAGTGAAGATATAGCTTGATCTACTATGTATAAGAAATAATCAGTCCTAAAACATTCGACAGGAGTTTTTAAAGTTTCATTATTAGTATTTTGATCAAACTTTTTATTTCTACGAATAATACGTTTCTCACGAAAAACAGGTTCAATACCACTATCTAGACATATTTGTTTAGTTGCGGTCATAGCCTTTTCAAATCCCCCCTCTCTATAAGTTTTAAAAAAACAAATAAGTTCATTTAGTTGTTTTATAGCATCATCAATACACATATCTTTTGCTTGTAAGTTTTTACTAACTATATTAATAGCAAACAAAATATCATACCAAATAACCATCACTAATAAAAATTCAAAATTTTCAAAATGTACCGTAGCTAAATTTTTAGCATCATTTTTAGTTTTAAGATCAGTACTATCCTCATATAAATCCAATAATGCTTCTCTTATTTGCGAAGCTTGAAACTTAATTGCTTTAACACTTTCTAATCGACTTTCCCAACGTGTGTGTGATAATGGTTTAAGAGTTAAATGTTTTACATTATCTAGTAAAATATTCCATCTTTTAGTGGATGATGCGAACAAACAATAAACACGTTGTAATACACCAAAAAAATCCTCAGCATTGTTACAAGAAATAGCCATATCAGAAATTACTAAATTTAAACTATGACAACCACATGGTGTGTAAAATACTCTAGGGTTAATGTCTAACAATCGTTTTTGCACGCCTTGATGTTTTCCCTTCATATTCGATCCATTATCATAACCTTGTCCTCTAATATCATTTACATCAAGCCCTAGATTACTAATTTCTTTAATAATAGCATCAAAAAGGCCTTTACCACTTGTATCATCTACTATTAATAATCCTATAAAATATTCATTAACTTGAATCGGAGTTGATGAAACATCTACACATCGTAAGACAATGGACATTTGTTCTTTGTGACTTACATCGGGAGTGCAATCAAGTATAACTAAAAAATATTTAGCTTCCTTAAACTTTTTAATAATTTTAGTTTTTATTTCATTTGCTAACAAACAAATCAATTCGTTTTGCATTTTGTGTCCAAGGTAATGATTATGAATTTCATTGTCTTTTATGCGTCGAATATGTTCTTGCATTATTGGATCAAATTCCGCAATCATCTCGATAATAGCTAAAAAATAACCATTATTTTCTTCATAAATTTTTCATTCTTCCCACAAAATGCTATATTCTTTTTACCAAAACTCTTTACAACGACGAGTATTCTTATTAGCACGCTTCTCCAATGTTCTTTATCTTTATTTATTTGATCTTGAGTTTGTTTATCAATTGTTTTATTTTTCGTCAATCTTATCTCTAATTCCATCCATGTTCTCATATTGGAAATATGCGCATTACTTAATTCATGTTCTTTTAATTTGGCACTAAGATTTCTCCAATCATTACTACCTTCATATGCTAATTTACTTATACATTGATTCACATTGAATAACTTACAATAAAAACAAAATGCTCTATCTAGTTCTATAGAATAAACCAACCATTTTCTTTCTATTTGTTCTCCATTCGGTAACTTTCGGATATAAAAAGAAGTATTAAAGCTTCTTGAATATTCATCTTTTGGAAATTTGTAACCATAAATTTTTACCGGGCCCTTTTCTACAATTAAATCCCTTAAATTACTATTGATATTATTCCATTGACTTGGGTCAACAATATTTGGAGATTCTTTAGCTTGATTCTCATTTGGAAGTTGATCATAATTTATAGGTTCATCGTCACTTGTAGGTTCATTATTTGTAGGTTGTTCGTCCTTTGTAACTTCATTACTTATAGATTGTTCGTTATTTGTAAAGTCATTATCTATAGGATTATCGTCACTTGTTTCATTGTTTGTAGTTTTTGGGGATGTGAAAAATTTTAAAATAGCTCCTTTTTGTGATTGAATTAAACCCTCCCTTTTAAGTCTTTTTTGTTTTTTTGCATAACCGGATTCATATGTTCGGTGTCGGTGTGACATTAAGGCAAATTCTATTTTAATACTAATACACAATTAAGCACAAATGTCAAGTAGGCAAATAGGGCAATAGGCTGAAATATAAAATTAACCTCAACAGTAAACCGTCAAAACAATTAAAAATCTAAACAAGCAATCAAACAATTGGGCAATAATCAGGCTGAATTAAAAATTTAAAACTAAACGATTGGTTTACTGATTGCAGAAGCCAGAAATCTTAGGAAGTTAGTCGGTACCTGATTGCACAGAGGCCAGCCGATTGTCTGTTTCGTCAGTCGTCACAGGCTCACAGTCGATGTTGTATGGGTATTTCGAAGTCGCCTGAGTCAGTGAGTAACAGATTGTTGTATGTCTGATGGATTAATTGACTTCAAGGGTTAGTTTATACTAGTTGATTAGAGATTTAGATTAATTAATTGGTGATAATAACAAAAAAAATTACCGTTATGATTTAATGGAGTGTTGTTGTTGTCCAATCCCTTCATCCTTGGTTAGTGAATCTTCCAGTAGTTCATCATCATCAGGCGTGCGCCGTTCTGTTTCCCCAGACTCCATTAAACCTACACAGCGGCCATTATTATTATTTACAAGATATATAATTTTTGTTTTTTAAATGGGGGCATTGTAATTTTGGGGGCTGCCCTTGCTTAGCCCACTTGGCCTATTGGTCCGGCCCTGAGGGGAGTAATCCGAAATCGGTGGCCGTTCATAGAAATTGACCCACACACGTATTTAGAGAGCCTTCGCCATTCCATCTGATGATTGTAGGTTGTGTCAGCCTATTGAATCGCCGCTCTGTAGGCTGGTACTTTATTCAATTCATTTACCGGAATCCAAATATTTGGGGGAAATTATGAATATATATCGATTTGTTGTGATTGACTTCAATTTTTATGTGGGTTTCAATGATGAGTAGTGTACACTCATCTAAGATCCATTCTACTTTAATATTGATTTGTTTTCTATTGATTTTTTTTTTTACTTTTGTAAGTATACATGAGTAGGATTTAATATAAATTAGGCTTTTGAATCACAGAATTTAGTTTGTAGCTTTACCATGGATGATCACAAATGGTTTGAGGCTAACCAATTATATTGAAAAATTAAAATCAAGTTTGAAGAAACACTAATTGACCCCGGGCAGATTACGGATAATCTGGGGGTTAAATAGATGTTTCCCACGAGGGGTTAGGTCCGGCAAAGATGGTTCTTCTGATGACCTGCAAAACAGACACCGTGAGCTCGTCACTGAGAAGGGGGGGGGGTACCTCCCTGTGACCACCCTCCGGCGTGAGAATCAGACTAGATTGCTCTTGAATATAAGTGTATATTAAGAGATTGCTAGAGAAGATAAGATAATGAGATATCAGATAATGTAAGATAATGTAATGTCCATACCATTCCAAGGTGTTGGAGTATTTATAGCCGAAGGTAGGTTTCCAAGAGGGTACAGCCGGCTGAATAGTATTCCTGTTCTGCCAACTGTGGGCTACGCACATGCCATGCTGGTAGTTGGTGGGTAGGCAGCGGCTGATAGTGACCAGGCCGGCTGTGTACTATTCTTTTCCACCAACTGTAGGCTATGCACGTGCTACGACAGGTTGGTGAGTAGGCAGCGGCTAATAGTGACAGGGGTTGGTGAGTAGGCAGCGGCTGATAATGACCAGGCCGGCTGTGTACTATTCCTTTGTCACAGTGAGCTGTCGCTGCTTTGGTCAGACCTTTTGTCCATACCTCGTCAGGTACATACAAAAGGTCCCCCAGTAGCGTACGGACTGGCTCATTTGGGCGGGAGTATTCCCGGCTTTGGGCAGGAGTGTTCCCGGCTTGCTCACTCCTTCTTCAGGTGACATTACTGAATTATTTAAGAGTTAAGTGCCTTGTGCGTGTAGCCTTGCTGCGCGGGTAGCCTTCCCTGATGGCTAGTATCCGTTACTGCGGGAACAGGCGGAGTACGTCGACCATTGGGAGGCTTTTCCTGCGGGAACAGCTTGCGTACTGCGCGTAAGGACGTCACGTCTCTGAGCATGGTGGGTCCTGCGGATCCACTTGGTTTCTGCGCAGACGTCTCTCTTCACGGTGAGTCTTGCGAGTTTAGCCTTTGCGCAGACGTCCCTGTTGAAGGTGAGTCTTGCGGTTTCAACTGCGCAGACGTCCCTCTTTGAGGTGAGTCTTGCAGGTCCAACTGGGCTCTGCTGGGACCTACCTCTTCAAGTCCCCCTAGTCCAATGTTCTTCTCATGAATTGTTAATAAGTGAGGTGAACTTTTGGACTTAAGCAAAGGGTTTTGAAAAGGGTTTAGATTTAAGGTTTTCCATGGGGATTCTTCCCGCGGAAGTCCTAATGTCACATGCAGAAATTCTCGACTGTTCTGCTTGATCTTTGGGTATGATGCGGGTAGATCTGTAACCTCCTCGCAAGTCAGGAGCGTTGAGTTCCACTTGTGTAGATTCTCCATGAGGTT
The DNA here is from genome assembly GCF_021521415.1 of Bidens hawaiensis. NCBI lineage: Eukaryota > Viridiplantae > Streptophyta > Magnoliopsida > Asterales > Asteraceae > Bidens > Bidens hawaiensis. The sequence goes on along the minus strand of NW_027491406.1, from coordinate 718,926 downwards.
TTGGTAGTTTTGAACATAGTGATCAATTATGTTTAAACAACCAATTCCATCTTGGAGCTTCAAACATTCTAGTTCTCGACGTTCCCGCTATGCGGGGATGTTATTCCCGTTTCCGCAAGCATGGCCCAGAAGATCCTTCTTGGTTTCAATTCCCTGCGGAGTGCTAGGTATGTGAAGGGTTTCGCCTTGACACTGTACCCGCACTCGTCTTATAGTTACTTTACTTCCAAGGTATTCCTGGCTTCAATTCCCTGCGGGTGCTAAGTATGTGTAGGGTTTTGCCTTGACACTGTACCCGCACCCGTCTTATAGTTACTTGGTTGCCGAGGTATTCTTGGCTTCAATTCCCTGCAGGTGCTAAGTATGTGAAGGGTTTTGCCTTAACAATGTACTCGCACATGTCTTATAGTTACTTGGTTGCCAAGGTAAGGGGTATAGTCCCGCTTACTTTTGAATCTTTTTTGAATCTTTTTGAAATTTGAAGAGTTGGTGAAAGGATAAGAACAGTCCAAACTGTTGAAACGTCGTCCGACGGTTTCTTCTGACAGTGTCAGGACGTGCAGGAAGTTATGGCGACGTGACAGTATATGGTCATTCCAGACGCTTTTTCAGGCGCGTGGGCGCGAGTTTTCGGGCGCGTGGCCGCGAAGTTTACGGCACGCGTCCTGTCAACAGTTGTTGCCAGCTTGCATATTCCACGTGTCATAGTTTCATTGCACCTGCGATTTCCTCTCTGTTCCGCATTAAATTCGTCGCATTCATTGCGATGAGTATATAAAGGGAGGAGAGGTTGCATCTCAACTCACAGTTTCACCTCTCTTTTTCTTCTAAACGATTTCCGGCGAATACTCTAACTTTTCTGTCGAGCATTCTCCTGAAATCGTTCTTTTCATTCAAAACATGTCTTCCGTTCATGATTTTGAGGCTACCGCCGAGGAGTCTGACGTGTATGCCGAGAATCCGTCGTCTACTGATAAGGACGATAAGAGTACTGCTGGTGAGTGCCAGTGTGCTCTTACCGTCGACCTGTACCAGTACATTGTTAGGAAGTTCATGCTCGAGCCTTTCGAGCCTGAGTTTCTTAAGCCTCATCAGACGGTGTACGATGCCCCCAAGGGCAAGATAGGGGTGTATGTCGCATTCTTCGTTTATGGGAATCTCAGGTTCCCATTGACGAAGTTTGTGTACCGTGTTTTGGAGAGACACGGTGTACATCTGACGGAGGTACACCCAATGGCGATCGCCAAGATTCGCCATTTTGAATGGGTGTGCCTCATTCTGGGCGTGGAGCCCCATGTCGATCGCCTGATGACCTTCTATTCCTGGAGGTGCATCCAGGGGTGGTATACCTTGGTCACTCGGATCAAGGGTTTGAAGATATACGCTACCGAGCGCAGTCTTCGGTCTTGGAAGCGGGAGTTTATCTATATCTCCGCTCGCGTCGTCCCCATAGCGACGACGTTCAAGAACGGGAGAGCTCTCCCGAACCTTCACGCCTTCAACTATGAGGAGGCGGAATGGTTCTCCAAGATTTCCCGGGTCCAATCTCCGGTTTACCGCTTTGCGGAGTCCGGTATGGTGACGCTCGGGATGAGCCGGGTGTGGAAAGATGCTGGGGCGGAGGCGCCACAGGTTCCTATCGTCTATGAATACGGTTTGAACTCTATCCCTTACGGTATGCTTCATCTTCTTTGCTGATTTAAAGTTTTCTTCTAACTGTTTCTTTTGTTTTCAGAGGGAAACGACCTACAATCGCTCCTGCATCCGCGGGAGGCTAGTGGTCCCGCTCGGATGGGTACCCGTGCTCTTGATGAGAATGTGTTGCCCATCTTGGAGCAAACGGCGGATCAGTTTGTGGAGGTCTACCCGCCGGGGCACACGATTCTGAGCGCTACGCGGCCAGGTAAGGAGTTATTTAACCCTCGCCCTGTCAATGCTCAAACCTCTGCTGGAATTCCTCTAATTTTGTCATCTTCTGATGAGGAATCCGCAGATGGTCCTTTCTTCACGCGGAAGAAGAAGGCTGCTGGCGGGAAGGGTAAGGCGAAGGTTGCCTCTACTGCCGATCAGGGGAATCGGTCAGAGTCAGAGACCGAGAGTGAAGAGGTGGCGGGGAACCCTGGTGGTGACGAGACCACTGTTCCGGAGGTTGAGACAGCTGTCACCTCCGGGCAGCCTAGTACGACGGTGAGCGGCGTGAAGAGGCCGGCTCCATCGGGTTCGTCCCCGCCTATCAGAACCTTCAAGCTGAAGAGAACTCGTAAGTATAATTTTCATTTACTTTAACTGCATATCCTTCCGCCATTATATTTAACTATCTTGTCTTCATGCAGGCGTGGATGCAACTGCATTCCAGGGTGGAGCGGGGAGGAGCACCTCTGGACCCATGACGGTAGGTTTGGTCAACCTACCCGAGGCGATGACCCAGGCGACTGCGCCTGCTTCAAGTGTTGGTTCAGTTGCTCACTTGGTTGAGGCAACTGTTCCAACTGTAACATCATCCCCGCCGGCTGTCAGTGCGATCTTCACGGAATCCTTCACTGAGTCGGCGGTGATATTTACTGCGGGTTCTTCCGCAGCGGCGGCCACGGTTGTGAGTTCACCTCCAGTGAGTTCACCTCTGATGGTCTCTACCGCAGCGGCTTCGACCGTGCCTCCGGCGCCGGCGACTACCTCGTCCCCGGCCGGTTCAGCAGGTATGTTCGGGGCTTCAAGCCAATCTCTGCCTCCTTCCCATCTGCCTGACCTCTTGGATGGATATCAGTTAGGTTCGGGTAATGGGTTTGGCGGCTACCGGCCCACTGTCAACCCTACAGGTGCGTAGGGTTATTTTGGCCTTTTTATATATATTTTTGTTTTTTATCATCTTTTCCTAACTGCTTTTTGTTTTTGCAGTGTCGGATTCGAATGAGGTGTTTGTTCCGCGGTGGAACATCCGCCGGGGAACCACCCTTTGGACGGCTGTGGATTGCGTCGAGTGGGCGCGCCACGCCGCCCCCAGTAGTGCACTGGAGAAGCTATGTCGAGCTACCAAGAGGGTAGGCTGACAAACGAGCTTCGAATTCTCCTTGCCCGGATGAAGCCGCGCGTCGAGCTGCTTTGTCGTGAAAACGACAAATTAAAGGCGGCTCGTATCCAAGAAGTAGCTCAGGCGCGGGCTATCCGGGAGGAGAACAGGAGACTCTCCGCCGTTGCTGCGGAGAAGGAGAAGGCCTTCAAGGCCCTCGAGGTTGAAGTTCAGGCCCGTCTCGAGGCCCGTTCCAAGGCTACCCAAGCTGTTAATGAACAGCTTCGGTTGGCTAAGGAAACTGCACGGAACGCAACTGAGAGGGCCACCAAGGCTGAAGCTGTTGCTGAGCCTCTACGCACTGAGAATGAAGAGCTCAAAGCCAAATTAGAGAGGCTCCAGCAGGCTCATGATGCCTTGGCCATGGAAGATGCCAAGAAGCTCCAAGAGATCTTGGACTAGAGGGGGGTACTTGACCACACTGAGCGTAAGCTAAAGGGCGTCGAAGAGGCTGCAGCCAAAGATGTGTTGCTTGCCAACCTTACAAAGAACGAAGCCGAACGCGCCCGTAATGAAGCTCAAGCTGCCCTCCAGGAGGCTCTGTTTACCAAGGAATGGCTTCTACGAGAAGCGTTGTCGCAGGTATGCATAGCTTCATATTATCTTTACGCTTTTCTTTGTACTTAGAAAAGGTTTTGATACTTGTATTTTTGTTTTGTAGGTTGTGCATCGGGTCTTCACGGACACATCATATGACGATGCCATGAGCGCAGCCCTCAACGCTTCTCATGAGGATGGGGAAAAGGCTGGCTTCCTACTTGGTCTAGGGTTCGTTGAGAAGGGCATCCCACCTTCCAACTTCCCTTTATATGATGTGGATACTGAAGCTGTATATGACCAAGCAGTGAACCAGTATGCCGCCTTCCCGCACCCGGTGGTGGAGAAGGTGAACGAAGTTGCTGCTGCTGATGATGGGCTAACCATTCTCAAGACCTTCCTTGAACCGCCACAGCCAACTGATGGTGCGGGTACAAGTGGGTTTGGAGGGAGTGGCCCTGAAGCTTGATCTTTTAAATCCTTTCCCACTGTTAGGATAGATTTACGTCTTTGTATAGATTTATATTCTTGTAGGCGGGTAGATACCCGGCCATTCTTGTAACAGTTGAATTTTTATGGAATATAAATCTTTTGTGCGGGTAGGACCGTCACTCTTGCTTTATAAACGTTATACGACTTGCTCATGCATATTATAGTTTAATTTGGCACTTGTTTTGCCGCATAAACAATATATGATTCGCTTGTGCATACTTTAGTTTAACTTAGCAATTTCTTAAGTACTTTGGATAAGTTAACCTTTCAACGTGGCAGATAATAGGTTAAAGTTTTGCTTCCTCTTTCGTGATTGTGCGGGTAAGACCGTCACTTTCACTTAGTAGGATGGCTAAACTTTACCTATATCTGACCTGCGTGGAGGTTTTCCTCATTTTTTCCTTTAAGAGATTTTCTAAGTGTTCTGAATAAGTTAACCTTTCGACGCGCGGTTGTCAATAGGTTAATGTTCAGTTTCCTCTATCATGATTGTGCGGGTAAGACCGTCACTTGCATTTAGTAGGATGACCAAACTTTACCTATGACTGACCTGCTTGAAGGTTTTCCTCATCTTTTCCTTAGAGATTCTTGTCGTTTTTTGTGTTTATGCGGGTTTTGCCGCCTTCCACACGCAACGACTTCTTTTCACACTTATTTATGCGGTGAATACCGGCATATCAGTGTTTTGGATAAGTTAACCGTTCGACGCGCGGTTGTCAATAGGTTAACGTTCAGTTTCCTCTATGATGATTGTGCGGGTAGGACCGGCACTTTCATTTAGTGGGATGACCGAACTTCACCTATGACTGACCTGCGTGAAGGTTTGCCGTTTTTTGTGTTTATGCGGGTTTTGCCGCCTTCCACACGCAACGACTTACTTCCCCACTTATGTATGCGGTGAAGACCGGCATATCAGTGTGGAAAGTTCATAAGTATAAATGTAAGATTATCAGCGTCAATGTGATAAGGAGAATCATTTCCATTAGAAGTGGCTCTGGGCCTTTTCTTTTACAAGTTTGGAATTGATCTACATGCACTGTGTAATTGAGCTCCCTTCCATGTTGTTTGGATGGGAGTGCCATCGAGCCGATATGCACTTGGTTCGGAATCTCGTTGTTTACGCAGTATGTAGTCTCCAACATTGTAGCTGTAGTTTCGTGTTTTTCCCAACTGGGGTTCTACACGCGTTGGCCTGCTCAGCATCCTTTACGCCACGAGGTGTGCGAGTTCTCCATCTCTGACGAATGTCTCGATGATGTCTTTCAAGTCTATGCATTCGTCGGTGTTGTGGCCTTTTGTCTTGTGGAAGTCACAGAATTTGCTCTGATCAGCGTTGTGACGCTCTCGGATTATTGGAGCCTTTGGCCATGGGAGCCTCTCGGTGTCGAAAATCTCGGTGACGCTTTTGGTGAGCGGCGTCCACCGGGGGTTCCGGTTCGACGACTGCCTGTTGTCCTTTCTGCCTAACCGAGGGTGCGAGCCGGATGAGGTGTCGAAGTTTACCCTTGACTGCCAAATACCTAGCTTCTTCTTTTTGTTTAGTCGGGCAGTAAGGACGTTATTTTCTCTTGTTTTCTGGGTGTAGAGGTTTGTGCTTTGGGGAAGATCTCTACCCAGTTGCTTTTCCGTTTCCGCGAAGCGTTTAGCTGCTGTCATGATGGCATCCCATGTGGATGGCATGCCATCTTTACCCGTTAAGGTGCGGATGAGCTCTGGGTCTTTCGCGCCCTGGATGAAAGCAGCGCGAACAAGATCTTCGCTAATACTGCCCAGACTTAGCTTCTATGAATTGAAGCGCGTGATGAAGTCTAGTAAAGACTCATCTTCCTCTCGGATGCAGTTGAGGATTGTCCATTGCTCTTCACTGTACTTTCTTTGTTGACTGAAGTGTTGGCTGAACTTCTGTTGGAAGTCTGCCCAATCGTAGATGTGGTGGACCGGTAGACGGTCGAACCACGCTCTGGCTGCTCCAACCAACGTCATCTGGAACATATAACACCACGTGGGTTCCGTCCAGTTGCTGACGGTTGCCCCCGCTATGAATCTGTTCAAATGATCGTCTGGGTCGGATATACCATCATAGGTGCCGATGTTGGACATCTGTTTGGCACTTCTTGGGGCGATTGCTTCCGCAATGTCCCTTGCAAACTTGGAGGTTCCCGCATTTGCAGCGGTTGGTCGGAATGTTTTAGAGAAGTCACGTGGGTTTCCACCGCGTTTTTTGGTTTGAAGGTTTCTCCAAAATTCCTTCTTGGTTGGGAGTCCGTTTCCTTACGCTTCCCTTTCGCCTTATGGCGAGGGTTTACGTCGGTGTCGGATTCCTCCGAATCATCGTCCAAGTACTCGCACTAATTGCTCATGTTGAGCTGTTGTCGAGTGCTTCCGAATTCGTCAGCCTGTTGGAGTGCACGTAAGCGTTCATCCAACTCAGCTTGGAATTCCCTTTGACGTTTTTCCGCCCACGCTTTAACTTGTTCAAGTGTTTGGCGGGGGGGCCTCGTCTGTTGTCTTTCCACCTGGGTATCAATGAATCCCAGGGGAGGATTGTTTAATGCACTTGCCCCGGCTCGGGTAACCGGGGTAGTGTTCGTAAAATTTACTGCACTTGCCCCGGCTAGGGTAACCGGGGTAGTGTTCGTAAAATGTGTGTATTCGCCGGTGTTCCCCCCAGTAGCTGGGGTTGTGGTTACCGGGGTTTCTTGGTTACTCCCTGGCCTGGGGACCGGAGTAACGTTAACCATCTTTTCGGAGGTTTTGAAAAAACTGAGAGAATTAGTTCTAGCTTTTATGCACGGATGGCGCCAATGAAGAAACACTAATTGACCCCGGGCAGATTACGGATAATCTGGGGGTTAAATAGATGTTTCCCACGAGGGGTTAGGTCCGGCAAAGATGGTTCTTCTGATGACCTGCAAAACAGACACCGTGAGCTCGTCACTAAGAAGGGGGGGGGGTACCTCCTTGTGACCACCATCCGGCGTGAGAATCAGACTAGATTGCTCTTGAATATAAGTGTATATTAAGAGATTGCTAGAGAAGATAAGATAATGAGATATCAGATAATGTAAGATAATGTAATGTCCATACCATTCCAAGGTGTTGGAGTATTTATAGCCGAAGGTAGGTTTCCAAGAAGGTACAGCCGGCTGAATAGTATTCCTGTTCTGCCAACTATGGGCTACGCACATGCCATGCTGGTAGTTGGTGGGTAGGCAGCGGCTGATAGTGACCAGGCCGGCTGTGTACTATTCTTTTCCACCAACTGCAGGCTATGCACGTGCTACGACAGGTTGGTGAGTAGGCAGCGACTAATAGTGACAGGGGTTGGTGAGTAGGCAGCGGCTGATAGTGACCAGGCCGGCTGTGTACTATTCCTTTGTCATAGTGAGCTGTCGCTGCTTTGGTCAGACCTTTTGTCCATACCTCGTCAGGTACAGTACAAAAGGTCCCCCAGTAGCGTACGGACTGGCTCATTTGGGCGGGAGTATTCCCGGCTTTGAGCGGGAGTGTTCCCGGCTTGCTCACTCCTTCTTCAGGTGACATTACTGAATTATTTAAGAGTTAAGTGCCTTGTGCGTGTAGTCTTGCTGCGCGGGTAGCCTTCCCTGATGGCTAGTATCCGTTACTGCGGGAACAGGCGGAGTACGTCGACCATTGGGAGGCTTTTCCTGCGGGAACAGCTTGCGTACTGCGCGTAAGGACGTCACGTCTCTGAGCATGGTGGGTCCTGCGGATCCAGTTGGTTTCTGCGCAGACGTCTCTCTTCAAGGTGAGTCTTGCGAGTTTAGCCTTTGCGCCGACATCCCTGTTGAAGGTGAGTCTTGCGGTTTCAACTGCGCAGACGTCCCTCTTTGAGGTGAGTCTTGCGGGTCCAACTGGGCTCTGCTGGGACCTACCTCTTCAAAGTTGAAACTAACAATGATTTGATATGTACACTCTTCAAAGTTTGATTAAGTAAACTCAAAGAGAGGTATTCATGAATTGAATCTAACTGACAAGGGTATGACTTTAATTTATTTGCACTGTGAATGTTAAATGCATAGTCAGCAAAGGTTGTCCAAGCAAGAATGTATACTTCCCCCCACCCCCAACATTGTATGAAAAGAACTATTTTTTTGTATAATTTGTTAATAATTAACAATATTCTTTTAAATTGTTGTAGATCTAGAATCTTGCACACAACAAATCAGATATATAACGTTGAGTTCATGCTGTCATTGATAAATCTGCACGCTGCAGGTTAAAGGTCACTTGATGTTGGCATGTTGCAAAGCAGGTGATCTATTTATCTTTTTTTCAATTTGTTTTTAGGCTTTGATTGTTGGATGCTTACTGAATTAGTTAGATTATAACTTATAGCTATTCATGGGGTTCTTATTAATATGTTCTGTAAACTATTGATCAAAACCAACATTATGTGTTAATAATTTAGTTCATATTCTACAATAGATATAAAGTTTGGATCAAATGAGGACAATCATGTAAACAAATATAATTGGTATATGTTTAGGGACTTAAGTAGCAAAAATAAGCAAAAGAAAGCAAAAGATAATAAGATATACAGTTGTATTGTGTAATGCACCAATGCTTTTTAACAATTGCACTGACTTTTTAAGAAGTCAAACAAGAGAAAAAAGGATCCTCAGGTGGTTTCATATTGCAGGTGTTGGCTACTTGGCTGGACTGTTTACATCCAGTCCATGGTACAAGTTGATCTTTATGCTTTACTATGGGTTCACTATTAAAGGTAAGGTTTTACTACTTCAAGTAATTATAGCATTTCAATATTTGATTATTTATTATTCACCAAGGCCAGTAGCTTCTGATTTGATTGTATGAAATATATAGTCAGATCTTCGCTCTATGATTTATCACATGTTCTTACATTCACATAAAAATACTTTTGGCTTTATCCTTTGAAAAACCTTCAATACACAGCCAATATGAGTGTACGAGAAAACTCAATTTTTAGATTCTACTTTTATGTTAATCATGGGTCAAAATGGTAATGACCATACGAGTCGTTTAAAAAATATGCTTCAGAGAAAATTATATGGAAAACGTTTAGTTTTCTAAAATGAAAACCAATTGAGATGCTGAAGAATTAATCATAAATAAAGTCCTAAATTAATTGGCAAATTACCTCCATCAGTCCAAAATTATTTAGCATTAACGACGGCCGCTAAGGGCATAACGAAAAAAAATGCAATATTGTCAATTTCACCATTTCGTAATGGTTTTAACTAGAATTAAGAGTCCATGTCATTCATTTTAGCGCCCAAATACAAGTCCACCACGTGTAGTCTAATAGAATAGTACACAGCCATAACTTTCCATTTGCTGGTATTATATTCCATAAAAGACTAGTGCTAATATAAAAGGTTAATTCTCACTTTATACATTTAATTCTCCAAGAACATAATCATCTACAAAGAGGGCCATTAGAACGTGCTATTTTGGATGAACATAATCATTTAAAAAAGGGCCATTAGAACGTGCTATTTGGGATTTTAGAAAGACCGCTTTTGGACAATGGTTGACATAACTCGAATGTTAAGAAGCTTTGGTATCACTTTTGGACATAATTCGATGTCAGCAAGCTTAGCTAAATTGTTTACAGCTACTAATTGTGTATACCTAGCTCGCGCCGTGAAGCGCGTGTAAAAATCCTAGTTATGTTAATTTTGAATCTGTTTGAATATTTTTCCCAAACTTAGTTTTATTTTTAGGATCTTGGTTTGATTGTTTTTAAGTATTCAGTTACTTTAATTGATGCTATAATACATATTTGTTTTCGTCAAACCCTATTTTAGATTTTGATTACATATTCTTTAACCGGGTAATACAGGTTTCAAATAACCTTACTTCGAATAATTCTTTCATCCTTTCTCGAGTTAATTATACAAGATTCAATGTTTAACAGAATAATGAATAAATGTCTTCAGATATGCAATGTTGAATTACTTTTATTCTTAGTGGAATGTTTTTGAAGATTTATGGATTTCTATTGTTTTTATAGAGATGAAGCATTTGACGGGTGAAATATTATATTATATCATATTTTATTCCTTTGGTCTTATCCAAGTGGCGGTGGAGTGAAGACCAAGGCACAAGACTAGTATAAATAGATGATTTAGGTCATTTGTTTTGGTCATGTGTGCATTGTGAGATTTATTATTGTATTAGGAGAGTTTTCCCCTGGGGAAGACCTCTCCCCGAGTGGCCGTTCCTTTGTATGTATGAATGTATGTATGAGTATTCTTCATGACAATCATTCGGTTAATGAAATCACACTACTACATCTATCTATTGTGTTTTGATTATATACAAATGTTCATCTTACTTTATTGATTATTGTAAATCAAAACGAACTCTCAACATCCGTCCATTATTATCGTTCAAGAGTGAATACGTGTTATGATTCGATCCATGAACCGAGCTCGTTTATACATATCCATTAACGACACACGATTCCGCACCAGGGCTCGGTTCTGTCAATTGGCATCAGAGCGGGTTACCGAATCGTTCAGACTAACCGCTGAATTTGATTCAATTAGCTCTTGAATCCGTCATGGACGTTAAACTTGAAGTTTGTTGAAGTTTTTGTGGGTTTTTGCATGGATTT